>NC_051177.1:126151669-126792529 GCF_013339695.2 Rhipicephalus sanguineus | reverse complement strand
AAGTTGCTTATTCACAAAAAGTCTTGACTCTATTGACAAATACGATGCCACTAACAAAATGCAGAAGAAGACTGGTTGTGGCTAGAGGCTCCTGCTTGCTCCACTTTGGCCCTGACTCTTCCCTTGCTCTTGATTCTATAAACGCTACAATACCTACTCCTTAAGCGCATACTATCAATTGGTTGAGGTGCTGGTTTTTTTTTTCACCCTGGAAACTCCGTACCCGGACTCTACCCCAGCCTGAACAATGCCTGGCGACATGGCCCAACAAGTTGCTGCCCCACCCACATCTGTTACCTATTCCAGCATGCCAAGACAGCGAGATCCAGTGATTTTCAACAGCACCGATGAGCAAGACGATGAAGACTGGCTGTGTTCATGTGAAAAAGTAAGCACTCACAATAAGTGAGATGAAGCCAACAAAACTTGCCACCTTCGCTTCAACCTCAGGGTGTGGTACAGTTATGGTTTCCCAACCACTAAGCTGACATTAAATGCACGACTTTGCAGCAGTATTCGACTGACCCCTTCTTCGCGAGCTCCATCCGAACAGCGCTTGCGCGGCCACACCCAGCAGTCTGGCGAGACCTTCACATCTTATATTGAGGAGTTGTAGACCTCTGTCATCGTAGAAACCCTGACATGGCTGACACTGACTATTCCGGCACATTATAAAGGTATCGAAGACGACGCCTTCCCCTGCTCGCAGAGGTGATTTATTACTGTCAGAGCTATGACAGCTGCACAGACAGTGCATTTCTTACGCGATATCCAGCTTCGACATGGCCACCACGTTCGCATTAACCGTTGGTGCTGCTTCTACTGACAGACAGTTAATGCACAGATCCAGCATCGAATGAGAAGCGGCGTGACAATTGCCTCTTGTGCCTACATTCCAGACAGTGCACACACGCTGACCCCAGCGCTGAGAAAGCGATAGAGGAGCAAGATCTGAAGCTCTGCCTCCCACCTATCGCATCCGTTTATTTCCATGCCTCTGACATACGCTGCAGTCTCAAGAAGATCGTTGCCATTGCTGTCACTCGTCACGGACCCTGCTCGACGCAAACGCCTTCCACGCAGCATGTCCACCTGTATGCCTGGACCCACCACCTTTTCGCCATCCTACACACGCTGTCTACAAATCCTTGGTGCACACCAAACAGGCTGATCTGCTACTTCTGCGGTCTCCGGGCCATGTGTGTGTTTCTGTGGTCATCGTGATTTCCGTACACATGCTGGAGGAAAGTTACGGCTACTACAGTGCTTAGCCACCACACTCAATTTCC
The DNA here is from genome assembly GCF_013339695.2 of Rhipicephalus sanguineus. Lineage (NCBI taxonomy): Eukaryota > Metazoa > Arthropoda > Arachnida > Ixodida > Ixodidae > Rhipicephalus > Rhipicephalus sanguineus. Next base: position 126,791,240 of record NC_051177.1, on the reverse strand, counting down.
TCCCACACACATTGTGGACATGTCATGGCCAGGTCGTCACAGCTTTGACAGAAATTGGTCGCCGTCACCATAGCATCATCCCATTTTTCCTATGGTTCGTGACACTGATTCATCCAAGCGGAAAACTGACCATTGCAGTTCCTGAGGCCAGAGCAGTGCTGGTGTTGAAAACTTCAAGGCCTCGATTTCTACCGCCAACGAAATAACCGTGTATATTGATGGTGCAGCTGTGCAACCCTCGTTGATACCGGTGGCCCCTGCGTCTGTGCTGAGTGGTGAACTGTGCCGCAAGTCAAAGAATTACGATTCTGCTTTCTGACCTCTCTCTCTGGAGGGCAACTGCACACCACATTCAACCTGCTGTGGCATACACAGCTCGGCTAATCATACAGGACGTCTTGCATGTAGTTGAATTTGTCGTATTTTCACCATGTTCGCATGACGTCCATCTTGGGCTGGTACTTGTTTTCCACTCATCATGCCATTGTTGCTGTGCACATGCCGAACTCGAGTTGTCACCGATGTGTGAACTGCCGATGTGTGAAGTGCGGATGTATATGCGTCCTCTGAACGAGCATTATCATCTCAAGTCATTGTCACAGTGGAAACTCACATCCCTCCCCTATCTTTTTGTTCCTGTGCCACTCTTTGCAACGGCGCATCCTCTGTCACCCCCGCCTTGTTTGTACCCTCCGAAGGATTCATCTCTTGCAAGAACTTCCTGCTCCTTACACAGTTCTCACTATAGAAAACTCTTGTGGTGACATCTACGTCGCGAACTGTTTTCTTCTCCTGCCACCTTATTCAGTGGTGACCTCATAGGTCACCTTGAGAAATAGATTTGTTGTCTGCTCATGACAAACGTCATGAGCAGTATACCAATGAGCAGTACAAACTGATATACCATTTTAAAAGCTGTGGAGGTAAGCGTAAACACATACACCTTGTTGTTCCATTAATTTTTTAGGCACCATAGACAAGACAGAAAAAGCCCCGTCAAAGCAGTGCGAGTTCGAAAACTGCACGATTATTGGCAGTGAGAACGACTTGCAAAGTTGCAAATAACTTCTCGTCTTTCTTAGCCTTCAAGAACGAGAAATGACACAAGAGACCTATTTCTAAAGCTCAAAATAGGGTAGCTGATTACAGAAGACTGATACTCATGATAGCCACAGTCGCTGGGCTTTTTGCAAATAAACTAAATCATTCTCCCTGTATCCACTTCAATATAGTTAGATCATAGCTATGTGCAGAGATTACATCTGCATTCTACAGCTCACTTAAAAAGTGTTTTTCAACCGCAACTCTAGATGATCAAGAAAAGGGCCCCAAAAATTTGGACCACCTGGGGTTCTTTAACGTCCACCTAAATCTAAGTACACGGGCCTCAAGCATTTCTGCCTTCATCGAAGATGTGGCTGCCGCGGCCGAGATTCGATCCTGCGACTTCGGGTCAGCAGTCGAGCACCAAAGTACTAGACCACTGTTCGGGTGTAGAGGACAGCTAGTTCCTTAGGTGATGCTGAAAGGGATCAATCATCACATGTCTAGCTGGTTTGCATTTAATCATCGGTCAATATTGTTAAAGAACCCGTTGTAGTGGTCTAGTGGTTATGGTGCTCGAGTGCTGGCCCGAAGGTCACGGGATCGAATCCTGGCCACAGCGGCCACATTTCGATGGATGCAAAATGCTAGAGGCCAGTGCGCTTAGATTTAGGTGCACGTTAAAGAACCCCAGGTGGTTCACATTTTCAGAAACCTCCACTACAGCGTTTCTCATGATCATAGTTATTTTGGGACATAAAACCCAAACAAATTACTGTTAACATTGTTAAGTATGGTTCATCGACAGACGTGATCCTACTTACCTAAGGATATCAAAAAAGCCGCAGTTTTGCGTGTGCCGTTTGTCGTCCGCATAGCAGACATTCACCTTGTAGTCATCAGCCGGCTACTTGAATATCGCCATATGCACTTAACTTTGCTCATGTTGTTCCCTGCAGGCTGCCAATTATCCTGAATGAAATTAAAGAAATCGCTTGTTAGTGCGGCTCCAAGATGACATTCCACGAAACCTCTTGAACTAAGCAAAAAAGCCACATCAGTTAAAATGGCGATAAAGTATATATCTTTAATATTTCATGGGCCATTTGAGAACTGACAGGTAACCCTCAATTTCTGTACAAGCCTTATCGTGCTCATTTTGAGAATCGTGAACATCCATGCATGTGAGATCAGGGCTGGGCAAAGATACTATGAAATGTATCACAATACGGTGGCAATACTCTGGCAAGAAGTATTTGAGAAAAAGTACGAAATACTGCCGCAATTAGCATATCCGATACAATACTTTCCAATTGTCTCTCAAGATACCATGATACATTCGAAAATTTGTTGTTCTAGATTTATATCGAGTGATCAAAACTAAGCTTTACAATTTTTTTTAATTAGGCACTGAGAGGTACGTGAAGGCCACCTCTGCACATAAGTTGTGTGGCCAGCACAACACAAAGTGAGATGGTAATTATCGCTCTCAGCCGCCCAGTCAACTAAGATATATTAATGTAATTTTCATTGCCTCACTAAGCGGGCATGCTTCTATGGAAAAAGGTAGAGGCATGCAGTTGCTTTTCTACTCAGTTGAACTTGGAAAAATTCTTCTAGCATGTCTGTGCTCAAAGATATCTAGCTGCAAAGTTTATTTAAGGTTGACACAATTACGCATGCAAGGCCACGATGACCGGCGCAAAGTTTCTCTCTGATGTCATCATCATCATCAACCTGACTACGCCCACTGCAGGGCAAAGGCTTCTCCCATGTTCCGCCAATCAACCCGGTCCTGTGCTTTCTGCTGCCACGTTGTACCTGCAAACTAACTCTTAATCTCATCTGTGCACCTAACTTTCTGTCTCCCCCTTGCGCATTTGCCTTCTCTTGGAATCCAGTCAGTACTCTTAAGGGGGGACGTGGCTTTGGAAAACCAACTTTCTTATAACTTAACAGATGTTGATGAAAATTGGTACAAATATTCAGCATGTCTCCCTGCTGCTTCTAAAAAAGTTTCAGAGTGATATCTTCAGAACTTTTTATTCAATTAAATTTTTACTTCTTGCATTTTCTTGCACTTTGCGCAATGCCTGGAGAGTTTAAAAAAAGGACTAGAAGGCTAGGTGAATATTTGTTGCATAGCTAAATGCACGCTGAGTGTCATGACATTCTTGCTTTATTTTTTTTGCAACACAATATTCTTGCATTGCGATTCTTTTTGACACCTTCAAATCGGGCACACTCTTGGGATGAACGAGTAGTCACTTTGTAAAATTACAAAGCGTCAAAGTGAGAAAGAAAGAATGTCACGACATGCATTGTAGTCTAAGAAACATGACAAAAGAAACGGAGTCAAAATAGGCCAAACGGTTAGGAAGAAAATGGCTGCGCAAACTTGGCAGGCAGGCAAAAAGGCACTTTTGAGAAAACGGCTCTCGAAGTTTCACCTTGCGTCCAGTGATCTGGAATGCACCAGGATCATAGTTTTTGGTGTTCTTAGTGATGTGAGGTCTCTTGAGCATTTGGTGCTTGCTTTGGTGCACTTTTGATGCCTTTTTTTCCCGTGTGGCATCCTTCTCTGCAGCTCATTGATGATGGAGTGCTTTCCAGGCTTCGGGCCAAGTGATGCACTAAACTCCCTATAAGCATGGAGAGTGCCAGTATTATACTTGCAGACTGCCTCATTGACAGCTGTTTCGGCGGCAATCAGTGAAGCGTTTAGCTCTTCTGGTAGAATTGACCAAACTACCGAATGAAGACTCTCGGCCGCATTTTGACTTTTTTTTTTTTTGGCAACAGCCGAGCAACTGAGGGTGGTCAGGTTTTAGTAGACTGGCAGCAATGCAGTGCTGCCAATTTATACGTGTGCGGTGGTGGAGCCTTGCCTTCAGCTTCTGCAGCACGGTACTTGCACCAGCTCAGGGACCCAAGTGGGCAGAATTCATGGCGTGGCTCCTCATCTCTCGAGATGACATGATGGAACGTTGCCATTATGGCCTTTTGCATGTCATCAATGTCAACTTTGTCACGGATAGCCATACCATAACCAGTCAGTCTTTTAAATTAATCAGGTCTTGAGTCAGGCCGGCCCATCCTCCAAGTGGTTGATCTTTTTTGCTTCTTGATACAGGTGTTGGCAGAGCTGTACCCATCCTCTTTTTGACATGATTTAGACAGTCTTCTTTAGCCAATGGAATAAATCCGTATGTTCTTTCTTTAGAAAGAGAGTCAGGGAAGTATCACTGTCTCCATCAAACATTGGATGTGTGTGTCGGAGGTCATTCTTTCCAGTGAGCTTCTGAATAAAATTAAGGATGGGGGTCGTGGCATTCAGTACCAACTTTCTTATTCCTTCGTAGGTTTTCATGAAAATTGGCACACTTATTGCAAACATTTCTGGGATGAAATATATGAGCAGTTTATTCAATAACGCGAGTTGGTCAGATATAAATTCAACTCCCTGCTTCACACACGCCACACTCATTTGCAAACCTCGCCTGTGATGCGTTTCGTCATCCACTCGGTCGCGGAAACGGTAATTTGCGAGGCTTTCGTTATTTTAGAAGATTCATCAGAGCTAGCGGCGATACCAAGCACGAATCCAAGCGTGCCTAAATTGCATCACCAGCGCTTTCTTTCATGCCGATGTACTCGGCCGCGGGGTGCGGGAAGTCGCGCACTATATGCTGGCTGGCGGCATTCGGCGACAATACGCAGTGCTCAGCCGCGGCGACGAAAAATCGGCGCGCGTAACGTACTTGGTCTCTCATTTTGCGGCGCCGACGCGCGAAATTGCTAGCCGCTGCTCGGAGCGGTCAATGCGCGACGAGCTTGACCGGGAGTCCGCTGCCGATGCGTAAAGTGCTCATCCGCACTTTCGAGTAGCCAGCGGACGATGCGATTTGTTGCTTGCGACGAAGCACAGTGCGGCTTGTCCGCTAGCGCGATGTCCGTGCCCGCAAAGTTCGGATTCGTCTCGTAAACCAGCGCCGTAAGCGGAGTTAGGCCTAGCCACGACTCCGAGCAGCAAGCTCGGTCGCGGTGTGCGTGGCCGCGGTGCCCGATGTTTCAAAGCACGTCATGTTCGATCGCGAGTACAAAGAGTAGTCCCGCGAAGTTCTTCGTCACGGAGGACGAAGTGCTGACAAGCTGAACTACCCGAGACGCGCATCTGCGATGTTCGCGACGAGCGCGGCACGCTACCGTCTATCGTACACTGATGACGGCGCTTCCGCTTGCAGCTGTCAAACTACAGGGTAATCATATTCTAAATTATCGTCGACCCGTGTACACAGAACGAGAGCGGACGCGTCACTAAGTAGCGTGATTTTCGACAGTCGTAACATCAGGTAACATCGCGACGCGTAAGCAGCAGACGACTGTCCTCTCGAAGCGAGCATCGGACCAATGGCGAGGCGTTCTGGAGCAACATGGCGGACGCGGCCAATCGGAGGCCTCGAAACGACCTTCAGAGATTTGCTTTTTGTGCGCTTGTTTTTAAGGGAGGCGCCAGCTGAGGCGGGGAATTTGAAAAGGAAGGAAATGCCCTTTACGGCGAGCTCAAAATGGCGGCGCCCGGTTGTACCGTTGCGGAGCAAGAAATTTTTGAAAAGCACTGTTTTTTTGCGATCTCCACAATAATTTCGACACCTCAGCCCGCGCAACTAATTTTTAAAGCACTTCTAGGTGGTTTTCAGTGAAGATATTTTGGAATCGGATAGAAAAAGGGCTACAGAAACCGAAAATGTGATTTTCAAAAAATCGATTTTTTTGCGATTTTGCGCGATACGAAAGCCGCGTCCCCCCTTAATAACCAGCAGTTCTCTTGCCTACGCGCTACATGCCCTGCCCACGTCCATTTCTTCTTCTTCATTTCGACTAAGATATCCTTAACACCCGTTCGTTCCCTGGCCCACTGTACCCTCTTCTTGCCGTTGTCTCTGCTGTGACGCGCAGTTATTCCTTGATATCGCCAACCGGTAGTAAAAAGAAAACCGTTATCACCTCTGCCTAAACGCCGCATGCAACTTCAGCGGCACATCAAGGTGGTGCTCCGCGCCAGTCTTCACTGTCTTGCATGCGTGATCATGCGAACCACAACTAACCCTTGCAGTTGTATATCTAGGAGCATGGACACACTGGAAGAATTCTGCCAAGTGGAACTATGTGGAAACGCGACTGCCTCTAACTTTTCAAAACAAACATGCCTGCTTACTGCCGTCACCAGAAAAACTCGTTATGTATTAAATATTAGTAAATTGGACAGGCAACAGCAATCATTACATTACTCACTCATTTATGAGTGAGTCGTCTCACTTGCTGTCCCCTGGATACATAACTTAGCGCTGAATTTCAAGAAAACTGTAAAGCGTAACTTTGATCACCCTGTATATCGTAGCATCAAATGTCTATGCACAATAATGTTTGCTCAAAAATTTCTTTGCCGCGACCAACTTCATTTTGTTTGAAAGAAAAGACTGTTAGTATTCCAAAGGCTTTGCATTTCTAGCTCAAAGTATACTGGTTTTATTTCGAAACAAATTATTGGGGTTGTGTTAGCTGCTTGACATGACAGCTCTTTATACACTGCTCTGTCAGTGGTTTTTGCTTGTCACTTTCGTAATTGATGGGAGTCGCTGCTCTGCTTGCCGACTAGCTAGCAGGTTGACATCTAATTACAAGCACTTCCATAAGGAGCCTGTGCACGATGGTGCAAATATGTCTGTGGAATTCTACCTTGTCCGTAAACTCATTACCGTTTATGCAATACGAGATCGCCGGACAGGTGTACAGCAGCAACAACGCTGGAAGCAATATTTCTCGTGACGCGTCCTGTATACATAGAGGACACAAAACTGCAATGAATTTTCATATTCTAATTATCTGCTGGCGTAAAGCCTGCGCCAGTGACATACTCAGTTACATGCAATCTTTAAACAATTTTTACTCTATGAGAGAACACGTGCAGCTAAGAAATGCCTCAGGCGTATTGTATAGCCGCAAAAATCATCACAGGACCCCACCGATATTAACACTATTGCCACTTATAGCTGCGATTACCTGGTGATTAGTAGCAGTAAATTAAAAATTAGGGAGGCCTAAAAAGAAGAACAAATATGTGTAAGTGAAATAGAAAGGCACTTATCAAACAACCACAGTGAATAGGAATAGAAACACGATGCAGAGGGCACCCCTAATAGGTATGACAATTTAGCACTAACTTACCCCCCTCCCCCTGTCAAGGTTAGACAATAGAAAATTCCGTGACTATGAAAAGTAGCCTAAAACAGCACGTTGGGATACTCATGAGAAAATCGGCGCATCTGGTATAACAAGATAAACACTTCTTGCGCAAAATTTTCTCAGACAACGGATGAAACAGACACGAAAATTTTGCGCAAGTGTAGATCATGGAGTACCAACTAGCTCGAACCCACACCTTGTTATGGTATAGCAAATTTTCTCGAATACCCTTCCTAACATCTTTAAATGGCTCCATCTTTAAATAATTTCCATTATTATAATACCAACTCAATTTTGGTATATTACAAAGTAGCAAGTCGAATTTTTGTTACTGAACACTCCAGGCATGCCCGGATTATTATACATCTGTCTTCAACATCGCCTTGACGTAACAGTAAACTCGATTAGAATGTATGCAATGAAACTGCAACAGAAATGGCGCTGACATTAAAAGTAAGAATAAAGCCGAAAGGTTGCCTATTTTGTCAGCATGTTACAAAAGACATATTACAGTAAACAGATATCAAAAACAGTGCAGAGCCCTAGGTAATATATGGGATTGAAAAGAAGGACAGCTAAGAAAGCACTTATGATTTTAAGAACTCTTCAAATAAAGATAGAAGGAAAAGATAAGGTTCATCAACATATCCTCTGTTAGCTAAATGCTTGTTCTATTAGATGCAGCATCAGTACCGGTGGTGCTACAATAGTCATTAGAACCTCATTTGTGTATAAGTCAATCTCATCGCATGTAAGTCAAACATCCATCCACGAGGTCCTTCAAATCGCTGATGCGTGAAAGTCACGAGACACGAAGCAACTCTATTCTTGGATTCTTCAGATTTCGTAACGAAGCACTACGCAAGAGCACTTCGATGACGACACTGCAACGGCATCAGAAATTGTGAGAATGATGTAGCACGCATTGGAGTACGCAGCTCAGTAAGTGTCGTGGCACTGACGCAACTAAAAAGAAAAAAAATTGCAGTGGCTTAGCTCGGCTATGCCAGGATATACGTGGCGTTAGCAATGGTTCAGCTGATTATTCTGAGCTTTCCAGATTGTCTAGGATTAGCTTGATTGCCATGCTTACTGCTGCTTCAATGACACACATTCGGCCACATCGTTCAGAACGATACCCATTGATAACGCTAAAGAGCGGAATGTTCTGCTGAACGAGAAAAGTTCTTGCACGTTGTACAAACCCTCGCCACGGTTTCACCCCACTCAGGCGCCGCCACTAAACTCAACGTTTCACGCATGGCACTGCTTAGCGGCGTCAAGTCTTTCATGTGCCATAGTCTTTCACACACGTCGCACACGTATCCAAACGGAGTGTTTACGAAGTCCGTCTCGAAGGTCCGAGTCGCACTGGCGCTTTCGCTAAGTTTCACGGTATAGGCAGTCGATCGGCGAGCCTTGACGTCATCGACGGCGTCTTGTTGTTGCTGCTGCAGAGATGGCCGGGCACGTCGCTCAGCATCCTGGCGACGCCGCTTTGCTAGACGTTCCTCCCTTTCCTCCAGTGTCTCCGCAGCACGTTTAGCCTTCCTCTGTTCATTCTTCGTGCGCTGAACCACTAATTGCCAGGCAACTACTTCGGGATCCGATGACATAAGCTTCTCGGCTCTTCTGCGCCGTCGAGCAGCATTTGCGCTATCCTTCTTCATGGCGTTACCCACCTGCAAACGCCAGTCAGAGGCGCTATCAAGCGGCACCAGCGAATAGTCAGACGGCGACTGCACAGCGAAGGCGAATAGCTGCGCGTGCCATGGCTACGACGTCACCCTTCTCGAATGCGCAGAGCAGCAGCGGCGAGTCGCGCGTGCCCGCGCCAGTCTGTCTGCCCAGCCGACGCCACTCCTCTCGCTCTCCGCCACCAGCAGCGGCGGTGGCTGAGAGCGCATGAGATGCCGGCTCTGCACTCAACCTCGCGCATGCGCAGCACGACTCATGATGACCCACGCGAAACCAGCTCCGGCTAGGCAAGTGTAGCTAACGCTACAAAAATCGAGAAAGTAAAAGGTCAGCTGGGCGTACATGTACGCATGCTTATTTTTGTCGAGACAGCATGAGCGCCACCATGCGACTCTGCTCCACCTGTGGGGAAGCATAGAGCACATCGCCTGCCTTCGCTAAAAGACTGGTGGAAAGGTCAATGTCACTGCCTTTAGTTTTATTCAGATGGCTTGGTGGCAGAAGTATCAGCTGGAGTGGCCGAGTACAGCCAACATCTACTGTTTTGCATGGTGGTCTTGCGATCGCAGTATCTTGTAACTTAAGATGCACAATACATATCTTGCGAGACGTATTGCTGTACAGATACAAGATACCTGACGAGTATCTAAGATAGTATCTCAGATACATGCATCTTCGATACTGTCCAGCACTGTGTGAGATTGTGAATTCTGCACTTGCGATCCTACAAGGCAGTCAGATGGCACCCCATGAGGTGAGACTCAGTGTTGGAAGGCATTGCCCAATCAACTATGGCCATGGGAATCCAAACTTGCTCATCGGCTCTCGTGTGGAAACTGGGGTCAGTGGAACCGATGTAGATGGATGCACAGGGCCAAAAGGTAAGTTTTTCGAGGTTCTAATACTTGAGGCTCAAGGTTAGAGAGATTCTGCATTCTGAACGATCCTCGAAGAAGACACCTGACCGCACGAGACTGCGCATGGGACAGGACACCAGAAGACGTCAGGTGAATACTCTACATGCCTCTCCCGTTACCCCCAACCCCCAACCCACTGTGTTTTTAGTATTTCTCTCTGTATCCGCATGCATGACAAAAGGATATATATATGTTAAACCCTTCCGTGCTGTAGCGAACAGTGCTTGCCGTCGTCTCCTTTATTGGGGATGTGTCATTTTATTCTTCTGTGCTAATTTATCTCGGCCAATTATGCAAGGCCAACTAGCCCACGAATCAATTCTTTTTTACCCTTGCCAAGTGGAATCAGTCTTGATTATGAGAGTTCACTGGAGCCTTGACAAACTTCCGTTATACTCTGCATAACGTTTGTATTCGTGGCTATTTTGTTCTTGTCCTTTGATAGCTTTGCTGAGCAGAATGCAGATGCGAAATTCCTAAAACTATTCGGTTGACCGATAGCCCGAGGTGGACACTTACAATTTCTATTCATGTACTATATTCATAAGCGTTCGTGTGAGAAGTGATTAATTTTATTTGGCTAGCCAAATTTTAACAGAATTATTCTGAGCTTTTCAATCCGTGCTGTGTAGCTTTGCACATAAAAAGGGAACACAGAAGAGATGATAACACGTTCGCCAGCTTGCGAGTCAACTTAATGCACATTCTACTTATTAGCTAACAGAACTACAGAAATTAAAGAAACTGCCACCCTGTAACAGATGTTGCCTTGTGAACACATTCTGGTGCACAACATAGTCACATTGCATTTTTCTGGTGCCATGAACAATAACATAGGTATGCTTAGGGTCAATTTGAGGGAGGAACTTCTATAGGTGAGCTTAATTGGACAATTTCTAATGAGTACACAAGATGGAAACATTGACGGGCTCCACTTTTCCAATTGTGAGATCGACAAAGTTAGCAATGAAAGGAAAACTGGGAGCCCTTACCCGATTGGGAAAATGGGAGCAGGTGAAGCTCGGCACGTGCCTACCTGAACTGCCATGTTTCTTTCTTTCTATCGCATCCTAACTTTTTCCATCATCCATGAGGGGAGAATTGGACCGTCACCCATGTGCTTAGCAGCACAACAATTTTGTTGCTACAGGCAGCAACGATGATCATACATGACACAATGGAATGCAACAACGAAATGCAATAATGAACTGTGGCAACGTGAAATGACATGTAGCCTTGATAAAAGATCATATTTTCCTATCGGAAACAGCTCATTGGCGAGAATCCCACGATTGAGAGAGCATCAGTTATTGAAAAATGGCGCTTACAAATGTGCACGTGACCAGCGCACCTTTGAGCGCCTATTTGTGTACGCCCGCACTTCTGCACACTTGCCAAAGTTGAGTTTTTTCGCACATTATGCCGCTGCCGCCACTGACGTTCTTAACTCACAGAAGCTTGAAGCTTCACTTAAAAGTAATTCACGAATATTAGTTTATTAGCAAGTAGTCAGAAGGGTTCACCGACCCTTACGGTGTTCGCTGGTTAATGGAATTGGTGGTACATATGCGATTAATGCTGAAAATAGTTGCATTCCCTCAGTTAACAGGCGAGTGCAAATGAATCACAAATGTACCAAACTGCTGCTGCTGCTGCTGCTGCTGCTGCTTACATTGTTTTTCACAGAACTAATCAAACGCAAAAAAAGGGCTGGGCTATTGGTGAGACGGCGGATTATAGAAGTATGCTCTTTGCAAACGGCCCGTGTCCAACGGCTACCGAACCACGTCAGATATTATAACATTTCAATATAGCCAGACACTAGTAGCACTTGTGTGTTGTGTATTTCTGGAACGTAATGAAAAGAAAAGTAAGAGGTGAAAACGTCAGCACCTTATCCGGTTTAGCAAGCCAAGCAAGGAGCTCCTTCCGCTGCAATTCAGCCTCGGCCACTTTATGCACAATAAGTCACATCAACACAGCTCCGGCAACATTCGTAGCAGATGTCATGCAGGCCGGCCAGTGGTAACAGCAAGTCTGCGATTGGAAATTATAGGGGTGCTTTGAATCAGATGGGAGAGATTCAAATCTCATGACAGCTGAAAACAAATGTGTCACCACACACTGCTAAATCAGTATGCCAAGGCACTCTCGTAAACAGTGGTTTTAGACAAAAATCTGGCTATTTGATGTTCAGGCTTTTGCTGAGAGAATTCTTTGAAAATCTCGGCAATTGTGGTGTCACCACCCAAGGAGGGGTACCTACAAAATTTCCCAAGCAGTTGTAAAATAGTGACGACGGTATGGTCGCTGACGCATGGCTCGCTGCAAAAGGACAAGCATTATACTCTATCCAGGATAACTGATTGATACTTCATTGGCAGGAGCCGAGTGAGACAGTGCTGTTCATATTCAGCACACCTTCCATCTCTTGATTTGCAACATGGCTTTTATAGCTTGGTGTGATGCAGAGAGTGGGAATTGAGAATTGTTAACAAGACAAGTTTACATTAGTGCGAAGCAACTTATAGAGAAAGGTATATATACCTAGTGCTAAGCAAATGCAAAGTTTCACAAAAAAACCTTAGAGGAATTGTGCACAAATCATATTAAGGTAGTCAGTAATGTTGCCAACACAAGTGCCCACAAGCAAACAAGTGATGCCGTTATGTTACACTAGGTGTTCATTGGGCCAGTTTGTTTTGCAAGGTAGATCCTGCTCTGGGGAAAGACCTGTGGCAATTAACGGACGGTACACAGCAGTGACAGGTATGTCCAGGAGTGCGGATAAATGCCGTCACATTACTTGTCAGTACACCTTTTTCAGAAGAAAAATCAAAATAATTTTATTTCGGAGCATTTCCTGCAGAGACAGAGACTGAAGGCGGACACAGACAGCCCGACGAGGCCCCTGTCCCCGTTCAGTTTGTACAGCGTTTACAGGAACATATACATACCACAAAGTGCACATTATACGAAAATTTCAGGTTGCACTCAATATTACAGCCAAGAAAGAAAAAGCAGAAAAACGACTACTTCTATTACGTCTGGCAACAAATACGAGATACATTACATACGTAATATACAGGGTGTTTCAAGAAATGTGTCCAGTATTTTTTAAAAATCACAAAAAGGAGTTATCTGCGTGCTACCTGCAGCATTACCTTTACTGTGGGAGAGGGCATTTTGAGATGAGCACAAACATTAATTTCGGCAGTAATTATAGAAATTAAGAAAATTAACGTGTTAACCAGTGGAGTTAAGTGGTCGAGTCAAATGGGCGAATGGAAACCCTTCCTGAGAATAGCCCTTAGCCGCTTTGAAATTTTTAAAAAGCGGCCACTGGTAATCACCGGGGAGCGATGAAATCTGGCTAATTATGCTGGCGATACCGAAACCTACGCACCAAAACGCGCGTCTGCCATTCACTGCGGAAACACCCTCCGTGACGACACTGTTTTCCTAGCACGGGGGCAGGGGGGGGAGAAGGATGTGCAGCTCTCTCAGCAACGAAACGAAGTATCTAGATCAACGGATGACAACGGCGCTCACTTATCCTCCTCCCCTCGTGCGAGAGAAACAGTGTCGTCAGTGAGAGTGTTTCCGCAGTGAATGGCAGATGCGCTTTTTGGTGCGCAAGTTTCGGTATCGGCAGCAAAATTAGCCAGATTTCATCGCTCCGCAGTGATTACCAGTCACCAATTTTCAAAAATTTTAAAGCGGCTAAGGGCTATTCTCAGGAAGGGCTTCCATTCGCCCATTTGACTCGACCACTTAACTCCACTGGTTAACACGTTAATTTTCTTAACTTCTATAATTACTGCCATAATTAATGTTTGCACGCATCTCAAAATGCCCTTTCCCACAGTAAAGGTAACGCCGCAGGTAGCACGCAGATACCTCCTTTCTGTGATTTTTAAAAAATACTGGACACATTTCTTGAAACACCCTGTATAAACAAATATTTCACACAGATGAAAGTTCGGAAGAGTATTTTTAAGGGCTCGTTTTTCGTTGTTATACACAATATTAATGAGAACTAACAGACAATTATGGCTGCTATCAGCGCTGACTAACACTCCTAGGTTTAAATACACACATATACCCCATAAAGTGGACGTGAGGATGACCGCCGCCGTAGCTCAGTGGTAGAGCATTGGACGCGTTATTCGAAGGTCGCAGGTTCGGTCCCTGCCGGCGGCAGGTTATCTTTTTGTCCACTTTACTTTCTTCACATTTATATCCTAATTACTACAAATAACATCCTGTATACTTTCTGTGGCATTACTATTGTCTGTTAGTTCTCATTAATACAGATTAAAGTTGTCACTCACTCATCCACACAGGATTCACGAGATAGATAAGCTAAATAGGCATTCTGATTGTGCTACAAATGTGTAGCGAATCGTAATGCATCATCAGTACGCTGGGCATCCAAAAAGAGATGGAAGCAGGAATGTTTCGAGTACAGTAAAAATTAATGTAAAAAGAGTCACACATAGTAATGAAACTGTGATATACTATCTTATTTTTTTTCTCTTATTCTTCTGTATAGTGTATAGTTAATCTATGGTTGTCTTACTGCTTCCTTATTTTTTGGCCACAGTGTAAAAGATGTTTGTACTATAACTAAGCCTTCAACATTTACGTTTGTAATCGTGTACTCCTTAATGATACTATAAACATAGCAGTTATTGATACACACCACCACACCCCCTCTTTTACCTTCGAGGTCCAAGCATATGCATGCATAATTGTTGAGGATAAATGTATCATCAGTAGAGACCAGATTTTAGGCAAATGCTTATTTTGTTCCTTCTGTTCCAATCACTACACTTTGATATATGAGCATAAATTAGAGGTTGCAAAGGGCTGTTATAGCGTTTCTATAGTGCCTACAAATGCATATTTTTGGCCTTTGTGCCTAAATGCCTATAAGTGCCTAGAGATACCTATTTTCAAAATCGGCGCCTGTGAACACTACAGTCAAACCTCGTTAATACGTACCCGCTTTAAATGTACTAACGGTTAAAACGTAGTTGCGACGAATCCCCGACCGAGTCCCATAGAGCCCAATGCATTCGCTGACCGCTTAAGCCGTAGTGGTTCACCCAATGCCTACCGGTTAGTGCGTACCCTGCGTACCGCGATAACTTTTTGTGCCATAAAATTTTACTGCGCCGCTCAACTTCCCGACGCCAGAATGTGCCGCCAAAGGTCTTCCGCCTTTTTGAGAAGTGTGCAGATCAGTCGATCCCCGATTCCGACTCCCGCGCGATTGCGGCGACGCCTTTGCGGGTAAGCATCGGGAAAGAACGAAGGCGAGGTGGCGGCCACCGACGAACGCGCCGGCGGCCACCGACGAACGCGCCGACATGACTTATCGCCGACAGCCTTATCACAAGTATCTTCAGCTATCTGCTCGGGCACGCGTGCGGCGCAGCGCTACTTTTTAAGCCTACTGCACGCTTTTATACATTAGGCGACAACCTGAACGCGCTAGGCCGCCGATCGCTGCCTCTTCGTTGTGCGCGGCCGTCTTCAAGGCTGAAGTTGAATTAATGACACAAATGATCGGGCAGGGACGATGAACTTCAGCCATGTACCAACTAGCCCGACACCAAACGCTACTAAGCCGTCATCAGCCGCGCACCGCTTTGTAGAAGCGAAAGCTGATCGCCGTTGCGTAGTTAGCGTTGCGGGTCGCGGGCGCGAGAAACCTCGCTGCATTGACGCTAGCACACTAAACGCACGTGTACAATACAGCAAGCGTAGCGCGGTTGTAACCATACTGCACGCTTTTATTAGGCGACCACCCAAATAACGCGCCTCCGTCCGCTGCCAGGATCGCTAGAGCATCGCGGAGTGCGCATCGCTTGCATGAAGCTCGTCATCGCTGCGTTAACCGAACAAGCTACTCGCCGCATCTGTGCACGATCTGGAGCGAAGTGGGTACGAATAACATTCCCACGATAAATGCGCGCGTGCGGCACAGCAAGCTGCCCGGTAGTGACGGCGTGAGCCGAGTAGGCGACGCGCTGCACGCAACTAGCCGGGAGACGATCGGCTCCACGCGGCCGTACCGCGTTTCACTGGAACTGTGTCAGTTTTCGTTTTGTAGCAGATCGCGGTTAGACGCACGCACATATACCGCGGAAAGCAGACACTGTATGTTCTGTCGCTATGTCGGTCACTGCGTTGACCGCGTATCCCGGACCCTGCAATAGTTTCGAAATGTTCTTCGGCGTCGCCACTACGCGCTATCGGGCGGTCGTGCCAGTTTGCCAGGATCTTTTCTCCACTTTGGCAAAAAGACAGGAAAGGTTTTGCGGTGTTTGCTGGCGGCGATGGCGTACGCTAGGAGATGAAAATTTGTACTTGGTGTTTAATGCGTACTACCGTTTAGTGCGTAGTTATGCCGCGTTCCCGGCAGGTACGTATTAACGAGGTTTCACTGTATTTAACTTCAAATTTCACTTTTGAGTTCAGTTTGAGACCACTGTTCATGTTACCGGACAACGGTGACTGTGCGGAAGTTTATGGGGTTCAACCTATTCCTCTAGTTCAATCATCTCCTGGAAACAATTGCTAGCAGCAGTGAAATGGGATGCGCCGGTAAGCATACGCCACCGCGGTGACATGGGGGCAAGCAGTTGGCGAATGCAAAATTGCGGCGAGTCGTCAGGGGAGAGTGAAGAGCAAAAGAAGAAAGAAAAATGTGGTGTGCACGTGGCTTTTGTTTAGCTTGTAATTTAATTTTAAGGTGTTCACTGCCAAGGGAGAAACCGGTTCTACGCGATTCGACCCGGCAAATAGGAGGCATTTCTTCCCTCTGTTCTTTTATCAATCTGGATGTCTGCTCCCGCTCTACCCTTCTCAGTCAAGCCGAAAAGAAAGGCACACAGGAGTGTGTGGATTCAACAGTGGGCACTTGACTCACCGTGCTACAGAATAAGCGGAGAGACCATGTTCTGCAAAGCGTGATGGACGAAGGACAATTGAACGGCTACGGTCAACTGTTGGTGCCTGGGTACCACCTTAAACAAACACTTTTTTTGTTTTTCTGTTGTAAATAGAGGTCACGCTCATCTTCCCTTGAAATTATTCGCATCTATGTAAAACTAAATTCTGCCTATATTTACGATATTAGAGGCCTAAAACGTTGTTTTGGCTGCCTATTTTTGGCGCCTAAAAAGCACTTCTTAGAGCCTAAAAATCCAGCCTCTAATTATCACTATTGGTCAGCCAAGTCTCCATTAAAATAATGGTTTCGAATTTCAGCACAGGAGACTCCAAGAAAATTTGTAAATTGTCAAGTTTGTTTTTTATACTTCTATTGTTTAACCCCTTGAGGGTTTTCGCCGTACATGTACGGCAGAAGCTTCCTGGTACCAAAGGGTTTTCGACGTACATGTACGGCATAGCGTTTATTTTTAAAACGCGCGCCTTTTTCGATCATTTCTCTCGCTTGGCCTGTGCTTCCACATTTCGGGAATACGTGGAATTTTTTTCATGCGCCGATGTCTCTGCGTTGTATTTCTTTTTTTTGCTTCCCAAAATGGCGCGCCGGCTACCGCTTGCCCATCCGAGCGCATTCGCGCTGCAACTGGTTTAAATTGCATGCCTTTTTCGATCATTACTCTTGCTTTGCATGTGCTGCCAGCCTTTGGGAATATGTGGAATTTTTTTTAATGCGCCGATGTCTCTCCATCTTTCTTTTCTTTTTTTTTTTTTGCTTTGCAAAGCGGCACGGCGGCTTTCAGTTGCGCATCGGAATGCGCACACGCAGTCCCAGCTAGTTTCGATTTCGTCCTTTCGGTGGTTTTCACTTCTTGCGCCCGCAAAGCTGTGTGCTGTTTGGTTTCTAATCTCTCAAATGGTGAACGCTTGTTACTCTCTTGTTTATTGCACCCCGGGGCGCGATTACACCTGTTTTCGTGCAGCGCTAAATTACACAAAAGACGCCGCCGTGATTGCGTTTCATGTTTTGGGGTCTCGGAAAAACTAACTACGTCTTGTTGGCGATAAGGCGAAGGATTACTGTAGCTTTTTCACTCGTTTTGCTTTACGGACAGGCGCACAACCATAGAGTTTTCTTCCATGCGCTCACTGACACAGTTCGCTTACGCTATGGAAGCGCGCGCTGGTTGCTCTGCTGCCGATGAGTCGAGCAGTAATTCTTCTGATGCGAACTATTCCCCAAGTGCCAAATCAGAATCTGATTAACTGGATTTCAGTTTCTCAGACGAGGATTTTTTGATGAGTTTAGACTCCCATTACGATCAAGGAGCGACATCTGAAAAGCGTGCGGGGCGAGCCATGCTTCAATGACTATCATGCTGAAAAGCTTTTAGAGTTAGCACATGAACATTTTTAACCGGAAAAGTACTCTGGTGCACTTATTTTTGTATGTCTGTGAGCTATGTTTAATACAGTGAAAGCTCGTTAATTCACACCTCATTAATTCGAAATTTTGGATAATTCGAAATGGCCGCCGCAGTCCGGTCCGCAGTGCATAGGAGACCATGTGTAAAACGATTCGTTAATTCGAACAGAAATTGCCGCCTCTACGGATAATTCGAAGCGCGCGCCGCCGAGCGTCATCATCGTCAAACACTAGTGGAAGCTTTTACGGCCGAACGATAGGTGGCACGACCGGTTTTTTCGAGCTTCAAGTGGCCTCCGAGCAAAGGGCGAGCAAAGTATGGCCTCCGAAATCCAGGGAACAATTTTTTTTTTCCGTAGCCCTCCCGCTATCTCAGCGCCTGGCGCCACTTGTATACGCGGGACCCGCGGGACGCTGAGGAGTCGGCAAGAGACTAAAAGGCCACCTAAACATCGCCCAATGTTAGCGGTGTAAGCATGTTTCATGTTGGCTACCTTGTGCTGCCGAGCAAAATTAGCGCCGTGGTGTACCCAGAAATTCCCTAGCCAAGTTGACGAGAGCAACGAGAGGCCGAGTTGAAACTTGAAGTTAGAGGCACTTGATGGCGTGTCTTCTTTAAAGATGTTGTGTATCTGTGTCATGCTTTGTTGTGTTACCTCGCGAGTGTTCGCTTAGAAGTGACTGAGATTGCTAAGACTACCAGCAGCCTCAATTACGACGCAATCGACTCTGCTGTCAGTTTGGATGAAGCGCGAAAGACAGGGACAGAAAATGCACACATACAACCACACATACTGCGCTACGTGTGGGTGTATGTGTGCCTTTTCTGTTCCTGTCTTTCGCGCTGCTCCCTTAAGTTAGGTTGAACCAATTAGCCAACAAGTTCACTCTTCGAGGTATCAGTGGTGTTCCGATGTAAGCGCCTGGTATAATTCAGTGCGCTCCAGAATGAGGGATTTGCCTTGTTAAGTTTCACCGCTGCACAGTGGCGTTATGCGAAGAAAACTAAACGTCACGCTGTGAAGCTCTAGCCCTTCGTGGCCGAGAAGGGTTCGCTGCCGCAAAGTGGTTGATAAAACATTTACGGCTCCGAAGCAACTTAAAGGAATTAGTCATCCCATGAGACTGTCCGAGACGTGTGAATATGAAAGCTTACAGGCGTATTTTCTACTTGTAATAATGGATATATCGAATTATTTCGCGATCCCCTTCGAATCCGATGTGTCCGACGGTCGTCAAGTGCATGGGCGTCGGCAGGGGGGTGCAAAAGGGGCACTTGCCCCCCTCTAGCTACGCCAGCACTTGCCCGCACCCAAGCTACACCAGCGCTCTCCCCCTCCCCCAGCCGCGATGCAACACAGGCTTGCACCCCCCAAGACAAAATGCTGCCGACGCTCATGGTCAAGTGAGGCGAAACTTGATGCACTCGAGAGCGTGCGTTGCGTTAAAATGTCTGTGTATGCCCTGCTTTATGTTACCTAGCGAGTGTTCGCTTGAATTTATGCAGATTGTTAAGACTATCAGCAGCACTAAGAAAGCCATCATCTGCGCATTTATTATTTGTCCTGAAATGTAGCAGCTGGCGTTTGAAGTAGACATCCGTGGCGGCGCCTCGTCGCAATTGTGCAGCAAGTTCACTATGCGATTACACTTCAGGCCACCTGATTCAATAAATGTTGTAATAATCTCTGTTGGCATAATTAAGTTTCTCCATGACACTATTCCAAGCTATTCCAAGAAGTGGATTGGTCTGTTCTCTAATGTAGGGTTGCTGCTAATTCGTTCGCGTGGCAGGTAGAAGAATTCAAGAAACATTTGCTATGCACTTGCGGATTTATTAGACGTTTGGGTGCTCGTACGGTGACTGGAGACTGCGTGGGTGCCTTTTTTGTAATTAAAGAAGACAAAGCATCAGGTAACGTATGTGGCAGTTACGATTTCCCTGCTGGTGGCCTTCGCTGCACAACGAATCGTCGATGCATTGTACATGCTTTCCAGATTGCATTTTGCGCGAAAAACACGAACACGAAGGGAAGGACTACCAGACGAGACTGCGCTCGTCACGTAGTCCTTCCCTTCGTGTTCGTGTTTTTCGCGCAAAATGCAATCTGGAATGCAATACCAACTCTCCCGACGCTCACTTCTTCTAAGTACATGCTTTGTGGCATAACACAGCTGCAATGCCATAAAGCTGACTATAGTGAATCTGTCAACTTGTAGCACGTATATATAATGTAAATATATAGTGCATTGAATCCAAGGAGCAGTGCAAGCATGGCGTAAACAAGCAGGGTACGAGTCAAAATATGGGCGGCGTGCGCAGCACAGATTTCTTCGCGCTCCACAATCAAGAAATTGCTTTGTAAGTTTTACCGCTACACAGGCGTGTAATGCGACGAAAACTAAATGCCACGCTGTGAAGCTTGCTACCTGTGGCTGCAATTAGTTGCCGGAAAGATGTATCGCCAGGTTGCTTCAGTGGCGCAAAGTGTTGTCTGGTCCGATACGTACACGTTTCACACGAGCAGGTTGATGAAAAATAAGTAATGGGAAAACTTTAACGGCTTCACAGCAGCTTTACAACGAACAATTGCCTCGAGGGACAGTCGGAGACGCATGGATATTTATTGATATATGCTGAGTATGTGCAGCACAACGAAACGAAGACAGGAGAAGACACATGAATGACATAGACTGGCTATGTCGTTTATGTGTCTCCTTTTGTCTTCGTTTCATTGAGCTGCACATACTCAGTATATATCAAGACATGTACCAACTATATACTTAAGCTTCAGACAGGCACTTTATGCATTTTTAATTACGGGTATATCGAACTATTTAGCGATGCCCTTTGATTCCGATGTATGCGAGTTTTACTGTATATACACATAGCTGACAGTGTGCGTTCGTAGCACATTGGTCGGTTCAGCGAAGCATTATGTGGTGAGGAGCATTGATTTTCCGGGCGTAAACAAATACTTTTTTTTATTATATGATAATTAGGAGATGTTGGTGCTTCTGTATAGCACCGGCTTCTCCTTTTCACTGATATGATAGGATATATGTGAAAAGAACAGCAATGAAAAAAAATATTTCATAAAGAACAGCTAGGGAAAAAGAAAGTTATGTGTTATATCGGCCTAATACCGCACGCATGCGATGATATTGGAGCTAAAGGTTTTTCTAAGGCACCTTTTGGGAAAAGCTGGCTTTTCTGGAACCACAAAACAAGGCCCAAACAGCAGCTCATGTGAATATATAGCACGCTATACTGTTCCGATCATGTCTCAAACTTCGTCGTCCAAAAAGAACCAGCTTTGTAAACTAATGCGCTTGATACGCCAGCAAGGTTAACACAAAAATGAAACCTGATGCACTGTGCGGCTATGCCTGCGGAGTGATCTCATTGAGCTGAAACAAAACTCATTCCCCCTCCTTGCGAACTGCGTGCCCCTTGTTATGATGATGCCAAAAAGTGGCCTTTCCCAAAGAAAGCAACAAGTATGCACCTTAATTCGTGCGCCCATTAAATCAAGCCACCTGCATTTCCATGGTTAAATCACATGATCAACGTCTCGCACGCACGTAGAGCCACGCTAGCCACCTTAGCCACGGGACTAGGCTAGGTACATCTCGCTTGGAATTTCCTAGGGACAGCACCAAAAAGTGGTCTGGCAACGCGGGCGTGTTTTGGTGGCTTTTTAGTCGCTCCCGAGGAGTCGGCGGAGTAGTCCTAGCAGTCCTAGGCCGCACCCGGCAGCGTCACTTTGTTCCTCGAGCACGTTGTTCGTTCACGCCGTCAAGCCGTCTTATTCCGCATCGAAGTTGCAAGATGCCGCGAAGAAACTACTGCGCGAACACTGTCAAGGAGAAGGTGGAGATTTTGCGAGAGGTTGACCAAGGGAACTCGAGCAAATACGAAATTGCGAGGAAGCACGGCATACCTCCGAGCACGTTGTCAACCTACATACGCAACAGGACGGCCATTGAAAACGCCTATGAAGCCGAGGATTTTGGCGCCAGTCGAAAAAGGCTAAGGACAGCGAAGTTCCCGGAACTGGAGTCAGCTTTGATTATCTGGGTTAAAGAAATGAGAGCCCAGAGTATCGCATTGAGCGGCCCTATCATCATGGCCAAGGCAGCCGATTTGGCCCTGCGCTTGGACATTGAAGACTTTGTCGCCTCCGAGGGATGGTTTCATCATTTCAGGGAGCGGCACAATCTCGTATTCCGCACGTTATCCGGCGAGGCAAAGGAAGTGGACGCCGAAACATGCGCTACTTGGAGAAGCGACACCCTGCAGCAGTACTTGGAGAGCTACTCACCACAGGATGTGTTTAATGCTGACGAGACAGCGTTATTTTTCAAGTTGCAGCCAGACAAGACGATCACCTACAAGGGAGACAGCTGTGCCGGCGGCAAGCGCAGCAAAGAGCGTGTCACTGTTCTGGTCGCCGCAAATATGACCGGTACGGAAAAGGTCCCCCTTTTTGTGATTGGCAAAGCACTCAAGCCACGGTGCTTCAAAAACATTCGGTCACTGCCGACGGAGTACGCCGCAAACAAGAAAGCCTGGATGACAGGTGACCTATTCAGGAAGTGGCTACTGAAATTCGACAGGCGAATGGAACTGGGCGGCAGACGCGTTCTTCTTGTCGTCGACAACTGTTCGGCGCACAAAGTCGACGTTGAGCTGAGAGCAACAAAGTTAGTGTTCCTTCCAGCAAATACGACTGCGGCCCTACAGCCTATGGACCAGGGTGTGATAAGGAACATCAAGTGCTTTTATAGGCAGTCACATGCTGGAGAGAATGATTTTGTGCGCGGGCGACAGGAAGGACTTCGGCATTACGCTGCTCAATGCCATGCACATGTCGGTGCGCGCATGGGAACAGGTGACCGCGACCACAATCGCAAACTGTTTCCGCCACAGTGGATTTGCAGCTGGAAGTGCGCAGGATAGTTGTGACGTCGACGTGGACGGGGCTGAGGAGCTCATGCCAGTGGCATTGCGCGACACTCTTCGGGGCGTACGTTTTGCCGATTATGTTGAAGTTGACACCGGTGCATCGGTGTGTGGTGCCCTGACTGATGAGGACATTATCGCTCAAGTAGCCGGTGCGCAGCCTGTTGCTGAAGAGCCAGAAGGTGAGGAAGACGAAGATGACGAAGCACCTGTGCGCCCGTCAGCTTCTGCGGTGATGGAGGCACTTAATGTGGCGCGTCTCTTCATCAGCTTTGAAGAGGGTGAAGAGGATTCCCTGCGCCGCGTCCGCGCGCTGGAACAGAGAGCCGCAGCTGTGGCATTCAGAGAAAAGAAGCAGATGGTCATCACCGACTTTTTTGGCCAATAAATATTTTTCGTACCCTCACCCCCGAAATCCACCCATTTTTGCTCACTTTCATTATTTCGAATTTCGTTTAATTCGAAATTGCTCAGCGTTCCCGTGGAATTCGAATTAACGAGCTTTTACTGTACAATGCATAATTTGAACTTATAACAAACTGTTAAGCATTTTTTTCCCAGGATTTTGCTTGATTTTACTACGAATAAACCATGTGTATGTAACAACAAAAACGATTTTTTTGTCCTTTTACGGTCACGAAAAAAAATTTTGACAATTTTTTTCTCAAATAGAATCGTCTGAAGAATTTATTTCAGCAATAAAAAAATGACACATTTTTTAATTGGATTCGGCAAAAAAATTCGACCATCAAAGGGTTAAATATATAAAAGAGAAGTCAGACTGATTAGACCTAAACATGGTGTTAAATATTTCTGATGTGTACACATCACCCACACTCATGTACAGTAAAAAGGAAAGCTTATAAATGAACTGATGTCATCTTTAGTTCGCTTTTGAAAGGTATTCAAAACAAGAGATTCGCAGGATACGGCTATCTTCATCTTTCCTTGCTAAAACTTTGCCACCTGCTGTCCACACGAACTGAGTTCTTTCTTCTTTGCTACTGTTGCTTCAAGCAACTGCTTGTTGTGTCGTGTCAATTGCTTATTGACGAAAATTGCATTGCTAACGCCATCCAGGCAAATATATTTTGTGCCAATTCTCACTTTCTGAGCATTGGTGAATGTCGAGTCTCTCTTTGCATGAATTACAAATGAACAAAAAATGTTCTTGGTTGTTGAGTTACTTGGTGCTGAGTTGTGTTACAGCTACTAGAGTGGCACACTCATCCGGAACACCTTTGTTCTCGAGGTTGTTACTGCACTGATGCTGTTCCAACTCTTGTAATTTCATATTCAACTGCATGTTTTCAGCTTTTAGCTTTTGATTCTCGGAGACCAAGCTTTTTAATTCATCTCTTATTGCCTTTAGGTTCCGTGTCGCATTTTTGGCATCGTCACATGTGTCACTGCAGTGATGAACCGACTTTTTTAGGCCCCCGAGTTCAGCTCGTATTTCTCGCTTATTCTGGAAATAAGACTTGCTAAATCTCTTTCTCTGGTGACATTGCACAGGTATCAATCCAAACACTTTCATTCAAAGAACACAGAAAAAAGTGGCGTGCTAGGCAGCAGCACAGAGTTACCAAGACAATTTGAAAGCAAATCGACACTATTTCTCACCTGCAAAAAAATGCAGTTTGCCGTAAGCGTGCGCGCTGTTCATCGTGCTGCTGCCAAACTGGACGCCTGGGCTCAAGAGGTCCGTACTTAAGCCGTCGGGAGGTACAGCAATGCCCGCAGCAATCTTGGTCACGTGGTAGAGCCTTGGTGGGTGCAGCAGATTTAGTCTGTGGTGCTGCTTATCTTGGCTGCTTCTTGAGATGGCTGCAGAAAGAAGCAGTTGGCTGTAAGCGTGTGCACTGTTCAATGCTCTGCCACCGAGCACTTCATTCTACTAGCTCGGTGCCGCGTTTACCATGCCAATTCAAACCGCTGGTTTCCTCTAAGCACTGTAGAGGGCGTGCCAGCTTTAGCAATATGATCCTCAGGCCACCTGTAAGAGAGTTCCAGAGGATAGGCAGCAGGAGAAGTGAAACTCATTTTCACCACAGTGTCAGCCTCGCGATAGGATGCCCAGGCCACCACACCTGTGGCTATGCCAGAACAGTTTTTTTTCCTCACACTTCAGCTATGCTGCTGTGATTGGTTCGCACTGGAGATTGGGCTCAGGCGATGCAAAGCAACAGGTGTGAATCGGAGCACGGAATCAGCATTTGAGGGGGCAGTTCCTGTTGTAAGCAAACTCTAGCTAGAGATAAGAAGTGTGCCTATATTGCAAGTTTTATGGTTAACAGCTTTGTTCACACCCAAGAAACACAGCATTTGTGAAGACTCCAGTGTTTGCCAAACCCCTCTCCCCCCTTTCTTTTCTATTAACAGTGGCCTTCAAATTTGTCTCTGTTTGCATGGTGTGCCCGGTGTTCTGCATGCCTATTTTTGTGCCACACCTCCTGTCATCGCAGGATGTGTGCTACAGCTCAACCCGCATAAAGTTTGCACATTTTAAAAACTACCCAGAAAAAGAGCAAACGATTCCTCAATGCATATGGAAATGCCTCCAGTGCTTGCAATAGACTTCAGCAGGCTGTTTATAGCAGTAAACTTTATTTTATATGCTAAAGTTCGTGCACTACAGCAAAAGCATCACTGCGGTAAAGGAACAATACGAATGAGTCAGTTTTCATTCCACAACAGCGTGCACTGATCAGAGACAGGTCGTGCCTGATGCAACCACAACAATGCATGAACACTAATGAGGAATAAACTGCGGCAACTGCCATTCGCACACTATATCATCATAATGAATAACAGCGTGGCTGTCGTGTCTGAAGTGAAAGATCACATAGTGCCATCAGAAAGAACACACCAGACTTTCTTTTCCATGCTTTGCCACGCAACAGAATGATGGCTTTAAAGGTTTCATTATTTACTTTAAACACTAACTCAGTGAGATTAATTTAAAACACTTAACGTCTCCCTACACTTAGTGCCAGTAAACAACGCGCGTGAACACAAGCTGCAGCATGACAGGACATGTGCCTAAAAAAAAAATGGGCACTTCACATGCTGGTAGCGAGTTTCAAGACAAGTGGCATAAAGTATCAATAAAACAAATATCTTACACGTGCAAGACCATTCCATTGACTTTCTGTAAGTACACTTGCCTTTCAATGAGCGGCAATTTGTACAGTACAAGCAATGCATAAACTATAGAAGATTACAAAAAGCTATCAGAACCGGGTCAAGCAGATCTGGCAAAAAAGCTACACAGTCTGCATTTAACAAGCAAAGATCATATCCTACGACTAGTCACTATCACAATGGCGCTACGCTCGGCACCTGAAACAAACACGATGCCATTCGGATGAATTTCAACGTACACGAAGAACAAGTGTTTCATACCAAGCAACAGACGTATCCACAAGTGCTGCCACAAATGAGTGATGTTGCTGAAGCTACCACGATGGAAGCATCCATTTTTTTATCACAGTGGGCAGAAGAGAATTATGCGCAGAAATAAGGACTGCCAGCAAGAGAAAAGCAGGTGTAGTCCTAATTTCGAAGTTTCAAAGCCACTATGCATGCCACCGAACCTGTCACGGCCATTTAGCGAGGCTGTTGTGCAGCTTCTGTTTTCTTAAAAAAATGTTTTTGACGTTTAGAACGATAGTGAATTGAAAGCTGTAGATCAAGAGCTGTGCTATAAGAACCCTTTTCCAAAGAACAGGAAAAGTGTTACCGCTTACAGAGTGGCTTCAAACGTTTCTACAAGGACATCACATAGAAAAAAATGGCTTAACAGAGACACACACAACACATTGTGGAAGAATGTGGCAAAACACGTTGACATTTTCAAAAAGAGCAAGGTAAATAATATCTGCAGTACGAATCAAACAGACAAGACATGGTTTAGCAAAGCAATTTGAGATGCACCAAATGGGGCAGAAAAATGGTGCCCTCTATCACTCCGGTGTGGAAATCTGCCTCCGTGTTTAATTATAGACGTACATAGCTCATGGCTTTCCACAGCAAAACACGAATACTGGGTCTGATAAAACTGCTTATTGTACGGTTAATGAACACAGCATGGGAGTGAAAAGGCAGTAAATCTACAAAGACAAGCAATCTCTATTCAATAGAAATACTTCTAGAAAAAAAGGGAGCTGTCAATATGACCTTGGCAGGCTGTTCTAGTTCTCATCAAGGAGAATGGAACAAGTAAAAAGGTGGCAAGGAAACCCCAACCAATGTTGGCAAACACCGTACTTCCCGTGAGCATAAGGAGTAGTGACGTAGCTCATGCCGAGAGAAAGAGAAGTGGCAGGGATTGTTTCTCTACGTGGGGTTCCGAGTAACAGGGGAGAACTACAGGTTTCACAGTGTGACTTAGAGACCGCCCCCACTTCTGTCAACGGTCAGTGTCCTCGAGTACTCCACGTCAACAACCTGGGCAAGCCGACTTCCCGCGATGGAGCCGGTCTTGATGGCATTCATCAACTCCAAGTACTCGCTAAGCTCAATCTGACCGTTCTTATTCAGATCCACCTCGTTCAGCATTTCTCGCAACTGCAGTTCCGACACGGACTCTCCTGCAGCCTTGAGGCTTCGACGCAGGTCGACCACACTAATGTAGCCCTTGCGGTCCTTGTCTATGGCCTGGAACTTCTGGATGTACTGATCCACCTCGGACGTCGTGAAGGTCATGGGGATCTTCTTCTGCGACTCCTTGTTCACGTCACCGCCCATCTCGATGTCGAGGAACTGTTTGGCCTTTTGTAATTCCTGCTCCTTCCTCTCCTTGCTCCAATTCAGCTCCTCAGCCATGATCTCGACGACCCTCGGAAGACACTCGTGGGCCGCTTGGACGTTGAGGAAAGAAAGCCGCATGCGGCGACCAATCACGTCAACAGCCGTGCAGGCGTACTCTCGCACCGCGTAGCGCACCTCCGCCTCGATGTATGGGAACTCTTCGTGTAGTCTCCGTCCCAGGACTGGCCAGCGCTTTCCCGTGAGCGCAGCCAGCTTTGCGACAGACACTGCACGGTCACCGTAGCTCCTGGACAGGTGTTTCGCAACTGCCGGTTCCAGCCCAAAGTCCTGCACGAGGCGGATGTACAATGTCGGCGTCCACGTGTGACCGCCCTCGAGCGTGAAACCCAGGGTCTGAGACTTCTGCTGGGGCTTCAGGCCGCAGGCCTTGATTGCCGCATCCATAGTGTGCTCAGCCATGACACGATACGTGGTCCACTTGCCTCCTGCGATAGTAACAAGGTTAGAGTCGCTAACGTATATTATGTGATTTCGCGCGATAGCCTCCGTCTTCCCCGGTACGCTCTTGTTCAGGTCGACAACAAGCGGCCTGATACCAGCCCACGCAGAGAGGACGTCCCCCCGGCGCACAACCACATCTTGGTTCAAGTAGTGACGAACTTCGCTTAGGATAAACATGATGTCGTCTTCCGTTGGCGCCGGGTTGTGCGTGACCGGACAAGGTCTGTCCGTTGTCCCGGCGATGGTCGTGTTCTCCCAGGGGAGGAAAAATATGACGCGTCCGTCGCTCGTGTCAGGATCGAGCAGGCCCATATTGTCGGGACTGTAGTAGTCGGGCAAGATTATGTGAACGCCTGAGCTGGGCTGGCAAATGGGCTTGCAGTTGGGGTCGTCCATGCGGCGTATGTTGTCGGTAAACGGTCCCGTTGCGTTCACGACGCACTTGGCGCGCACGTTGAACTCCTCTCCCGTGAGCATGTCCCTCACCTTCGCCCCGCAGACCACCTGCTTCCCGTTCTCGTCGGTTTTCTTGATCAGCGCGACGGCGCTCGTGTGGTTGGCGATGCTGGCTCCGTTGCGCGCCGCCGTCAGCGCGATGCTCACGTTCATGCGGGCATCGTTGTGTTGACCGTCGTAGTAGACTAGGCCGCCGCAAAGGTGCTCCTTCTTCAGCATGGGAAACAGTTCGAGGCACCGCTTGGCCGAGAGGAAGTAGCTCTTCTTCAGGCACTGTTTCCCCGCGACCACGTCGTACATCTTAATGCCGACCCAGTAGTAAGGGACCTGCCACCAACGGTAGATAGGCAGCATGATGGGCAGCGGGCTGGACAGATGAGGCGCGATGGCGAGCAGGTTCGCACGTTCTTGGAGAGCTTCACGCACCATCCTGTACTGCTCGATGTCGAGGTTCATGATGGCCTTCTGGAGGTAGCGCACTCCGCCGTGGATCAGCTTGGTGCTCCGGCTGCTCGTGCCGGCCGAGAAATCGTACGTCTCCACGAGGGCGGTCCGGAGACCTCGCGTTACCGAGTCCAAAGCGACTCCGGCTCCGGTAGCGCCGCCGCCGATGATGAGAACATCGAATTCGGGCGTTTCACGCAGGCTCTTGAGCTGCGCGGCGCGGGTCGGCAAAGGGAGGTGTGGCCGAACTGGCGTGTCCTTCGGATCCGCAGCTTCGACGACGGCGGCGGGTGTCCGCCGGAGCTCGTTGTAGTGAGTAAAGCCACACGCTGCGACGATTGAGCCTCCACCGATCCAGGCCACCGTTCGCAGACGTCTCGCTGCCATGTTTTCGAAGTGCAGCGAGCAACCGCGACCGCAGGCGAATACGCGTCCTGCAGCTTCGCGCGAATCGAGAGGCGCAAAAAAAGGTGACCCTTTTAAAAATGGCGTCCTTTTTCGTGATCCCATTAACAAAGCCGCGGTTTCGAATTTTGTGTTTAAATATTCACGGTTTAAACTAAATTGTATTTTTGAAGAGACAAGATTGTTTTTAACATATTATTACATAAAAGTTTAAAAAATATTTTTGATACTTCCGTTTGGCAAAGAAGGCGCGACGGTTGTGATCTTGTAGCCGCCATGTTTTAAAAGACCGCGAAGAGATACAGTGTACTAGAAGTACACTGTAGAAGAGAGTAGGGTGCGCATCAGCTGATCCTCCGCCTTGATAAAGGTCAGCTGTCGTCCAAACATAATAATTCTGGCGTTATGCATGCTCTCGAAACGTAAGAAACTAATCGTGACGCCAATAAATCCATCAAACTAGCGCGAAGGAGCACTTTTTCGAATGCAGCAGAAAAGGAAATATTGAAGTTGGAGGTTGAGCTGTAAAAGAAGGTAAGTGATGGTTCGTTGTGGGTACAGCGCAAAAAGAGAGAGAGAAATACAGATAGAGTAAAGTGCGCAAGACGTTTTGTGTTCTTTACTTTATCTGGGTTTCGTCCGTATTTTTGCGCAGTACCCGCAATGAATCAATTACCAACCGGCCCAGTTAACCACGCTTGTGTGATAAGTGATGGTATTCAGTGCCAATCCTAGCTATCGTTGTCCTTCAATAACAACCTGTTCTACTAATGCAGAAAGTCAATAGTAAGTCATAACATGAATTCTTTATTAAAATGTGTGTTATATGTCTACTTATTGTTTGATGATCAATTAATTAATTATTGGGCTTTTACGTATTAATTTTGACCAGTTAATAATAATAATAATATGTGGGATTTAACGCCCCAAAACCACGATATGATTATGAGAGACGCCGTAGTGCAGGGCTCCGGAAATTTCGACCACCTGGGGTTCTTTAACGTGCACCTAAATCTAAGTACATGGGCCTCAGACATTTTCGCCGCCATTAATTTTGACCATTTAGGGTTCTTTAACGTGTACCCCAATTCTAAGTGGATGGATGTTCCTGCATGCAGTTGGGCTCCATCGAAATGCGACCGCCGTGGCCAATCGAACTCGTGCGCCCTCAGGTAGCGACAGTGAACTAATGCGTTATGAATGATTGGTACTTCGTTTGCAATTAATTTGTTTAGTTTTAGTATACTTATTGTTTATCACGCTGTCAGGACCTGCCACTCGGTAACTCACCTCCTGCGATGCGTTGTCACTCGGCAGTCGGGTCTCCACGAGGCTCATGCGTGCCGTGTTGCCCATGCGCTCGCCCTGAATAAGTTCCTGTACGTTCCTGTAATAAGTTCCTGTACGGGCTGCTTTCCCTAATCATCTGAGGGGGGCGCCGAGTCTGCCGCATACCTTTGCATTGTCGGACCTGCCTCTTCGTTGCTAAATGTGCAGGATTATGGCCATGGAGGTTTTTGACAAAAATGGCGGCCGCGAGGACTGATGTCGCATTCCAGGAGCTGCTTACTACACATTTTTACCCACCGGAAAGCCGGGGACAAAAGGCAGGCCGTTGTGGGAAGTATGTCATCGCTTCATTTTCTATCTTGCATCCACTGCAAAGCTTGTTTTCGTTCGCAATCGACCAACGAAAGGGGCGGGGGGGCTGCGGTGGCATTGCGCCCCCCCCCCTCCGCCCCACCTAAGGAGGAACCCTGCTCACGCCTATGGTACTGAACACATACTGAAGAGGGGTACAATACTACACATACGATGACATAACCAGCCAGGACTGATAGCAGTTACAATCTCCTATTCCCGAAAAACCTTTCACACCTAATCCCAAACTGCGGCCCAGCGCCGTCCACTTACTTCCTTGAAATAAAGGCTTCATTAATTCATCCGCGGTAATCTAACCTGACCGCCCTAGGCGTTTTGGACTGTTCCCAGAAGGACTTTATCAGTACGCTTGCGATCATATACCTGTACGTAGCGCTCCCGATAATTTCTTCGTTTTTTCTTTTCTTGTTTGTTTGGTGACTCGGTATTAATTTCATAATGTTGGAATAGCCACCTTTAGCGCAGCGTATACCTTCCCATGTTTTCACATCTTGATAAAAAAAAAAAAAAAACGCTCGCTGTGACCTTAGCGAGGCTTTTGAGACGCAGTCAGCCACTCACTGCTTATTGATAACCTTCTACACTTTGATGTTGACCCTTCAGTTCTTGATCTCCTGCATAGTAATCTCCTTGATCGACCATATTTTGTTGCAGTGAATGGACAAACGTCTTTCTTTCGTGGGGCAACTATCGTGAGGAGGGTAAGTATTACGACCCCTCCTCCTTTTCAATTGTGTTAATGAGTTTCTTTTATTATTTGGAATTATTCTTTCCTTCTACATGCCGATGAAGTCAAGATGTTCAGTAAATTGCATTCTCTTAGCGGCTTTCTCATGCCGAGGTCAGATTTGTATTTTATTTTTTCTGAAAGGTCTAAGAGCAACAGCCTATCCCTCAATACTGCTAGGACCAAACTTATAACTTTGACTTGCAAAACTCCTATAGCATGTAATTTTCATAATCTGTTTATTCTGTATCGTTATGCAAGGTTTGTGAGACCAACTATTTCGATGTTCTCCACTTTTCTGCTCACACTAAGTGCGTTGCCAGGTGGAGTCTTCGCTCTCTCGGCTGCGTTTGCAGAATATCTAGACAAGTCAGCTCTCTTGTGCCCATCCGTTAGTTACGCACAACATTCTGTCTTTCCCAACTTCCACGTGCGTATACGTGATCTGAAATGGCATGTTCAATTCCAGCAATAACACCATTCTGCGTTCCCATAATTCCAAAGCATATACGTACAAGCATGCATCGCTAGAAATAACTCTAGATTTTGTTCTGGCACTGCACTCTAAGAAAAAAAGGAGTCATTTGACTCCTTTCGGGTAGTCCTGATTTGTCACGTATATGAGTCTATTTAAGGAGGCACATCAACTCTCTTTGGGGGTCATTAGACTCTCTTGTGAGAGTCGTGTGACCTACAAAAGAGTTAACGTGCCTCTTTGAAGAGAGTCATATACGCGGCGAGTCAGGACTACCCGAAAGGAGTCACACATACTCTTTCATTTTTCTTAGAGTGTGTTGGATTATTATAGTTGCCACAACTTCACTGCCGACGAAATCGCGTTGATCTGCTATTTCTTTTCAAGCTTGTTGACAGTATCATATCCCGCCCTGAACTGTTCAGCTGTATTAATATTGAAAGTCCACGCAAGATAACCAGAGAGCATAGCTCGTTTCATTCACCGGCCGGCTTCCTCCAACACAACCATACACAGGATACAATGTTTATAATGCTTATTTTCTTGATATCGACGTTATTAATATGTGAACTTCGTGCTCTTTTAACACAGTGTCGCAGATTGTACAAATCCTTTTCAGCTTTGTCTTTCAGCGTACCTTGTGTTAAATTCTGCGTGCGATTTGTATTTGTCATTGTCCTTCTATATTTCTCGTGCTGTGTTATACTACAGTATTTCTGCCCCGCTGCGCTGACCTTTTGTTTTTCCCTTCCTCCGCCTTTTTGAACGCGTTGTCTACTGGAAACTGTCTTTATTGTATTTTTTATTAGTATTTTTCTGCGTGCTCCACCACAAGGACTTTACGGCAGTTCCTGGTGTTGTGAACTTGCGATGTCGCAAGGGTAGCGTGTCGTAGTGCGACCCACAAGGCTAACGGGAGGACGTAGCCGAGGTGGGACTTTCGCTTAGTAGCCGGACAAGAAGGTAACCGCTTCGGAAAATGATAACAAGTATATAGCAAGTAGCGGTAACGCTGTACGTAGCCTAGCAGCACGACCGATCGTAAAAAAACAGCGCAGAAACAACGGAAGAACATACAGAGTCCATTGTTTCTGCGCTGTTTTTTAGAATGATGAATAACCATGTAGCCCGATTTACCGCCCTTGTGCAGCACGACAGAGCCAGTTGTTGTGACTGCCCTAACAAAGGGCCGGTACGGCCTTAAATACGTGCGTTCCATCTATTATCTCCCGTTCCCTCCACGGTGGTTCGGAAAGTGGTCCAGTTTGTGTTCCCCACGATAAGGAAGTGCGCCTACGTAGGCGGGGCGTTGACAGTTCGCAGTCATGGCGCGGTCGATGATAGCCCTGTTCCCAAGGGACTACAGCCTAATTGCGTTGGTCGGGAGACGAAAGGCTGGCGACTGATCGATCCCTCCGAGGGAAGAAGGGTTGCATAAAAGCAGGAAATGTGACATAACACTGGGCACGTTGAATAAATTATTGGCTGATTGATCGATTGATCAATATTATTTAGATGTCGATGTCAGTCAGCAGCACAAGTAAGGTTTTGGTGATGGCGCACTCTGAAAGAAAAATAGAAGGACAATTCATGGCAGAGTAAGCATGATACTGAACAACTTGTAAGAGAATAGATATAAACGTTGTCGAAATTAAAGCAGTACATAGAAAGTGAGCGAATTACACACGCGCACAAAAAATACAGCGTTTAAACAGACACAGTCAAACACACAAACACACACACACACACACACACACACACACACACACACACACACACACACACACACACACACACACACACACACGCACACACACACGCACGCACGCACGCACGCACTGAATCTGTCTCGTAAACTTTTGTCACTGGGTGTACGCGTGCACGTCTTTGGAAGCGAAATGAACGGGAGAGTCAGCTGGTATTAGGAAGAAGTTGTATACCTGCAGGTGTCCCCCGTCCGCATAACAAACAGAGGGTGCATCTTGTTTTCACTTTAATTTTAGAGCGAAGCTGTAAGTGGCTAGGCGAAACCAAAATTCGTCCGCCCTATGCGCGCAGAAACTTCTAGCGCGTGTGTGCCACAGAAATTGGGCTAGCCCCACTACTCACCACTGGTTCAATAAAAATGAAGGAGAGCCGGTGCAAATGCGGAGCGAGTGCAAACATAATAAACGAGAAAGAAGACCGGGCAGTAAATCCAAGCCAAATATGCGAAATTGTAATGCGGCACCTTGATCTGCCAGTTACTTCAACTATACTGTTATCATTTGGGGCTTCTGTGCTGGGGCACTCGGACGGGAATATATGCAGTGCTATCGAGAAATTCATATGCGAGTCAAATCGTCTTATTCGACACATCAACCGCTAATAATTTTTAAATTGTCATAATGATATAAACAATTTGGCCATTTGGGAGGTTATGCAACATGGTCCAATCAAAAACTTAAATTCATTAAAAAAACGCTTAATTCTAATTGATACAGTAACGTCTATTAGCTCTTAAAATTTTCAGACTTTATGATCCGCCCGACTCTTGGCCGATCCCCCTGAGTGGGTAGGTGCCATCATCCAAGGAGCATCATCATCATCATCATCATGTGTGCAACAACCTCATCAAGAAACACACAACCTTTAGTGAACCATCGGGATTAAAGGGACACCAAAGAGCAAAACGATTTTTCTCATATTGGTAAAGTACTCTTTCACGGCACCAAAAACACTATACGCTTGCTGCGAGAAAACGCTTAGTAAGCGAGAAAAACACGCAAAAACAAAATGTGGGTGGCTACGCCACCTTGAAGTTTTCGTACCATTCGCCGTGACGTCACATATTTTCAAAACGCCTGCTAGGGACTACGTAGTTCCTAATCGGTAAAAATGACGTACATTGTCCTCTGAGGGGGGGCATAGACTTAACATACCAAGTTTGGGGTAATTTTGTTGAGCCACTGGCGCCAAAATACGATAAATACACTTTGAAATCCGTGACGTGACGCGGGAAGATTTTGGCGCGAAATTTAATAATTAAATTTTGAACTTGATTTTATCCTCTATTAATAAACCAATGATGGCTAAATTAACGACATTAGAGTTCTCAGAGCACAATTTATCGATTTAAACCGATTCATTGTTTCTCTTTAGTGTCCCTTCAACACAGTCATAAACACCGGTTCCACACGTTTCAGCTTAGTTGGTTAACCATCTGCACCGAGTGTCTGGGCGGTGATTTTTTTTATCATATCGTTCTGTTATATCGCCGATAGCGAGGAATAGCAAACATGCAGGATGAAGAAGCGTCCAGCGGCACGCATTGGCATTTGCTCCACTGTCCTCGAAACCAGTTCCATCCAAGGCCGGCACGGCTGCCGATTTCTGGCTGGAGACTCTACTCTTCGATGCCACGCAGTATATACCGGAACAGGACCTGCCGAGAGATCCTCCTCACACTCGAATAGGCTCGATTCCGTTAAGAGTGTAAAACTATAAACGCAGAGGCAAGCGAGGTGCTCAAAGCGAAACGAATTATAGCTCGACGACCGAAGATACACCGCTGCCGAGAAAGAAAAGAGACAAGTAAGCGTGTTACATTTCCTTTATTTAAGCGTGATTCGTATCTCGTCTGATAACGCGGTGCACGCACTTAACATTTCGTCGCCTGCAGACGTACTTTGCGAAAAACGCATTTCTTTCTTTCAACGTATTTCTAAATGGAATGGCTATAGCCTCTTAGAGACATAATTTTAGAAGACGAGACTCTGGTAGCTGCTCTTAGTGATTACTGTGTTGTTATTATTGCGAGTAGATATCTTTTCTTATAGCCGTTGCTAGCCCCCTGCATTTTGCAGTGCGCTGGAATATTTAGCACATAAAATGAGGCAACTGGAGATTAAACAGGTGTCGCTATGCCTTGTAAAATATTTCGTGGCCAGCCAAATGGTAATTTCTGAAAACATAGATATTTTTAAAAAATATTATAACACATGCAACTAAACTGGGATGTATATCCTTCTTCGAAGAAACTCGACGAAATATGAGGTCAGGAGATGTGCTACGGGACAAATAGCGTTTTCTGTATATTTTCTCTGTCTATGAGTGGAAGTTATGAGTCAATTATGGCAATTATGACTACTATGAGTCACAATTTCTCCAATTACACGTACGTGTTATCGGAGAAATTTTATCAGCCTCACGAGACAGCTTTGAAAAGAAAAAAAAAACGGCAGACCTGAAAGAATTTCAGGAGCTTTTACTTACACGTGGAAGTGCAAATTTTATAACTTTGCTTACTGAGATTACGTCAAAAAGCGCTACGCTGCTTGGTATATGCGTTTTGAAATTAAATTCGCAGATTATAAAAACTGGTATTTTTTCGTATGACATAAGTGATCGTATCTCCATATTCTTTCTTGTATCATTTCTTCCTCACTTCTCTTCTTTTTTTTAGAAAACACAAGCATTTTTCCATCGAATTAAAAACAGCAATTCTCGGGAAGACTTTTTTTTTCATTTATTTCAGAAAGGGGGTAGATTGGTGCATTGTTTACAGACGAAATAACTCTGACGAAGCTTATATCGCACCTCCCTACAGCTCTTACATGCTAATTATGACGCAGGATTTCCACCAGAATTTCTCACGTGATGGAAATAAAAACAAATTTAGAAAGCCTTGGATAAATTCTGATCTCTACAGGCACATTCCAATAAAGAATAAGTTGTACCACGATTTTTATCCACTCGCGGGACACAGACGCGGTAATTGAATGCAAGAAGTACAGACATGTTTGAAATTCAGACATAAGGAAACCTCGAATGTCCTATGAAAGCCTATTCGAAAGAATTTACAACGACCAGAGGGAATTATGAGACGTCATAAATGGGCCTACGAACAGGAATAAAGGCTGCCATATTACGCAGGACCTAACATTTAATGGTGAAACACTCAGTGGCGAAAGGTTGGCCCATGTTATGAATGAATACTATAAACGCGGGCTCCTATGTCGCAGCTGATGGAAATACGAAAAGTGTTCCAATTTCTGATAAGTCTACTGCGCCTTATTCTATTTCCAGATTCAGTTGAAGTATAAAACTAAATGAGAAAGCGCAAAGAAAAACTCACAGGGTCTCTTATGCACTCGCGTAAGACGACTCGAAGGCGAAAGCAATCTTCTTCTCCCCTGTCGATGTATTTATTCCCCTCGTCCCCCTCCCAAAGCTCTCTCCACCCAACGTGGTTTTACACTGCCTCCAGGATCGGAGGCATTGCAAGCTTTCTGCCTTTCATCTTCTTTTTCTTCTCAGTCAATGTACTGATCCTTCCACGCCCCCTCCGAAAGGTCTCTGCACCTAACGTGGTATTTCACTGCCTCCAAGATAGGGGGAATTGCAAGCTTTCCGCGCTTCACCTTGTTCTGCTCTGCCTCCGTGTTCGACCCATGTTTGACCAAGCGACGATGTCGTATGATGACGTCTTGTGACGTCATGACGCCGTCATGCATATTGGCGATCTGTGACGTCATGACGATGTCACATGGCGACGTCATCACGTGATGATGATTTTTTGCATCACTCGTGTTGATGTCGCCGACGGCGACGGTCAATTTTCGTGTTTGATGAGGCATCTAAGGCTCTCACTTTAATAATGCCGCATCAGGGACTGATGAAATAGGCCCTGCTCAGTTGAAATTGATCAGAAATAGTGTGTCGTGCGTTGGACTTATATTATCAACCTCAACCTCAATAGGGGCATATTTCAGGAATAGGTAAAGCTCGCAAAAGCCACTGTGGTACGTAAAGGTGGTGACATCAATATTTTAGTAATATCCACGCTTCCTATCAAGAATATTTGAAGGAGTAACTTACAATAAACTTGCATCCTTTTTTGGTAAAGGGTATATAATAACAGAGTCAATATGAGTTTCAAAAAATACA
Organism: Rhipicephalus sanguineus; assembly: GCF_013339695.2. NCBI lineage: Eukaryota > Metazoa > Arthropoda > Arachnida > Ixodida > Ixodidae > Rhipicephalus > Rhipicephalus sanguineus. The sequence continues at coordinate 126,752,612 of NC_051177.1, read as the reverse complement.
TCAACAGAACAAGCTCTACTGTATATCAAAGATAAGATAATCGAGAATATGGAGAAGTAAAATACGCTCTTGAACTCTTTCTTGATATTCCAAAAGTGATTGATTCCGTACCATTCAAATTATAATGCCATAAATTTCCGAGATAAGGAGTGCGTCGAGTCCGCATTATAACTCTTCAAAAGTTACATTGAAGATTGCTATCAGTACGTACAAAGTGATAGCACAGTGTCCACAAAGATAAAATAAAAGCAAGGAGTACTCTACGGGTCTCTACTGGGGCCGCTGTTGTTCTTGTCTATATAAAGGACACTGTCAAAATACTTTATTCCTCTCAGCTTATTATGAACGTTGATGATACGAACGTCTTCTTTTCATGAGACAATTTATCGCTTGAAAACAGTATGAATAACAATCTAAGGCATCCTTCAAATTTGCTAAGGCAGAATAGGCTGCGAAATAGGAATGCGAAAAAAAAAATAACAGGAAGATAAGCTACGCCTGAATGAGAAAAAAATACAACAACAAAAGAAACCTACATGATATTCCGACGTATGAACAAGCAAGATAAGTGTGGAATTTGAATGAAGTTTTATTGCACGCGTCAGGGAACAAAAATTTACTGGTGTGTGGTTCCAGGATGAATTAAACTGGAACGTACGTGTGGATAACCTGATTATCGCATTAGCACGAATGGTTAATCGCTTTTTGAGAACAGCACAATTAATCCCATTAAAGTTAAAATAAGCACGTACTATTCACTCTTCCATACTAAGGTAACCTATGCAATACTCTGTGGAACGACAACTCAAAGGAATTACAATAGGCTAATTAGCGTGCGAATGAAAATATCGCGTGGTTTCGAAAAGTAAAGGGGAGAATTACAGGACGTGCCAACTGCTTCATTATTCTTCAACCATTTCATGCTCAGGGTGGATGAACTTTACTATTTTAAATCGCGCCAGTAATTTCCACAGAATAATCTTTGGTAAGAAAGTTGCACCGAAAGACCACACTATTGTTTACGAGAACAAAAACACAAGCTCCTAAAATAAGAACTAATTATTGAAAACAAAGTGCTATGTACCAGATACCTCACGTTTTCAACATCGTTGCAGATAAATTGAACTTTAAAGGTAGTCATGCTGCCTTTAAAAAGCGAGTAAAGAACTTATTATTCACCGGTATACAGTGTCGACATTTAACTATGGGATGTTTATGTCTCGAGCAATGTTTAAATATTTAACGAATTTGTATTCTGATTACTTCAACGCACAAGTCCCCACCCATATTGCGTTTCTCAATTCTGAATTTTTTTGTTTTTTCATTTAGTTAATTGTATGTTTTGCCGAAAGAGGCCTCTTCTGTACGACTGAGCGACTGTACGACTTGCAAGTTGCTAGTGATCCATTTTCCCGAAAGTGATGTATTGTGATATTTTTTTTTTTAGTGTGCTGATCTCGTAGGGTGCGAACTGTCACAAACTCACGAACTGCGGAGGGACAGGGGCCTTTGTCAAGCTTGTTTACATTTAGCCCTTGCCCATGCACTGAGCCCTGTATTGTTTGCCTACTGTAGAGATAAAGAACTTGGGCCTAGGAAGCGACGCTAACGAGTGACACACCGATACTAGAAAAGCTGCTGCTTTAAAAGCCATATACGCCATAAAGTATTGACGACGACTGCAACGACGACGGAAACAACAAGCTCTGTTACCGAACGTTTACGTTATTTTTTTTTTATTGCGACATAGACTTTCCCTTAAGCCATAGTATTTTGTGTGTATTTGTGTATTAGATGTGCGCCGTTAGGCCGGTGTTGTGTCTTGTGGAATCTGTTATCATGTATCCAGTGGTCACAACTGGTCATGTCACTGTAGCGAAGGCCGGCTTGCAGAGGGTGACGAGAGCGTTGCGACTTGGCATGTCCATATAAGATGTTATGCATCTGCTTGCATCACTGGAATAAGGCAGTACGGACACGTAGCACCTATTGGTAAATGCGACCAGTTGCACGTTTAGAAGAGAGCCGGTGTAAGGGACACCCCGGTCCGACGCATCATGAGGACGACTTCCTCCGCCCTAGTAAGGTGAAGGGGGAGGGAGCAGACACACGGTGGGATAAGAGCGCGTCTATCCTGCCGGAGAAAAAAGTCATGACGCGCAATACCAATTTCGGAGTAGATCAAGCTAGCGAAACGGCCGCCAGCGCCCCATGAGCGTGGCACGTAAGTCATGCTGTACATGACATGCGTGTCATGATTTTCATGCTAACTCGCGTTTTTATGTTCGTCACACAGTCACGTCACCCAATACCAATTTCGGGGTAGATCAAGCCAGCGAAACGGCCGCCAGCGCACCATGAGCGTAGCACGTAAGTCATGCTGTACATGACATGCGTGTCATGATTTTCGTGTTAACTCGTGCTATTTATGCTCGCCACACAGTCATGTCGCAAGATACCAATTTTGGTGTATATCAAGCTAGCGAAACGGCCGCCAGCGCACCATGAGCGTGGCACGTAAGCCATGCTGTACATGACATGCGTGTCATGATTTTCATGTTATGACTTGTCATTTATGTTCGTCATACAGTCATGTTACACCATACCAACTTTGGTGTACATTCGATTAACCAAGCGACCAGGAGAGCACAAAGTCGTAGGCGGCTAGATAGATAGATAGATAGATAGATAGATAGATAGATAGATAGATAGATAGATAGATAGATAGATAGATAGATAGATAGATAGATAGATAGATAGATAGATAGATAGATAGATAGATAGATAGATAGATAGATAGATAGATAGATAGATACGCTCAAAGTCGCAGAAGTTCGCTAAGAAATGCTTCGCATTTAAAATGTTTAGGGGCTCGGAATGAGTTGAGGCGTTAGGTGGAAGGGGAATGCATGGAAGATATTGCGAGGGCAGTGTGCTTGCTGGTCAGAAGCAATATTGTGTGTTTCGGTATTTGCACATCAGTGTTGTTCCTGGACACACGAAACCGATCGATAAATAAGTCACCGATGCCCGAAACAAGGAGGATAGCATGTTCATAAAAAAACGCATTGTTCGTTTTTGTATGCAGACATGGCCGGCACCGTAATGCGTACCGTCGTCCTCGCCGGTCTGATGGGAGTGGTCACGTTCGGCCAGCAGTCCTGCGTTCCGCCGTCCACGTCGTGGGCAGGCCGCCGAGTGGTGGACTTGTCCTTCAGTTACAACGATCGCACAGTCTACTGGGACGAAGACGGACGCTTTCGCATCAACGCCACCGTGCAGTCCAATGACGTCGAGGACTGGTGCGTCGTGTTGGCGACTTCTAAATCCTTGTGATACAACGAAGCATGAACTAGCGTCTACAAAGGCCAGTTAGTGGTAAAAAAGACCTCAAGCCACGCACTTCTATAGCGGCACACGTATTAGCTCTGTATACCGGCATAATCTATCGGCCATCTCTGATAGCACTAATGTTAGATTATATAATCCAGTCCTTCCTAAAGCTACTTCATGAGGCAGAGGGAAAATTCTGTCTGATTTGACTGTCATATACAATCAGCTGTGGTGTCGACTGAAGGCTCAAGCCCCCGCCCACGGGCTTAGCCGCGCGGCTCCCTACGTGCTAAGCTGCCATGGCCGGCATGGCTGATTACAAATATTAATGTGGGGTTGTACTTATTCAGAAACGATCGATGCGGCAGATGCATTGGACAAGTCACATATTATGAAAGTTTTTTGCGCGCGGCGAGACTGCGTCGTTATAATGTGAGTTACCTAGTTGCAAGATATAACCTTGAGAGAAAACGTCCTTGGGAGCCCAAGGGATGGATTTACAGCAATGATAAGACCTCTCTTCAGTCAAAAGAGATTAAGCATCCATTTCCAATGTCTGACGCTGGAGCATTAGATTAGCGCGCACTCGTATTTTTTGTGCACAACTCGTCTAGAGACAGATTTAAGCAGCGCCGTATTTTCCGTTCTTTTTTCATTTCCTTCTTTTTATTCGTCTATCATTTCTTTTCAACAACTCTTTCCGACTCTCCTTTATTCCCCTTACCCAGCACAGGATAGCCAACCGGTCTGAAAACTAGCCAGCTCCCTGTCCTTTCGTCTATTTATTCCTCCTTCTTCTCTTGCTTTTTGCAAGAGCACGCCTTGGGAAATATTTGATCCATTATGTTTCGATGAAGGAAAATAGACAAAAAAATCATATACTTCTCGTTTGATGCGTGTGAATGGATCTCGGGTGGTCTAAAATAGAAAATTCTTGAGCGTGCAGCGTAATCATTTTGTTCATAGAGTTAAAACCCCGGAATTCATTTACTATGTAATATCAATTAGAAGTACAATGACAATGTTTTCTCGTTGTCGTTCTTGGAGATGATCATAGAATTCGCGTAGTGCGTCATCTGTCTGGCTCAAGCTTTGCGATACATAAGCACTACATTCTATAGACTACAGCTGAGGCAAGTGCAGTATTTAGTTCTGTGAAGGGCTCGATTAATGTTTCTTCTTCTTTTTGTATATGAAAACACCGATTCACGGAGACAAAACCTTTCATTAAAAGGTGCTTAAACATAGAGTATTTTTTTTTGCTGTGATATTTCAGTAAAATTCAACCACGAGTTATCTGTCAAGTGTGCTTACCCCAATATTGGGTTACACTGCCCGCACTTAAATATATTTACAAAGTCATAAGCTTTATCGTTATCTCTACAGCGTAATCCGCGAGATTAACAACGAAGCTCTTATATACGTACGGGAAAATGTTGTGATAAGATTTCACGCAAGATAAACCTCTGGAAAATACAGAGAGGGTGAGAGAGAGAGAAAGAGAGAGAGAGAGATGAAAAAGAAAGCAAACAAATACAAACGAACAAAAAAGCACGCAAGAAGCTTGTTACAGAATTTCGCAGGGCTCGGCAAGTTGTACTTTCGAATCATCCAAGAACACCTCTGCAGGGAAAGTAAAGTGTGACTCGCGCTTGGAAAACAACCCTTTCGAATGCGCCTTCTTGCGTCGTTCTTCTCCGAAGACACCTTTGCGCCGTACTAAACATAGCTGGCACGCCGCGCCCTGCCGCCTGCAGTATAAGACGCCGTGAAGAAAATCTATGTTTAGCCGCCCGGCTTGGTCGCGTAATCCTTGACACAAAATATCTGGACAGCAGAAAGGTGGCGAAACTATTGTGTCCACAAAATGTTCTCAATGTAAACGTCCGACCAATGAAAGCGCCAGAAAATGTAAATAAACATATAGGCGATAAAAATAGATTGCGTGATTAGAAATCGCGTTAAGCAGGAAGCGAAGTTATTAATATCTGGTGTTTTACGTGCAAAGACCCCCATATGATTAAGGGCCAAGGCGTATAGTGGAGGGCTCCGGATGCTTGGACCATCCGTTCTTTAACGTGCGCTGACATAGTACAGTACACGGACCTCTACCATTCCGCCTTCACAGAAGTGCGACCGCCGCGGCGGGAATTGAACCCGCGACCTTCGGGTCAGCAGCCAAGCACCGTAACCACTGATCCACCACGGTGGACCAGGAAGCCAAATCGTTCTCTTAACAGATGCGTGTATGTGGAAAGAAGAATTTCCGACAAGAATTCCAATGTCTGTTTGAATTCCCCAAGAACGAAACATTCGACTTCGACTTTACTTGGTGTAGCGCTGTCGTATTTCGAAGAACCGTTGTGCGGTGAGGCCATTATATGCGAGGACTTCGATATTCGCGTTAGAAGTATAGTGATGCAGAACTATCGGTAAATTGACTATCGATAGTATCGACAGTTTTTTTGAAACTATCGATAGTGTAAACAAACTATCGATAGTGCTACTATCAAGAAACTATCGATAGTGCAATCGGTAGTATCATCGTTAATATTACTATAGCGATAATACTGCCACGCTTGTTTATTGCTTTGTTTTGACGTATTCGGGTTTCGCCCACAAAGACTGCTAGCAACGTTTGACGCAGACCGCGCCGTAATGTTTGAGAAGCTTTGCAAATGTTTGCGATCATTCTGTTAAGATTACGCGCTGGACGCGAATAGTCAAGTTTATTCGAGAGCTGACGCGAGCACCAGCGATAACGCTGGAAGGTTTGATGACTGATGTACAAGTCCGCCGCGGTGGTATAGCGGTTACGGTGCTCGGCTGCTGACCCGAAGGTCGCGGGTTCGATCCCGGCCGCGGCGGTCCCATTTCGATGGAGGCGAAATGGTAGAGGCCCGTGTACTTAGATTTAGGTGCACGTTAAAGAACACCAGATGGTCGAAATTTCCGGAGCCCTCCACTACGGCGTCTCTCATAATCATATCGTGGTTTTGGGACGTAAAACCCCAGAAAAGAAGAAGAATGACTGATGTACAAAGGATGACACGTTCCACCGATGATCAGATTACTCAACGGCTGACGACTGCTCCCGCCGCTATCAGTGTACAGCATGTATCGTTTGCATATTGAGTTTTGATTTTCTGGGCGCAAGATCGCTCAAATAAAGAGCTCCGTATTTCCCAATCTTGCTGCAGCATTCTTTGCCGTCACAATCACGTGACAATACTATCGATTGTGGTGGGAATAATGATGCGGTTGCTGGCCGGCCATATTGTCAAAATATTTGCGATAGCCTGCTACCATCTCGATTAATTTATGAGCCATTTTTGGCAGAGAAATTAATTATTTTCGCAGTGATAATGGTGGAATATATGCATCAATAAATTCGTATCCAAAAGCAACGAGTAACCCCTTACAATTAACATCTTGATATTTTTTATTTTGAAATCATAAAATGCAATATCAATTTAGAAGCCACGCAGTCCCACCACATGTGAAGGCTTCCTTTCCACTACAGCTGAACAGTTTGACTATGATCATGTGTCAGCAAAGCACTCAGGTGAAGAACACAATTATGTCACCTTTCTTGCCCTTCAGCCTGCTCCTCCGGCTCCACTATGTACCACGCGCGCGGGGAAGCAAGTTTATTGTGCAGTGAGTCCGCGCTGTTGATTTTATACCATCGAATTTTTTACTCTCGATAGCGCTATCGATAGTATTTTTCCCCATCGATAGTTCAATAGTGACTCAGCTATCGATAGTATCGATAGTATCATCGATAGTTCTGCATCACTAGTTAGAAGACTTCGAGGTGCCCCGCCGCGGTGGTGTAGTGGTTATGGCGCTCGACTGCGGACCCGAAGGTCACGGGATCGAATCCCGGCTGCGGCGGCTGCATTTTCGATGGAGGCGAAAATGTTTGAGGTCCGTGTACTTAGATTTAGGGGCACGTGAAAGAACCCCAGGTGGTCGAATTTTCCGGAGCCCTCCACTACGGCGTCTCTCATAATCATATCGGGGTTTTGGGACGTTAAATCCCAGGCATTATTATTAGACTTAGAGGTACACATTCAAATGTATCTTAGCGAATGTTATCCTTATCGAACAGGTCTAGGTTATGTGTGTATGTGCGTGTGCGAGCGCACATAACGTACGCACGGACACGCTCATTCCCATGCACGCATGAGTAACCTTGCTATATGTTCATATGATTTCCGTTGTGTAGGTACGTGTAGGTATCATTCACTTCAGGGCTTTCTTTCCGATTCTTTCGTACAATATCCCTCTTTCCAAAAATAACATGTTACTTTTAACCTGTGCCATATAACTCTTTTTTTATACCCTCTTCGCAAACTTTTTTCGTATTGAGATGCAGACTACACACTTAACATTTTTACACCCTTAGGGGTGTAAAAAGGGTGTTAATGACATTAACACCCTTTTATCCATTGCACAACACCCTTTTTTCTTTATATACACCCTAAGAGAAGGGTGTGCGCGGAAAAAGGGTGTTAATGTCTTTCATAAGGGTGTTAATGGAAGAAGTGAAGGGTACACATTGAAGCACTAAGCTGCATCCATGCATGCATATTAAAATCGCGTGCATTGCGTAATGCATCTGTTGTTGTACTGCCTTTTCTAAGGTTACGATGTCAGTGACATTACGGAAACAAGGAAATGGTGGAGCCATTGGCACAATGTTAATTCTCGTAATATTTTATTTTCACATACGGTCCCTATATTTCATTTTCACATACGGTCCCTACGTGGGAGCGGCCCGCTGCGTGTTGAGACACGCCCTGCAGGGCCTCAGTTAAGTTTACCATACCATACCATAGACAAATGACGAAGTATCATTGCTTCACAAAATACTACAAGACTCGAGAAAATGCACAAGAAAATCAGCAAACACTTTTTTTTTTGCATAGGCTCGAGGTGTGCCCTACCGTTTCATATTTTCCACTATACATATCAACCGCATGAACATTTATACGAGGGCACATATACAAATGTAGAAGCAATTTAGAATAAAAGTTGAATTCATTACAGAAACTTTCTGGGTATAAAGCTGCAAGTGGGACAGAAAGCATCCCGCCGGCATGAACACTTTTTACAAGTTATGAACACTTATAATTGTTCGCTTAGCCAATAAGACGGACAAAAAAATAATTACTTTGATCAGACCAAGATATAGGCTAATATATATAGTACAATTGTACATGTGGAATGTATGCAACATAGAGCATGCAATTCTGACATACATAAATATGCATACATTACACACTGATGCATAAAGTTTCACGACCCACTTGTTTACGCGCGTGCAGTGGAAAATGTATCTGTGATATGAATTTTTCGTCCACAAACATTAGAGTAAGCCGAGGCCTCACTGAGGTCCATTAAACAAGATGGGACACAATGACACTTGCCTTGTGGTACTAATTAGCCAGCTAATGTAAACATTACGGAAGCTAACACTTCGACACCCGAATTCGTACCACTCATCCATGCAAGGGAAACCTGCAGGGAAATCATTATCGGTTCCATATACGATGCCAAAAACTGGCCGCACAATTTCTCCACGTTATTTCCGCACAGAAGCACTTGGAAAAGGTAAGCAAAGACTAGGAAGGAAATCAATGTCACCTTAAGGGGACACACATGAGTAACAATAATGTTAGCACCTCGCTACCGAACGAGGAAAATGAGGACATAGGCGTGCTCAGATTTTTCCATCAGGGGGGGGGGAGGGGCAAGTCTCACTGCAGCACCCACCCCCTCCTTTGCACTTTGTCGAGTCCGAAAGGAACAAAACCAGATCAACCATGGATGAACCATGAATGCAAAAATGAAAATGAATCGATGGCGTGCTTCTCCCGACGGCCACCGGGGGTAAAGGTAGGAGGTAAATTGTGCTTCGTATTCACCATCGAAGGTCCTCGGTTGACATTATTGTCGAAGAGCATGCGCAGCCATAATCCTGTGCATTAAAGATGACGCGAGAGGTTCGACAGAGTAAATGTATGGGGCAGAATTGGCGCCCCCTTACGGATTACTTGAGAAAGCGGCCGCACCCCCCCCCCCCCTCTCCCTGCGCTCACCTTTGCATAAGAGAGTTCCTAGGACACCACGAACTCCATGCATGTATACATGTCGCCTCACATGCTGCGCCGATTTAGCGCAGCGCGTGCATGACCGCGCATGCTCGTAAAACTTACGGCATGACAATAAGTGCACGTCATATGCTGTAAACCCAATGATGGCTGAATGCACGGCACGGCGCACGCACTGCCATAATAGCTCCCATCCCACTGCTCAAGGGTGAGAAAAGACGAAGACTAGGGCAACTGCGGGAGGGAGCGAGAACTACGCACGCTATGACATCGTATTTGAAGTCTAAGGTACACACACAGAGCGCCACTTTCAACAATGTTTACTTCGAAAACAGCACAGTTTATATTCCCATCACGCGCTGTCACAAGCGTGTGCGTACTGTCCGTCGTCGTTACCGCGCCTTACACTTCAAATATGCTAAACCAACACGCCCAGTCTGCCATTCTTACAAACTATGCCATCGCCTCCGAGATAGCGCACCTTCCATCTCGGAAGCCAAGGCTGTGCGCTGCTCGCTCCTTTGCTCCTAGCGCTCCTGGCGATGGAAACAGTCAGCAGTCACGTGATAGCGCGTAGAATCACGTGGGGTGCTTTTAGCCTGGAAGCCAGGGGAACAGGGTTGCCAATGGTGGCTACTTTTCGCCAAATTGGCGAATTTGAGGGGCCCGTGGCGACCTAAAATTATGAATGGCGACATGGCGAATTTTTGGCGATTTTCGGCTTAGGTCTCCGCTGAGTTATACATCCTAAGCTCAGTGTCTTCGCAACGAATGAGCGGCAACATTCTCTGCATTTTTTCTTGGTTTTAGACCTAACAGTAGAGTGTGCACACTACGCGTCATTCCGTATGTCCGTCCAGTAACTCGTGTGTATCTCCTCAATTCATCTAGAGGCAGGAGGCACGGGAACGACCCCCGGAGACATTCTAGCAAAATGTAAACCGCGAGGGGACAGTGTTTGACTGTAAGTTAATAGCTTTCGGCGCTTTAAGCTTCTCAAAAGTTTCGCTTCTGAAGGGGCTAGGCGACGGGTTGGCCGCGTGTTCCGACCATTTGTACCGCCAATGCTCCAACTGTTCTGAATAGCTTGGCGACTTATTCACTGTTGCAGTTCCCCCAGTTCAGCTGGTAAAGACTGGGAATAGCGAAGAGAGGAGGATACGCGGCTATTTGTGCAATAAAAAAATATTTATTGAGGCATTTTCCACTGTTCTCGGTGAGCGTGTGCAATGACAACAATTGCTATACAACATTTTACATTGCCTACCTGTTCATTAATAACGCATCGGATTGACACGTGTAGATATAAGTGACTGTAATAAAGGGTCGGTAGCGTCCGGTATCATATTAGTTCACACTGAAAAGGTGTAAGACTCACTAATGATCGGTTCCTGTAAGACTTCTGTCGTGTTACCTTCAATAAACCTTTTATAATCCTTTTAATTCATATAAGGGTACGTAAAGCTGTCTGCAAACAACGCTTTCAAGGTTTTCGCCCAAGGTTTACGACACTTTTACGTTTGAAACGAGCGGACAGGGATGGAAGGATATCATGAGCGTTTCATTCATTCACCCTTGCGCCACCACGCACATCTTGCGGCTAGTCGGAGAAGCAGCACCATGCACTCCCATGGTGAAGCGGGCGATACGACTGGCATTGAGAAACGTCAATGTAATTTAAGGGTCTTGGATGGCACTGTATTCTATGGGGCTATACGTGAGAGGAAATTTTTATTACTAGGTATGATGCACATATCTAGAATGGCGACTCTTTTGGCGAGGTTTGTAAAAAAATGGCGACTTTTGGCGACTTTTTGCTCGTCATTTGGCGACATATACTCGAAAGTGAGTGGCAACCCTGCAGGGGAAGCCGCGCCGGCCGCGCTGTGCTTCGTTCTCGCTTGGCTGTGGTTGTGCGTCGTCGTGCGGTATAGTTTGGTTTTCGTTCGCGTACAGCGATGTGTTAACTTATATGTTGTGCAGCTGTGATTGATATGCGCGTGGTGTGATCTAAGATGTCGCCCGTACGTTGTGCGTTAGCCATACGTCTTCTCAGTGAAAGTGGCTGTACGCTGTCAAAAATGGATACGTCGAGATTCAGCCGTGCCATTGTGACGCCATCGTTGGCGGCATGGGATCTTATCATCACGAATGTTCCAGGCGAGTACCTGCTTTCTCTTTTATGTTGTTGTGGTTAGCGTTTGTGTCTTGCGTGAGATGTCATTGTACGTACGGAGCGGTTCACTGCTAAATGGAACAGGGAAGCTTGGCGGCCGCTTCCGCCTGCGACGAATTTCGCGCAGCGCAGCACCCGTTGTTCTGAACTCTTTCGTCCTTTCTATGTTTGCTGTCGCGCCGGCCGCGCTTCGAATCCGCGCCTTGTTCTCTGCCTTAGTGAAGCGAATAGTTTCAGCGTCGAAAGTGCGCCGTCCGCGGTGACGGGCAGCGGTTGTTACGCGCTTCATGTTACATTTGGCTGTGGACCGCTGCGCACAGCCATTTTGTCACTATACCTCGAAGCGCGTGTGTAATACTCGGATGTAAGTGAATGTCTGCCTGAGCTCGTACAATGCGGCGGGACACCTACCTAGGTTATATAATGCAACAGGGTCGACAGTTGGGCTACGTTGGGTCTCATAACGCCCGTGTTAAGCTGCACACGAAACAAGGAAAATACGAAAAAACTTACGTAAACGAAACACTGCATTGTGCTGTTTCGGGGGCCCTCCCCCCCCCCCCCACACACACACACACACATACACACACATCATGATCTTTGGCACGTGCAGTTTCACGTTTTCCAACCGGTTGATCCTCCCCTTTCGGCCTCTATCGCGCGCGGCGCAACTTATTTTGACGGTCCATGTTCTCAGCGTTATGGACGGTTTGCAGTCAAAGAAAACAAATTCGTGGAAAGAACAATAACGTACACAACTGGAATGGAAATCACGTTTGTGTTTAGCACGCATCTCCTAAGGTTGCAATTTATAAACAATCGTTGTAATGACAACTGCAAGCAATTTTTGTTCTTGTCTAACCCCATTTGAGCTCAGAACTGCCATGTCGGTCTTCAGATAGGTAGTGAAAAGAGGAGGGGGGGAGAGGTCCTGACGTTGTGTGGGGGGCCACATAATACTGCCCGCGGGCTTCAGGTTGCCGATCCCCCTGTTGTAGAATATTCTTCGCACCCGCTCCTCTCCTATCAGAGCGTATCAGAGCGCAGGTGCCGCGTTTAAGTAAGATATCACTAACACGTAATGGTTCCAAGCCTGCTAAGGTTAAGACGTAATTGCTACGATTCGCCCCTGTCGTAGTGGCTGGCCATATGCCTACCGGTTGGCGCATGCCGCGATCACGATTTGTCGCGGAAAGATTAACCGTGTCCCTCAACTCTTGATATGGCCGACGCCACGCAAAAGGTATTTCGGCCTTTGGGAAAGCGAAAGGCCTTGCGAGGGTCAGCTGTTTTAGTTTCCGCGACGGACGCGTACTTCGCGGTTCATCACAAGGAACGAAGGTGGCAGCCAATGGCGGCCAGGCGCGTTTGGCTCGTCACCTATTTAATCCGCGCAGCACGCATACAACAGCGCTGTGGCAGATGGCTTCACTTTCTTTATAGGGCTGTGCCGTACTGGCAAGTTCATAGATGGCCGTAACCGCGTTTTTCGTGCTTTCCGGTGTTTATCTGTAAGGCTTTGCCGCATGCATTCGCGCTGAAGTCAGACTTATTGATAGGCCTTTCGATTTCCCAAAGGACGAAATACCTTTTGCGTGGCGTCGGCCATATCACGACTTGAGGGACGCGGTTAATCTTTCCGCGACAAATCGTGATCACGGCATGCGCCCACCGGTATGCATATGGCCAGCCACGACGACAGGGTATAGTCTTGGTTGGCGATTCGTCGCAATTACGTTTTAACCTTAGCAGGCTTAGAACGATTACGTGTTAGTGATATCTTACTTGAAAGACATGAATGCGTAGCACTCAAGTCTTCATTTGTTCGAATTTGTCCGAATGTTCCAAAAAGCGTGATTTCACATTTTTAGCCCGATATGCTAATAATTATACATTATCGAAATACTTGATTCGTATTCGAAATTCTGAATACATGCACACACCTATGTACTACCGATCAAGTACACAACTATAATTGTTATTAAAGGAAAGTAGTTGTTCGAGGGCTAGTTTCTTTGTTAGACAGCGCTTATTATTGTCTGTTGGTTTCATTTGTTGCGTATATGACAGTTATTACAGCACAATATTTCGCCTAGGTTGATCACAGAGCTAGTAGGTGCTCCATATATTAACAATTTTTTCCAGCTCGTAAAACAGAAGCAGCTGTAGAAAAGGTTCACCACTGTGTGCGCCTTCTTTTTTTAATGCACAGGCAGACCAGTAGCGTCCATAGCATCAGCTTTGTTCCCTTTGCCGTTTGTTCCCTGCGCAACTAATTATGCATGCAATTACACTGGCACTAAATTTTCTGCACTGTACAGGACATTATACTGTAGCGAACAATATACTGTAGCGAACGGGTCTGGGGAAGTAGGTGTGCATTCACGTTGTATTAGTGCTCGAACACACAAGGACACAATAAATAGCGGGAACGTGTTTACGATTGTTTGCGCTGTAGTACAAGGTGCATATGCAGTACACAGTCACAATGCATTTTATTTTTCAATGCAGGGTGACATTCTTGCAATCCCTTGTGCTCCATCTACTGACAGGGGTATTTCAGAGGTGCCATATGTTGCATCAACTAGACAGTGTTGTTCCAGTGGGTCCAAGTGCATCTACTTGCGGTTTTGCAGATTTCCCCTACCTCGAGCTCAAACATGAACAATTTCTGTTAAGGACAATGAAACGGTTTGCTGTAAGAAAGCGCCCGTTTAAGTTTTGCAATTTTTAGTACAACGGGCGATTTTCGGCATCTGTTTGCTTGAATTATATTTTTAGTGTTGATATTATGCATAGGTCTGTTAGTTTTCGAGCACAGTAAGAATGTTTTAGATTTTTTGACTATTCAAGACATCTTAATAAGGAATTCATTATTTTAATTTAACAAATCATTTTCAAGTATCAGGCATCCTCATTGGCAGGTTCGATCAGCTTATGTTTGTTGTCAAAGTGCACATCACACGAATTTTGTTGTACGTAAAAAAAGTTTGTTCATTACCCATGCCTGTTTCTTACCAATTTTTTTATACCTTTCTGTATCACGGCATACAATAAATATGTAATATTTCTTGAAAATCAAGTGTTATGTTTTGCAGACCAGTTTGGATGTGGAAGCCATATTAAGCATTGCTTTGTACATATGCTCGTACATGATGTATATACATATTTATATGTGTGTACTACTTCTGATTTCATTTCATGATCCTTAATATGCAGCACAAGTGGGTGATGACCGAATTTGAAGCTTCAGATGAACACACGAGGCTTACGCATGGATCACTGCAGATTTCACTAATTCGGGGTGTCTTTCCAACCAAGCCCTCCTTATGTGAACACGACCTTTGCCAAACCAATATGAAGACGCGTTTGTGCAAATTCGGTAGTACACCCCGAATTAATGACATCCGCAGGAACACATGCATGACGCCCTTTGTGACCACCTAGAGCTTCTGTTTCGGCCATTACACATGACGCGAAAGGAATCGTGTACACCCTTCCAACACCCATACAAAAGGGTGTTAATACGAGCTAACACCCTAACACCCCATAAAATTTTTGCTGAACACCCTTTCTTTAGGGTGTTAAATTAACACCCTAATTGAAGGGTGTAGTCAATAACACCCTAAGGGTGTCCGTCTGGCGACAAACCGATTTACACCCTTAAGGGTGTAAAAATGTTTAGTGTGTACGTCCTAAGGAAAAGTGCTTGATGTTTGTGTATTATATATGAACTGCAAGGTCTGTGTCTTGTGTGAATTGAAGCCGTGTTATGTGGAATATGTTGCAATTTATGCAATGGCCATTGCTGCTCCTCGCTCTGTAGCGGAGGCCGGCTTGCATTATAAGATGGGAGAGTTCCGATTGAAAGCCCTAAAACTTCGCAAATATTCACCGTATTTGTACAGAATGTTTTCCATTGCTTTTTTTTTTTGTGCTTCTAGTTATGCTGCTCTTGCAAAAGCAGCAGCCGAGCCACTAAATGCGCTAACCAAGCGGTACCTTAATTACTGAAAAAAAAAGCCAGTACCACGCCTGTGCAATCTTCGTAAACAGCGGAGCCGCATGCCAAGCAACCGCGACCACATGGCAAAAGCAAAGTAAGCTCTTCCTTCAGCTTTCTTCTTCATAATCTTCTTCTTAATCTTTCTGTCCAGTTTCTTTCTTTCTGTATCTCTTTCTGTATTGCCATCTCTTCTCCTTTGCCTCCTCCTGACCCTCACATCACTCCCCATCTCCCGCACTTCTCTTTCTCACCCCTCGCTGTGCTATGTCTTAACCTCTCACCGCTTTTCTCCCCCTTTCCCTCACCCTCACTTCCCTTTTCCTTCCCCTTGCCAAACTATACTACACAAGGCTATGCCGTGATTTACACTCTCTCCTCCTCCTCACTCTCACATCACTCCTCTTCGTTCACTTCGCTTTCCCGCTCTCTTGCTGTACTATAATATGTATTCCTTTCTCTCTCATTCTTTGTTTCTCTCTCCCGTTCTTTCTATTTCTGTCGTGCTGTTTTTTTTTCATGTCTTTTTTGGGTCAGTTTCTTTCTATTTCTCTCTCTGTCAATTTCGTCCTCTGTCTTTGTACCTTCTCTCTCTTTCTATCTCTTTCCCTTGCATTCCTTTCTTTGTCAACTCTTTCGATCTCTCTCTTTCTCTCTCTTTTATTGCATCCCACTTCTGACAAATCCACATAGCGCGCGTTGGGTGCACATTTTCGGGGAGCGAAGAACAAGAGGACGAAGAGAGCGCGCCGTTCATGATGATGATAATTTCTTGCCGATGCGGCAGGAGTTTGTTAAGCTTAAATAGCTCCGCTGTTAAAATAGCGGCCCTGTTCTAGCAAAGCTTGTACGACGTGTTACGATGGAACACTACTCCGTTCTCTTCAATACAGTCAAGTCAACAGTTCACGTTGCAAAGCTTTTTCGCACGTAAAGGTGTAGGACAACACAAATTTGACTTGATGGAGAAATAAACGAAAATAACGAAAACGGAACTTGATAGGTTTATTATGGATCCGAGAGCACTAGACCCATGTCGCAGAACTAATAAAGCGTCAATAAAATATAAGAACGCAAGACACTATCGCATACTGGTGCCTGTTGATGTAAAAGGAGATGCACGGACTACAGACAAAATCAGTAAAGTGAAGTTGACCATAACTGTTACGGTCCTGCTGAAGGAACTACTTTGACGCTAAACGGTATTGGCATAAACCCGTTTACTAAATGCAGTTTGGCGTGAAAGGAGTTCTTTTAGCAGGACCATAACAATGACATATGTCTCCCTCACAGGCACATAAGAAGGCAATGAAAGCGCGCTACTGAAATACCTAGAGTCAACAGATCTGTGGGACTGCCTGTAGGCTTGACGTGCTCCCCCAAGTGCGCGCGTGATTCTGTCCATCTCTCTCTTTTTCTGTCTTTCCTTTCACCCTTTTACACCTTACCGCAGTGCAGGGTAGCAAACCGGACGGGCGTCTTGTTAGCCTCCCTGCCTTACCTGCTTCTCATTCTCACAGGCATGAAATCGTGGTAGGCATAGGAAGCTTCACTATTAGAGCAGTTTAAGGGCCCGCATTGTCGTCCATCCACTGTGTCATGTCGCATGGTCACGCAGTGGTCAATAGAGGCATAAAACAAGGCTAACATGGCTCAAAATCAGAGCACACTATACTAACAAGGTCTAAGATAAGGTCTAAAATAACATAAACTACATAAATAACGAAGAAATAATCGCAATAACTTACCAGAAGTCGCGAAAAACGCTTCTGATACATCCAGCTGATACCCACGTCGCAAAGAGAGGGCGCCACCGCCTCGATAAACGCGCGATTGCCGAGGGAATCGCTGGGTTGCCCCGTGCTACGCACTTCCTCAGGTTTCACGGTAGTGGAGCCGTGGAGCTGCGTAAAGCGCAGGATTTATAACTACAACAAGACCTATAGAAGAACGACATTGGCGCAGGATATAGAACTACACCATGGCCTACACAAGAACGCCATTTTTTTTTTTTGGTTTACGTCCAGGGTCTTGCTCGACGAATTCTCGACACCCACTCACGGAGGCACGCACATGGACGCTCCGCGGCACTTCAGCAAGATCGGCTGGTCGGCATCCGAGATACCTCTCGACCGGCTCCTCATGGTGCCCATCGCGCTCATTGACGTGCAAGCCGAGGCGGCGCGCAACGCCAGCTACCTCATGCCCGTCGCCGAGGTCCTTCGCTGGGAGGCGCAGAACGGTCCACTGCCGAACAACTGCCTACTCCTCATCCGCTCGGGATGGTCCAAAGTGCGTATCACTTGTATATACATGCACTGTCAAGCATGATTACCTAGCGCGCACGTGTGTTGAATATGTCTTAGGAAGGCTTTTGATTCTCTAGAAATTTCGAGGACAAAAAAGTAAACACGAGAAACGTAGTTTTTCTTCTGGAAACAATGTATATATAAAAAAACGAAAAAACAACAACAAAAGGTCCTCTGTTATATAACCTCGTTATATCGAAGTTGAAGGGACGCCGCGATTCGCTCGTTACGACCAATATCTCGTTATAGCCGCAGCTGGCATTTACTGCAAATATTACGCAGTTTACTTACCCAAAACAAGTGACGGGCGAAATAGCATCTCGCCGTACGGCGGTACGCAACAAAATAACCGCATTCCGGAGATCACGAAAAAAAAAGTAACGCAACTGTTTTATTGCAGTTCAATACACGTGACTCGTATTTCAAACAGACTTAGACGCAAAGAAGTCTGTAATTTGACGTTGATGCATGCTAATGAGTCCGTGTTAAAGGTACACTAAAGGCAAATAACAATTTATGTCAGAGTGAAAGCTGAATGCATGACAACGTCTAAAACGGCAATATTATCAACACCTGTGCCCTACTTACCGAGAAATTAAGCTAAATTGTCACACGACGTGCGCCACGAGTGGGACATTTTGGAAATGATCCCGATGACGTGAGAGCGTCCGTCTACAATTAATCGCTAGTAATCAAACTAGCTGCAATAAAAAAAGGACCTTCAGTGCATCAAGAGACGTAATAAAATGCTGCTTGTTCGTTTCTGTTTGATTCATGGAAAAAAGAACCTCTTTGGAGTTGCCATGGGGAACGGCGCGTGGTTCAAAGGTTCCGTTTTCCCCGAACTGCGCTTCGTCCGGCGCCCGGCTTCGCTCACGCGGTCACGTCTCAGTGGTAGTTTCGGTATCGCGTACTGCCGCGTGTGTTTTCCACGCTCGTGGAAGTCGCTCTGACAGAAAGTTCGACAAAATGCCGCATGCATGTGATGTTGCCGGATGCCCGAGTGGTGCACGCCGCCAGTGCACGCCGCCGCGCAGTAAAGGCGGGCAACGTTAGGCACGGCAACAGTGACGTCAGAAAGACCGCTTTCAGGTGGGTGATTTGAAGTGTAATAACGCGATGCGGACCACTAAAACGTGATTTCATTTCAAAATAAGCACTTCCTTGGCACAAAAGTAGTACTACGAGGTTTCTGGACCGCTATTTCAACAATCAACATCGACTTCATATTTGCCTTTAATGTCCCTTTAAGCTACGACCGAGTTAATTAGTACCATTCTAATTAACACAACGCTAGTTAGGGACGGGCTAATTAAAATCACGTTAATTAGGTACATTTTTAACTAAGGTCACGCTGATCCGGGTTGTGCTAATTGGAATTAGTCTAATCAGCTCAGTGCTACTTAAAACATTGCTAATTAAACCTGGAAAATTAATGTCGCGGTATATAAAACACTACCAGTTGAGACAGACCTCTGCAATATCATGTTAATGAAGATCTAGCTAATTAATACCATCAGAATTGAGACCAAATTGACGTGGTCTTCACTCCGAAGCAGACTGAATAGACGAGCCATGTAAAAAGCTGAAAAAACCTAGGTGATCACAACCTTCTCCGATGGCTCCCGCCTTGCACAAGTAGTGCAAGCTGACCAAATCATTATATGTGCAAAGAAGCTGCTGCTTAGCGTCCACCTCATGAAACGCTTGACAGACACACCGGCACTATGACAGTCGCGAGTTGAACTGGGGCCTGTTCGGAGTTTGTGCCCGAGTTCGTGCGTCAATCAGTTTGATTGGCAGATGCCCGCGGCGAAGATCGGTTCCGCCCACCACGTTTGCTCTTGCCGAGGAGCAGTGCTCACGCCTCAACGCCAGCGAGCGGCACGATTCATCTATGAGCGTAATCGCACAGAATATACACATGCGCACGAAGAACTGAAGGTTATATTATCACGTGGTTACAATGTCTCGCATTCAATTCCACCGCTCTCACGACGTACCACTCACAGCTATGAAGCAAGCGCCCCTGGTGGCAATTGTGGCGAGAAATGTTACTATTTACTTGTTTGTGGAGACATTGTTTCTATCGGCTCGTTACTGCAGAAAAATCTTCAGACGTGTAATGTAAGTACAGTAACCTGTCCGTTTGTTTATCTGTAATATTCGAAGGAAGCGAGCGAGCTGCACGAGAGTGCTGCATGTGCGCCCTTGTTATCTTCGAGAGTGGAAATTTCCATATAATAATAATATCTGCGGATATGATTATGAGTGACCCGGTGGAACGAATCTGGTGTTCTTTAACGAACTTACACGCCCTACCATTTCGAAAGAGGCGGCCGGGACAACCCGCGACCTTTGGCCACGAACCGTACGCTATACCAGCGCGGCGGACTGGAAATTTCCATGTGGCCGATGGAATGAAAGAACTTGCCCGAGAGAAGACAAACGCCCACGAACACGCCTGTAGGAGGTGCCATATTCAATTGGCAAAAAGATAGCGCGGCAATCACGCTGACGTCGCTGCACTGTGGAAATGTGGACTAAGTGGCGGCGCTGACGCGTTCGCACACGTAAGGTCCCTAGATAAAACAACTTGTTTTATCTAGGGACCTTACGCACACGGTGTTCCTTTGAAAACCGCCGCAAACGCTGCACATGCGCATGTGACGCCATACTCGTTCTTGCAGCCGTTTTTATCAACGCTGCAATCGCGCGCTCCACACTGTCTTCCTGTCATGACCGCCGTTGTGCGAGCTCCGAGCAAACTCGTGTGCCCGAGAAGCTCGGGCCATCCTGCATAGCACCCCAGGATTGTACGTGCCCTTTGGCCCTTCGCTCGCCCTAACAAGTTCGTCCTACCAAAAATGGGCTTGCACTTCTTGGCACATATTCTACAAGGAACTGTCATCTTCTAGTGAGTTAGAGTGTTCCGTTAAACACTCCCGGACGACACCACATAGACCATTCCACAGGTCAGGCCATTCCTTTGAGATTCATGTGCACGTTTAAAGAATTAGTCCGCAGTTCCCTGCTACGGCCTGCCTCATGATCGCATTGTGGTTCTGGCGTGTAAAACCCCAAAATCAGTTAAATTCGTGTAAGCCCCAAACTCCGGGATTCGCACTCGGTTTTTGTGACTGGCATTTTCTTTTCAATTTTTCTTTCCCGGTATCGCGCATTGTTATCTTTTAAGCGTTCATAGACGCCACAAGGGCAGAGATGAGCCAGAAAGAGCACCTGCGACAAATTCTATTCCAGGGAGCACACAATGTATAGATACAGGAAATGCATGCGCGAAGGACGCATTTCTGTGCCTGCGCTAGGCAAAAGGCTCCGAACGCTTTCAGAGAATTTCGACAGCTTTCCTCCAAGCGCACTGAATAATGGAACTGGCTTTGCGCAAGTATTTTATGTGCCCTTACACGTGGTGCTTTGTGCAAGAAAAGTAGGTTATTATGATGTTTTTTAACCTCGTGCCTGCCTTCGGTCATAAATTTTGTCGTAGCCTTCTGACGTGGGGAACTGAGCTTTGTTATCGTGGAGTGTTGATACGGAATACCTTTTATTTATGTGACAAAACTTTGTATCGTTGCTTAAATGCTTTTCAAAAGAGTGATTTACACAGGAAACGTTGCATTCTCAAGCACGCATACTATATGACAGGTCAGCGAAGTCGAAACTATACTGTGCGCCTGCTTTCATTCGCTCAGTTGGGTTTCTGAGTAATCACCTGGATTACCACACAAACTGCTGTTTTGTTTGCATTTAAGGGGGAGTGAGGGGCCCTATACAATGCTGCCATCCTGCTTGCGCTACTTTTCCGAAGCATTTTCTGATGACTCAGTCTCCTTTACTACGTGCTGTGTTCCATGTTGCGGAGACTCGAGCGTGTTTTAATGACAATAAAGGGCAAGGTTCAAGCAATGATTATTCCGCGGAATCCGAGTTTCTAAGTACAGCTTGCTTATGCTTTCACGTTGCAAGATAGTGAACGTACGTACAGTCGTCAGCAAGCTTAACTCGAACGCTCCGTAGCGTGTCCTGAAACTGTTTGATTGACGCCAGCGCCGCGTAGCTTTGGGTTCTGTTTGCCGAGATGTTACATGCATGCCGAGATACTATCCAAGCATACTGAGGTATTATCTCGATAACAGCGCCCAGCACTTCTCGGCTGGCATCAGTCGAACCAGTCCAGGCCACGCTGCGGAGCGTTCGAGGTTAAACTTTGCTGACGAACTGTACATTATCCTCTGGCCTTATCTATATAATTCAATGGATTTTTCCTAGACCAATCATAAAGAAAGGTAGTGCAATGAAATTTATTCTGGAGGCCAATATGTTGATGTACAAAGGTGGCCGGCCATTTTATTCCAGGTAGCCGCGGGCTTGCGCTGTATTGTATATATCAGCCCACATTATCGACAACTCGATCAGCCAACGTTATCCAGTGGTAAGCAGTGCTGATAGCTTTGCGAGTAAACACGGTAAGCCAGGACACCGTCCCCACTGTGCACCATCGGTTTCGTTCAGAAACCGCGGAAGAGGGTGGGCGGGTGTATACGCATGGATATGGTCTTCCGTATGAATTCCAAAAGTGCGGAGAGCTGGGCTTGTTGGTTGTACATGATTAGAAAACCAGCGCAAAACCACAGGACACACAGGAAGGGGACGCACACAGCGCTGAACTCTCAACAAATTTATTGTGAATATTGTGAATTCACAATAAATTTGTTGAGAGTTCAGCGCTGTGTGCGTCCCCTTCCTGTGTGTCCTGTGGTTTTGCGCTGGTTTTCTAATCAATTCCGTATGAAATCTGATGCACCACGTTTTGGACTTATACTTCGCAGTACTACAACAACCGGAACGCTTTCTACGGCACGGACCAGTACGGCCTTCGCCGCTTCCCGGCCATCGAACCGGCAACCGTCGAGTTCCTCACTCGGCAGCGCAACCTGGCGGGCGTCGGCATCGAGACGGCTTCGGTGGACTTCTACGGCGTCACTAGGTCGCATCACTTGCTGGCGGCGGCCAACGTGTACATCCTGGAGAACCTGGCCGACTTGAGCCTCGTTCCCCCGGTCGGCGCCCACGCCATTGTCATGCCCATGAAGATCGACGGCGCCGGTGGCGCACCCACACGTGTCGCTGCACTGTTGCCTTGAATGCGGAGCGAGCGTTCTTCGACGTTTAGCGGCATCGAAAAAGAAGTGCGCAGGGTGAACTAAACGAGTTGCGTTCGCTGTTACATCGGTGGTGCCAATCCACTCATAACAGTAAAACAACTACGCACCGATCGAATAGCAGCCGCCGTGGTCTTGTGTCGAACTCACGCCCTCCAGCTTATCAGCGCCACACTTTCGCTGCTAAACCACTAGGATTTCTGTGCCGGGTACATGGAAAGCCGCAGCAATTAGGCACGGGAGTGCGAAATGCGGCGATGTATTCGTCCCGACCTCTGTGTATTTTTGCTGCTGTATACGGGTGGCAGGATCTTAGCCGGGCAGCTATAAACTAGCTTTTTTTTTTCTCTTACCAACTATTTTAGTTGTATCGCGTGTGCGTAAGACGCAAATAAACCGGTTGATTCATTGATTCGCTGTCTGCAGACGACAGGGGCTGCTTGCGTCTCAATTTCCGATAATAATTAACAACACGAAAGCAAATATAACCAATTGTGCGATAGAAACTTTCTAAAATGACGACTTAGCAGTAGTGATGCAGAACTATCGATGGTACTATCGATACTATCGATAGCTGAGTCACTATCGAACTATCGATGGTGAAAAATACTATCGAAAGCGCTATCGATAGTAAAAAATTCGATGGTACTATCGATAGTGTAAAACCAACAGCGCGGACTCACCGCAAAATAAACTTGGTTCCCCGCGCGTGTGGTACGTACATAGTGGAGCCGTAGGAGCAGGCTGAAGGGCAAGAAAGTTGACATGATTCTGTTCTTCGCCAGAGTGCTTTGCTGACACATGATCATAAAGTCAAACTGTTCAGCTGTAGCGGAAAGGAAGCCTTTACATGTGGTGGGACTGCACGGCTTCAAACTGATATTGGATTTTATGATTTCAAAATAAAAAAATATCAAGGAGTTAATTGTAAGGTGTAATTGGTTGCTCTTGTATACAAGTTTATTGATGGATATATTTCGCCATTTTCACGGCGGAAATAAATAATTTCTCTGCGAAAAGTTGCTCACAAATTAAGCGAAGCTGGTAGTAGGCTATCGCAAATATTTTGGCAATATGGCCGGCCAGCAACCGCATCCTTATTCACACCACTATCGATAGCATTGTCACGTGGTTGTGACGGTGAAGAATGCTGCGGCAAGACTGGGAAATACGGAGCTCTTTGTTTGCGCGAACTTGTGCCCAGAAAATCAAAACTCAAAATACAAGCGATACATGCTGCGCACTGATAGCGGCGGGAGCAGTCGTCAGCCGTTGAGTGATCTGATCATCGGTGGAACGCGTCGTTCTTTATACATCAGTCATCAAACCTTCCAGAGTTATCGCTGGTGCTCGCGTAAGCTATCGAATAAACTTGACTATTCGCGTTCGGCGCGTGTCTTAACAGAATGATCTCGAACAAATATAAAACTTCTCAAACATTACGGCACGTCTGCGTCAAACGTTGCTAACAGTCCTTTTTGGGTGACTGAAACCGAATACCTCAAAACAAAGCTATAAACACGCGTGGCAGTAATATCGCTAGTAATATTAACGATGTCACTACCGATTGCACTATCAATATTTTGTCGATAATAGTACTATCGATAGTTTGTTTACACTATCGATAGTTTCAGAAAAAAAACTATCGATACTATCGATAGTCAATTTACCGATAGTTCTGCATCACTACTTAGCAGACACCTTAATACTTTTATTGCGATAGCAATTATATGGACAGTCTCGGCTGGTTTTTGTCCGTACCCGTCGCCGCCGCCGTCATGCACCGTATATGTATAAGTATGTATATATATATATAAAAGCCCCAAGAAAATAATTCAGAAAATTGCTCCCGAAGCGCGGAATCGAACCAGGTACTTCACACACCGCAGCGCGTGGCGGTAACTACTACACCACAAAAACGCAGATCCTCCAGGTATCTAACAGCGAGCGTTATATACACACCCTTTACCGCTGGCGGACTCAGAGACGGCAGGCGCTTATAACCATTTCTTCATTACCAGCGAGATGGCGCGATGTGCGTGCTGGGCGCAGCTTTGAAGGTCGTCGCCCCGCTCCTGCGAACGCCGATGCTCTGCGCCCTACAGGGCGTGGTCGCCTTCGTGCGCTTATCTCAAGGAAAGAAGGGGGGCGGGGGGGGTTGTATGTCTTGTGCTTTCCCCCTCGATGTCCGCGCTGAAGTCACAGAGCGTACGGAGGTCACTTCGCTCGCTGCAGCAGCCGCGTTTGCGAAAAGGAGCGCTCCTGTTCAAACAGAAATAAGTAACAACTGCGACATTTAGTTTCGCGCTGGTCCTGTGTGTACCTGTGCGTTCGTTTCGTGCGTCCCTGCTTTATGTTTCAGCAGTGCGCTTCAAGTATCGAGCTGTGACGCATGATAGTTCGCGCTCGTCCTGTGTGCGTTCTTTTCGCGCGTCCTTTGGGCTCGAGCGACGCGCTGGCAATTTCGAGCTGCTTTGCGTTCTTCGCGTTACATTCCAATTGTTGCTATCGCATTCATTGCTTCGCCGTTGCGGCGAAACTGTTGACTTTTTTTAGTTATTGAAAGATAAGAAATATAGGAAGCACAAATGTCGTGGTTGTAGTCGAGAGATGGACTGTGGTAAATGGAGGGACACAAAAAAAAACAACAACGAGAAAACATGGTTGATCATTCCTTCATAGGAATCGGTATAACAGCAAAGTAAAACGTGCCCTTACCGAAGTATACTTGAACTGATTTCTGTACATTGATATAACAGAGCTCGCCCAATGTCTATTGGTGTTTGGCAGCTATAGACATAGCTCGGCAACCTTACTCATAGGTCGACTCACTCAGGACTTACTCCGACTGAGATCGAGCCGTGAGTCCGAGTCTGTAGTGAGTCCGGGTGAGTAATATTTTGGCGAGTTTGAGTCCGAGTGAGTACGCTTGAAGAAACATTTGGTGATTCCGACTTCGAGCGAGCCCTAAGCGCAAAATATATTGGGGGAATTTCAGTTTTGTTTTTGCCGACCTATAGTGATAACTAAAGACCGAATTTTATGCAAATGGCCTATTTTGTTTCCTTGCGCTCGTGTCGCCCCGCTTCTGATATGTGAGCATGAATTAGAGGTTAAGAGTGCTTCTATAGTGTTTTTATAGTGCCTATAAATGCCTATTTTGAGAGTTTGTGCTAAATGCCTCTAAGTGCCTATGAACGCCCATTTTCAAATGTAGACCTATATGAACACTATTTCGCCCAAGTTTCGCTTTCGAGTGCAGTTTGAGACTGTTGTTCATGGTTACCGGGCAACACTGGCTGTTCGGAACTCTAAGGGTTCAACCCAGTCGTACAGGTGTAGCGAATTCCAAAAAATAACCGGTATTTTGGCGAGTTTGAGTCCGAGTGACTCCGGCTGAGAAAAATTTTAGTGGGCTGAGTCCGAGTGATTCCTGTCAAGAAAAAGTCTGCTGAGTCTGAATCCGAGTGAGCCATAAAGGCAGCATATATTTCATGAGTGAGTCTGAGTGAGCTCCGCATTTTTTTGCCTACCATTGGCTATAGCACCGTTAACGTGGATGCATCCACATTGGCGCTTAGTGGCACATCTCCATACCGACGGCTAACGTCCATTATCAGTGCTTAAACCTTTGTGGTATCTGCAGTAGTTAATGGTGAAATCGTAATAAAAAAAGTCACAGTTTCGCCGCAACGGCGAAGCAATGAATGCGATAGCAACAAATTGGAACGTAACGCGAAGAACGGAAAGCAGCTCGAAGTTGCCAGCGCGTCGCTCGAGCTCAAAAGAACGCACAAAAGAACGCACACAAGTCGAGCGCGAACTATAATGCGTCACAGCTCGACACTTGCAGCGCACTGCTGAAACATGAAGCAGGACGCACGAAACGAACGAACAGGTATACACAGGACGAGCGCGAACTAAACGTCGCAGTTGTTACTTATTTCTGTTTGAACAGCGCGCTTCCTTTCGCAAACGCGGCACTTCAGCGCGGACATCGAGGGGAAAGCACAAGACATACAACCATGGAGGAAGGAAAACGAAGGAGGGAGCATGACGTCCACATGATTGAAGCCCACCGTGTCGGCCCGTCAGAGCGCGCGGGTAGGTTTTAGTACTACCGGTGGAGTTCCGTTTTTGAACGTCCTCTGTGAGCCGGCCGGTCTGCGCCGAAGAAGCGCGCTTCGATAAAAGCTACCGGGTGCCATACCCGAAATCTCGGCAAACCCTCATTTCTTGCGTGATCTTGACGCAAAATGTCACGTGTTGGGCCGACGCTGCTGGCTTCAAAGCGAGTTGGCTTGCCAAGGCTGGCTGCGTGACGTAATGCTACCTCCTTTCTTTTTCTTTCCTCCATGCATACAACCCCCTGCTCTACCCCGCGCCCGCCCCCCTTCTTTCCTTGAGATAAGCGCATGCGACCACGCCCTGTAGGGCGCAGAGCATCGGCGTTCGCAGGAGAGGGGCGGCGACCTTTGAAGCCCAGAGCCTAGCGCGCTCCTCGCGCCATCTCGCTGGTAATTGAAGAAACGCTTATAAGCGTCTGCCGTCTCTGAGTCAGACCAGCGGTAAAGGGTGTGTATATAACGCTCGCCGTTAGCTACGCAGACGACCTGCATGCGTTTTCGTGGCGTAGTGGCTAACGCCACGCACTGCCGAGTGAGAGGTCCCTCGTTCGATTCCGCGCTTCGGAAATCTTTTTCTCAATTATTCTTCTTTGGGGCATGTAAATAACGAGGACCCGTGGTCGTAGATCAGGAACACGTCTTTACTTCATGAAGGCTCGCTCCCTCTTCGTTCCCCTCCTCCTTTCCTCCCTGTCCCTACCCCCAAGACTATGACCCACTATTCTATTTTCAACATCCTCCGAGGGGGAGAGGACGAAAACGTTACATCAGTCATTTGCGGCTTCCATTACACACAGCTTTTGCACCGGCCGGTTCACCACGTGGCCCGTAGCCAAACGTACGGAGCAGGCTCTAGCTACCCCGTCTCGGCCGGGATGCAGCGACGTCATCGCCCGAGTTTCCAGAACATCGGAGCAGTGTTGTCCTCGTTCACTATCACAACGTCGCCTATGTGAATCGGTGAGGAACCTTGTTCTTGGCGGCAGTGCGCTGATCGCAGCTGTAGTAAGTAGGCATGTTTCCATCTTCGCCAAAGCTCTGTGCTGATCCGCTTCCGGTACTGCACTCGTCGTTGTAGCTCAGCGTGAGTTGATGTCTCAGCTGTGACAACCCGGCTCCGGCATGGCGACCTCCAAAGCCGACACTTCATACCAAGAACGCGCGAGGCACTGACTGACTTAACAACATGCAAGCAGCGACTTCATGCAGGAAGAGCGACTGTAATTCGAGATCGTTCCAAACACTTCAACATAGATGGAAGAGAAAAGGTCCTCAATAACAACCAGATAGCTTGACTTGATTGCACGACTACGGACTGAACTGGGACTATTGCGAACTGCGTGTGAAAGACTACGCCGAACTTTATACTGGTGTGCGTGACTAATCTGCGAGCGCTAAGTGATGGGTAGTGCCGGACGTTGAGTGCACGGCGAATCGATATTTCTGCAGCCAGCGAACGAAAAGATAGCGCAAACATGTTACGAGTGACGTGAATTCGAACTACCGCCCAGCCAGTGCGGTGGCTCGGCAGTGTTTTGTTGTATTGTGCCATCCTTCCTTTTCACTTCTTTGTCGCAGGCGGGAAGATGTTGAAAATGGAAGACGATGACGGTCTCGCACCGTGCGCCTACAATCATCATGAGGATGGGTGTGGTATTAAAGGGAGAGGAAGAAGGCAGCCATGCCGTCGGTCTCTGTTCTTTACAGGGCATATATATATATATATATATATATATATATATATATATCACTTAGATCACTTAACTCGCTACGCTGAGACGGCAGCTCTTCCTTCTGGTGCTGCCTCCGAAGTCGCCGACTTTGTCCTGCGTGCCATTATCTTACGCCCACGGTGCTCCTCGAGTTCTCCTTAGTGACCGTGGCAAGACGTTTCTTTCTCATGTCCTCGCTGAAGTCCTACAGGCCTCTGACACCATCCATAAGACCACCTCGGCATATCACCCGCAGACAAATGGTCTCATCGAGCGTTTTTCACCGAACTTTGTCCGACATGATCTCTATGTATGTTCAGCCCGATACAAGAACTGGGACACAATACTGCCTTTCGTCACGTTTGCCTACAATACGGCCATACAACGCACTACAAGCTACAGCCCGTTTTTCCTCGTGTATGGCCGTGCACCGTCTTTTGTTCTGGACACCAGCTTCTTCTCCGCGCTCTCTGTCCCATCAGCGTCCCTTCCAGAAGAGTTCGCTGCCCGCGTCGCCCGCTGCCGTGAAATTGCCCGCGCCAACACCTCTGCCATTCAGGCCAAGAGGAAAGTTCGCTGTGATGAGAACGTAGAGTTGTGTCCTTCCACCCAGGCGACGAAGTGCTCCTCTGGACACCTGTTCGCACACCGGGGCTCTGTGAAAAATTCGTTCGCAGATACCCGGGCCCTTACACCGTGCTTGAACGAACGTCTGCGGTGAATTACCGCGTCGCTCCTGTTAGTTCGGCTTCGGACCGCCATCGTCGCGGTACCGAGATCATCCATGTGTCTCGCCTGAAGCCCTATATCCGGCGTTCGTACCCTTACTAATGGACGTCTTGCTGACCGCTTTCGTGAAGGGGGAAAATAGTGTGAGCGCTGACTGTGTCGGTCATCATCTTCACTTGTGCATACAAATCATCGTGATCATCATCATCGTGTTGGATCGCCGGTGTTCGGTTTTTGGTTCGCGCGCCTTTGCTGTAAATACAACAATCGTTCCGTCGTACCTGACGTCGTCTCACAATATATATATATATATATATATATATATATATATATATATATATATATATATAATATATATATATATATATATATATATATATATATATAAATGTATATATACATATATATATACTTATACATATACGGTGCATGACGGCGGCGGCGGCGGCGATGGGGACGGACAAAAACCAGCCGAGACTGTCCATATAATTGCTATCGCAATAAAAAAAGCGGTGTGACAGCCAGAAGAGCGTCGCTGATTGGACGCAAAACTTGGGTCAAGGTTAGCCAACCGGCGGCATGTTAAAGAATTAACGAAAGAAATCACACCACGGCCGGGCAGTATCCCACTCCTCGGTCCCTTAATAGGATAGACCCCGACCACTTACAGTCGTGCCCCAAATGCGGCCATGACTATGCTCTTTAGACCACATGCTCTGGCTGTGCCCAACCCTTACTGCCTCTCCACCCTTCTCGAAGGATCAATGGGAGGAATCCCTGAAGAGTAGTGATCTCCACACCCAACTCCAGGCCGTCCAGAGGGCCCACGACATCGCGACGGAACTTGGACTTCCAGTCCCATCGTGGGCGGAGCCACCAACTTGATCTGGGGGCCTCCGGCTCCCCAGATTAGAGTTCCTCAGGTCTCTAATAAAGTTCTTGTCATGTCATGTCACGGCCGGGCAGAGCGAAACTCAACGCGCGTTCTGTCTCCCCTCTAGCCCGGCCCCTATTTATCTCGGACGTAAGCGGGGAACGCGGTGTTACAGCCAGGCGAGGCAGGCGAGTGTCGCAGAGCTATTTTAATATGAATGGTTGCTATGAGTGAGGCCGAGGCTTGGGCTAAGATTGCCACTTCGCGGTGCGTAAAAGCGTTGACAAAATTGCACTTCTCCTATTGGAAACGTGCCGAATGGGACTGACGCGTAGCAACGGAGCGTTGCAGGAGCTAATCGCGGAGGCCACGGTCATGATGCATTATACTTCCTTTTACCGCTCCCAGACGGCGACACCACCACGCCGACAAAGATCACTGCGAGGGGAAAGTGGGATATACATAAGGCGCGCTTGCGAAGTACCCTGAATGTGTGACGGTGGCGCAGTGGATAGCGCGCCCGACATCTATTGTCGTGGGCCGAGAAGTCGTGGGTTCTGCCACCGGTGACGAAACTTTTTTCTTTCAAGTTTTCCTACGTCATCTGATCGTGTGCATATCTGGACGTCATTTCCGTGACGGAAATATGCCACTGAAACCTTGGTGAACCCCGGTATAAAACGCTTTCGTGTTTAAAAAAGGAGTATACGTGCTATGGCGCCATGAGCGATGCGAATCAAGGCGGTAAACAGTAGAAACGGCTGATAATTTGTAATAACTGAACGACGCCGCGTTCAGTTATTATGGGAGAAGAAATTATAAAAGCTTTGCGAGGAATGCCAACTTACAAAGATGAAGATTCCCAATGAATAACGCGACGGGCAGGGCTTCCTAACTATAGTCGGTTATAACCTAACAATTAATGTAATCTCCGGCCACAGCCGTCGCTGTCACACCTCGAGAGAATTCGCATAGGTGCCCTGTGCAATCGCATTTGCTTATTTCCGTGACTTCAGGCACTCTTAGCGTATTTTAGGTCATCGTATTTGCTATACGGACACGGGTTCGTGTCGCTGGTTTTCTGTCGAAAACTTGAACTTCCTGCCCCAATTTCAGCAAGTATTCCGACACCACAGCTCGTGGAAACGTATTTTAAGAAGGGACGACGAACATATAATTCTTGGTATGCGTAGCGTTTAGGTTAGCAGTGAAGAAGTACTTACGGTTAGAACGTAAACCACTTAGCACGATTCTCATACGCTGATGAATGGCGGGCGCGCCGCTGCTCTGGGGGCGGCGCTCGTATTTATTCTTAGGTTCTAAATGACTATAGAGCCCGCTGCCATATAGAATTTTACTAGAAGCACAGTCCTTGAGCATCAGCTTCCATCCGTAACGCCACGCCCGTGTCTGTTAAAGGCGCACTCGACAGTCTTCCGCCATCAATTCTGAAGGCGTCGCAACCGCGCCAAACATCTGCGACTAAACGAACCGTGGCTTCGCTGATGAATGGCACACGTCCGCCGTTGAGTCTGTGACAAGGAATTTTTTTCCTTCCTCGTACACTTGTTATTGCGTCAGTCCATTGTCGAGTTTGCGAAAGCAAGCTCAGCATTCAAATCATTTAAAGGGGAGCAACGAAACCGTTTAGACTGATAAATTATTGTTTCAAAACTCCACTCGTAAATTTCACAAATATAAGTTTCTGCATATTAGAGAAAATCAGGGTTTAATTTTTACATTTCTGAGCCGAAACTTCTCCACATCATTGTCAGCGTGACGTCAGATATTTGGATATTTTTTTTTTACATTGTGGCCACATTAGCTCAAGAGGCTCAAAAAATTGTCTTGAAACTTGGTACGCTTAATCTCTGGCTCCCTCACAGGTCGATGCACTTCAATTTTACCGATCGAGTACCGTATACTCTGTATTAATTCCAGTTAGCAGAATACGTTGTAATTAGTTTTAGGATTAAGGTAGTTTGCACATGACGCGGCTGTAAGCTGAACCTACAGCCGGAACAACTAGAGCGATTACATTCTGGCATGATTCTGCACCGTTTTGCGAGCATACGGCGGGAGCCATCTTGCCGCCGCCGACGAAACAAGAAACGCGCTTGAAGTCGTTCGCAAATAACCCTTTCGGCCGGAGTCTGTTGTCGCCGTGGCTTTCTTCCTGGGACACCGCTTGGCGGGTTTAAACTTAGCCTGCAAGGCCTTTTCTCCGCATAGTGAATGCGCTGCTACGAAGAGAGCCTAAGATTAGAGGCCGGGCCCATCGAGTGGAGGCGAAAACAGGACAATGCGTTGCAGTGTCAAAATACCGGAGCGATCTCTAGCAGTGTGCTGCTACGCAAAAATTGGAAAGACGCTATGACAGGATGCCGCACATTTTAAAGATGCATATAAAGATGCATCCTCCCTTCCTTACACCGAGTGGGGGTGACATATGCCGGCGCCTTCGCTACAATGTGTCAGCTGACACAATGCACTATTTCATATAGTTATAAGTAACGATCGATTAACGAAAATAACTGGCATTTTTGACCCCAATGTTATGAATGTTTCTGTTGCCCAACTTGTGAGCATTGTGGTCTACTCTCCTTTACAGTCCTTCGATAACATTTTAACAGTCTCGATCGAAGGCCTTCAGCAACCTCCGTTGTTGAATTAAGAAGAGCAGCAGCAGCGATGGTGATGGAGTGGCCGATGAAAATACGCATTACAAATATGGAACCAACCATATAGCAGTCGCCACATTCCTGGAATAGCTGGAGAAGTTTTCTAGATCGCAGTCTCTAGCAGGGGCGTAGGCAGAAGTTTTTTTCAGGGGGGGGGGGGGGCACCTCCTTGATCTGTAGTGGGGGCCGGGCAGGCAGATGTGGTCGAGTGTCATTTTCTGCTCCGTATGCTATGACAAAAAAAACTTGGGGGGGGGGGGGCACGGGCCCGGTGTGCCCCCCCCCCCCTGGCTACGCCACTGGTCTCTAGTTAAACCTTCACAGTGTACAACACTACACTTCCTATTTCCCTCCGCTAAATTCGATGCCGGACAACGTGTTTAGGCGCACTATATGTTGGTGCGTGCGTACAGCGCGCGAAGCATGGTTGTACGTATACAGGTAACGAGGGATAAGAAAACAAGCGAATTCGAGAATCATGCCTTGCAATCGTAGTTGAGGGCAGAAGGTCCATTGGAAACCTGTGGAGCGCAGATTTCCCGAAATACATGAATTTCTGGAACTTCCAAATGTAGCGAGGGTTCTTACTTTGTATGAGTGCTGTTTACTTTTAGTTAGCCCGCCAGGAGGGCTTCAAATATTCTCAACACCATTAGAAAATTACGTGCGAGTTAGAATATTTCTACGGTTGCAGCGATTTCCTCATAGAAATAACGCATATATAAAAACGACACGATTTGGACAAATATACATCTGTGGTATCTGTTGTGCATCGCGTCGGTGTCCACTACGAAGTTTTCGTTGTATGCGAGTTTGTGTAGACACTCTACCAGTTTGAGCCACCTTAAGGCGTTCCAGCTGGCTGGCTTTGCGAGCATCTCATTTCTCCCTGGACGTTATGGAGGCCAGGATTAAAGAATGTCGTGGTTGAGGTCACACTACAGGGATATCCTGGGGCGCTCCTGGTAGCTTTTCTGGTCATTATATTGAGTTGTTCGACTTCGGCTTGCTTGTGGAGTAGACACGGAGTGCCAAATGTGACCCCGGCTTATGAAGAGGGCTTAAAATACTCTGGTGGTTTCTTGCTGTTTGAGATTAGTTTTCTTCTTTCGGTCGTTATGTGTTCAATGAGCTGAGTGACGTGCTAGGCTCTTCTGAAGCCACGGAATCACCGAAGAAAAGAATTTTCACCACTGGAAAGACATTTCGCGAGGTTTTGCTTTCAAGATGCGCTTGATCTCAACCATTTCTCCTGCAACTTGGTCGTTTAGTACGTGTCGGAAGAACGAGACAATACATATGGATTGTAATGTAGAGATTAAGTCGCAGAACTCTGCCCACTGTCCAGGACTCTCTGTGTTTGTCATCTGAGGAACATCGTGGAGAGCCGGGAGTTCTGCAGCACTAACGTTGCCCCATGGTAGTTCTTGAAGCATTTGGTTAGTCATCTTCGGAAACAGCGCGAGCACACGGGACAAGAAAGACAGACAGTACTTTGCGCTGGCTAACAACATGAGCGTTTATTTCGTGCGAACACATATATACGTAAGCCGGCGAAGCCTCGGGCTGTAGATGACAGGGCAAGAGTGGCGGTCATACCCTATCTGCACGGTGTTTCGCACAAAATCAAGAAGGCTGCCGCACGTGCCAGCGTGAGGGTGGTGTTCTCTGCGCCAATCAAACTAGGATCATTGTGCAGAAGAGTGAACGCCCCTCTCCCAAATCCTTCCATATGCAAGAAGCAACATGCGACGCGGTTTGTGCCCTGCAGGACTGAGGTCGTCGATGAGATACCAACGTCCTGCGGTGGCCGCTACGTTGGGCAAACAGGGCGTTGCGTTAATGATCGGCTGCGAGAGCACAAGAACAATCTCAAGGACAAGACTGGAAGCAATCTGGCAATCCACTGTGCCCAGTGCGGTTGCACTCCGAGTCTCGATCAGACGCGTATCTTACGCAGATATCGCGACTGCCAGGCCCGGGAAATATATGAAGCGTTCACGATTCATTCCATCGGGCCATCATGTGTAAGCGCACCGTCCATCGCACTAACCAACAAGGAGATTAATTACCTCCGTGATTGATCTTTGCTTTTTCATGCATTAGTCACGGCGCAGGCGTAGGGCTTCCCCTTTCCCTTTCCCTCATCCTCTCCTGTTTATCTATTTCCAAGGAAGCGTATATATGTGTTCGCACGAAATAAACGCTCATGTTGTTAGCCAGCGCAAAGTACTGTCTGTCTTTCTTGTCCCGTGTGCTCGCGCTGTTTCCGAAGATGAAGCTATGCCAACAAGCTCAAGTTGACACCCTCCTAATTTGGTTAGTCCTTTTGTCGGCCTAACTACAGCACCGCCAGAAACGGTCGATGTGGTTGAACCATCAGCATAGTTGTGTCCTGGTGAACATCATGGCAGAGCCAACGAAGACGCCGTTGATCCCTTCATGGTGCGTGAGCTTCTCACTTACATTGGTCGTGATTTACGCCATGCCCCTACACCTTGACTCTTCAGATATATAAGGAAAATCTCCACTTCTCAGTTACCTTATGTCACTGTGGCAGACGCCGATTGGCAAAGCCAAACCAGGAGGACCATTATGTAAAAAAATACCGTCACCCTTTCACGTGGCGACCGCAGAAATTGAAACATCACCGCGTTGAAGGTGGGTGACTGTTCAATAATTTTTCTTTGGTTTTACACCGGCCGAAGAGAGTGTACAGTAAACAGGTGAGTAATATTTCTGAAAGCACGCTGCAGCTGTGAGCTACTGAGCTGGTGAGTTTTAAATGCTCGTAAACGCAAGTGCATGCTTCTGGGAAGCTGTTTCTCACGTACGTTTGAAGCACCAGCTGTGCGTTGGGTTGAAATTATTTCACTATGATTCGTAAAGCCTACGGAATTTTTTTTAGATGATGTTTTCCCGCACAGAATTAGCTATTAGTGGTACTTTCCGGCTGTGCTAGTCGTGTCGCAGTTTGGTTTTCTTGTAGCGATTATGAGTCATGGGATCATGCATACAATATATTTCGTCGTAGGAGCTTGAAATAACTTTGCTGTAATGGAGTATTTACTGCACTCACACATTCAGCTAATTTTCTCTGAAAAAAGACGTGGCGCCTTGACAGGCAGGGTATTATGACCAAGGACAAAAATTATTTTGAGAAAGGAGCCGTTTCTTGTTTTTTACTTATACATTGCTACTTCTCCCTCACTGCCGTCCTCCGAATACCTCTCATTCTCTCCTCTATTTGTGCATACTCCAACGCCGAATAATAGGCTAGAACCTATCAACTGCCGTCTTTTGAAATTTGTTATCTTCTACTGTGAAATTCATTAATTTTCACACCACGTTTCGTGCTGTATAGGAGTGAAAAGAAAATGAAATCTCACAAAGGGTTCTATAAAAATATGTAAACGTCCCTATCACGCGTACTCAACAGCAAGTCTTCAGAATGCGAACAGACTGCTCACTCGTCCTTAACCTTGTCTTTGTACTATACCGAGCTCAGTAACTTGGCACGGAAATGACGGAAGCTTGCTAATCTTGCGAATATACCAGAATATGAAGATAAGTTTGCATATACAACGACGCAACATCGTGTGAGGCATGCTTGTTATACGAAAGCCATTCAAAAACATTGCACACATTATTCCATCAGCGACTGGCTCTAATTGATACACGTTCGATTCAGCTTCGAATATTCTTAATACGCGGAACCATACGCAAGTTGGCGACGGGAAAACTGCCACAGCTTTGCCTGAAAGGTGAAGCACTCATCGCGATATTCTTTCGTTCAGCATCTATGCAACGTAAAAGGTTCGTTATTAAAGCTGCTAGGCAACACTGCAACCACAACTGACGTTGCCCCGACATGAAGCCTGTATAGGATCTTTTTGCGAAGGAAGGAAGGAAGGAAAGCAGAAAAGAGGGAGGAAAGACGGGGATGTTAACCAGTTTAGCTCAGCCGGTATGCTACCCTACACAGGGGAAAGGGATGGGGGATATTAAAAGAAGAGCAAAGAGAGAAGGGGGCAGCTGATGCACGACGTCACAGAGCAGCAGTCTTGTGCGGTACATTTTTTTATGAGTCTACATCGCTATGAGTCTACAGCCGCTCGGGCAATTCTGTTTCCTTACGAATTTCAGCAATGCATTCGTTCTTTTAATTTTCGATGGCTTTTGGGGACAACATTCGAGGATAGATACTAGCGACATCAGTCTCTGGTCAAGGCGAGTGAGAGTACTGGTGTAGCTTTGTGGTAGAACACTTCACTGCCTGAGTTCGATTACGGCTGAAACTGTGATTTCAATTATCTGCGCCTATCGAGTTTTTCTGCGACGAGGACTCCTTAACGCTATCGTGTGAACATTTCAAAAGTCTAATCTCGCCGTTTATGTGTTGATATAGAAGACTATGAATCAGTTGTGGCGCATACCCGTATTCCATGGGCAGTGGAATGCGGGTATGTGCCGCATATGACAAAGGTAAAGGGTTTCGTGACGTATTCAGCGAGCATGTGACGCTATTTAAGTTATAACTTTTTTTCGTGTTCGTCACGCTCACGTCCTGCTATGCTAATTTTGGTTTATGTGGAGTTAAGGAGACGACCGTGAGAAAGCGCAGACGTATATAGGCGAATAGATAGATAGATAGATAGATAGATAGATAGATAGATAGATAGATAGATAGATAGATAGATAGATAGATAGATAGATAGATAGATAGATAGATAGATAGATAGATAGATAGATAGATAGATAGATAGATAGATAGATAGATAGATAGATAGATAGATAGATAGATAGATAGATAGATAGATAAAAACGGTCGAAGTGTCTATGGTCTGCAAACAAATGCTTCGCATTTAATATCAGGGTATGTGGCGGATTCGAACCAATACTTATTGCAATACAGAGCCGCGCCAGTGCTCTATTCTTCTTCGGAAAAGGTCCTATGCAAGCGTCGTGTACAGCGATGAATCACGTTAACAGATGTAATATTGCGCGGCAGGAGAGTAGAATTGCGGCAGGCGTCGCACCTTGTGAATTGCGCAACGAGTGGGTGGTCTAAGGCATCCCATCCATTAAAAATGTCTCAGCAATTATTCCTCATCATGCTCATCATCCTCCACCCAAGCAACAACAAAGTGCGCAGCTACGCAAGTGCGCATGTTGCCTTAGGCGCATAGCTGGTGCTACGGTACTTCGTAAAATCGGTTGATTTACTGCGTAGCGGTACCAGAGAGTTTGCAGCGAGCTCTACAAAGGCTGCTGCGCCAGCTGACGCTGTAACTGTGCTGCGAATGTCGGCGCTCTTTTTTTCCCCCTCCCTTGCGCTTCCTCGTGGAGATAACCAAGAGAGCAAGCGCGCAAAATATTTTCGCGTTCAGCTGTGCCACATATATGTATGTGTACACAAAACCGTGAATACAGAGCGCTTTGAGGAAATCGCAAGTAATAAAATTTTTCACATAATAAAAATAAATAATTTTCACGTAATAAAAAAAAGAGAAAAAGGTACAGAAAAGTGCATTGAGGCAACAGCCCTAACGTACATTTATCAGGTGGTGTTCATGCGGAACAGAATATATAGGGCGCTTTTGCTGCCTGACTGTGTCGCGCGTGTCTCGCTGCGCAGTTGCTGACTTCACATTTAACGCCCATCTACGAGCACGGGGAGAGCAGTTTGTTGAACAGGTTAACTGACCAAAGGTGAAGTACAAACGAGACCTGAATTTGCCATTTTTGAAGTTTAAATTTACTAGAAGTCTATTTCAGAGCGCCAGCCCCCAACGCGCCTTCGCCTTGTGTGCCGTAAAATAAGAAACGTACCAACGTTCTAGTATAGTTCCTCTTATCGAGTGAGTGGCAGTTGTGCACGAATACTTCGAAATTGAGAAATACGAACTCTGTACTCCTTGCTAATCATTTGAAAGTTTCGAATGTAAGAAATTGTATAATCGTAGTTCTCGTTCGAATACGAGAAATAACAACACTAATTCTAGTCAGGAAGGGGAAAAATCGCCGAGATTGAGAAGCATAGAGAAGGATGCTGTCGCAGAATAACGGTTGTTGCTTAGAGGCGCCCGTTCCTGAGCAAGTCACTAAGACGCACAGATCACCATAATTAATTATTAAAGCAAAAACTTTCTAAGCGCACATAAAACGAGGACAAAAGAACTAAGATTTTGACAGGATAGCGCTGTCCTGTCGAAATCTTAGTTCTTTTTTCTTCGTTTTATGTGCGCTTAAAAAGCTTTTGCTTTAAACATGAATGTTCACCAACTAGCCCATCTCGCCGTTTGATTAATTATTAGTTCCTTAATGAGAGTTCCTGAGTATTTACAACCCATATGAGAACCTGTCTCGACTTAATCTACGCAACTGAGTATTTAACAAGCCTTACATGATTTTCGCACGCTAGTACGGGAATTAACTGTAAAGGGCTGTTTTTCTTTTGCAAACTATATGTGAGTGGTTGTTACGCTGGCTACTCGAATGTTATGTAAATAAGCGTAAATTCACGATTGTAAAATGGGGCGACACTTTGTATGGACCACATGATGACGAGGCATCGTTAGTTGAAATTTGCAGCGCGCTTCGACGCGATGAGGGGCCAGAATGGTCTGACAGAGGCCTTGCGTAAAGGCGTCAAAGAAAGTTTGGTGTTTCATTAAAACGGTCAGCAACGTATCATTCTGCGATGTGTTAGGATATGTACTCAAGGTAGACACGAGGGCACCAGAAAACCTTCCACGAGCGTACGTTGTGCGAAGAATGGGGACGGTGAAGCACAAACAACACGCACCTGTGATACGTCGATGAGGCTGGCAACTGTTGAACCCTTGAGCAGCAGCAGAGACTGCGATGTCGTGTTGTAGGCAGTGAAACTGTCCATGCCTCACGAGAATGGCATTGGACAAGAGGTGGTAAGGGG
The DNA here is from genome assembly GCF_013339695.2 of Rhipicephalus sanguineus. NCBI lineage: Eukaryota > Metazoa > Arthropoda > Arachnida > Ixodida > Ixodidae > Rhipicephalus > Rhipicephalus sanguineus. The sequence goes on along the minus strand of NC_051177.1, from coordinate 126,712,429 downwards.
TAACGCTTAGCGACAGGTAGCGAGATACTGGAGGTGGTAAACGGATACGTCTACTTAGGACAGGCAGTGATCGCGGAGCCGAATCACGAGACCGAAGTAACTAGCAGAATAACAATGGAGTGGAGCGCAATTGGCGGGAATTCTCAAATCATGGATGGTAGTTTACCACTATCCCTCAAGAGAAAGGTATGTAACAGCTGCCATCCTACCAGCATTTACCTGCGGAACAGAAACCTGCAAGCTTACGAGGAGGGTTCACCTAAATTGCGGACGATGCAGCGAGCCATGGAAAAGAAAATTATAGGTGTAAACTTAAGGGACAAGCGAAGAGCAGAGTGGGTAAAGGAACAAACGGGTGTTGAGGACATCTTAGTTGAAATCGAGGAAAAATGGGCATGGGCAAGGCATGTATTATTATTATTATTATTATTATTATTATTATTATTATTATTATTATTATTATTATTATTATTATTATTATTATTATTATTATTATTTCACATCCGTTTATAAGGCCCAGACTCTAGCACTGATATCAGACAACAGCCCAAGGCAGTTAGCTCATCCAGTGCTTTGTCGCTGGATGAAAATCTCATCAGCGAATGCATTAAGCGCTTAAAACCATCCTTATCATGTGGCCCAGATGGCATCCCCTCCGCCATACTAAAAGCTTATGGTAGTATATTTGTCCCAGTACTTACTACGATATTTAATAACTGCCTGGACACTTCCACATTTCCTAGCATGTGGAAAACTGCTCGTGTTTTGCCAGTATTTAAGTCGGGCTCTAAGACAGATGTTTCTAATTATCGCCCGATTTCTCCACTATGTGCCACATCAAAGATCTTCGAACTGGCTCTTCACAAAATATTGTCTTTTAGTGTGAAAAACTCATTGATTCTAAATCAACATGGTTTTCTTGTTGGCCGCTCAACTACCACAAATCTTGCTAGTTTCATGACGCAGATCTCCACACCTATTTCTCAGAGAGGACAGGTTGACGTAATCTACTGTGACCTGAGCAAGGCTTTTGACGTAGTCAGCCACACACTGATTATGGTTAAACTTGCGAACTTTGACGTTGACTTGTCGATTGTGAATCTCTTGCACAGCTATCTGCTCAATAGATCTTGTTATGTTGCCGTAAATGGCCAAACCTCTTCTTTGTATAAAGTGACTAGTGGTGTCTTCCAAGGGTCGGTATTAGGCCCACTCCTATTTTTAATTTACGTTAACGATGTTTCTTTTGCCATTCGTAATTCTTCTTTCCTCTTGTATGCCGATGACATCAAGATATTTAAGGAAATTCATTCAGTTAACGACTGTCACTTGCTGCAGTCAGATTTGTGTTCTTTTTCCGAATGGTGCAATGGCAGTAACCTTTCTCTAAATACCTCAAAGACAAAATTCATGTCTATCACTCGCAAAACATCTAGCGTGTCATTTCAATACTCTGTCAATTCTGTGCCGTTATGCAAGGTTTATGAAATCAGTGATCTTGGGGTTGTTGTTGACAGCGCGTTAAACTTTTCTTCTCACGTTAAGCGTGCTGCTATGCGGGGCCTTCGTTCTCTCGGATGTGTTTGTAGAATATCTCGAGAATTCAGGTCTCCCATGGCCCTACGCAAATTGTACACGGCAATATGTCTTCCGCAACTTGAGTATGCGTCCGTGATATGGAATGGCATCACTCAATCCAGCGGTAACACCATTGAACGAGTCCAGAAAAAAATTCTTCAGCATATATAACCATCGCTTTGCTAAAAATGACTCTGGATCTCGTTCACATACTGCTGAATTATTATCACTGCCATCACTTCACTGCCGACGAAATCGTTCTGATCTCTTATTTCTTTACAAGCTAGTCCACGGTATCATATCCTGCCCTGCACTTCTCAATTGTGTTAATTTTCGAATTCCGCGTAAGTTAACCAGAGAGAACAGACCGTTTCATGTACCCGCCTGCTTCTTCCAACACTGTACCGTTCACAGAATACAAAGTCTTTTTAATAATAATTTTTCTGATCTTGACGTTTTTCATAGTCCACAATCATTGTTTTTATCCGAGCTTTGCACTGTTTTGACATAGTATGGCACAATGTACAAAGTCTTCCCTTCTCCATCTTTCCGCATAGTTGTATATGTGCAATCTAATTTTTTATTCCCCTACAATATTTCTCGTATTGTCTTACTTTACTCCTCCCCTTTTGCGTTCATTTCTCTTTGTCTACGTGTTTTTGCTCTTTTTATTTCTGAAGACTGTCTGCATTGTATTGTTTATTTTTGTTATTTTTTTTGCGTGCGCCTGCACAAAGACCTCACGGTTGTTCCTGGGCACGTTAACTAACTGATTGATTGATTAAATGATTGATTGATTATTATTATAGCCCTCTGCAAATTGTACACCGTAATATGTCGTCCATAACTTGAGTATGCGTCCGTGGTACGGAATGACATTGCTCAATCCAGCGGTAACACCTTTGAACGAGTCCAGAAAAAATTCCTCAGCATATATAACCATCGCTTTGCTAGAAACCACTCTGGGTCTCGTTCAAATACTGCTGGATTATTATCATGGCCATCACTTCACTGCCGACGAAATCGTTCTGATTTGATAATTGTTTACAAACTAGTTAATGTTACCATATCCTGCCCTGTACTTCTAAATTCTGTTAACTTTCGAATACTGCGTAAGTTAACCGGAGAGAACAGGACGTTTTATGTACCCGCCTGCTTCTTCCAACACTCTACCGTTCGCAGAATACAAAGTTTCTATAATGTTAATTTTCTTGACCTTGACGTTTGTCATAGTCCGCAGTCATTGTTTTCATCCGAGCTTTGCACTGTCTTGACACAATATGGCACAATGTACAAAATATTACCTTGTCTGTCTTTCTGCATATATGCAATCTAATTTTTCATTTATCTTCAATATTTCTCGTGTTGTCTTATTTTACTCCTCCCCTTTTTTGTTCATTTCTCTTTGTCTACGCCTTTTTGCTCTTGTTATTTCTGAAGACTGCATTGCACTGTTAATTTTTATTGTTTTATTTTTACGTGCGCCTGCACAAAGACCTTACGGTTGTTCCTGGGCACGTTAAATATACGATTGATTGATTATTATTATTATTAACGTGATGATGATCATGGTAAGTAATAGCCACTGCGTCACTGTCTATATTGTGTCCTGGCCTAGTAGTAAGAAACATTTTTGATCTGGTGGTAAAGTAAACCACGCAGCCTGTGACATGGTGGTGGTGCAGGTTTTCATGTGCGATGAGTAGTACTTTTGCGTACGGACCTATTTATACTGTTGCTTTCGAAAATAAACAATCAGTTCAAAGTTAGCGCCTGTCCTGTTGTCTCTTCCTCGTCCGCGTGTGTTAGCGCTATGCCCCATTCTGATGCAGTTTCTAGTTTTCCGAGTGGTTGTTCAGAGAATAGGATGCAAGACGCAAGAGCGAAGAAGTATATGGAGGTAAGGTGATGAATAAGGACGGCGAAGTTATCGGGAATGCCGAGATATACCTTGGCACAGCGGAGGTGATAGCGAGAGACGCGACGAGAATACTTATGTTCCTGGAAAGTAGGTATTATATGTCGGAACAGCCTCTGCCAAATTGAGAACAGCCAAGTGTCCCGTTTTGCTGAAGCCAACGGAAGAAACGTTACATAAAGTCGCGTATGCCACAGCAGAAACAAAGCGGGCGTGAGGGATGCCAGGTAACATGATTGCTTGTGCAAGGAGCACGGGTGCCATCGAGGGCAAATGCTCGTAGTAGACATCCACTGGCACAGTTGGGATTTGCGACGGAGACCGTGAATCAATTTCTGCGTAAGAAGGGGCAAAAACAGGCACAGGAGACCTGGCAAGTGCGACGCTTGTCATCGATGCCGGTTCGTAATTAAATGAGGCCGGGCAGATTAGGGGAAGAGTGAACGGACGCGAATGTTGTGGGATCCGAAACCTGGACGTGCGCTACCTCTCTGACAATGCAACGGGTGAGCACTCGCAATTCATTTTCGGTAAGGCGAGTGTAACAGGTGCTGCGTGGAAGGCGAAATGAATAGAACACATCAACGCATTGACACGTTGGGTCTCTGATATTTCACTTCGTGCGCTGCGGCAGAGAGGTAGGACTTCCTCAATATACCATGCAATATACATGTCTAGTCCTTGGATGCGGGGAGAGGAAATTCCTTCGAGCTACGCCAGGCGTCCAGCAGACGCGCAGAATATCCGGCAGCAGTTATTGAGGGAATGCTGGCCAGAAAAGTCGGGTTCAAGGTTGTAGAACCACGTCTAAGATACTCCCTTTATTTATAAAGCAGCAATGCGTAGTTTGTGTTCATCGTTCAAGTGGTTTTAAAAGCTTACTATAGGTTGTAATTGTCGAGCAACTCTTCCACATATTCGCCTTGAAGGCCGGCAAAAATCCCAGTATCTCACTAAGATGTGTTGATGGTACAAGTAGGCCTAGCTGGCTGGGCAGGCATGGCAACAGCACCTGATTATCGGCACTGGGGTATACAGAGCAGAGAAGGACGCACGATGATCTTGAATACGTGAACGTAAGCTTCCTCCTTTGTAAGCTTCCTCCTTTGTATGCACTTAACCAATCTCGGATAATAAACAGAGATATTTGTACTCACTTGTTTTTATCTCATGTTACGAGTGCATTCTGCCTGCAATCACCGATAAAAAGTAGACTGTGGTATCTAGGCTCACTTGTTTTATGCCCCGCCACGGTGGTCTAGTGGTTATGGCGCTCGACTGCTGACCCGAAGGTCGCGGGATCGAATCCCGGCCGCGGCGGCTGAATTTTCGATGGAGGCGAAAATGTTTGAGGCCCGTGTACTTAGATTTAGGTGCACGTTAAAGCACCCCAGATGGTCGAAATTTCCGGAGCCCTCCACTACGGCGTCTCTCATAATCATATCGTGGTTTTGGGACGTTAACCCCCAGATATTATTATTATTATTCACTTGTTTTATCTTATGTGATGAGTGCATGCTTTCCCAAACTGTTGAGCGGCACGTTTCTTTTATCATATTGCGGTGGAGTTTTTCACCTGTTTTCTGTTGTATGGCTGTGCCTACTAAGACGACATGATATACTTGTCTTAGGTGAATAACTATAGTCCGTTACAACTTAAGAAGTCCAGAGAAGCCCTAACCAGATGGCCGAAGCACGGCAGCCGATCGCCTCCGCGACTAAACAAATAGTCCCGCTCATGCACTCGGTGGTGTTCTCCGAAGGCGGGGTCACCTTCCGTCCGGCTCATGACGCCGGTCTGCAGTGGGCACCCATCGGTGAAGGCTTTTTGCATCCGCCTTTGAGGAGGAAATGCCGCAGGCTTCTAAAGTTGCATCTGACTATAGTGATAGGAAAGGTTTCTGATAAACCTTGAGGTTTCTGATAAACCTTGAGGTTTCTGATTTGAGGTTTCTGATAAAAGGTTTCTGATAAACCTTTTGCCTTGAGGCAAAACTTGATAGCCGATTGACAAAGCTCGTGGACAGAGTTGTGGTTGACGTCACAATGAGGCTTCGAGAATCGGGCTTCGATCTCGGTGCTGTAAATTCAGAGGTCAAGGGCATGGATGCTGGCCTGAAAATACTTAATGACATTGTAGAGGCAGTCCGTGTTCAACAACAAGAGCTCTGTTCAACTAACAAAGCTCTGAAAAATGAGAACGAGACTCTAAAAAAGAAGGTGGCTGACCTGGAGCAGTACACTCGGCTGAACAACGTCGAGATCAAGGGAGTGCCCTCTTCCCAAGGGGAGGACTGTGTTGCCATAATGCAGTCAATTGGCAACAAAATCGATTGTCCTGTATCAGGCACTGATCTTGACGTTGTTCACAGAGTGCCAGCCAAGTCTGGACAACAGAATATTGTGGCCCGTTTCTGTTCACGAGAGCAAAAGAATGAGTTTGTTAGGAAAGCACGCAAAGCTCGCTTGAATACACGTGCTCTTGGGTTTTCTGGAGAGGGTACCCATGCTGTCTTTGTTAATGATCACCTCTCGCCGGATAACAAGAAGCTTTTTGCTAAAGCACTTGTTCTCAAAAAAGAGAAACAGTGGGCGTTTCTTTGGACTGATAACTGTCAGATAAAAGCAAGGAAATCTACTGATTCGCATATCTACTGAATCTACTGGAAATCTACTGATTCGAAACATCCGGTTTGCTACCTTTTACTGGCAGAGAGCTAGTGCGGGTCTGAAAAGTAACGGTGTACGCGTGGTAAGTCGGCTCTGCGAAGGCACGTAACGTGGAAGCAGTATCATGAAACGGGAATATCATTCGTCTCTAGCACGAGGCTCCGAAGGAAGGCCACATGGGCTTCCCAGAAAGAAACCTTGCTAATTGACGAAACAAATATCACCATTCGGGATTGAAAGCAGGTACCAAATCCTGTCATGTTGACCGCTATACCATTAGGGCTAACCAGTGGGCTAGTAAAACCAGTGGGCTAGTAACCAGTGGGCTAGTGAATTATGGGACAACTCGAAGCGAACTGACACAAAAAAAGCAAATCTATTTGGGGAAGCCCGCAAATGCATGGAGGTTCATGACAACTGAAAAATTACGCATCATCTCCCCCTACGGGCAATTATGATGGAATGCGATTTCTGTTTCTCTGATGTGACTTATGACACGGTGGTTGTCGAGGCAATTGAGTGAACGCTTGCCGACGCTGACGTTTACGTTCGGCTTCCCGAGCCTTCCTCTGCTCCGCGGTTGTGGCGCTGCCGCTGCAACTAGCGCCAACGTTGACGTTGTTCATGGCGTTTCGCACACAGTTGCACAGAGAGAAAACGACGGAAGCACAGCGAACGCGCGCTTTCGCAGCCTCGCAGCTTCGAGATTCGCTAGCCGGCGTTGCCGTTTACGTTCAGCTTCGCGAGCCTCCATAGCGCCGTCGCGAAGGAGAGTGCAACGGGAGCGAGCGCGCACCACATTATATACGAGCGCACAGCTGTGGCGGAGAGAGAGAAACGGGAGAGGAGAAACGAAGCGGAGGCAGCGCTCACGCCACCTCCTCCACCCCACCTCCTCGCGCTCACGCGAGGAGAGGGGGGAGAGTTTGCGCATGCGCAGTATGGGCGCAGACGCCACAGTACGGACACTGCCCCGAGCATAAGATGCTTTCGCATCTAAAATTATGATTCAGTCGTTCCAACACACCTTCATGGTCCTTCCTCCCCCGTGCGGACTTCGGCAGAACATATTCAGAGTCAGCGTGCTTCGAGTCTTTGATTAATTGGCACTTGCGCTGGGTCTATTAGCATCCTCGGTAAGACCTCGGATTATAAAGTGCGCGAACCGGGAAAGCGTCAGTCCCGGTTTTGGGGCCCATGTCTGCACTGGTGTGCCAAGGAGCATAGGCGTGCGCAGAGTTCCCCTTTAAGGGGGGCGAAGGCTCATCGCGGCGCCCGCCCTCCCTATTAAGTCAATGTAGGGGCAGACTTTGCGCCTCCCTCTTCTTAGGTGACTAGGGCGGGGGGCGACCGCCCCCTGCTTCCCCCCCCCCCCCCTCTGCGCACGCCTATGCCAAAGAGCAGCACAAGGAAAGCTTTTGCGTGTTCCGTTCTACCCGCCTTAAACAATTCACAACAGTCGAAATAACGCAGTAGTTTACCAATTTGGCTTCTGTATTAGCTTCACAAACCTTATTGAGGCCCCTCTCACTATATATATGTAGGAACCCTAGACGAAAAACACGAAGTGTGCTCTTTCTTTTTTTAATTTCGAAAAGCGTGCCAATTGCGCAAGAAGAAAGTGAAAAAGCACAGCACGTTTAGAAGAGAATGATGAAATTCGAATTCTGAAACGCAGTTTTAAAATAAAATAGCTTGCGTGGTGCCAAGGAATACTTCAATATGAGCAAAAAAAGACTGTAAATATAGGCACGATTTATATTTTCCGTTTTAATTAGGCAGCAGCTAGCAAGGGCTCACCCATACAGCTCAATGCGCATTGAACTTCAGGTAGAAGCAATCAGCTGTATGCATGTGCGAGATGATCTTTGGATGACAATAAATGAAGACGACGTTGCTGCTATAACAGCGGCCGGGTAGACTACGCTAGCCAGTATTAGAAAACGCTTACTATCTTTTAGCCAACAGGATCCATCCTTTAGCCAGACTGGCAGGAATGAAGGTGGCAGCGTTAAGTGACGGTCTTAAGTGAACATATCCGCACAAATAGAATCGAGAAACACGCGTATTATTCAGGATGTAGTCGCCGTACTCCCCTATATTCTTTAGTGCAACTTAAGGTACATTCGCTTAAAATATGGAGTCACTGCGGACGACTTGTTTGTACGATTTATTCCACTAACCCTAGGAAGAATAAATACGCATGATTTTAGATAGAAGGTTATCGGAGCAACATGTAATACAGCAATACAAAACACAGCAACTCTGCCTAGAAAAAGGACTCAGCACACGCTTCCTGAATGTGTTCTGCGAGCATATTGGAGCCGAAAGCGTGTCTTCAGCCGTGCGTCTCTGTGCGCAATTGCAGACCAAAGGAACAATGTAAATGAAAAATAAAGACGAATTCTTTCGGTTTTCATGTAAATATCAAAATATGGTTATATAAAGCATGCCGTAGTAAAGGATTCCGTATTAGGTTTCACCAGCTAGGCTTCTTTAATTCACATGAACGCCTCACATGCATTCACGTGCACCGTTCTTCAGTGTTAGCGAAGGTGACCCCCATTGTAGGTATGCTGCGTCTGCGGTGACCATTGCGACGATGGTTTTTACGCAGGGTAGCCCTGAGAATTGGCTAACCTCCCTGTCCTTCCATCTTCCTCTTCCTCCTGCATGTCTGAAGCAGCGCTTATAGTCAGTGGAGCATCAAAAAGAATTGTGCTTTTCAGATGTTGGGGACACTGCAAATGTGCTTGCACTTTTCCCACTTTCGAGCATACAGAGTGATTCGTTGCTTTTACAGGAACCAAGTTGACAACATCTCGGAAGCAACACATGGTGGTACACACATTGATGCACCACTACACTTCCACGAAGGCGGCTGGTCCGTGGCAGACATTCCGATTGAGCGTCTTATGTTCCTGCCCATAGCGAAGCTAGACATCCGGTCAAAGGCGGAAGAAGACCCTAACTACATCACCACTGTATCCGACGTACAGGAATGGGAAAGCCTCCATGGAAAAGTACCCGATGGAGGCTACTTTATTTTGCAGACAGGGCAATCTAGGGTAAGTTTTTTCGGCTAGTAGTTCGCACTAAATAGTTTCTATTGCGTCAAAACAGAAACTATTCCTTTGCAAATCTCGGTGACTTTAAGAGGGACTTTCACTGTACTTCATTTCGTTTTAGCCCGTAGGTTCAAGCTTAAAAAACTCTGTCAACATGCACCAGCCACGGTGGTCTAGTGGTTAAGGTACTCGACTGCTGACCCGTAGGTCGCGGGATCAAATCCCGGCCGCGGCAGCCGCATTTTTGATGGAGTCGAAAATGCTAGAGAGCCGTGTACTTAGATTTATGCGCGCGTTAAAGAACGCCGGGTGGTCAAAACTTTCGGAGCCCTCCACTACGGCGTCTCTCAATATCATATCATGGTTTCGGGACGTTAAACCCCAACAATTATTATGATTTGTCAACTTGCACATGCTCTCTTCCCTGTCCCAACCCGACCAGAAGAAGCAGCCAGCCCACTTCTGCCTTCACGTGACGTCGTAGATTGCCACACCTAACTTCAGACCACAATTCAGCAGATGTGCGGAGCAATATTGTTACGGGGATGATTTATTCAGTTAATACTGATCGAGTTAATGCTGCACAGAGAGGACAGGATCGTAGGACAACAGGGCAGCCTCAGACTCAAACCCACAACAACGTTGTCGTCTTCCTCCATTGGGTGTCATTTCAGCGCCCGTGCCTGAGTCACCTTTGCATACCCGTGACAATATTAATAAAGAAAACTTGGAGGGCCCTTGAGCTTCGCCTTCAAGAGTGGAACGCAATAGCTCAATCGGGTCCTGTGCGCATCACTTTCTCAATTGCTAGCTTGGCTTCGGTTCTCGGTGCTTGGCTCAACCGTGCCATAAGGAAACGAACGACTGTGCGCGTACCATTGGCCGTTTCAAGGTATCCTAGAATGCCTACTGCAAGTAAAGTTGTTTAGTGTCCCCTACGTCGTAATTATTGCGTTTGCGAATCAGCAAAGGGCCCACTACGCGTCCGTAAGGCAACACGCTACCTTATACGCAGATGTTCACTTTCTTGATGCTTTTGCTGCTGATGATGATTAAGTATGTCTGAGCGAGTTGTAATGGGTGGGTCTTTAAACGACCCATTCTTTGCGCAATTCACATGTTTTGATGCCTGGCGCGATTCTACGCTTCTGCCACGCAATATTACATGCGTTAAGCAGACTCCTTACACTGCATGACATTCATATAGTTTTTTTCTGAAGCAGTTTCAAGAAAAAGCGTGGCCCTGTGGTAAGCACACATCTACCATGAACCACTGGATGAACAACATTGTGATCTCAAATTCCTTCATAGTAAACAGGGGTTCTATCCTAGCTAACTATGAAGGAACACATTATTTTGTTTTTCCAAGCTCAATAAATAGGGATGTAGTTTCATGAAAATGCTGTCTTGCTGGTCTTCTATCCGAGTCACAGTAAAGTCCAGCCATTCATGAGTGCCATATACTCTGAACGCCAATCATCATGATTTGGTTACATGTTTGTGGTGTCTTGTAATATAATTCTGTTGTCCCCGTTTGTGTCACATACAACCAGGAATAAAGGAAACAAAAAGCGTCGCTCTGTGGTAGAACACCTCCTTGCCACGCAGACAGCCTCAGTTCGATTCTCACTTCAACCAAATTTTTCGATCTATTAACGCGATAGCGTTAAAGAGTTCCTTTCGCAGAAAGTGGGGTGTCGCTGGTTGTGAGCGAAAAACCATGATCTTGTCCGTGACCGATAAATCGAGAAAGATGCAAATAAAATCAATATTAAAGATCTTGGGTCTTAGTGAGAATCGAACCCAGGCCGTCAGCGTGGCAAGAAGGTGTTCTACCACAGAGCCACGCTATTGCTTGAAACTGTTCCGAACAAAAAAAAAAAAACCTATATGAATGTCATGTAGTGGAAGGAGTCTCCCTAACGCATGAAAAATGGCGTGGCAGAAGCGTAGAATCGCGCCAGGCGTCAAAACATGTGAATTGCGCAACGAGTTTGTGTTTTAAAGGCCCACCCATTACAAAGCGCTCAGACATTTTTAATCATCATCAGCTGCGAAAGCATCAGCAAACTGAGTTGCTGCGCAGGTTCGCCTATTGTCTTACGGACGCGTAGTGGGCCATTCGCTGATTCGCAAAAGGACGAATTGTGGCGTAGTGGGCACTTAACAGCTGTACTTGCAGTAGGCATTCTAGAATAGTTTGAAATGGCCAATGCTACGCGCACAGTCATTAGTTTCCTTACGCCACGGTTGAGGCATACACCGAGTACCGAAGCCAATTGAGAAGGCGATGCGCACGGGGCCCGATTACGCTATCACGTTCTACTGTTGAAGGCGAAGCTCAAGCGTCCTCCAAGTTTTTTAACACGAAAGTGTTTTATGCCGGGGTCCACCAAGATTTCAATCACGTATTTCCGTCACGGAAATGACGTCGAAAAAAATGCACACGACCAGACGGCCAATAAAAACTTAAAAGAAAGATTTCCTACGAACGGGAGTCGAACCCACGACCTCTCGGTCAGCGACAACGGATGACGGGCATGCACTACGCCACCGTGACATACACCGAGGGCTTTAAAAACGCGCCTTTTATATGTCACACTTTCCTTTCACAGTGCCCTTGGTCGGCGGGGTGGTGTCAGGATAGCTAGGTGGGCTAGGTGGTATCACCTTATGATATAAAACATTTAACGGAAATAAACTTCTTCGTCCTGCGTCGTTTATTTGCGCTCAAAGTTTTATATAATATTGGAGTGCTGTCGCCACTCCATTATTATTATTAGCGTTACTCATCATTATTATTAGCGGTATAGTGAAGTAAAGCGTCACGACCGTGACCTTCGCGATTAGCTCCTGCAACATGTCGTTGCTACGCGTCCGTCCCATTCGGCGCGTTTCTAATAGTAGAAGTGCAAATTTTGTCAATGCCTCAACACACCGCGAGGTGGCGACATTAACCCAAGCCTCGTAAGGGACCTTAAAGCCTCGGCCTCCGTATGAAAAATAGCTCTGCGACGCGCGCCTGCCTCTGTAACAACGCGTTCACCGCTTACGCTCGCCCCGAGCTCTGCGAAAGATCGCGTCCTGGCTATGCTCGCGGACAACTTTTCATGCCAGTGAAGCGAAGGCTACAGAGCCACGACGCACGTATCCTACCGCTAATGAATGTAGTCCCACAATTGCGTCCGTATTTTCTGCGTGAGATATATAAAATACTCCTTCATTTTCTACATGTAGCTTTTGAGACGGAACGCCATGCACACAAGCGAGATATTTGTATTTATTTTACTTTATACGTTGTCACTCTGTGTTTTTGCGTGCTTGAAAAAGTCGCGCCGTTTACCCGTACCTTAGACGCTAAGCAGCGTTTGCGTCGAAATGCAACGCTAGCCATCACTTTCCACGGCGTTACGAGACGCGCGCCAAACCGGATTACTTCGCGTAGCAGTACATGTGCAGACGCTCCGCCCCCGTAGCTTTCCCTTCATTGCCAAGAAAAATTGAGACACTACGGGCGTTGCGTTTCCCTCTAGTTCGGCCGTGGTGTGCTGTTTTACTATTTAACGTGCCGCGGAATGGTGACGAAATGGACCTTAGTCGACGCTCTCCTGGATGTCACACCGCTTTCTCTGATTGCGCTCTCGCCGTTAACTACTACAACCACCACAAAAGTTTGTCTAATTGTTATTCATGGATGTTAGCCGTCGGGATGGAGTTGCACCACCAAGCGTAGACTTGGGTGCTTCCACGTTACGGCTCATTCACACTGGGGAATCCGCCGGCCACAGCGACCGGAATTCGCGCGCCGCCGAAAGTCAACATTGTTCACACCGCTTAGCAACCGCACCGCCGAAACTAGGGCGTCTAGTTGTCATCGTCCCTTCGCGCGAAGGAACGCTGGCATCGACGCGCTCTGCGTTGTGTACGCGTTTGGTTATGGCGAAGCGCATAAACAGGAGCAGGGTCGTGGAACTGCTGGGCCTGCTGCAAAGCAACTTTCTGGCGATGTCTGACGAGGATAAACATGCATTCGCCGAACAAAAGAAACGACGCAAGCACTTGTGGTTGGTTGGTCCTGATTTGCAAGACGCGAGAAGCTTGGTCGAGCCGAGGTGATGCTACCTGTTTTGCGAGATCGCGATGATGTATTGCAAAGATGCTAATCGCGACAACACTTGGCAGTTGTCGAGAGCTACAGGATCATTAGGAAAGACTTCGCTGTTGCTGCGGGCTTCGACGACTGCGATATCACAAGCGCGCCGCCATTTTTCGAATGTTCGACTCGCGTTCCGATTGGTTCGCAGTGAAGGAATCCGGCGGCAGCTGCCGCAAAAATCGGTCCAGGATTGATCGACGCGGAATGGCCTTTTCCGGCGGATCTCGCTGCCGCCGAAGCGGATTCCGCGCGCTCTGGCCGCCGAATGTCTCAGTGTGAACGCGCCTTTAAACGGTGCTATAGGCACCGTACAGTCGAGTTTTCCAGTGCGACTGCAACGCCAGAACGCAAAACCTAGCGGACAAAAAACGCAATAATGAGACGGGGTTGATCAAAATGGAACGCGATGTGCGCGTCTCCCTCTCTGAATGAGTGGGCGGACTGCGGCCGGGATACACGGGGGACGCGTTCGCGCGTCTGTTTTCTGCGTGCCCCTAACGGCCAATGCCAGCGAACTTGGGACGGGCCAGTGCGAGCAACGCAGCTCCCTCTGGTCAGTGTACGGTGCCTATAAATGCGAAACACCAATATACATTGAGCGAGCTCTCTTATATCAGTGTACAGTAAATATTCAAATACTTCTGTAAGGACACGTTTTACTTTCGCGTTATAACGATTCCTATGACGGAGGGATCAACCATGTTTTTTTATTTGCATTTCTCGGTTTTTCGGTCACGGACAAGATGATTTTTCGCTCACAACCAACGACGCCGCCACCGACGCCAACATCGACGCAGACGCCGATGCTAAGACCGGAATTTCTGCGAAATGAGCTCTTTAACGCTGTCGCGTTAACATTCGTGGTGCTGCAACATTCATGCGGGGGACACATTACCAGCGTAGCTGCATTCGAGTTTCTGCTGCAGACGTTTGTACACTCGTTGATTCAGCGTGAGCGAACGCAGACGGTGATGTTCTTCAAGGATGCATGTTATTTCGACGAAATCTCCGCTTTCGCATGGTCAAACTTATGCTGTCTGCAATTGCGTTGCTGCTGTCGACGCATCTCCACTTTTTAACACGAAAGTGTTTTATGCCGGGGTCCACCAAGACTTCAATGAGGTCATTTCCGCCACGGATATGATGTCAGTAAAATGACACGAACAGATCACAAAGAAGATACAGAAAAAAGAAATGGGGCAGCTACGTACAAATGGTGCGAAGACTGATGAAAGAGCGGTGCCGGTGGCGTTTCCCTCCTCCTTTTCTTCCTCCTCACCCTCACTTCCGCACTATGGTCGAGGCCGCATGCCTCATAAAAATTCGCATCCCGCTCTCGTTACAGATTTGCGGATACAAGCCCTACCATTCGTGTGCACTGCACACAATTGTATAGATGGAGAACTGCGTGCATGCATGTGTTCGTGTGCGCGCGTGTGTATGTGCCAGTGTGCGTGTGTGTGTGCACATGCTTGTGGGTGTGGGTAGATGAGTGGGTCTGTTTTGTTTGTATACGTCCTCTGCGCCATTGCATGCCACCTCCCATCTTTCGTATCCAGTTTTTCTCAATTTCTTGGACTGAAATGAGTATTGCCGGTCAGAATAGTTATACGTTGTGTCGTGCCTTCATAATCTGCATCTATGTATTCCATTCGTACGTATAACCATGTATATCATCTGTGCGCTTCTACAGTATAAATTCGGGTGTGATATTCTGATTTGTTTGGTCATGTCGCGCTGTCCGCAGGCGTAGGCTGCAGAAGGAACTGATGCATTACGATGGCGTGTAGATCCACAAAATAGCAGATTACAACACAGACCCGTAAACTTGAAATAAAGAAAAAAAACTGAGATAACACCTAAAAACGCTTGACTGCGCAGAATATTGACTCCTAAATAAAAAAGCCGCCATAGAAGAAATTAAGCGTACAAAACTGAAGTGACGAAGAAAACTGTGCTTACCTTTTTCATTTCGACACTTTGCAGTTCTGGCCCAATCGTACAGCCTACATGGGACTGGACGAGAACGGAGACCGACACTTCCCTTCGCTCTCTGCTGAGGCAGCCAAGTTTTTGACAACGGAGAGAAGACCGTACGCGATGGGAGTAGATGCGGCGTCGTTGGACCACTTCCCAGAATTTAGCGTGCACGAAATACTTGCTGCCGCCAGCGTGTACAGCACCGAATATATGGCCGATCTGTCATTGGTGCCTGAAACAGGGGCACTAGGCATTGTTCTTCCCATGAGGATACCCGGCGCAAGCGGGGCACCTGTCCGTGTTGTGGCGATAATACCATGACACCGGACCATCTCGCGTACTTTCATCGCCTTTGGCTAGACGCTTCTGTGTAAAGATCCGCGGTGAAAGTAGGCACAGGTATCCCGTAATAAAGGTTGTGTATTCGGACATAGCGGCTTTTTTCGTCTAGAAATGTTGGTTATGATTGATCGTTGCCATTGACCAGCAGCTTACCTCGAAAATCTGTTCGATGTACCAATAAACTGGAACCTTGATTTAGAAGAGTGTGAT
Source organism: Rhipicephalus sanguineus (assembly GCF_013339695.2). NCBI lineage: Eukaryota > Metazoa > Arthropoda > Arachnida > Ixodida > Ixodidae > Rhipicephalus > Rhipicephalus sanguineus. The sequence continues at coordinate 126,696,507 of NC_051177.1, read as the reverse complement.
GATTAGGACGGTTCGAGCACTTCCCCTATTGTGCAGCAGCGCAGGAAACAGACAGGGAGACGTATTTAAACATTTATGTACAAAATATAAGGATATCAAAAGTTGGTGGTGTCGGTGCCGTCGGGACGACCACCCAGCCCACGAGGAGGAAGAGCCCCGTGGTTTCACGGCTTGCGAGCAGCGGTGGCGTCGTCTAGAAGACGCCGGGACCAGTGCGACCTCGGACCTTGTTTCCGACGTCCTGATCACCACCCGAGCGCAGCGGTTCCACGGGCGGGTTCTGGCCAGCACAGCACCGTCTGCGCCGTGCTGGAATGCTGCTCGCCACAGCTGCGGGGCGACAGCTCATTCACCGGCGATCCACGCCTTGGCCAGGGCACCGCCAGGTACAGCTCGGGTGAACAGCTCATGGGCTCGCGGCCCACGTCTGAGTCTGGCGCGTCGCTCGGTACGGCTCGGCACCGCTCGGCGACCCTCGATGCAGTCAGCAACTCCACCCCTGGCACCTGGATCCTTGGCCACCCTGGACCTCGCCCGGCTCCGTGGTCCTCCGTGCCCACGCGTCTCGGCCGGCAGGACGTCCCGCTCGTCCGAGCTCAGAATTGCACGCCCTGGCCCGAACACTGCGATCGCGCCTCGTGCCACCGTGCCACCGCGCTCTTCGTTTTCTTCCCTCCTTGCTCGGTGGTCCGCGCCGACGTTTTGGCGCTATTTACACGTGACATTTTACCCCCCACTTTAGAAAGTTGTTTCCTTTCAACAACTTTTCTAAGCATGAGAATGGACAATGTTCACAGCCTGAAAGGCAGAAAGTGTTCGCATGTTAACAGTTTTTTTTTCACACGCATTCACAGATTGTTCCATACGCAGTTGACGAAGCGTTCCGCATGGAGTTGACAGAGTATTCACAAAAAATAAAAGTCTACGTGTGCATGACGTTTCAAGTCTACACTCGGCTCATGTAGTCAGCTCCGACGTTGTCACTTCCTTTGATGTATTCCACCGTGAAGTCGTACTCCATAAGTGTCAGACTCCAACGCAGAATTCGGCTGTTTGTGTGCTTCGCCGAGTTGATGTAGGCCAGCGGCTGGTGATCGCTCTGCAGTACAAACTGTTTACCGAAGAGATAAATGTGGAATTTCTGGACAGCCCACACGAGCGCAAGCCCTTCTCGCTCTACGGTTGAGTATCGTGCCTCCCGTGGAAGGAGCTTCCTGCTTGCGTAGGCGACCGGATGGAGAACACCGTCATAAATCTGCATGAGCACGGCTCCCACACTGGTAGACGATGCGTCTGTGCGCAGAACAAATGTCTTCTCCAAGTCAGGAGACCTCAAGATTGGACCAGTGGACAACAGTCGTTGAAGCTCGTCAAATGCCTCCTGGTGACGTTGTTCCCATATCACCTTGTTCGGAGCACGCTTCCGAGTGAGCTCTGTTAAGGGATGAGACACGTGGGAATAGTTGGGTACGAAGTCTCGGTAGTACCCCGTGAGACCGAGAAAGGAACGAACTTCTTTCTTTGTATGAGGTCTTTTTGCAGCTTGTATCTTTTCAAGTGTTTCAAGCTGCGGCCGTAAGACCCCGTGTCCCACGATGTGGCCCAAGAACTTCACCATCGTTGAACCAACCTCACTCTTGGATGGCTTGATTGTGAGCTGTCCACGCCGTACTTGTTGAAAAAACCTTTCGAGCGTGGCAATGTGCGTCTCCCATGTGTCTGTGGCTATAAGAACATCATCGAAGTAATGATGTACGTGAGAAATGCCAGCCACAACTTTTCTCATGAGTCTAGTGAAAACTGCTGGCGCTGTTTTGATGCCAAAAGGCATAAAGCGGAACTGGTAAAGGCCCGACATTGACTGGAAGGCCGTCATGCATTTCGAGTCTTTGTGCATTGGGACCTGCCAGTATCCCTTTGTAAAATCAAATTTGGAGAAATAGCGAGCCTTTCCTAAGTTTGCGAACATCATGTCCACTCGTGGAATAGGCTCATTATCCATCACGACGACTCTGTTCAACTGTCGGAAATCAATGCATAGACGCATGCTGCCGTCTTTCTTTTTAACTACGACAATTGGTGACTGGTAAGGCGAGTCTGAAGGTTCGATGATTCCCTGCGCCAGCATCTGCTGCACTTCTTCCTCTACCGCCTGTTGAACAGCAAAGGGTATCGGGTATTGGCGTACGTTCACCGGCACAGTAGATGTTGTTGTGATCTTGCACTCTACCAAGTTCGTCTTTCCCGGAACGTCCGAGAAAATATCTTGGTAGTCTGATAGAAGCTTCTCGATCTGTGCCTTCTGGTTCGTGTCCAAGTCGTTAGCGACTTTGACGTCATGGTAGGTCTCGTTCTGTTGAAGCGCGAGCAACGGTAGTTCCGCTTCTTCTTCCGGTTCTTCTGTTTGTACCGTTACAGCCGCGCGGCCCACCGTGTCTGTCGAAGGTGGTCTCTCCTCGTACTTTTTAAGGAGGTTGATGTGGAACAAACTGGTTCGGGTTCCCAGATCAACGACATAGTCGATTTCGCTCCGCTTCTCTAGTACAGTGAAGGGGCCTTTCCAAGTTAGAATCAGTTTGTTGGTGTCGGAAGGTAGTAGTAGTAACACCTTGTCTCCGACGGAGAGTTGACGAGGCTTCGCTTTGCGATCGTAGTATTTCTTTTGTGTCAGCTTGGCTTTCTGCAGCTCTTCGTGCGCAATTTGACACGTCTCGTACAAACGATCGCGAAGCTCCATGACATAGCCGTATGTAGTCTTCATTTGGGCATCCAAGGTTTTTCGCGTCCATAATTCTTTCAGTATTGACATGGGGCCTCTAATGTATCGACCATACAGGAGGTCGAAAGGCGAAAAGCCGATACTCGACTGAGGCACCTCTCTGTATGCAAATAATAATGGTGCCAAGTATCTGTCCCAGTTCTTTGGACTTTCGTGGCACATGCGCCGTATCATTTGCTTTAACGTGCCATTAAAGCGCTCAACAAGACCATTTGCCATAGGATGGTATGGGGTAGTTGGCAACTGTCGGAAAGACAGTAGTCTGCTCACTTCCTGCATTAAGCGTGACGTAAATGATCTTCCGCGGTCGCTCACGATTTCTCGTGGTGTTCCAACGCGCGAGAACATTTCAACCAACGCTTCTGCTATCTTTTCCGTGTCTATGCTTGGTAATGCAACTGCGTCAGGATATCGCGTTGCGCAGTCCACCATCGTTAGAATGAAACGATTTCCTTTTGCCGATGTCGGTGATAGTGGACCGATGATGTCGATCGCCACACGTTGGAAGGGCACGTCAATCACCGGCATTTTCCCAAGGGGAACACGTCCGACTAAGTGCTTTGGCACAGTGCGCTGGCAGATGTCACAAGAGCGCACAAATCGTGTCACCTCAGCCTGCACGCCCGGCCAATAGAATTCTTCTAGAATCCTATCAGTTGTTCGCTTAATACCTTGGTGGCCTGCCATAACTCCCTCATGTGCCATCCTAAGGACAAACTGGCGGAGGCTTTGCGGAACAACCAGTTGGTCAACTTCCTTCTTCGTTAGCGATCTGTAGTGTCGGTGAAGTATTCCCTTAAGCAAAACATACTCTATGTTTGCTGATCGCTTCGCCATCGTCTTCCCGATCGCCGAAAAACAGCTCTCCAAGGTGCGATCTTCTCTCTGCAACTTTTCAAGAACTTGTGGGGTCACATCTAGTGCGTTGGATGCCGCCACAGGTAACTTCATATCCCTGGTACCTCGTGTTGTCGCTGCACTCAGAGTCGGTGAGTCTGGTGACACGCTTGGATATGGAACAGGCTTCCCTGCTGGTGCCGACTCCTTATGCAGTCTTGCGACATCCGACATGTGATGCGACGTGGTAGAACCAGAAGGGAAGGTTACCCCGTCGATGTTGCCGAGAACGACATCATAGAGTGGCTTTTCCATGCAGAGTGCCAGTGTCGGTCCTCGGAAGAACGGAGAGTCGATGTATACCCTTGCCTCGGGAAGCTGCCTCGACGAGCCGTCGAGAAGGTGCACAGTACGTGTGATACCGGTGAAATTCTTTTCCGGTACCAGCGAACGCTTGACCACCACGGTATTGCAGCCCGAGTCTCTTAGCATCGTCACAGGCTGTCCATCGAGATATCCGGTTGCCGTTGGCATCTCTTGTCTTAGCAGACCAAGACAAATATCTTCTTTTGCCGATGGTGTACTTTCCTCTGCAGATGAAGGGGTAGAATCCAAGGTCTCCTTGTTCCGGGCAAGAGGCGCACAGTCATAGTCGGCAACAGCACTTGACGCCTCCTTGTTGCGGCTCTTTACGTTTGGACACTCGTCGGCTTGATGGCCGTGCTTCCTGCACTTCCAGCAAGACGAGGGCTTCGGCCCTTTTGACCGCGTCCAGCAGTCTGCAGCGCGATGACCTTGCTTGCCACATAAAAAGCATTGCACTTTTGCTTTTCCGGCCTCTTTTTCTCGGCTCTTGCTCGGCGAGTCTGCTTTTTCACTTGGTCTTTCCTGTTTCCCTTTCGCGATATTTGTCAGGCCTTGCGCTTCCAAATAATGGTCAGCAGTTTCGGCTAGCTGATCGAGCGTTCGGCATCCTCGCTCTTTCAAGAAGATGGCGAGTTTCTCATCGCATCGCAGCAAAAACTGTTCGGATACAATGATATCCCTCAATGCGTCATACGTTCTATCTGTTTTTGCCATCTGCTGCCAATGATCGAAGTAACCGAGCAGCCGACCAGCAAATTGTCGCCCTGTCTCGGAATTCTCCGGCTTAGCTTCGCGAAACTTTTGCCGATATCCTTCTTCGGTGTAACGAAACCTCTGCAACAATGTTTGCTTCAGCTTCTCGTAATCTGTGGCATCCTCCGCAGCCATACGACCGACAATACTCAAAGCTTCTCCTGAGAGGCATAAGCTTAATGAGAGCGCCCACCTGTCGCTTGGCCATCCCTGGCTGGTGGCTACCCGTTCGAAGCGCTGGATGTACGCGTCGAGTTCGTCGCGGCCCTCATTGTAGGGAGGAATAAGCTTGTGGGGGCTCCTGAACGCTTCGCTGCTGGTTTCCACGCGCTCTCCACCGGTTCCAACCGTCCCAGCCGTGCGCTCAGCAAGACGACACTTAGCCTCCAGCAGACTTTGTTCCGCCGCCAAACGAGCGATCTCCTGTTCGTGCGCTATTCGCGACGCGTCCCTATCCTCAGCACGTCTGTCACGCTCTTTCTTTTGCTGCTTCTCAATCCACTCTTTCAATTCATTACCCAACAAGCCAAGTTCCTTGCCAATCGGTAGATACTTTTCCCAATCCATTTCCGCCCACTGCACAAAAGAGAAGTGCAGCTCTGAAAGTTGGAGCTAGAGCTTAGTCCTACGTCGCGGACGCCAGAAAATTGTGATGATTAGGACGGTTCGAGCACTTCCCCTATTGTGCAGCAGCGCAGGAAACAGACAGGGAGACGTATTTAAACATTTATGTACAAAATATAAGGATATCAAAAGTTGGTGGTGTCGGTGCCGTCGGGACGACCACCCAGCCCACGAGGAGGAAGAGCCCCGTGGTTTCACGGCTTGCGAGCAGCGGTGGCGTCGTCTAGAAGACGCCGGGACCAGTGCGACCTCGGACCTTGTTTCCGACGTCCTGATCACCACCCGAGCGCAGCGGTTCCACGGGCGGGTTCTGGCCAGCACAGCACCGTCTGCGCCGTGCTGGAATGCTGCTCGCCACAGCTGCGGGGCGACAGCTCATTCACCGGCGATCCACGCCTTGGCCAGGGCACCGCCAGGTACAGCTCGGGTGAACAGCTCATGGGCTCGCGGCCCACGTCTGAGTCTGGCGCGTCGCTCGGTACGGCTCGGCACCGCTCGGCGACCCTCGATGCAGTCAGCAACTCCACCCCTGGCACCTGGATCCTTGGCCACCCTGGACCTCGCCCGGCTCCGTGGTCCTCCGTGCCCACGCGTCTCGGCCGGCAGGACGTCCCGCTCGTCCGAGCTCAGAATTGCACGCCCTGGCCCGAACACTGCGATCGCGCCTCGTGCCACCGTGCCACCGCGCTCTTCGTTTTCTTCCCTCCTTGCTCGGTGGTCCGCGCCGACGTTTTGGCGCTATTTACACGTGACAAAGAGCTATAGTGTAAGAGATGAAAAAATCGGTAAACTGGGGAGGAGGGGACGCTCGAGCCGACGTTTCGACAAGTGGACTTGTCTTCTTCAAGGCTGGAACTTCAAGGTTGAAGTTCTAGCCGTGAAGAAGACAAGTCCACTTTTCGAAACGTCGGCTCGAGCATCCACCCCCTGTTGACGGATTTTTTCATCGCAAGCTTCCATCTTCCACTTCCTGCCGTTATAGTGTAAGAGGCTTTACATGTTACGGACCTTGAGATGTGAACTAAAAATCGGACTGTCTTCTTTTAAACTGCCATTAGGTGCAAGCACACTTTATAACTTGGTTAAGTGGTTAATCCAGACTGGCAGATAACACTTAGGGAGTTGTTCACATTCCTTATTTGGAAGCGTTAGAACGAGATTGTTGTCCTGAAAGTAAAAAAAAAAACATGGCTGATCCCTCTGTCATGGGAACCGGTATAACACGAAAGTAAAACATGTTATCACAGGAGTAGTTGAGCGTTTGTTGCGCATTGTTGCGAGGGCGAAGGAATGAATGCTATAGCAACAAGTTGGAATGTCACGCGAAGAACGGCAAGCAGCTCGAAACATGCCACGCACTGCTCAAGCAGAAAGGACGCACGGAACGAACATACACAGGATGAGCGCGAACTAACAACTGTCACAGCTCGACAGTTAAGGCGCGCTGGTAAAATACAAAGGAGGACGCATGAAACGAACGCTCAAGTATACACAGGATGAGCGCGAACCGTCACAGTTGTAACTTATTTGTTTGTGAGCAGCGCGCTCCTTTAGCAAATGCGGCCGCTGAAGTGAGCGAAGTGACCTTCGTGCTCTCTGTAACTTCAACGCAAACTTGCGCTGAGAGCGCAAGACGTACAAGATAAGCCCCGCGCGCAAGAGGGACCACGCCCTGTAGAGGTGCAGGCTCATCTCAAAGCCTGGGGCGACGATCTTTAAAGCATGCCCTTCGAGCGCTTCGCGCCATCTCGCTAGTGATAACGAAAACACGCTGATGTACCACCGATCTCAATGGTGTATATAAATAGCACGCCGTTAATATGACGGAGAACGTGCCGTGTGAGGCGGGTTCGTTTCGCGCTGCGCGCTGGGGATCGAGGGGTCGTAAGTTCGACTCCCGGTGACGGAACTTTTTCATCAATTTTTTTTCTTTGCCATATGTTAGTCTTTATATTTTACAACGTCATACCCGTGACGGAAATGCGTCAGTGGAGCCGTGTTGGACCCCGGCATAAAACACTTTCGTGTTAAAAAAAGGATAGACAACTCACTACACTTGCTCAGTATTCCCGCAATCGCTACTGCTGAAGTCGCAAACTGTGGTGACGTACTTACAGCACTACAGCTTAACACGGAAATGCTTGTGGATGTGCGGCAGGACATATGCTACCTAAATACAGCCCCCATCTTAACAACTCCCATTTTTTCAGGCACTAGGTCTGGAAAAATGGGGAATCTGGAAAAAAGTGTACTTTCATGTAATAAGAACTTGAAATAAAAAACGATTGATTGATTGATTGATTGACTGATTGATTGAAGTGCACGTAAACGCGACGTGTGTTAAAGAGGTGCCGATGATGCAGTTAGTTACGGTCATAAAGGCAAAGGAAAGGTTGAAGTCATAAAGGAAACCTGCTTCGTTTTCATGTTCGTCTGTGGTGCTCAGATTTCTGTACCTGCGAAACAGTACATATCCTCCTTGCAATTCTCAATGATCACATTAACTGCTGCCTTGTGTCAGCAGAGCAATTTGCTTAAAGGTTCTGTACAAAGGTTTGCTTTTTTTCAGGCGAAAGCTTTGGATGCCTCGTCATATGGGAAAAGTGACTTGGCGCAACCCAATTGACTGGTAGCACAAAGAAGAAGAAGGAGAAGGAGAAGGCTTTCGCCTTCGAGTCGTCTTACACGAGTGTATGAGGCACCGCAAGACTTTTTATTGCGATAGCAATTATATGAGCAGTCTCGGCTGAATTTTGCCGTCCGCCGTCATGCACCGTATATGTATAACTATGTATATATACATAAAAGCCCCAAAGAAAAATAATTCAGAAAAATGCTCCCGAAGCGCGGAACCGAACCAGGCACCTCTAGATCCGCAGCGAGTGGCGCTAGCCACTACGCCACGAAACGCAGATCCTCCACGTAGCTAACGGCGAGCGTTATATGCACACCCTTTACCGCTGGACGGACTCAGAGACGGCAGGTGCTTATAAGCGTTTCTTCATTACCAGCGAGATGGCGCTAGGAGCGCGACGGGCGCATTTAAAAGTCGTCGGCGAGCTCGCTCGCTTTTTCTTATATTTGCGCAGGGAGAACCTTGCCCTTCCGCTGACTGCTCGCGCGGTTTTCTCGTGGTCAAGACAGTGGAAACGGGAACACTCTCAGGCGTAGTACGCGCACGAGACGTTTTCCTGGACGTCTGAATTACGACACCTTTAGTCTTAGGGGGGAGGAAGATGTTGGGAACTAAAAAGCCACACACATATAAGCAATGGAAAAGTGTGCGTGTTTAACAACGTGAGTGTGTACGAGTAGCGAGAGACCACATGGCCTCTCTGTGTTTACATCTGTGCGCGGCTGTGAACTATGTACTATTACAGCCGCCGTGAACTCAAGCCATGTAGAGTCACGTTTCCCCGGGACGCCGCTCTCGCCATGTATTGTACACAAGAGAGCGACGGAACGGCCCTCCTCCTCCTCGAGGACCCCGCCTCCATCGGGGCAGTCTGCTCGAGGCTCTGTAACTACGTGCAGCTCAGTAAAGTTTCTCTTCCACCCTCTGATCATGCGTTCTTGATATACAACACCCTGCACACCTGAAAATTTTTCCTGCTGTCCTGGACTGCTGACCAGCAGCGCCACCAGCGCCAGAGATCACCTTGGGTTTTGTCTAGGATGTCCTTTCACGCTCCCTTGGTGCAAGCCTTGCGAAATGGGATGGCTTTCGTCGTCACGTCCATGCACACCAGTCAATGCACGCACAATACACATTAAAGCACTCTAAACACCAGTACGTACAAGAAAAGAGCCTCCAGTTCTGACAGGCAAGTAAATTACTAACTAATTATACAACAACAACAACAAAGAACGACGATTTCTCTAACACACAGATGTGACACATCTATTCCTTTGCAGTTAGTAGCACGATTTGAAATTCGCCGTAGATTACATCGCATCATTTGAAAGGAGCAATTAGTACGAAAATAAGGAAATTTCCATATTACCGTTTCTCTTATTTGATACGTGTTTCCCTGGGAAAAATTTTGCTATATTCATAAAATAAATTCGGAACCTTTGCAATTACCTTTGTCTTGTAAAAGTCTGTATTGATAGAGTCAGCCACTTGTATCTACTTAACTTTCTTAAATAACTGCCCCTCAGGGCAAAAGATAGTGCGTCTTCGGTCGCGCTCAGTTACTTCAGTATTCTCATCGATTTGGCTTTTTTCCAATAGACAGCATATGGATGGGCTGTAATGCCGGCGTTGAGTCGTCACAGATTTCTGCCCATTGTCCAAGAATTTAACCCTATAGCGTTAAAGAGCCCGCATCGCAGAAGTTTCGGCGTCGCCATTTGCGTTGTTCCTCAGTGAAAAATCGCGATAGATGCAAATCATAAAAATATTCAGCCAATTTCACGCCGTGAACATCGTCGAACACCGAAGCTGTAAGCGCACGATATTATGTGATTGGCTAGTCAGATCACGTGGTGTCCTGAATCCGCCGCTAGATTTGAAATACGCGCGATGGCACCTCGTTGGTGAAAACTAGATCACAAGACATGCGGGCTTAGGCAAACACCTTTCAGGGAAAGCCTCGCGTCACGTGATTTTCCACCGGTGCTGCCGGTATCTCGTCACGTGTGCGCTCCCTGTTATCTGCATGACCCTCTTTCGCACCCAGGTGTCTTGCCTTGTTTTATTACAATTAATTTGCGTCTAAGGAAAACGCGGATAACTTTCCCGGTATTTTGTACCGAAAGTGCCACTAGCTTTACGCGTATATCTTAATTCTGAGAAAATATTTAAATGAAGCGCCCTTAGGAAGTGTGGCTGTTTTTTCCTGGAGCAACAGCTGTTACACGTACTTTTAAATTTCTTTTCCATTCCTCGGCACACCGCAATCGTATGCTTAACACAAATTCATGTTCTGTAAGCGTGGGTGTGTGGCCCAGTGGTTATGGCACTCGTGTTCGTACCGTGAGGACTCGGAATAAAATCCCTCCTCGCCAAGTAAAGTTGTTTCGTCCTATTTCTTTATTTGCGCATCCTTCTGGTCACGTGACCTGCGTGCCGCCTACTACTGCTGTCACGGCGACACAGGGTAGACTAAGAGAACTTTGCTGTAAAACCATGGGTCCGAGCTGGTATCGAACACAGGACTTCTGCGTGGCAGGCAGGTGTTTTACCACGGAGCCACACCAGTGCTTGAATCTGTTTCTGAAACAACCCTATACATGCATTATAATTTTTCTTTGTTTAGGGTGACCAGATCACTAATTTTCATGAAAGCACGCTGCCGCTTGCGCTGCCGGTCTGGTGAGTGTTGTATGCTCCGTAAACACAGGTGCGTGCGTCTGGGAAGGTATTTTTCACGTGCGTTTGAAATACCAGCTGTAGAGTAGGTTGACATTATTTCACTATCAGTCGTAAAGCTTGCGCCATTGTTTTTTCATGCTGCTTTTTCCTACAGCTGGTACAGCTGTAGCTGGTACACATACCTTCCGCTCGTATTAGCGGTGTAGCAGTTTCGTTTTACTGTAAGGTTTAGAAGTCGTGCGATTCAGGCATGTTATATATTTCTTCAATGGAGCTTGAAATAATTTCGCAGCGGTGGCGATGAACCCAAACTAAGGCTTTGAAAAAGGGGCAGGTTTTCGTTGTTTACTTATACATTTCGACTTTTTTTTCTTGTTATTGTCATCGTCATAATCACTGAGGTTGTTTCCTGTTTTTTTTTCCCTCTTACTGCAACGCCGAAAAGCAGGCTCGAACATTGATGTTCTGTTCAACCTCTCAGGTGTCCTCTGTTCAAATACGTTGCTAAATTAAATTATTCTTACATCGCGTGTCATGAGGAAAAAAATGGCGAAAAAATGAAATCTCATGAACGGAATTATAACAATCCGTAAAACCGCTAATAATGCACCCAGCAATCATTTCCTAGTATGCGACCAGACTGCTTCCTTGCCCTAAAAGCTTCATTTGGGATTTTAATAATCAGTACTGTACAATTTGGCACGCAAATGACAAAACCTTGCTAACCTTGTGAGTATACTGGAATGCGAAGAAAACTTTGCGAACATTGTGTCTACAAAAGAACGTGAAGTTGTTGTGAAAGGCTGTTCGTCACGCGGAAGCTATTAAAGATGTTGTACATTATATTCAATCAGCGGCTGGCTCGATTCGATACGCACTCGATTTAGCTTTCTTAAGTTCTTTATACGCGCACTCCTATGCAAGTCAGCGGCGGAAAAACAGCTACAGCTTCGACAGAAAGCAGAAGCACTGATTGCGATACGCATGCATTCAGTATTTATGGAAAGTATGGTTGGTACTTCTACGGACCCTATATATTGCAGTGAACCTCCGCGTACGAACACATCCCACTCATTGACAACGAACACTGACTTTCACAACGCTGGCGTTACGAACAGTACGAATATAAGTGAGCAAGCGGACAGCGTTGCCTCTCTTTTTTTAAATCGAAAACGTTAGATGCCTCATCAAACGCGAATATTGACCGTCGGCGTTGGCGTTCCGCGGCGTCGGGAACAACACGAGTGATGCAAGAAATCATCATCCCGTCATGACGCCGTTATGGAATTACTATGACGTCACGTGACTTAACGCCACGTGATGACGCCATCACATGACGTCGCAGCTTGACCAAAGGTGGGCCGATCGCGAAGGCAGTGCAAAGCCAGGTGAGGCGCCTCCGAATATGGAGGCAGTGCAAAACCACGTTAGGTGCAGAAAGCTTTCAGAGGGAGAGCTTTCCGCACCGACTATGAAGGAAACAAAAAGATGGTTTTCGCCTTCGGGTCGTCTTAGGTGAATGCGTAAGGGACCTTATGAGTCTTTTGAGACAGTGAAAGCTGCAACACTAGGGTGTCGCCGAATGCAGCGCACGAGAAGAAAACAGATAGCGATGCTCGCTCAGCCTTTGAAAGCCTTAAAGACAGGGCGCCCCTTTTTACGACGAATGCGGCGCGCAGCAATGGCCTGGCTGACTATAGGAGATGTGGCACACTATTCACATGCAAACACACCCTCACCCCCTCTCCCTCTTTCCTGCCCGGGAATGCTCAGTGTCTCAGTACAGCCGCACTCCCCTCAATACTAACTCACTCCGCCCCCGCACTCCCAAACCATCCACCGCTCGAACATGTGAGAATCATGGCTCTCTTGCATGTTTTTCCACTATTTGGCAGCGTGTCGCGCCGATAGCGCGATAGAACTATACGGCACCTTGACTTTGCGCTGACCACTACGTTGACGTCCTCGGTGATTTTTTTTACTTTGTACATGCCTATATTGTTATTTAAATAAACGCCGTTTGGAACAAATGTAAGAAGAGTCAAGATATTGAGTTTCTTTCTTCCAATTTTCAAAAGCCCGCGGGTGCAATCACCATTTGTGTAATTGCAACAAGCAAAACGCGTGCTTTGAGTTTACATAACAAGTTAATACTTTTAATATTAAAAATTGCACTTTACACACTGTGACCGACGGGAGCTGCAAGCCAGGCTTTTCTTCAAAGTGAGGTGTATCCTTGGAGACGTTCGCAACCTGATGCGGTTACAACTCTGTAATACCCCGTGCAAAACAACCCGATAGCAACGGTTTATCATCTAAGTATTTGTAAGAATCACTCGGTTTTCAGCTCGGCCGTGAACTGCCCGTGGCCCCTGTAGTTATTTAAGTAATCCAGAAGTACCGAACAGTGGAGAGTTCACGATCGCTAGCAATTCTCGAAACCACGGTGTCTGGAGACTTTTTCTGAAGCTGGCAAAACTTTTGCGACAGTGCAAACATGGTAACAGGCATGATTTAATAGCGACGCTTGAAGTCACTGCTAGCCACTAAGCGTATTCGAGCGAAGTCCATTTTCGCTTTACTTGCGACGCAGAGAGCGGTTGTCAGTCCTTTTTTTTTTCTTTTTTTTGCGTCGTTGAGGGAGAAATCATCAAAAGATGCGTGTAAAAGATTCTGACACTGAGATACAGTATGTGCACGGCCGCTCAAGGAGATCGAGCGGCCGTGGTATGTATACACATATAACTCGCGAAAAGAAAAGAAAAAGGTCGGGCTATGTAGAAGCGCGCGAAGCCAACATCTCTCCTTTTGCCAGCTGGTGTTTATGCAGCAGAGCGTAATACATAGGACGCTTTTGCGGCAGCACAGTGACACATATCTCCCTGCGCAGTGGTTGACTTCGCATCAGCGTTCGTCGATAAACATGGTGAGACCGGCTTGGTTAACAGGTGAAAGGTGAAGAACAAATGATTCCCGCCTTTGTTACTTTGAGCGAGCATTCTCGTTGTTTGCAGCAAAATGGGAAGCGTATTAGTTCCGCATTACCGAGTGTGTAGCATTCGTGGACCAATTATTTTAAATCGGAATTGCGTAGCGTATATTTCCCGTTGTTAGTTAGAAAGCATCAGAAATAGCCTAATCTTCGGTTTTTGTTCGATTTCAAGAAATGACGACACTTATTGTAGTTTCGAAGAAGACAGATCGCACAAATTCAGAGAACATGAAGGATGAAAGGATGGCGCTGTTGTGGAATGGGCGTTGCTGTACAGAGACGCCAGCTCCTGAGCAAATAATCGGGGCGCATAACTTTTGCTAAATACTTTCCAGTTCTCTTATGAAATGTGAGGAAAATTGTCGAAAATTTATACGCAGACTTTCTTCGAAATAATCGAAGCAAATGCTTATGTGCAAGCCTGACATTATTTGCCTGCCCTAGTATTCCAAAGAACTGTAAGAGGCTCTTTCTCTTTTGCAGGCTCTATATTTAAGTGGATGTTATGTTGGCAGCTCGTACGTTATGCTAATAACCGTAAGTTTTAGTTGACGGACTCTAAAGGCAAATTATATTCGTTCAAAATACATTCGTATTATACATGAATAATAGTTTCACTATTCAAACGCTATTACTAATCTGCGATTTGATTACTTGCAGTTTGATTCTGTGAAGAAGTTCTATTTGCTGAAGCAACCTCACTGTCAAGAACATCGCTCGTAATAGTTCGAACCCTTTAAAATATATCCTATTAAACAAGAGTTACTCTTACTTAAGAGAATACAAAGTGGCAGTTTAATATTAAACTTAGGAACTTCCTGCCGACAGCGAGCGTCGTCTGCTTGTGTCACAACGTGCACCATGCAGACGTGAGCTGCGGGAGCAGTGTTGATCTCGAGGTTTATTTTCCGGAGCACCCGGCACCTCCCCCTTTGAGATGTCACATTGTGCACGATGACAGGGGCCTACGAAGTCCTCAATGTACGACGCAATGGATTCGCCTTGTTCTTTGATGCGGATAGCGAAGATTACGTTCTGCTACTTCGACCGTCCGGCAGACGTGCCGCATGTCAGACGCAGTTCGTCAGCGAATGCGCATCAATCAGGAAATTAGCGGGCGATTTTGAAGAACCACTTATTTGCGACCGCCTTTAGCCAGAAGTCAACATCACGTAGCTTTTGTGTTTTGTAAGAGCCTGCTCTGTCGTAATTATCGAGCAAGTCTTCCACCTGTTCGCTTCGAAGGCCGGCGAAAACCCTCGTGTGTCGCTGAGATGTCTTTATGGTCCAAGAATGCCTAGATGGCTGAGCAACCGCGGAACTCGAATATGGGCACCAGGGTATGTAGAGCAGACAAGAAGAAATAAGTCATTGTACTCTTTCTTGCCTGTAGAATATAACTACACTTAACGAGCCATGGATCATAAATGAACTGCTGTATCTGCGCTCACTTGTTTAATCGCATGTTGTGAGTGCATTCTGTCCCAAAGTGGTCATGTTTCTTCTTGGATGTTGCTGCAGATTTTTCATTTTTTTATTTACGTGGACACATAATATGTTTGTCCTATACGTGATTCACGATGATAAGTTTCAGATAAACGCGTCCTGCAGTGTGCGGCACTTGTCTGCTGCAGATGACCACTACTGGCTGGTGCTTCACGTTTTGGGTTTCCGTAACGTTGGCTCTCTTTGATGGAGCATGCGGCAACAATAATTCGGCAGGAAAGCCCCTGTCTGAGTTGTTCGCAATACTGAGCAGCGCCGAAGTCGTCGATTTGACGGAAAATTTTACCAATGAAACCTTATACTGGAAGGAAGGAGAGACATTTACTCTGGAAGTACAGATCACTGAAAACGAAGAAGTTGCATGGTAAGAGAATCTGCTTAATAATAAAAAAAGTCACAATTTCGCCGCAAGGGCGAAGCAATGAATGCGATAGCAAGGAACTAATGCTATGCGAAGTGAGGCTCGCCAATGGATACTCTCAGTTTGAACAGCGCTTCTGTTGCAAAGGCGGCCGAAGCAGCGAAGGAAACTAGCGTGCTTCAAGTGTCGAGCTGTGACACTTGATAGTTCGCGCTCATCTTCTGTTTGTTCGTTTGGCGGCGTCCCTGAGCTCGAGTGACATTCGTACGCGCTGTAACATGAGCGCGGACATCGCGGTGAAAGCGTGAAACATTCCTCTACCCCTCGCCACGAGAAAACCGCGCGAGCAGACAGCGGAAGGGCAAGCTTCTCCCATGCGCAAATATAAGAAGAGGCAAGCGAGCTCGCCGACGACTTTTAAATGCGCCCGTCGGGCTCCTAGCGCCACCTCGCTGGTAATGAAGAAACGCTTATTATCGCCTCCTGTCTCTGAGTCCGTCCAGCGCTAAATGGTGTGTATATAACGCTCGCCGTTAGCTACGTGGAGGATCTGCGTTTCGTGGCGTAGTGGATAGCGCCGCTCGCTGCGGAACAAGAGGTCCCTGGTTCGATTCCGCGCTTCGGAAGCATTTTTCTGAGTTATTTTTCTTTGGGGCCTTTATATATATACATACGTATACATATACGGTGCATGACGGCGGCGACGGCGACGGCAAAATCTAGCCGAGACTGTCCATATAATTGCTATCGCAATAATACTTGCTAGTAGAAATAGTTGGTTTGGTAAAGTGCCCGAAGGCCACATCTGCATGCTAATGATGCGTAGAGACCGCGGGACTGAAAAGTAACACTGTACGTACCGTAAACCGGTTCTGCGTAACCGCGTTAAGTAGAGGAAGCTGAAGAAAAAGGAAAAGTATTAAGATACCAATGAAATTTATACTGGGGTCTCAGAAACAAAGTTTCCTGATTGGCGAAAAATTCCTCCTACTTCGGGATTCAAGCCAGACACCAAGTCCTTTCCGGGCGACAGCTCTACCGCCCGAGGTAATCAGGGGGCTGGCAAGTCGCCGTGCAACGCAGTAATTGACAACTTGAAGCACATCGACACTAAAATACTCACAGGATCACTTATGCATTCACCTAAGATCGCTGGAAGGGAAAAGCCATCGTTTTTTTCTTCTCATCCCATTGCATTGATCCACCGCCCCCGAAAGCTTTCTGCACCTGACATGGTTTTGCATTGCCTCTGGAATCGGAGGCGTAGCAAGATTTCTGCACCTCACGTGCCTCTGGCATCGGCCTGCGTTTGACTGAGCTACGATGTCACGTGATGGCGTCAGCATGTGACGAACCGTTACGTTAAATCATGATGATGTGGTAAGGTGACGACGTCACATGACGATCATTTTTTGCATCACATACGTTGACGCCAACGTCGACGGTAACTTTTCGTGTTTCATGAGGCATCCAAGGTTTTCGCCTTAAAAAAGCGAATCGATTCGCGGAAGCTTGCAAGTGTATGAAGATTCATTACAACGAAAAAAAATGTATTCAGTTGAAGTCGAAGTGTAAGCTGTAGGAAGTGCGGAGCAGTGATTCGCCTGTCCTTCAGCGACGCTCGCGTTCACGGGCTAGGGCGCGCTGGCGTTCCAAACGTGCAGACTGCTCTCGGCGTCCATGGCAAGAAACGAAAGCTTTATTTGTGATGCAGTGGCACCCTCTGCCCTCTTCCTCCTCGTCACCCTCACATCCCCTTTCCACCTGCTTGCTATACTATGCTACACACGGCTATGATATGCTTTACCCTACCCATGCTCATTTGGTCCTTCCTTCTCACTTCCCTTCCCACCCCTTGCCATACTGTACTATACACGGCTATGCTATGCTTTACCCTTTGCTCCTTATTTCTTTCATCCTCACCCTCACATCACTCCTCCTTACCCCCACTTTCCTTTCCCACCCCTTGCTATACTATACTACAAATGGCCATGCTATACTATGCTGGCTATGCCATGCTTTACCTTCTCCCCTCTTCATTTTCATACTCTTCACCCTCGCATCACTCTCAACACTTACTCCCCTTTGCCGCCCCCTTGCAACACATGGCTGTGCTATAGACGGCTATAGACGGCTATGGTTTTGCCTGCATGACGCAATGCATGAATATGCTATGCCTTGCCTTCCTCCTTTCTCTTTGCCTCACCCTCGCTTCTCTTCTCCGTATCTTTCTTATAACATACTTTACACGGTTACGCTATGCATGGTTTTGCCTGAGCGAGTGCGTACATGGCTATGTTATGGTTTGCCCTCTCCCTTCCTTCTTTCCCATCCCTTGCTATACGTGGCTATGCTATACATGGGTTTGCCTGCGGGACGCCAAGCGACATGAGACAACAGCATACTCCCATCTTCCTTCCCCTTCCTCACCCTCACTACTCTTTCCCGCCCCCTTTCTATACATGGCTATGCCATAGATGGCTGTGCTATACATGATTTTTGCCTGCGTGACACCATACATGGCTGTTATGTTCTACCCTCTCTCATCCTACTTTCTCTCCTCCTCACTCTCACTTCCCTTTCCCGAACTCTTACTATACCATGCTGTACATGGCTATGCTATTAATAGCCTTGCCTGCGTGACACCATACATGGCTATACTATGCCTTAACCTACCGTCCTCCTTTCCTTTCTCCTCATCCTCACTTCCCTGTCTCTCATACTTACTATAGCGTACTATACATTGCTGTGATATACATGGTTCTGCCTGCGTGACGCAATACATATCTATGCTACGCTTTACCCTCCTCCTTTCCTCCTCCTCACCCCCACTTCTCTTTTCCACCCCTTTGCTATACATGGATATGCTATAGATGGCTGCGCTATACATGGTTTTGCCATCGTGACGTCATGCATGGCTATGTTATGCGTTACCCTGTCCCATCCTCCTTTCTCTCCTCTTTCCCGTCACTTCCCTTTATTGCACCCGTACTATACCATACTATGCATGGCTATGCCATACATGGTTTTGCCTGCGTGGCGCCATACATGGCGATGCTATGCTTTACCCTCTCCCTTCCTCATTTCTAACCTCCTCACCCTTACATCACTGCTCAACCTCACCTCCCGTTGTCGCACCTTGCTATACACGGCTGTGCTCTACACGGTTTCCCCTGCGTGACGCCAGGGATGACGTAGGATGGCAGCATACGATGACAGCTTACTCCCTTCCTCCTCTCCATCCCTTCCTTCTTGTCCTCTTCCTCAGCCTCACTTCCCCTTTTCGCCCCCTTGCTATACATAGCTATGCTAAATGTGGCTATGGTATATATGGTTTTGTCCTGCGTTTCCCCGAGGGTCATGAGTCTTCGACGACAGCATACGACAGCATACTATGACAGCATACGACAGCCCGAGCTCCGAAAGTGCTCCGCACTTAAAATTATCATCCACTCATTCGCAGCATTCTTTCACAATGCTCCTTTTAGCTTTACGAGCTTCCGCAGAAAATATTTAATGTCCCTGTGCTTCAAATTGTGAATTAAGTCACTCTCGTGCTTGATCTACTAGCCTCCCGGTAAGCTCTTGGATGATAAAGAGAGGGACCCGGAAAAGCGTCGCTTCCGCTTTTGGACCCGAGGGTTAAGCGGTGGATCAAAAGGAAGGCCAATAACTTCTCTAGAGGCTTGTATTAAACACGCTTTTAAGGAACTCAAACAAGCCGGAATAACGCTGTAGTCTACGAATACAGCGGAAAAGTTCGACAGGACATCAGCACTAAGCTGAACATAAATTTCAACAGCACATCAGCAGAGCATTCATCATTAAGTTTCGCACATGAGCAGAAAGTTTGGCATAAGACCAACAGAAGTTCCACGCAGAGAGTTAAAAAGCTCCAAGCAGAAATTTCTAAGAAAGTTAGAAAGATCTAAGTGTCTCTAGTTTTTTTTAATCATGCGAACGCCGCAAAGACGAAATAAACGAAGCACACGCGTGGCTGGCGCACTCACTTATTTTTTTGGACCATTCGTTTTGAACTTGACACGAGCTTGAAACATAGAGATTTAAAGATTTCGACTTAAAAAAGACGACTTGTCAGACCTCAGAATTCTTGGTGGTCATGCCATACACGTCTCTAACTGCGTGTTTTCTGCGGGAATTAAATTAGATTCTAATATAATGTTTTCTCAACACATTGCCTACATTGAACAATGGTGTACCTCTGGTATTAGAGCATTATTCAAATCAACAACACATTCTTTCAACGTCGTCTTATTGGCATATATTTCGCTGTCATTGAAAGGACACCGATTACGGCATTGTTTCATAGGGAAATACGTATTACTGCCATTTATCATCCATTCAGAACTTGCAAAACCCCGCAATACGTATTACCACTAAAGGCGCTTTTTTGCATGACTGGTACTCCACAAGGCAACAACATGTTACCTATAACGATCTAGCTTGTTCAGGATTCATCTTGCTATCATGTTTTATAGATTACTTACTAAATAGCTTTCATACGAATTCATTGATTCCAGAGGTCTCATTAATAAAGACAATACCAGGTTTCTATGTAATGAATTTTCTACTGCCCATTGTTCATTCTAATTGGTGCAAAATGGCTTCAATATTGATAGCTATAAAACATGTGATGCTTTACTCAAAACCATCAAATCTTTATCATCATTTTATGATATTAAACATATCCTTACGCTTTTTTTACTAATTATGCTTCGTTGATTATACTGCCCCCTGTCTTTAAAGTGTTCATGTTTATCATTCTGACAACTAGACTTAATTTTTGAATATGATTGCTGTGCTATATTTACTATTTGGCAGCTCATATATTCACTTTTCATGTACTACAACATCGTATCTTGATATCCGTGCTTCATTTAATTAATATTTCTATCTTGTGTTTTAAAAGATTGTGTTAGTTTTCTTACCTATGTCACTGTTCTTTCATACGCCTCACCATGTAGTTTTATTAACCGAGTGTCCCGCTGAAGCCTTTGACTATGAGACCCTCGTCTGTACATTATCTGCATCTAACTGACTGCATGTGAATAATAATAACCACATTTAAGCCGACAGATTGTCATTAGCTGTCTATTTGTACGCACCTCTGACCTATAGGTATATTACAATGAAAGAAAGTTATCTTCTCGTGGTTTACGCGAACAAACTAAAAGTAGATTTTGAGGCATGCCGTAGCGGGGTATTCCTGGTAAGTTGAACCACTTGAGGTACTTTCAACGCGCACAGAAATCCGAGTAAGAGACGAGCATATATTACAGCAGAACTGTTATCGTCGAAGTTTGCCGTGTGCCGTACATAGAAAATTATCGTCATCATTAACCGGCATGTGCTCAATCACCGCTCAATCATTGTGTACAGATAGTTAACAAGAGAAGATGAAACGTGCCCAGAAGCTCTGCTTTGATTAAGCCTTGCGGGACAAGATAACCGCGTAGGCAAGATAACCGCTGGCTATTACGAGTAACTGACTGGAGACAGAAAGTTAGATGGGCAGATGAGAATAGGAAGTTCGCAGGTATAACGTGGCAGCAGCAAGCACAGGTCCAGGTTGATTGGCGGAACATAGGAGAGGCCTTTGCCCTGCAGTGGGCGTAGTCAGGCTGATGATGAAATAAAACCACCGCGACCAGCAAGCGTGTTCGTGATCTTGTGTTTTGCAACGCAACCGTAGTGCCTCTAAATCAATACAGCAGATGATCTCACTCGCCACGTGTGTTCATGTGCACTGTTCAATAAAAGTGTTAGCGAAAGTGACCACAACAGTGTTCGTGTATTGTCTCTAGTGGCAATAACAACAAATGTGAGATGCATCCAGTAGTCAGGCTGCACAAAATATAACTACGCTGCTTCAATTTTTGGAACAAACGCGAAACTCCTTGCAATTTCTCTACTTTGTTCATATCGGGATTTGTTGCTTTAACAGGAACCAAGTTGACAGAATCTCGGAAGCGACACGTGGCGGTACTCACATTGATGCACCGCTACACTTCCACTAAGGTGGCTGGTCCATGGCAGACATTCCCATTGAGTGTCTCATGTTCCTGCCCATAGCGAAGCTAGACATTCGGCCAAAGGCGGAAGCAGACCCGAACTACATCGCAACTGTATCCGATGTACAGGAATGGGCAAGCCTCCATGGAAGAGTTCCCGACGGCAGCTACTTCATTTTGCAGACGGTACAATCCAGAGCTAGCAGGTTATTTTAAATAGTTTGTATCGTGTTAATATAGAACTTATTTCTTCGTATATTCCAGCGGCTTTAAGGCAGAATTTTGCTGCTCTTGATTCCGATTTAACCTGCTGGATCGAACTTACATAACCTCGTTCAGGATGCACGCGCCGTATGCCTGATTCTGCCTGTCTTCTGCCTTCCATCCCAACAAGGATGTGCAGCCAGCCCATTTTTGCCCTCACGTGACGTCACACATTTTCACAGCTAACCCCAGACCTCATTACGGCAGCTGTGCAGAACAAAAAAGCTTCACAATGATCACACCGCTAATACATCTGTGGTAAAACCACTGCGCAGTTTTTCATTCCGCAGAAGGGCTGAATTGGTGTCTGAGGTTAGCTGCGGCAACGTGCGACGTCATGTCAGGGCAGAAGTGGGCTGGCGTACTCCTCCTCAGAGATTCTGTACAGTGTAGTGAGAGCTGCGACTGGTGTCTGCCTACATGAACAAACCAGGAAAACAGCTTCATCATTCACCACCTGTGATGACCAACTTCGCGGCATCGACTGGTGGGAAGTTCCTCGGAAGGATTAGCAGGGCACAATGGTCGAGCACTCATGCCTTATAAGTTATATGTATACGCAACCCGCTGTTTTCACAGGTTTACTCACACAAGCCCTATTATTCGTTGGCGCCACACATTTGATTAGACGGAGAACTGTGTGCGTGTGTGTGCGCAAGGGGCACTCCCGAGCATGCCTTCGGATTAGGGAGGTTCACAGCCATACAGCTAAATCGCAGGAAAGTTATCGGTTGTAGTGTAAGTAAAACATGTTCTTAGCCACAGCGCACACATTGAAGACTCGTTGAGGAGGTCTTGGCACCTTAATCATTTGTAGTGCGATCTGAAACGTCCGTCTTCTTGCAGCAACATTTGCGCCTTTGTGTACTTGAGGTGCTGTGAAAGACGTGTGCTGTCCCACATCGACGCACTCCTTTGTTTGCGGCTTTGGACACTAGAACACGGAATTTCTTAGACGGTAGCGAAAATTCCCTAGATCTCTCTTGACGTAAGATCGGTGAATGAATGCCGTTAGCGTTTGCTGGCTCATGTGTGCCAGCAATGTGCGCTACTGTCACTCTGAATCATTTACTCAAAGTGGTGTCGGAAACCATAGGTCGGCTAACTTACTCACCAGTCAACTTACTCAGAATCGAGTCATGTGTCTGAGTCAGAGTGAGTGCAGCTGAGTCCGAGTGAGGCTTGTTTAAAAAAGTTTTAGTGAGTCTGAGTCGAGTGAGTCAAGTTGAGGAATATATTGTGTGAGTCTGAATACGAGTGACCCCGGTTGATTAAAATTTTAGTGATCTGAGTCCGAGTGAGCCCGAAGCGCAAGGTATATTTCTTGAGTAGGTCTGAGTCAGCTCCACTTTTTTTGCTGACCTATGGTCGGAACAAAATTGTAATATTTTCTCTCACGTGGACATACAAGTTATGGTAACCATGGCTGTCGATGTGTTGTGCAGTCTCTCAGGCGAAGGCAACATCAAGGCAGCGTCGATGCACTTTAATCAGGCGTCGACAGAGGAAAATAAAGATGAGGTTCTGTCTGCATAAAAAACACGGTCATGCAATTTTGTCTACCATACCGCGAATGTTCTCGGTAAGCGACTAAGTAAGTTTTGTTTTGGTAAAGGTGTCATCGTTTCATGCTTTTTCTATTTTTTACTGTCTTCGATATAGGTCACCTATATACTCAGTGTTTAGTTCGCATAAGTTGTCTGCACTACCGTGTCACATCCCATCTTTCGTAGCCAGTTTGGAATGCGAAGCATTTCTTAGCGAACCCAAGGCACTTGGAGCGTTTCTATCTATCTATCTATCTATCTATCTATCTATCTATCTAGCCGCCTACGTCTGAATGCTCTCGTGATCGCCTCCTTAACTTGGTGTAGACCAAAATTAGCATGGGAGGGTAAGGGAACTTGACGAATATGACGGTCTTGTCATGACATGAATAACGTGAAAATCTTGTCGCGAACGTCGTCAAATCCTTTCCTCCAGGCACGTGTGACACATGCCCATATACCACGGGCCACGGTAAACGCCGCACGTGATTGACAGTTTATATCTACCCAAAAGCGGCGACAACAGACATTGGTAATGTAAATGTGAGTGCGTAAAGAAAAACCGACATCGGTAGCGATGACCTTACGAATGCAAAGAATAAAAATCAGGATTCCAGCAGGAATCGAACCCAAGCATTCTTCGTGGCAAGCAGGTATTGTACCACACAGCCACGCCACGTCTTGAAACTGCGTTTGAGAAAGGACTTTATGAAGGCGTAATGTCGGTGCAGCGTCAATAGTGGTTGCAATAATATAATAATATCTGGGGTTCAACGTCCCAAAACCACGATACGATTATGAGAGACGCCGTAGTGGTGGGCTCCGGAAATTTCGACCACCTGGGGTTCCTTAACGTGCACCTAAATCTAAGTACACGGGCCTCAAACATTTTCGCCTCCATCGAAAATACAGCCGCCGCGCAATATAAATGCAGCATTTAGTTGTGCCTTATGAGACAGTTTACAAACTACGCTCAAAACTGTTTTGCGTTAATTAACAGCGTTTAGATCAAAGAAGTTTACAAAAAGATACGACAAAGCTTTACAAGGCCGTGCTCATATGCATTAGCCTTTGCACATATGTTCAATGGGCTCCTTCAAATTACTTACAGCTAGTAAACAAATTATAAGTGTGACGAGCACTTCCAGCACAGCTTCACTAAGAGTCAAATATTATAGTGCAGCACGCGGCCTGGAATTCACAATGAATTCTCAAAGTCAGCTAGAAATCGTTCCGTCTTTTCTAGACAAGTGATGCCATAAACCCAAATGATCGCGCCATAACCCCAATGTCCACGGCCATTGGCTGATTTGAGCATTGTGTACTGCATAGTTACCACGGCCGCCGCGGGATGCCGCCACGTGCCCGCGCACGCAGTCGTGGTCGCACTGAAAGTTAGCAGCGCGTTCGAAGAAAAAAAGTGCCAAAGTGCCATGACGAGCGCTGACGAACGGATGCATCTTAGGGATGGTTGATTAAAATTTTTAATCGATTAATCGTTAATCGTTCGTCGATTTAGCCTTTCATCGATTAATTGCTTTCTATGTGATGTTTTAATCAATTAATCGACATTTTTGATGGGTACTTTAAAAAGGATATCTCGTTGTTTGAGAGGCATTGTTTCTGTTTGCTCTCGACCGAAGTCTTTCTATCAGACGCGCTAGAGATCACATGTGCGCGTTTGCGCCTTCGTGAGAATTCGCACTTTCGCCCAATGGTTACAGGGGGCCCGTCGTCTTCGGGTGATGTTCCGGATTCAAGGATCTGTGGCCACCATCCATGGACGATTCGGCCGCAGGTCATATTTCCTCCAAGCGTGCCTCCTCGAGCGCATCGAAATCTGAGGCGTTGTCGGCCACCACACTGGTCGAAAAGACGCACCGGAAACATGCAGCGTGGCGAAATCCCGCGAAAGGCAAAGCAGAGACGAGGAGGAAGAGGAAATCAATAAGACGCTCGCACTCGTAGGGACGCCATCTTTTCTCCGTTTGTACGTTAGATGTTGTGGAAGCCCTCGATAATACTATAATTGCAGACTGATGGGATCCCTTTTTTTTCGAAGTCACCCATGCTAGATTGCACAGCAATATACTGGCCTCAAACAGACCACTTTTATTATTATTATTATTATTATTATTATTATTATTATTATTATTATTATTATCATCATCATCATCTGGTGTCTTACGTCAGAAACCACGATATGATTATGAGAGACGCCGTATTGGAGCGCACCGGAAACTGCGACCACCTGGGTTTCTAAATGTGCATTTAAATCTAAGTACATGCCCCTCAAGCATTTTCGCTTCCACCGAAAAACCGGCCGCCGCAGCCAAGATTCGCGACCTTCGGGTCAGCAATCGAGCACCGTAAACACTAGACCACCGAGGAGCCCGAACTGTGAGCGTGTCTAATGTATCAGACATTATAACATAAAAGCAAAAAAAGAGAACTTTAAGGGCTCGTTTTTTTTGTTAAGCACTAAGAAAAACACACGTACCACATAAAGTGGACCGGGGGATGACCGGCGCTGTAGCTCAGTTGGTAGAGCAGCGGGCGCGTTATTCGAAGGTCGCAGGTTCGGTTTCTGCCAGCGGCAAGTTACCTTTTCGTCCACTTTACTTTCTTCACATTTACATCATAAGTACTACAAATAACATCCCCTATACTTTCCTTGCCTTTTTAAAGACGATAGTCTTTCTTGGGGAACTTAAACGCAGAAATTTTGGTCTGTCTGTCTTTCTGTTTGTCGGCACGTCACTCGATTCAGCCACCCGGCCAAAGTTGAACCACTTGCCCAAGGGCCAGCCATCTTGAACGGCTGACTAGGTTCATACTTGCGCACATTGTTGATCAAAAAGCAAAGATTACGCATATCTGAGGCGCAACATCACTAGGTAAGTATTAGGTGGTGTGTTCCTTTAATAGAAAATACATAGATACGTAATTCTAGAGACCCTAGTTTCTTAAGCTGCGCTGAAAATGCGACTGCGCTGAAACTTACTTTCCTCCGTGCCCTCTGCGCGAGCTCATTGTTGTGTTTCGGTTACGGTTCAGTATTGCACTGTACGAATGCCATGGGGCGCCGCTCTGGCATTCCTGTTTTACCCAGGCGACGTGTAAATAAAAGAGTGTGTGGAGAGTACAAGGAGGTTTTTTAACCTCCTTGGGAGAGTACTCGTTGAGTGCGGACGTTTCTTCTGCTTCGGCGCTTCACGCCAAACCGCGTGTTCGGGCTGGCTGGTGTCCCCACCGGTCGCGTTGGTCACCGCCGGTCTTCACCTGCCGCTGCGCCGGGACTACCAGCCCGCAACAGAGCACTCATGTTTCCCGACGTATTGCCAGATGGCGTCCATATCTCACGCACCGCCTCTTCTTATCGTCTTTAGACGACGTTTGCAGCGAAGCACACAGATACGCGGCCAATTTTTTTGTCTGTTAGTTCTCATTAGAACACATTGTATTTCGTGACTGTCCTCCTTTCGCGTAACAGTGGAAGACGGGGGCCTCTATTGGCTGTCTGACGTGGGAATGCAAGCATTAGTTGAAAGCTGCTTTTCTCCAGGGTGTTGGACTATTTTCATAATCCGCGAGCGCGCTTCCTTACGCTGCATATTCGCCGAACTAAAGGCGGCACCTGTTGTGCTTCAAGTGGAGACGAGGTCCCAGTTGCACGTGCTGGGGTTTGTCTATTATGCGTGTTTATGTCAAGAGAGCTGCTTAGTCTACATTTTCCGCGTCATAGCGCTGAAAACACAGGGACCAAGGAAGAGGTCCTGCGAAGAGGACGCAGCTTTTTGAAAGAATACAAATTAGCAACAGTCCAACATTTCGAAACATAAAAATGGCTTATGTAATTGAAGAGCGACCTGATTTTCAAGAGAAGTTACAGGAAGGATCTCGGCTAAGTAGCTAGATAGTGATAACTTACCTGAAGAAGCGGATTCGAGCCTTCGGGAACGGAGTCTTCAACACTGTAATTTTAGTCACGACCATTTTTCTTTGGAGGACGACTCTTTGGCACAATAATAAAGAGGGAGAGAAGCAGGTGATATCCAAAGAGTTTCCGCCGCTGGCTTCGAGTAATGCTTACCACCTCTATCACACATAGCAGTCGTCGTTTTTTAATCTTCTGTGAACAACATCCACACCGCGCTCCTATTGCGATTGCTCGCCATTTGACGTGACAAAGGAAACGTTATACACGCCAAAGTGAAATTATAACGCAATATAGCGAGCAAGCATCACGTGCACTTTCCCGACGGTTAACCAGCACGCGCTAGAAGAAAAGGGGGCGAGAGGAGGTGAATGCAGTAGGCTGTGAGCAATGAGAAGCGGTCAAGTGCATTTCTGCCTCGTCGGGGTGGGGCCACCTCCTGCCGGGGCTTGAAGCCTTGGGCACGGCTTGGAGATAGACACCGTACGCGACGGAAACCAGGGCGAGTTGATTTCTGCCTCTATGGGATAGGGCCGCCGCCGGCTTTGGGGTCGTTCTACTAGCGTACAAATTTAATATGCGCTTTAGTGAAAAAGAGTAGCTCAGCTCGACTTCTCCGTCTCGGAATCGCTCGCCTCGCACTCATGCGCACCTGCCAAGAGGCGGTATTGGGGGTGGGGTTGCCGCAATCGATTAATCGAAGAGTTTTAGTCGAATAATTCGATTAACTGAAAGGCGGAAATCGATTACTATTAATCGATTAACGGTGCTCCTTTAATCGAATAATCGTTCATCGATTTAACCATCCCTAATGCATCTTCTTGCCCCCTCGTCAACCCCCTCCCCCCCCCCCCCTGCGTAGCTTTCAGTGCGCTCGCTGGTACGAAAGGAGGGAAAAAGCGCTTGACGCGTTCGGCAAGTTCCCGTAACTCCGCTGGTATTTGACCGACTCCGAAAAGTATTTTAAGCTCTTTTAATGAAGCCATTCTATGATTAGTTGGAGAAGTGTTGCAGGGTCCCTTTGAGGGTTACGGGCCCTGATATGTGAAATAAAAAAAAATCGAATGGGCTTGGTTTTGAACTATAATTAATTGAAGCTGCATTAGTAATACCAGGTAATACTGGCGATGTGGTACAGCGATACTGGTACAGAACGCATGCGGCGTCACTCGCAATACTTACTACGAGATTTAGGACGATTTTGTTGTCGCGGAAAGTGAAAAGATAGAGATGGCTCGCGACGCCTGTTCGTTATTCCCGCACTAGCTTCTCATGAAGTCAGTGATTGTGGCGGAGGTACTTTTACGAAACGTTGTACCTTCATACGGCAATGTCTCTAGATTATGGCATGAGAATGCGCAGCGTAAGTGCGGTCTACAATGTAAGCAGAACGTGCTTGAAGTTCTGCTCGGCATCGCTTTTTGTTCTCGTCTCGTTGGATTATCGAACCGGTAATAAAGGATACCGAATGTACATGCCAAGAGGGAAAAGTGCGTAAAGACTATTCTGTGTATTACTCATTTCTCCGAAAGCGACAATACTTCCGGGAAACGGTAAGCTCAACATGCCACGCGCAAATGGAAGCCACGATGGTGGGCTGCGTGGCAAACAGTACCATAAATCATACACATGCACTTTGTTGAAGTCAATGTTCTTTCACACTGCGCTATCGCATACATGACGCTTTAGTCATGCTGCAGAGTACTGTTGAATACCTGACTCCACGATGCTTTAAGTGCTGGTTGTTAGAGGCAAGAAAAAATTTTCAAGATGTTTGGCTCGAGTAGAGACGGCTTTCTGAGTACGTTATTGCTTAGACGAGTAGCTGGTACGGTCGAACCCGAACACAATGGAATCGAATGAATTTAAGCTATTATCCAGAACAAACGCATTAAACACTCAAGAGTGCTGCCTCTTGAGATGGCTGGAATTGCAAACTGGCAGGGTTAGGCTTTCGAAAAATGCAAAAACTTTCCACTGCAGAAAGGAAGAATTACAGCGACAGCGTAAAATGATCGATTTATTGTCTTCCGGGAGCTTAGAACAGTCACATATGCTCAACGGGCGAGCTAATTAGGGGTCTGATGGTCTCCATCGAATGCAACTTTCTCTGAGAAGAGACACATATTTGATGTGTCCTTATCGTCAATGACATTAAGGGATTTAGTGTGCGCCATCTCTTCACGCCAGGGACGTTGCCGGGGGAGATATGGTTATGGTCATTAATATTTTTCTTGCTGTCATGGACCACCGACAAAAATAACCACCAGCGCTCCAAATCATCCTGGGTTTTGTTCTAGAACACCAATTCACGCTGGGAAGGAGACTTTGGTTCAAGCATTGCGAACTCTGATGGCTTTCGTTGTCATGTCCATGAACGCGTGCATTATACACCAGGACATACAAGAAATCGGCCATGCAAATAAATTGCTGGTGTAATTAATAATAAAAAAGAACGACCAAGTCTAGAACACATGGATGTGGGGCATCTACTTCTTTGCTTTTAGAATGGTTTAAAATTTGCCGCAGAGTGCATCCAAGTATTTGAAAGCCGCTATTATTACAATAATATGGAACGTTCCCCATTGCTGTTTTTCTTTTTTGACATTTATTTCTTGCTGGGCAAAGATCTGCGACATTATTTAGACAATAATTCGAAGGTGTGCAACTACGTGTGTCTTCGTAATGGTCTGTATTGGTAGATATCAATCGCCTTTATTAATTTAAGTTTCGTAAATAACTCTTCGTAGGCGCTAAACCTGGTGCGTTGTCTATTCTTAGCTCCCCGTATTTTATTCTCTATCCTCATTAATTTCGTTAAATTCGTTTCACTATTTACGCCCCAGACTAAGTAAATATATTTAGGATAACCAGCCTAATAGTGTTTTATTTATAAGTAATTACATCACTGATTTTGGGATAAGGTGCAGCTTTCGGTTGAAAATACTCACTCTTAATCAAGTCCTGGCTAACGCATGCCCTGTAGGCGGGACGCTTCAAAAATCAGGAAAACTCCCGGCTATAGTAGGCCTTCGAAATGAATTAGCCGTGATAAGTGTATATAAAAAACGTGCACCCTTCACCGCCGCCTTATAGAATGCCTGCAGTAATCGCAATA
The DNA here is from genome assembly GCF_013339695.2 of Rhipicephalus sanguineus. Taxonomy (NCBI): domain Eukaryota; kingdom Metazoa; phylum Arthropoda; class Arachnida; order Ixodida; family Ixodidae; genus Rhipicephalus; species Rhipicephalus sanguineus. The sequence goes on along the minus strand of NC_051177.1, from coordinate 126,666,074 downwards.
CCCATAGACTGTCGCGCCGCCAAGCGGAATTCAGGAGCGTCCTCTCGAGGAGGGTTAGTAGACGACAAAATGGCAGCACTACGCATTCGCTCCCTTGTTCGGCTGTGCTTGCCTCAGTGTTTACGCGTTGGCAAGAAAGCAACACTACGACTTTGCTTGTACCCTACATCAGTGAACAAACCGGGCCGTCCGTGGCACGAGAAATCTGATTCGTTCTTGCGAGACGCGAAGACGTGAAAATACGTGGCGACTCGCGCTTTCAATGCTAGCACACAGCGTACACATACTATCAGTGCTATCAGCTTCGAGGGGCTTTCTGTAGCCACGTAGGTTAGTTAAATGTTATCATCTGACAGATGCAGTTGAAGCTCACCCTGTTTTACTTGCATATAGCATTGGTCAGTGTTTCTTGTAGTGCATGAATCCCATAACACTGTACGCGGGAGGTCGCGCGGGCTCGCTATGTGATCTTGTATAACTGAGCGATCTCAAGCGATACTTTAAAATAGGGCCTCTATTCTTTGTCAGCAAAGCGCTGTTACGAATCGTGCGAGCGACGTTTCAATCATTCGAGGACGCGTCTGCTCGACGCCTTTCGTGGAGCGAAAGCTTTCCACGCCGTCCTTCGCCAGTGTGTTGGTTTCAGAGCCAGCGCTGCGCCGCTTGTTTTTTTATGTTTGTTGATAGGTGGCAGCACACTGCAAGCGATTTGCTTGTTGACCGGTCTGAGAGCACGATGTTCTCCGCACCCAGACGTCTCTGTAATTGTAAACGTGGTGGCGCGGAGTGGTCGAAGTCGTTCGGCGGAGGAAATTCTTCAAATTGCTTTCAGCAGTGATGTTGAAAGAAATCTTGACGACGAGGATTTTTCACTGGACGTAGAAGACTGTGAAAGTACCGAGAGTGACAGCGACGATGAACGATCAGCTGCTAACAGTGGTGGGCAGTATCGATGATACATGTATCTTAGATACTATCTTAGATACTCTTTGGGTATCTTGTATCTGTATCGCGATACGTCTCGCAAAACGAGTATCTGTATCTGTATTTCCGATACATTCAATAATGTATCGTGTATCTTGAGATACAAGATACTGTTATCGCGACACCACCGTGCGAAACAATTATCGCTGGCTGAACTCCGCTTCTGAAGCTGGTACTGGCGCCACTAAGCCACCTGAATAAAACTAAGGGCAGCGACGTAAGTTTATCTTTCTGCCAGAGTCCTCTAGTGAGGGCAGGTGATCAGGTCTGCGCGTCCCTTTTGGTGGGACAGAGTCAAGTGGCAGCGCTCGCGCAGTCTCGACACAAACACGCGCGCGAACGTCTACACCCAGCCCACGTAGTTCTTGTTTTCTCGATTATTTTATTTTATTTGTGTCAGTTCCATGACACTTTCTCTTAGCCACTGTCCTGCGCCGCGAACTCTAATCAGCGCAGCGTCTGTCATGTAAATTCTTATGCCGCTTTCGTGTCGTTATTGATTCTCTTGCGTGGTGCTTCGTTACAAAATCTGAAGAATGCAAGACCGTACGGAGTTGCTTCGCGTCTCATGGCTTTCACACACCTGCGATTTGAAGGACTTCGTGGATGTAAGTTTGCCTTACATACGATGACGTTGGCTTATATGCAGATAATATTCAAAGAACTATAGCTCCACCGATACCGATGCTCGATCTATTAGAATAAGCCTTTACCTAGCAAAAGATATCTCGGTGTACCGTATCTTTTTCTACTGCTATCTTTTTTTCAGAGTTTTTGAAATCATAATTTGATTGTCAGCACAAACGCTTTCTTATCTGCGCTTCTTTTGGATATGATACATTACCTAGGTCTCTATTGTTTTTTCCGGTGTTGTGGCTACAATATCTCTTTTGTAAAGGGCTGCCAAAGAAGCTCTCTGCTTTGCTGCTACTTTTAAATGTCTGCGTTATATTTGCTACTGTTTACACACTATACTCAAGTTGAATTTACTGTTCTGCCAAGGAGATTTTGAAAATAAACATATAGTTATGTGGGCGTTCCTTGAGTATACAGTAATAATAATATTTGAGGTTTAACGTCCCCAAACCACGTTATGATTATGACAGACGCCGTGGTGAAGGGCGTCGGAAATTTCGACCACCTGGGGCTTTTCAACGTGCACCTAAACCCAAATACACTGGCCTTAAGGATTTTTGTTACCATCGAAAATTCGTTCGCCGTGGCCAGAATTCGTTCCTGTGACCTTCGGTTCAGTAGTCGAGCACCACAACCAGTAGGCCACCGCGGCGGGCTTTGAGTATACAGTATAAACCATTCTACTTTACCGCTTAATGAAATAGTGAAATTGAGTTTTTGTTATGACGGTGGAAATTATTAGGAGCTATCTTATAGATGTTAAAGGGATATTCGAGGAACATTTATACCAAATGCACCGTTTTGCTCATCAGCGTCCCAACTAGTATTTTCACGCAATTTCGCATAGGCAATTAATTTTCTATTGCCTTGCCTTAACAGGTAAGCTGACGATACTTCATTCTTAATTGGCATAGCTAATAGTGGTCCCGCCTGCATCGGGTTTCTATACTTATTCACTGTGAATGTTTGATACAGAACCCCCTGTCTATTTTACTTATAATTTCTTTTTCCCCTTTTTTAGGCCTTCCTGATTTTTTTTTACTATTACTAGTCGCCAGATCATCGGAGCTGTAAGTTGCAATAGCGCGAATAGCGGCGGTGTCCTGCGACGCTTTGTGCAACTATATTGCCATGCGCTCTTATTTATTTATTTATTTATTTATTTATTTATTTATTTATTTATTTATTTATTTATTTTGGTGTGACTGGGTTTAAACCGCAAATAAAAAAAACTGTTAGCACCACTCAGCGCAAGGCGCGGCGCAATGTTTCGGAAGCTTCGCAATTTTTTCCAATTGTTCTGTTAAAATTACTCGCAGGACGCGAGTAGTCTAGTTGAATCGGGAGCTTGCGCGAGCTCCAGTGATAACGCTGGGAGCTTTGATCCCTGATGTATGAAAGACGACGCGTTCCGCCGAGGATCAGATTACCGACGACCTACGAATGTGATCGCCGCTATCACTGTGCAGCGTGCCTTGCTTGCACTTTCAGTTACTTAGTTTTCTTGGCGCAAGCTGGCTCAGTAAAAAGTTTCGTTTCTACAATTTGACTGCCGCCTTCATATTCGACACTATACCACGGGGCAATACAATACGTCTGAGACGTTTCCTGGTTGCAAATGTTATTTCGTTGAAGAAAAATTGTCCAAAAATTGCGCGTTAGCGAGTATATTGATAACGAACGCTTTGCACTAGAAGATACGCAGAATATGAACAGCCATTTCTGTTTTATGTCCTCTACGTATACAATATATGCGTCATAAAAAATGTCGCTACCAGCTTTGTTGCTGCTGTACACCTGTCCGGGGAGCCAGTACTGCGTAGCGGTGGCTTACGGACAAGGTAAATGTCCACGCCGGTATTTGCACCATCGTGACAAGGCTTCGTATTGAAGTTCTTGTGATTAGATGGCAACCCGCTAGCTGGTCGGCAAGCTGAGCAGTGACTCCCATTAGTTACAAAAAAAACAAGCAAGAACCGCTGTCAGCGAAGTTTAAAAAGAGGTGTCCTGTTAAGCAGCTTAAACAAACCCCAGTAAGTTATTTCGGAATTGAGCTGTACTTTGAGCAAGAAGGACAGAACTTTTAAGATACGAACAGACATTTCTTTCAAATGAAACAAGGTTGGTCACAGGTAATACATTTCAAGCAGACATTTTTGTGCATTGGTGTTTGCTGCTACGTTATATGGATCTATAATAACAAATATGTGAACGTATCTAAGTATATTAAGATACAATTGGCAGGTATCGTATCGGATACAATTATTGCGGTAGTATCTTGTATCTGTATCTCAAATACTTTTTGCCTGAGTATCTTGTATCGCATCGCGATACAATTTCAAAGTATCTTTGCCCAGCCCTGGCTGCTAACCCACGAGGAGCGAGTTGCACTTCACGTCCCCTCGTGCGTTAATGTTCTTTCACGATCGTAAGTCCCTTTGATTGTATTTCAATCAATCAATTCAATCAATCATGTTTTATTTTTCGTCCTTCGTTTACACGATAAAACGGAAAAATTGTATTTAATGTATCATATCCTTAAGTGAGATCAAAATAAAAGCATAGTTCCTCTTGTGCACTGCATGTATCACAATTATTGTGGATATTATGGAGCGCCGCATGCCGCGAACACGCTCGAGCTCGACCAGCGAAGCGAAAGGGTTAGAGCGATGGGACGTGCAGTCACGGCCACAATCCACGCCTCTCGGCTAACTTCTTCGACGTTGCGAAAAGCATACGTGTGCATTCTTTTCGATATTCATGTTTTGGTCGCGCTGATCGAACTTGCAACATGCGAGTGAAGTGAATTGCACACGGTTACAGTCTCAGCATGGCTGTGACACAAGCGCTACTGAACGGGATGTTAAATGCTTGTGTTCCGTTGAAGACGTAACTCCGCGTTCCCGACTGCGCAAGTAATGCCGACGGCGTATTGTTTGCAAACCATCACCACGTCAAACATGCGGTCCCGTGCAGCAGCGATGGCGCTACTCGCTGGCGGCCTACTACTGCGGCAAATCCGTGAGGCAGATTCGGTATCTATGCTACCTCGGAGTGCCGTTCAGCTCATACATCAATTCTAGTTCATGCAGCTTTATGTAGCACGCACAGGATTTCGCAAAGCATCGTTGATGCACGGTAACGGAACTGAAATATAACCTTTCGCACCGCAGCAAATAATTAGGTGGCGAGCACTTAACACTTTCCGCGGTTTGGGAAAGTATTTTGGTCTCATATCCATTTCACTGCAGCTCATAACTTCATCCGGTGAAAGTGGCACGGGCCGTACGTCCGCACGTCCTATCTGTTCCTGTGCTAACAAACGGGTTGACCCTCCTCCGCCATCTTGAAAAGCACGGCGCGCCACCTATAGTTCGTGGGCATTGCGAATTATTGGCGCGTCGGTGTGGGCCGCGTAAATGGGAATTCTTGCTACAGCTGACCGTATGCTCCCGCGTGTTATAACGTGTCGGCGCAAGGGTCGGTGTATACGCATGCGCCGACAGCGTCAGCCGCAAAGGCGAGCTATGCTGCGAGGAGGTATACGCATGGAACTAACTACGCGCTCACTCTTGCGTGCGTGAAAGAGAATAGGGGCCGCTACGCTCTCCGTTGCACTCCGCTTCTGCTGTTTTTGCGCAGAGAAAAGAAAGGAAGGAGCTAAGACAAGAGTTCGAAGATATTGCCACGCGCTAGTGGTGGCAGAAGAAGAGAGCGAGGAAGTTGGTGGCTGTTGTGGCCGAAAGTAAACAGCTGGTCGCTTCGAGTTCCCTGTGTGTCGTTTCCTCTCGCGACAGACTGGTGGAGGTGCTGGGTTCCTGCTGTTCTCCACGACATTTTGCGAGCATGCCACGACGAACCATCGTCCGGACATCTTGGCTTCGCGCGTACTCTGGCGAGGATCAAGCAGAAATACTACTGTCGGAAACTTACAAAAATCGTCAGGCGCTACGTCAAGACTTGCACAGCTTGCCAACGCCGCAAAAATCCACCGATGAAACCAGCTGGTCTGCTTCAACCTGTACGACCCCCTCACGCACCTTTTGCACAGGTCGGGATGGATCTACTCGGCCCGTTTCCGAAATCTTCAGCTGATAACCGCTGGATTGTCGTCGCCACCGACTACTTGACTAGATACTGCGAAACCCAAGCCGTTCAGCGAGCAAGTGATTCCGATGTGGCTAATTTTTTGTCAAAAACATCGTTCTCCGCCACGGTGCCCCCACTGTTATCATCACAGATCGTGGTACGGCATTTACGGCACAATTGCTCCGAGATATCCTGCGGCTGAGTGGTACGACACACCGAACAGCAACCGCGTACCACCCGCAGACCAACGGGTTAGCCGAACGCCTTAACAAAACAATTGCAGATATGCTTTCGATGTATGTCGCCAAGGATCACAAGAACTGGGACGAAATCCTCCCATATGTCACATTTGCCTACAACACTGCGCTTCAGGAAACCACCGGCTTTGCTCCTTTTAGTCTGGTTTACGGCCGCGACGTCACTACGATGCTTGACATCATGCTACAACCAACTCCGCCGGACGCGATTACCCCGGATACAGACGTATTGTTCAGCACGCCGAAGAAGCCTGGAAGCTAGCACGCTTACGCATTTTGTCGCGGCAAAATCAAGACGCTCACCGGTACAACACCCACCATAGAACTGTAACGTACGAGCCTGGCGACCTAGTCTGGGTTTAGATCCCCATACGTCAACGAGGGCGCTCCGAGAAATTGTTATGCCGATATTTTGGACCCTACCGAGTTCTTCATCGCCTCGGTGAAGTCAACTACGAAGTTGTCCCAGCAGACACATCGCACCATTCCCGTAGACTACGCTCCTCGGATGTTGTTCATGTCTCCAGGATGAAGCCGTACCGTTCCCGTTGACTGCAAGTCAACGGGAATGGTACGACGCACTTTGTGGTGCGGAGCCTGCCTTCAGGACCATTGTGCAGTTATGTCCCATTTCTTTTATCTCGCCCTTGTGTTGTGCAACGGACACATTCTTTTTTTTTTGGCGACGCTTTCACTGTTATTGTCTCTTTTCTGTCTGTTTTCATGGCTTTTTTTTCTGGGGAGAGGGTAATGCCACGCGCTAGTGGTGGCAGAAGAAGAGAGCGAGGAAGTTGGTGGCTGTTCTGGCCGAAAGTAAACAGCTGGTCGCTTCGAGTTCCCTGTGTGTCGTTTCCTCTCGCGACAATATTGTGCAACGGAAAGGGAGTTGCGTTTTTTGCGCGAAATGGCTGCAGAAAATAGTGCCTTCTTCGTTTCCTTCAACCACACATTCTCTGGGTTAGTTTTAGCGCATTCCACGACAGAGGCGGATGTTTGATAGGTTGGTGTGGTTTGTTGAGTGTGCCGCGTGAGCCGGTACTCTGCCGCCATGGAAAAAGTCTCTTATCTCAATATTAAGGAGGTATTGCGAGGACATAGCAACATCCCCTTGCACGTGCAATGGCTACACGCAAGCTGTTGACGCAGGATTACACGACCATTTCGCGCCATTTCTGTCTAGCTGGTGCGCTCACTGCGGACAAAGAAAGGCGCATCATACCCGCATGGGTGAGTGTTCTTCTTTCTTCACATGTATTCGCAATGCCCACGAACTATAGGTGGCGCGCCGTGCTTTTCAAGATGGCGCCAGGAGGAGGGTCAACCCGTTTGTTAGCATAGGAACAGATAGTACGTGCGGACGTACGGCCCGTGCCACTTTCACCGGATGAAGTCATGAGCTGTGCTGAATTGAATATGAGACTAAAATACTTTCCCAAACCATGGAAAGTGCTAAGTACTCGCCACCTAAATATTTGCTGCTGTGTGAAATGTTACATTTCAGCTCCGTTACCGTGCATAACGATGCTTTGCGAAATCCTGTGCGTGTTACATAAAACTGCATGAACTAAAATTGACGTATGAGCAGAACGGCACTCCGAGGTAGTTCGTACCGAGCCAACGTTTATAGATACGTTGTACCGAGCCTGTATACGGATTTGCCGCAGTAGTAGGCCGCCAGCGAGTAGCGCCATCGCTGTTGCACGGGACCGCACGTTTAACGTGGTGATCATCTGCAAGCATAATACGCCGTCGTCATTACTTGTGCAGTCGGGAACGTGGAGTTACGTCTTCAACGGAACACAAGCATTTAACTTCCCATTCAGTAGCGCTTGTGTCACAGCCATGCTGAGACTCTAGCCGTGTGCAATTCACTTCACTCGCAGGTTGCAGGCTCGATCAGCACGATCGAAACATGAATGTCGAAAAGAATGCACACGTATCCTTTTCGCAACGTCGAAGAAGTTAGCCGAGAGGCGTGGATTGTGGCCGTGACTGCACGTTCCATCGCTCTAACCATTTCGCTTCTCTGGTCGAGCTCGAGCGTGTTGGCGGCATACGGCGCTCCATAATATTGTTACGTCTACAGTAAGGGTTTGGGGTTTATTTACAGAAGGCTTGGACGGCAAGACCGCACAGGACGAAGCTGCCGAGAGATCTTCTTTTCCACCTCCACACACTTCTTCGTCTTCCTAGTCCGGCACATACACGGCGTAATAATATGTAGCTTTCGTTAATGTATTCCTCCGGGGTCGAGCAATGCTTCAATATAGCTTGCTGAATCATATGAATACAAACATAATGTTTATTAGACTGCTATAAAAGCGGAGCCAACACTGGAACTACAGACGTTAATCTGATATGATGCATGTATCGTAGGAGTGCATATCGTAGGAGTATCATGTAGTGTTTATTGCTTTCTTGTAAAATTAGATAGCAAGCACCACAATTACAATTGACGTTGCACCGTTATTACGCCTGCGTAGGCAGTTTTTCCAAACCAGTTTATAGACCTGGCATGGCTCAGTGGTAGAATACCTGATTGCCACGCAGAATGCTTGGGTTCGATTCCTGCAGGGATCCTAATTTTCATTCATTCCATTCGTTGACTCAATGCTGCCATTGTTGGTTTTCCTTAACGCTCTAGCATTTAAGTTACCAATGTCCGTTCTCGGCGCTCCTGGGTAGATATAAACTGTCAATCACCTGTGGCGCATACCCGTACGCCGCGGCCCGTGGTAAACGGGTATGTGCCACACGTGTCTAGTGGAAAGGGTTTGACGACGTACGCGACAGGATTTTAACGTTATTCATGTCATGACCCGGCAGTCATATTCGTCAAATCCTCTTATCCTCCCATGCAAATTTTGGTCTTCACCAAGTTAAGGAGGCGATCATTAGAGCATCCAGACGTAGGCGGCTAGATAGATAGATACGTAGATAGAAACGCTCAAAGTGCCAGAGGTTCGCTAAGAAATGCTTCGCATTTAAAAGAGAAAGGAAAAGGCCGTCCACCTCGGCACTTCCTTCAGGCTTGGCATCACTAGTGCTGAGTTGTTTCTTTATGGTTCGTTAGGTGTGCATGTCAAAGAGAATAATCGCAACGGTGGGCGACCTACCGAAAGCAGTGGGTGGTGAGCAAGAGAACTGGGCAATGAAGCGGAGCGGTATAATACCACCGCCGTGGGGCGAACCCCCGTGAATCGTTTTAGACCGCTGGTGGCACGTGTGGCTATTTGATCTTGCCTGGGTGTTAACTTGATGCCTAAAGTGTATCAGGCAACTATCTCACTTCTTTAGGGGTTCACATAACCATCCACCAGCGATCTTGAATAATTCTTGGCTAGAGTGTGAGAGATATACCAAACAGAGACCACGCTTCCTTACGTTCACACTCACACCTATCCTCCTCCTGGCGTAAAGAGCAAGAACTCCTACGAAACTTTAAAAGGCGACCCAGCATGCAGATTATTCCCGTGGCAACTGCGACACTGAATCACGCAGTTTTCCTTTCACTTCGTCGCAGTACATATTGTTACTGGAATACAGCGTGTTGCGCGCATAAAGCGTGTCTTTGGTAGCTTGCATTCCAGGCCACGATGACGAATGTCATGAAGCATTGCAATCACCAGGTCGAACATATTAAACTTTTTCTAATCTTTCCGCGGTGATATAAAGAAGTTTGTCTAAACATTCAAGGTGTTCAGAGAAGGTGGGAGAAAAGGTAATCATGTCGTTCAGGTAGCCATTTCGTTCATTTTAAGCCCCAAAATATTTTATCTATCGTTCGTTCGAATGCTGCTGGCACCTTGCAAATTTTAAGAGGCATCACGTTAAAGTAAAAAAAAAATTCCCTCAGATGTGGCCAATGCAGACATTTACCTGTCGGACTCACGCACAGAAATGAGCGCGTAGTCAGAGCGCCAATCAAGGCTGTAATGTAAATGTGTTAATGACTTAAGCTAGGCTGCGTTCGGCAACTGCGAGCAATGTGCCCTTTCTTCCCGCACCTGAAGCAGCAGCTATTGCTGGAAAGGCGCTGGTGTTTTTCTTCTGCGGATAGGGCGGCCCGGCAATCACGCGTCAAATGGCCTGAGATGCCGCAGAGGGGACATATTGTCTGTGCAGGCCTTGAAGTGGCACCTGGCGATGATGACCGTGCTGTCAGGGCTAGAGCGGACGGTAGATGTGGCGGTGATGAGGTGTCCGCAGCCTTGCGGTTCGTCGACGGTCTCCCTGAAGTGGCCTTCTCGCGTGACGCTCGACTCTCCTCTCTACTTTCGACTTCCACTTGAAGGAACTTCAAGATGTCCTTGACTTGCTCGTCTCTCGATTGGACTACAGAGTCCGCGACGTCTGCGCCGGTCTTTGTGCGTTTTCGGTACTGGATCGCCAGGTCCTCTGGCAATGAGCGCATCAGCACCCGGTGCAAAACAACCGCGTACTCTGAAGACGGCATGCCAAGACTTTCCAAACAGCCGGTCCTGAACTGTATTTGCTTGTACAGGTCATGCAGCCTTGCTACTTGCGACGATGTCTCGATTGGTTCGATGGCAAGGAGGCTGTCGATGTGGTCGTCGATGAGAAGATCCTTTCGCCCGAACCTTTCGGTGAGTCATAGCGTAGTTCAGTGCAAAAAACAGGCAACAGACGAGTGAGAGGACAAGGACACAGCGCATTCTTCCAACTAAAGTTTATTGGATTGGGACGCATGTATATATACCCGCAGGGAAAGCAAGAAAAAAAAAAGAAACCCGGAAGTAAAAACCGAAAGGTGAAAAGAAGAAAAGTGCCGATAAGTCACACACGTGTGCCAACACCGTGTGTCCTTGTCCTCTCACTCGTCTGTTGCCTGTTTTTTGCGCTGAACTACGCTATGACTGACTCGTTCCAACTCGCCCAACAAGCAACGTTGCTAAGTTACGCTTTCGGTGAGCACCTTGACGGCGATGTTGTAGTTCGCTTCTGTAAGGCTTATTCCTTCAATGGCCCGCTTCGCAGCGCCGGCCAAGTACGTCTTCAAGTACTTGAACTTCTCGATACCGGTGAGATCGGGGTGCGTGTGAATGGTCCCCTCGTAGTGCTCCCAGAACCCCCGCCACTCACGGTTCTCGCCGCTGAAGACGGCCACTTGAAGTTTCGGCAAGGCGACTCGCAAACGCGGTGCTCGTGGTCTAGTGGGATCGGCGAGGTCTTGACCGATGGCCTCCAAATGGGCAGCTCCCATGGAGCTGCTGGCTCCGTCAGTTGTAACCGCATGCCTCGGCCGGTTGGTTTCGGTGACGGTAGAACCAACCGCTGCACGCGCGTTCATCGCGGACCGAAGCCTGCTGATGGATTTCACGATCTTCTCATGGTAATCCAGAGCGCCCAGAATTTTCTCGTCGAACTCCTCACCGTCAAGGGCGTCGGCGATGTGCTTGTCCAGTTCGGAAAGAGCTGTGTCTTTGTCGCGAAGCCCGTCGATGAATTCCTGCAAATCGGCGGAAGACGGTACTGTGCCTTGCAGGAGGATCTCGGTGGCCTCGGACAGGAGTCGGGTAGTGGCACCGCGAAGGGCGCCTCGATGCCTACGTAGCTTGTCCATCCTCGGTACGGTATATAGGATGTCGGCCTTCTCCCGGGTTTCGGCACCAATAATGTAGCGACAGAGTAGAGAACGACACCTTTGTTGCCCTGGTTCAACACTTCTTCTTTTCCCTTTATTTCGTGCTCATGAGCAGCCCCGCTTTACGCCCGCTTCTTCGCGCGTCTTGTGCGCGGCATAGCGTTTCGCGCCAACGTTTTCCCGCGGTAGATTCAACAATAACATTTTAAGTTGCTGCAGCATCGCCGACGAGGTAGACGATAGCGGCGGCCGGCCTGAAAAGCGAGGAGGGTGCGCCCGGATATAGATCACGAGCGGCCTGTGCCGAGCGATTTCGGGCAGTCAGGTCCACCGGTGCAGTATAGGTCGACTGGACCGCGGCCTTCTGATCCGCAAAATGTACTTGTTCCTACGGTGGCTCGGTGTTACCACTCGCTTCGCACGCCACAAAGGTATCCAGAGCATCGTCAATTCGACTCATAGGAGAAGCGAGCTTACGGCCAAACCCCAGTGTCCGCGAAAATGCGCGCGACAGCAACAAGCGATGCTATGAGCCACGAAATGGGCCGTTCGCGCGATAGCAAGGTTCTTCAGATTTGGAATCCGTCGCCCGTCGCCCGGAAGCGCTGTGCTGAAACAGCCAATACCAAAACACCGAAGCAGGATGTACATCAACGGCGTTGTCGTCACTTGCTTATCGACGCGCCCCAACAACAACGTTCATCAACACGGCCAGTGGCAACGTGGACGTCGTTGAACGCGAACGTGCGTTACGGGACCTCAGGGACAGGAACTACAAGTCCCGCACTGTCTGTGGCGCGGCCTGGCGGCACATAGCAGCAGTGATCGGATGGAAAAAATACTGCAAGACATTGATAAACATTTTATGTACCATTATGCAAGAAAACATCGTATTTTACGTTGCATACCGCTGATAACGGGACACTTTTGGTATGAGTAAACGCTCTCATGCCAGCAACAGTTGAGATCGCTCGCCCAAGCCGTCGCGTGAATGGGGTTTGCCCATAGAGTAACAGAAAATGATAAGAGTGGACACACGAGCCTATAAGCGGCAAAGCTACGCAGCTTCTCGCCAGCCGTTAGACGGCAGCACGTCACTCCCTGTTTCCAAGAAAACGCGCGTACTAGTTATCTACTGCAGTACCTTTTCTGGTTCACGATACATCTACTTGTCTTTGTCAGACTATGTGGCTGCGGCAGTGGCTTCCGCTGGCTCGCAGTGCGGCTCTAAATCCACCTTTATCGTCTGCGATTGGACAGTTCGAAATCATCGATTGTCATGCCCATATGGTCAGGTCAAGACGGCGCGGCATGAGCGGCGACGCATACAAAGTTCGCTCTACCTGCTCCGTGGAATTCCCTGGGATCGTCTGCCGGGAAGTCACTCTGCTTGGCGGCTGCTTGGTAAGAACCAGGGGCGTAGCCAAGGGGGGGGGGGGGTTGGGGGGGGGTTCAAACCCCCCCCCCCCGAAAATTTGCAGTTTTGCTTGCGTATATATGCACGCACACATACAAACGCACGCACGAACATACGTAAAGTATGGTTGAACCCCCCCCCCGAAAAAAATTTCTGGCTACGCCCCTGGTAAGAACGCCTTCATTAGGTTCTTTTTTCCCTTCATTACTTTGCAATGTATTTGTCGCTACAGCTTTAAGTTGACATTTGATGCACTTTGTGTTTTAGCGCCGAAAGCTTCTTTGTGCTTCACGCTTCGCGTATGATGTTCGTGAATTGCTTTGCATTAAGAAATAGGAACTTGAAATGCTGCGCAGCACGTTAGCGAAGAAATGCTTTCTTGGCGCCAAAAATGAGTCGCCGTTTGCGTCGTAAGGTTTTCCTTGTGCATACAATGCCGTTACACGCAGTTCTAACTGCATGGGTGTGCAAATGTGTGAAAGAGTGCAGTTATGCTTAGAATCGTTATTTGGGGTATTCGCAGTTTGCTTGACGCCTATGTTAAGAGCCGAATTAGAGAGAACTTGAGAAATGAGAACAGTGTTCGTTGCCCATTGCTAGGACGTAATATTCTCGTTAAATACTGCCTCAGTAGTTCATGCACCGAAGAATGCTTTGTTTTCACTGCGGCAACTGCTTGGGACTGTTTTTCGCGAAAGGGCGCTGAGAAGTGCGTCGGAGACAATTTGTGCGAAGGCCAGAGAAAATACGGTAAACTTTTTTCTCTTTTTCCAGGTCACGCCGTCCGGAGTCGAAGTACTACGGCAGCTACTGCTGCGCTGCGTGGTGCAACAACGACAGGATAGGGAGAGAGCGTGGTACTAAGTGGTTCAGGATTCCGCGAGACGACAGGTAGCCCTTTGCACATTTCCAAGATGTAATTTTGAAGTTGTGGTTGTCATTAGCTAACTATCAAAGTATGTCCTTATCTCTCGCACTGTTTTGCCGTTCAGTTAGTTAGTGTTTGGATGGTCATACATTTTCTTCATTCGCTTAAATCGAGTAGCCCCTTCTGACTCTGAAAAATCATCCCCTTTTCACTCTGAAATCCCCTTTTCCTCTGTGATGCTAATGCTGTCTTCTGCATTTTTATTGTATTGTGGGAATTTTCTAAATATCGCCTATTTATTCCTACTGTGCAATTTCTCAACATGTGGCAGCTGTCTTGCATTGTGCAGTGCACCAATCTTTTGTATGTGCTTACTGAGAATGTGACTTGAAATAAAATGTTTCGCCTCTCCCAACGATTGTCATGTCTGCATAAACAATGGCATTGTGTGCTCGCCGCACTGGCGGTGTGGCTTACACGAAGCTACTTATGCATGCAAGTAGCAAGTTAAAAAATAATATATATATATATATATATAATATATATATATATATATATATATATATATATATATATATATATATATATATATATATTGTAATGATGAAGAACGGCACAGGGCACGGGCGCGCGATCGGCTTGTGGAAGGAAGAGGAGAACGAAGCTTGGAGGAATAAGAACAGCCGGCCCAGAAACGGGCGTTGTCTCTTTTCTCTTCACTACAATGGCGCAGTCGTCGAAAACGAAGCCTTAAAGAAGACACCGCCTGTGCTCGTGCGTCGTCGGCCACCCGGACCGCCATCCAAGGAAAGCCGTACACGCCTCCTTGGCTATGGAACCCGCCTACCTACCACCGCTTCAAGCACAGTTCGGGGACGGTGTCTATGCCTCCAGGGCATCTCATAACCTCCCGGCGCTGCGAACGCCATCCGGGGACGGCGTCCAGGCCTCCTCGACGGCTCGACTTCCGTTCAACGGCGCCGCGGTACCAGTTCACACGAAGACGCCACCGGGGCTCCACTTCTCTGGGAACGCGGTTAACGCTCCCAATGGCATGGATCCCGTGAACAAGACTCTGTCATCATGTAAGCCTCTAACGGACGCCGTCCACGCGTCCTTTGTAAGGGATTGTGCCGCCGTGAGTGCCGGGGTTGATGTATCCTCCGCAGATGCTAGCCCTGGCTCTGCATGCGAGTCACCCGAGAGCACCGGGGAGATTTTGCGTGCCGTAACGCAACTCTCGCAAGAGCTCCACCGCTTTGCTTCGTTGCGTTGCGGGTTCTTGCCGGCCGCCTTACCATGTCTCACGCATTCTGAAGTACCGGTGTTCCGTGGCTTCCAGGATGACGCCGATATGTGGGTAGCGACCATCAATGCGCTCGGCTTGCGCCATGCCTTGCCCGAAAATAAAAAATGGCTGCTGGCCCTCGACCGCCTTCGCGGTGCTGCCGAGGCATGGCATAAGTACGAGGGTGTCAAGCAACGTTCCTGGACCGAATGGAGTGGCAGGCTCGTTGCTGTTTTCGGCCGGGTTCGCCAGGACAGCTGCGTGTTGAACCAGACGCAGAACGAGGACGCAGCTCATGAGGGGAACCTCCTCGAGACTGCAACTGCACACTGCAACTCATCGACATGCAGCTTGGCAGCCTGCCAACGACCGAACACCGGACACGGCTTCTCACCGCCATTCCATAGAAAGGACCTTCCGCCGAATTTCGGTGGCCGGATCGATGTTGCACCACCAGATGCACGACATGAAGCCACGCACCATCAAACGCGGTCGCTTCTAACTGTGCAGGTCCACGTCATCGGAATCGGCGAGCTTACGGCTCTTGTGCAAACTGGCGCTCCACGCACGGCGCTGCACCGACGCCATGCCCCAGCGAACCTCCAACCATGGCCTGAGGCACCCCTGCGTGGCTTCGGTGGTTGCGCATTACCTGTCGGGGCGCTTGACCTGCAGCTCCAAACCGAAGCCGGGAGCAAGTTCCTCGCCGGCGTTCCCGTCTTCGAGGACCTGCCCGCTGATATGATCCTAGGGGCTGACTACCTCCTCTCTGGCGAAGTTCGCCTCACCGTTGATTCTGCTGGAGTGAACCTCAGCCGCTTGACTCCAAGTAGCGCATCGGCTCAAAGGTCCCAAGTCGACAGACCGCAACCCGAAGTGTCTGCTGATAACGAAAGCACCTCCTGTGACCAGTCGGGCACACATCTGCTGGTATCACAGCCGTTACTGGCCGAGGGTGCGAATGCGTCGCTCAAAGAAGCCAATACGCAGGTCATCGAAGCGACCCGAGCAGACGTAGCCGGCATCGGCCATTCCGTAAGCCTCCCGCTCCAGGTCGACGGAGCCAGTATCGACCATTCCGGCAGCCCCACGTGCGAGTCTGGTGACGACGGCAAGTGCTCTATTCTGACACCTGGTATACCACCTGAGCGCCGCGCGGATCACGACGAAGTGGCTCTCGCCGTCATGGGATCCGTCACTGACCGGTCGGACGGCGACCAGCTCGACCAAAGTGGCGAGACGCTTTCGGAAACCTCCAGGAGTTTCGACGTGGAACGAAGGTACGGTGGCGTTCACGTGCACGGGCGCGGTACGGAGGCACCAGAAACCACCTTTTGTCCTTGTTACCGCAGAACTAAAGATTGCAGTGACAGCAACGCAGACGCTGCTACGTCGAATCACGACCACGCTCCGCAGCTTGTCCAAACTTGTAAGCATTCTTCGCTGTGCAAGTATTTGCCTGCTCAGCGCGCAAACGGGGATGAAGACCAGCGCCCCAAACTGCTACAACAAAATTGTCAGCTAAGCGTGCAGCGACCACTACGGCACAGCCAATGCCGCCCCCCGGAGTTGTCTTTTAAAGAACGTCCAGACAGCCTGCAGCGTTTGAAAGACCGACCACTGAGGCACAGTCAGTGCAGACCACCAGACATTAGTGTTGCAAATGACGGTGAAGTGTCCAGGACGGCTAAAGACAAGATATTGTGGACAGGATGCCATACTTGCAGCGTGGCCGAGTGTAATGATGAAGAACGGCACAGGGCACGGGCGCGCGATCGGCTTGTGGAAGGAAGAGGAGAACGAAGCTTGGAGGAATAAGAACAGCCGGCCCAGAAACGGGCGTTGTCTCTTTTCTCTTCACTACAATATATATATATATATATATATATATATATATATATATATATATATATATATATATATATATATATATATATATATATATATATATATATGACCTCTGAGACAAACATACGAACAGAAGTGGTCTCGGGGGCCGTGTAATTTTACCTATAGCTAAATAATGGCCTCTGAGATCGGCATTTTTAATTTTTTTGCGATTTTCGATCTCTGAGGCGGCTGTTAGGATTCCCCACTTCCGTTTGGTGCGCTGCGAACCCAAATCAGCCGCAGGCGCCTACGGGAGTGTCCTCTATTAACCTTTTTTATATTACTCTATGGTTTGCCCATCCAAGCGACCGCTTGCGCGAAGGCGATCTACGTCCGCGTCACTCGGCGCTGTCGCGTTCATGTGCGCGCATATGAAGTTTGGCCTTAATTTTGTTCAGTGTCATATAGTTTTCGCGAAATTACACCGAACCGTCCTTTAAATATATTGCTACAGGAGAGGACAAATGGATCGCTTAATATCTTATAATGTTCCATGCGCGCATGCTGTTGACCAATTTTAGAAACTTACTTTAAAAGACGATACTCTCACGTAGCCGTGACGGCAGCCCGAAGACAGGAGACTGGGAGGATCGTGATGTAGAAGAGAATCCGTTTATTAGGCGGACTTGCGCACATAAGAGCAAAATGCACACCTTGGCTTCGGCGGCGGCGAACCAAGTCCTCGGCAGCCGTCGGGGAACAGAATACCCGCTATAATCACCCGGGCTCTATTTTAAGGCTCTATAGAACGTTCGAGATACGCCCCCAAAATCAGCTAGTACATTCGCCAGCAGTATGGGCCTATCTCATCGCCAACGCGCGAGGCCACGGTCATCCCAGATAATCGCGACGCGTCTCGGATCACGATCCGAGATGATAAGGCCGCGTGTAGGCGGCTATTGGCATGCACAAAACTGACGCTTCGCGGCAATACACTGCGCGGGCGGCAGCAAATCGTGGGAAATCAGCCTGCTTCAATGTGATGACCGGCCACAGCAGCCTGAGTGAAGCCATGCGAACAAAACTCAAAACACGTGTAGTCTTCCGTCAGAAGGGCATCCGTCGGGATTTTGGTTCGGATTTGCACTCAAATGGACTTCAAAGCACTGAATGATCCTTCAGTAGGCGTACAATGTGTGAATGACAAAGCAGGTGAAACCACGACCGCACATACCGATGTTGCGTCGACAAGGCTGGCAACTGATAACCTTTCCGGCAGCAGCAGCGGCTCTGATGTGTCGTGTCGCAGGCGGCGAGACTTGCATAATCGCGTGTGAAGCGCACTGTAGACAGGAGGGGATGGCGGTTCCGCGAAAAATGTAGCACTGTTGAAGGATGACAACTGCGTTGACGTCTATAATATCTTTTGATGTAATGTTAAGAATACATGTGCGACCTGGCGGAAGTACAAAATCCGTAGCTGCAACAAGGGGGTGGCGAGAAGTCGGAAATGCTATAGAGGTCGCTGTCCGTAATGGGCATAAGGGATCAACTGCGCCCTATGACAGCAGACGAAGCTGACAGAAAGTCCCAGAATGAAACAATCCGATGAACGCAAGACGAAAGCTTTGTATAATGGCGAACTCTATGAATGGGAACACGAGCGGTATGCAATCCCGCAGGATAGATAGGATTGTCATCAGTACCTCGTAAGAATGGATCAGCATGTGTAGTTTGCACGTTTCGCAGACTAAAACATCGTTCGGGGAGAATGGTTCATTTGTCGGCTGCAGTGTCATTATGCGCATCGTTCGCAACGCCTTCCGCGCCGTGAGTAAATTTTCCAGGCGAGCGGGCGGAACTTTATCATTTCACCAACAAACGCTTGTGCGTCTTTTACTGTAACGATTTGTGGCTTACCTCGAAGTTTACAGCATAACTCATAGTTGGCAAGCTACATGAAAGTTCACGTTAAAGTTTGCTTACAAAGACAATTCCTGGTCAACATGTGGGAATGTGCAGAAACCAAGCAGCATATTCCAGTCGAATGTGGCGTTATCCGTCCAATTATCAAGGAAGGAGAGAGTCTGCTCGAAATGTAAATTTTCAAGGGCAGTTTTGGGAGCTTCAGTGAATCCGCAGTGGAGATGTTGGAATATTAAACGCCAAATACTGTAAAATACGGCGAATGTAAACATTTTACAGCAATAGTGAAAATTGCGAGGAAAGCGAAGGTCAGGACAGAGACTTGCCAGTACATACTACAGATCATTCTGGTCGAACTGCGCAATGCGACGGGACACGAAGAAAGGCAAGACAAACGAGCGCTCGTTTGTCTTGCCATTCTTCGCGTCCCGTCCCATTGCGCAGTTTCGACCATAATGAACTCGTACCAACTCTCCCAACTCTCCACGCTGCTTACACATACTAAAGAGCGCAGAAAGGGTTAAGAACGACATTGCTGGCACTTTGCGTCACCCCGATTCAAGAGGGAAGCTCCTGACATCGTATTATCCATCTATTCATGCATCCAGTATTACGCTTAAGTGTCCCAGTGAGTTCAGAAATGAAGGGACCCATATTGTGTTTTTGTGTTCGCGGTTGCGGTAATTCGATGCGAGAAACAAGCCATGCAACTTAAATTGTAGTAGTCCATTAGAATAGAAGGTCAACCACTTTCTTAATTGAGTCCGCGAAGGGAAGAGGATCCTTAGTGAGTCCATTCGACACGATGCTGATATCTTCTTGAAGAGGCCGTCATATGCTTCCTTGTTTGTATTTAATCGATGCACTTAACAAAGGGCCATGGACAGCAAACAGGCTGCGATGTCTGCGCCCACTCATTTTCTCATGGTATAAATGCATTGCGTTGCAAACTCTTACGCGGCATGCTTATTCACGCATTTTACGTTAAATTGTTCACTTAAGCTTAAGACTTGATTTTGGCTTCGAAGATGGCTTATACTTCTTCCATTGGTGACATCCACGTGAGAGGTTTTAGATGAACGTGTTCCTACAATGTGCTGCCCATCTGTGTTGCAGGTGACCATTTTTGGCTGGCGATTTCTATTCTTGGCTTCTGTGACGCTGTCAGTGGCGGGTGAAGTACATGGCAGCAACCATTCCGCACAAGAAGCACCGCTGTCTGAGCAGCTTGCGACGCTGAGAAGTGCCAGAGTCGTCGACTTGACAGAGAATTTCACTAGTGATACCTTATTCTGGAAAGAAGGAGAGACATTTACTCTGGAAGTACAAATCACCGAAAACGAACGAGTTATCTGGTAAGAGAATCTGCTTAATCATAAAGGCGGTCGCTAGCAAAATAATTGATACGGTTAACTACGCAAGAGTGACGTCTGTAGGCTATGGATTAGTAGAGCGGGCTTGAGTGCGGAGCCGGGGATTAACCTTGTACATATGACAAGTCAGCCCTACTGAAGTAGGCAGAGCCGATGACAGCTTACGAAAGGTAAATGAAAGTGTCAGTTGCTTGTGGAACCCTTTCACGAGACTTCCTCCTCCTTGCTGGCTTCCGCAAAGCACATTCGACGTCCTTGTGCTTCAAGTTTTCGATTATATGGCCCTCCGATGACGTCACCGGTTCCACTTGACCTCTGCCCAGCGCGTGTCGTCGATGGCCCTGTCGTTCATCGTCTCCACAGTCCGAGTCTCTAAGGCCTAATTCGCCTCTACCAGAGATATGTTGAGTTGAAGCTTACAAAGCGTAGGCCCCACAAAGGTATCGTCTTTGGGTCAATCACTAGACCGTCTTCAATCATTGGTCGGATAAGCCATGTGGCAATCTTGCGTTGGGAGACGATGGCTAAATTTGCGTAGAAAGAGGATTATCCGAGGATGAGCGCACCTCCTCTCACGTGAATCTCGGTTCACTGCAAACATTGAAGCTCCGTCAACGACCGGAATTGTGCTCTTTCCCTCTAAGATTGTGAAACTCAATCGCTCACCGACCACTAAAGCCACAGCCGTCACTAAGAAGGAAAAGTTCAGCGACGCCAAGCATAGCAGTAGTCCATGGCGATACGTGTGCGTCTTGAAGCCTCCTTCACTCAATTTGCTCCGTCGGCTTATAACTGGACAGACTTGGTAGCTATAAACCTGTAAACAAACATGCACAAGCCTGGAGCGCGATCGAGATGGCATTTGCGAAAAGCCAGGTTAGTTCCAACAACGCTCGGCTTCGTTTTGGAATTCTCCACCCCTTGCTGCTCGTCTGTATATTAAAAGAGAACTCGCGTAGTGTTGGTTATTCTTTAACCACCTCCTATTCGACAGCGTCTCATCAACTGTCTCTTTGTACGCAGCTCTGGCCTAAAGCTGCAGTGCAATAAAAAAATTGAAATTCTCCGGACTTACACGGCAAAATCAAAACGCGTTTATGAGGCATGCCGTATATAATAGGCTGATTAGCTCCCTTCGTGCCCCCTGCACCCTCCCCCGCTTCGGGGCTGGGTTCTGCTTGATGTTGCAGAAGTCTGTTACCAGACTCGAGGGTAAATGTTGCTAGACTGCCGCCAAGTCTGGCAGATAACTTTGCCCCTGCATTTCGAGATTTTCTGTAATGTTCTTGTGCAATCCGCTTTGTACTTCGCAATTGCCTGTGCGGTTCGTTGAGATCGGCCGTTTTAATTACCAGCCCTTGTGTGTTGCAGACGTCGGAGTTCTTTTACAGCGAAAGCTGTTATGAGATCATTTCAACGGCCGTTTTTGGCGCCGTAGTTGTCCGCCGCCGCTGCCACCGCCGGTGTCCGTAACCACTACCGCACGAAATAAGAAAAAAAAAGGAAATAGGAAAAAATTTCCAGGATGGAACGAGGTTCGAACCTGGGCCCTCTGCGTGGGAGCCCAGTGTTCTACCTCGGGGCCATGCCGGGGCTTGAAACTGCGTTGCAAGAAGGCCCTATACAGGCTTCATGTTGGGAAGTAACCACATTAACATGTAGTGTGGTAGAAGAGTAAAATAACAACCAGGCGTCACGCAAACGCGAATTCTGTAACCGGGCGTCAAACAATGCAAATTGCGCAACGAGTGGGTTGTTCAGTGCTTCCAACCCATTACAAAGGCCTCTACGATAATTCTTCATCGTCATCAGCCACAGCGTCAACAAAGTGCACATAATGCCTTACAGGTGTTTAGCGAGTACCACGGTTCTCCGCAGAATGACGAAAAATTGCATAGTGGCTGCTTCCCCACTTCACAAAAATTATGATGATTTATAGCGTAGTGGGTTCCTGGCAAGTGCACTTCTATTGGTTGCCAAGGAAGCCCATAAGGCTCCCATGATCGATTTCCTCAGGCTCTCAATAATGTTAATTCCTTCTCTCTCTCGCTCTCCGTTTCTCCGGTTACGTATATTATAAAGTGTGGTGGGACAGGTAAATGACGACCGGGCGTCACACAATATGAATTACGTTACTAGTGGGTCGTTTAAAGCTTCCAACCCATTACAAAGGCCTCAGCCATAATTTTTCATCGTCATCAATCACCGCAATAACAAAGTGCACATAATGCCTCACAGATGGTACCTCGCTTCTGCCCAGAATAACGAATAATGTTGTGGTGGGTGCTTCCCAACTTCCCAAAAATTATGATTTGCGGCGTAGTGGGTACGTTCCTAATGTACTTGTACTAGTAGCCACAAGGGAGTTTATAACGGGCTCTAGAAATGCCGCTCTTCCAGCTTTCGCTGTGACTGTGCTGCGCTTTCCGCGCAGGCCTGGCGTTTTTTTTTGTTGTTGTTTGCATCGTTCTATAATTAAGAGATCCGACTTGATCGTGTCTAGAAGCAGGGAATCCACGCGCAACGACGCGTTTATCAGGGAAACTAAATGGCGTTACAGAAGTACGGACACTGTGTGGGCGGTTTTGCGATACGTCGGACTCGTCGGCTCTGAACTCTGAAGTACGGTATATCTGCTTCGTAGCTGTGCGTGCCGTGTCTACAACGCATAAGGATGCGTTTGCTGGGGAAACTGAATAGCGCCGCAGAAGGCGAGGCACTTCCTTCAACAGATCTCACTCTATCGTGTCACAGAAGTGGGGAATCTCTATGTATACAGGTGAGCGTGCCGTTCCGACCACGCGCGACGACGGGGACACTGGAGTGCTCGCCTTCGCTGTGTGCGGTGGGTGTACAATACAAATCGCTCGGATTCATGTCGCTGAAGTTGGAATCTATGCATAGCATTAGGCTTGTTTTGGAATGTCTTCATGCAAGTTGCACTTTTCATTAAGAAAGAAAAATTGTCTGAAGCAGCGCGTCGTGAGTGGCGAATAGAACTGAATGGCGCTTTTCCGATGTTTGGAACATTGCGAATTTGTATGCACTTTTCTACTTCGTTCATATAAGGATTTGTTTCTTTAACAGGAACCAAGTTGACATGGTCTCCGAAGCAACACACGGTGGCACGCACCTCGATGCGCCGCTACACTTCCACAAAGGTGGCTGGTCTGTGGCAGACATTCCAATTGAGCGTCTTATGTACCTGCCCATCGCGAAGCTAGACATCCGGTCGAAGGCGGAAGCTGACCCCAACTATAGCGCCACTGTGTCCGACATAAATGACTGGGAAAGCCGTCATGGAAGAGTACCCAATGGCAGCTACTTTATTTTGCAGACGGGACAGTCGAGGGTGAGCTTTTCCATAAGTTTTTAGTAGTTTCTACCGTGTGAATGCAGAAATTCTTCGTTTGTATATCACATATTGGTCTTAAAGTTGAGCTTTATTGTGTTTAAATCCGATTCAGTCCGTAAAACGTCGATTACGCAGTCTCCGCCAAGATGTAAGCGCCGCACAATTTCGCTTCCCTTCCTTTCCTCAACCCAATCAGCAGATCTAGTCGCCCACGTTACCCCACACATAGTCAAATCTTGCCTATGACCCTACTATAGACCCTGAAGACCCCACCCCAAGTGAAGTTTAGTTTGAAGTTAGCGCTCGTATTGGCCAGTTCTTTCCACTGTGCCTTGTGTGTTTTGTGCTTCCACGTACTATCGTGGACCACTTTAGCACTTGTAGAAAATAAAAAGCTCCTCAAGGGGTCGACTACGCACCGCCTATTGGCCGCGAGATCGAGCGGAGTCGCCGCCTGACGGCTACTGGCTGAAGCGCGCCTAGTGTGGATTGCTCCATGCGTCGTCTGCTAGCCACGTTGTGTTTGCATGTGCGCGTATGTCATGCAGGGCCTCAAAAGGCGGTTTGTTCCGTTGCGTTGGTGCAACTTTAACCGCTCGTACGTATGCCTAACACGATGTAAAGAAGCATTTGGCCTTGGTCGGCTGTATATGTACTTTCTTTATTGTGAGGTATGAAAAAAACAGAAAAAAAGAACTGTAATAAGATCAGTGAGTACACTTGTCGAGAGTGCTGGTCGTCGTACCGTCCGTTCACGAGAGTCATATCAGTGTAGGTGCCGCTCTGTGGTTCAAGCGCATTGCAAAGTGCACTTGGCTTTGTCCTAAAGATGAGAAGTATTAAATCTCATGTGAATATAGCCTTTTAGCGGCTCGGTGGTTAAAAAAAGGCTCTCATGCACTTGCGTGTTGTGGTTAGGTGTATAACTTTGGGACTGTCGTTTATAGGTTACGCGACGATCTTTAGTTGTGTACGGTCCTGGTCCCACTGCAGAGAAATATTTCTGTCAAGTCACGTCTGACACTTCGGTACTTAAATTGTCCCCTAAACCGAACAGAAAATGGAATGACACGGAAATCGCAAAATTGAGTAGCCTTGCGCAATTATAACTTATGGCGAAATGTATACAAAGGCACCCGTGTACTTGCGAGGATAGCTTATGCCTGTCAAATTTGCGCTGTGGCAAGATCAGTGTCGGAAGTGCGTCAGGCCTCAATCTCTTCCGCGAAAACCCTTTAAAAAAGAGACCGAGCGAGAAAAATATATTCATCAAGATAAGCAGTGGCGATAAACTCGCTCGCGCATTTTCATCGCTTACGTGGCGAGTGAGGGCTCATAAAACGATACCCTTTACTATGCACCAGATCATGCATACACACTTGCCGCGTTTCGGTGCACGTACTTGCCCTGCGGAATACTGAGAACTGTTCTCGCGGCCGTATAAACACAATGGAACATGCGCGAACTACAAAAGGGCTCGGGGACTCTCGTTTAAACAGACTCATAGCCAAGCGCGAACAAAATTTGCATTCACAGCGCAGACGGTACTTGAACGACAAAGAATAAATTCCGTGAATTAATTTTCTTCTTTCTCGATTGATTCTCGCTTAATTTTCCTGCGGAAGTGTAGGAAAAATCAAAGCACAGGGAAGCTTCCTGGAGCGTTCGCTTACTGCGACCGTCTTCACGCTCGTAGTGCACAGCAGCAACAAGCATATAAATGCACACATTGGCGAAGTTATCGCTGACTACTCACCATTCTTTCTCGTCTGCGAATGCGAATGCACGGTCGTCAAAGTGCTTGCTGCACACCATCGCGTACTTAGAAGGCGTCCTGCCACTACGAAGCCTAACGAGCCACGGTCGGCGACGTTCCGCGTCGGTGGGATAAAAATGGAAGCTTATCCCTGGATCTGTGCAGTATGTGCGGCATTGTGGCACCGAACAAAACCTCACCATCGATAACGAAGAGTTTTCTGCGGGTACGGAACACAGAATCACGATGTGAAAACAGAAGCCCCGTGCTCTTCTACACACACCACACGAAACCAGTATCCACACTAGCGGGGTGACGGTGCTGCCACCTGTAGGTCGATCTCGCCGCGAATACTACGCGTCACAGACTCCCTACTGTGCAGTGAGAACTGTGGCTGGCGTCAGCCGGACAGAACATAGGATAAAAACAGATCTCTCATTATCGATTCTGTAATTACCTACGTCACGACAATGATTGAAAAGAATCCCTCCTGTCTTCTAAAAATGCGCAATCAGATATCGTCCCAGATTGCCTGACACCACCCTAGCCTATTCTTATGAATTGCGTGCATTGAACACATTTGGTGGGATGGTGATCTGTGCACGCACGTCGGTGTGCCCAAGAGCACGTGTGCGTGCATTTATACCGTCGGATTAGCTGGTTTACATTCATATGACGTTAGCGTAGGCAGAATGTCTACTGTGCAGTAAAAAAAATTGGTATAAAACGCAGAGCACACCACTTGCTCGTAGCGGAAGTCTAGGTACCGCTACCAATTATAATACGTGCTAAAATGTCTGTCATGTTGTGCTAACGTTTACATTCCTGACTATGCAAATTGTGAAATACGCAGGCTATCCAGCACCTGCACAACCTATTGGTTACGGCCTTAGACTCTGGAATTACGAAGTTATGAGAGCATACAAAAAAAAAATTCGGCAGATTCCGCGTACCATGGGAATTGATGTTATGCGAAGCATGCGCAGGGAAGTGACTGTTTCGCAGTTTTTCACATTGAGCGAAACGTTGCGGAATGATGTTAGAGAAATGTGCAAATGGTACACGCACAGACATATTTTGAAGAGTCGCACATGTATTATATAACCAGTTGTTTACAGTTGCTGAACGATGCCACCAGCAACATAGGTGTTACCAACACCAAACGCAGTAAGCTGATGTGTAGCGCTTATATTCTTCAATACTGGATAGTGCGAATTCGAATAGGACAATGAAGGAACACAGATGCACAGGACAGGCGCTACTCGCAACTAAGCTTTATTCAGAAAAGTTACCCTGGATATATACACAGCCGAGTGGCACGTGCAGGCGCACGGCACGTACGTCACAGTTGCAGTTAGCGTTGCGTAACAGTTCTTATGTTTATACTTATTCGTTATGACGGAGATCGCACGCAAATTGCACGAACCCCAATGCATATGAGGAAGGGGTTCTTGGCAGTTCTTGAATAAGGTCATCATCACCGTGATCAGTGAGCAACAGCAGCTGGACAGGACTTGTTATCAGATCCGTTCGCGATCGCGGCTACGAATGGTCTAAGTGTACTGAAGTGCGAGGTATAGTAGAGCTGGTGGAAGCCGCGGATGGCTTTTACGAAGAAATTATCTATGGTGCCTTCTGTCCTGGACGTCGCACCAAGGTCTTGCGATGCCCTCTCCCCATCCAATCTGTCTTTCATGCTGTCTAAGAATCAGGCATTGTTGGGTTTTGATAAATCAATGCTGAAGTCACCGGTAATCATGAGGGACATGGTCCTCTCGGCAGAGTTATTGCAGGAAGCATTGACCCTGGTTTTTGCGTAATCCATGTGGTGATGACATGAATGATGCAAAATACATGAGTATTTTGCGTTATTCATGTCATCACCAGTGAATCGTGTTCGTCATATACTCACCCTATGCTATGCAAATTTTGGTATATTACAACCTATGGAGACGACCAGGAGAGCGCCCAGACGGAGGCGGCTAGATGATAGATAGATAGATAGATAGATAGATAGATAGATAGATAGATAGATAGATAGATAGATAGATAGATAGATAGATAGATAGATAGATAGATAGATAGATAGAAACTCCCAAAGTGCCTGAGGTTCGCTAACAAATGCTTCGCACTTAAAGGGCCCCTCACCAGGTTTGACAATTTTGAGCTAACGAGCGCAATGCATGCACTGGGCGTTCACGATTACGTCTGCCAAAATTTGCAACGCTACGCGCCGCGTAAATGGGTCAAATTTCAAGCTGAACGCTGCTTTCCCTTCTTCTCGCGTCCGCGCGCCCAGAGAATGAGGGGATGACGTACATGAGAGAATGGCCCTACGTAGATGGTAGTGCTGTGACGTCGCTCCTCTACGTAGACGACTGTGCTCTGACGTAGCCAACAGTAGCACGTGACACTGCGATAATTATTTGACACGACGTGTAGTTTGTGTAATTTGTTGCTTGAATGGATGAATAAAACTTGAGAGCAATAATAAAACACACAAACGAAATGTATGCGTTTTCTTTTTTTAATTTTTACTGCGAATCGCAGAGAGATTCGAGACTAATCTACCTCCGTTTCGCACGCGTTCGTGTTCTCGCGCTTTGCGCATCGTGCAGACGCCACCCTTTGCAAAGAAACTAATTTTCTACCGCGTTCCAGTGCTCATTAGGCTCATTTATCCTCCCGCGTCTAACTAGATGTTCATGCGGCACACCGCTAGTCTCACGTCCGTACAATTGTTGCAGCTTTCGTGCTCAGTAATAGGTTAAAAGCCAAGTGATCGGCGAGGTCGCATTCGGCATAACTTGCAGAGATGAAGCGCAGAGAACGCCGCCACAACACCGCTCGCGTCTCGGGGGCTCGGGCTGGTTCGGGCATGTGATGCGCTCGTGACATTTTTGTGCGCATGACGTGTTCATGCGTATGCGTTATGTGATCCTTCTGCTCGCGTGCCGAAGAGGGCAGGGAAGGGATTTGGCTTGCGAAGGCTACACGGGGCGAGCGGCAAGGGTTTGCAGCTCGCCTCCTCGCATCATGGTTTCGCGCCGCTACAAATTATTGTTTTTCTCAGCTTCTCACCGACCGATTAGAAAAATTCTTGTGGCAAAATGCTCTTTATTGGGCTCGCAACAACTTGCAATGTCTAACTAAAATTCGTTAGGTCACCTGGTGAGGGGCCCTTTAATATTGTGTAGATCGCCGTGAGTGGAAAGTCGATGAATGAATTCACTAATCCCTATTGGAAAACCTAGTGGCGCTGTCCATGTGCCATAATAATCATCAGGGCTGGGCAAAGGTACTTTGAAATTGTATCGCGATACGATAAAGATGCTCAGGCTAGAAGTACATGAGATACCGATACAAGATACTACAACACTGATTGCATCCGATACGATATATTCCAATTGTATTGTAAGATGCTTCGATATATTCGCAAATTTGTGATTATATATCTATAATGTAGCACTAAATGCCTATGCACGAAAAATGTTCGCTTGAAAATGTATTAACTGCGACCGATTTTGTTTCATTTCAATCAATGTGTGTTAGTATTTCAAAAGTTTTGTACTTCTTGCTCAAGATACATTCGTTCCATTGCGAAACAACTAATTGGCGTTGCTTTAGCTGCTTAACATGACAGCACTTTATACTCTTCGACAATAGAGGTTCTTGCTTGTCGCTTTTGTAATTGATGGGAGTCGCTGCTCTATTTGCCGACCAGCTAGCGGGTTGCCATTAGATCATAAAACTTCAATAAGAAGCCTCCGCACAATAGTGCAAATACCACCGTGGAGTTCTACCTTGCCCGTAAACGCATTACGGTTTTCGCAATAACGGATCACCGGACAAGTGCACGTCACCAAGAACATGTGCCGCCCAGAAAAGATTCAGACGTATTGTACAGTGGCACAAAGCGCCACAGGACACCACCGCTATTCAGACTAACGCCACTTATAGCTCCGATTACGTGGTGATTAGTAACAGTAATAGAATTTAGGGAAGTCTAAACAAGGAAAACAAATATATCTAAGTAAAATAGAAATGCGGTTGCGTATCAAGCACTGCGAATAAACATAGAAACACGATACATGCAGCACACCCAAGAGATAATAATAATTGTGGCGTTTGACGTCCCAAAACCACGATATGATTATGAAAGACGCTTTAATGGAGGGCTTTAATTTTGACCACCTGGTGTTTTAAAACCTAAATATAAGTACACGGGCCTCTAGTATTAAATACTAGAGGGAATTCTGATGGAGGGAATTTCCCTCCATCAGAATTCGGCCGCCATGATCTTCGGGTCAGCAGTCAAGCACCATAACCACTAGACCACCGCGGCGGGTAACCCCTAATAGCTATGAGAAATAAATCCAGTGCCTATAAAAAATTGTGTAAAACGGCTCGTTGGGACGCCCATGAGAAAAACTGAGCATTTGGTATAACAAAGTTTCTCGATTACCTTTGCTAAAATATTGGAAATGGCTTCTAATAATTTGTGTTAATGTAATAGAAACTCAGTTTCGCGATCTTACTAAGTAGTAAGCAGAATTTTTGTCACCCTATACGCCAGACGCGCCCGGTTTATTATATATTTGCTCTCAACATCACCTTTATGTAACAGTAAATGTAAATGGACTGTAAGTATGAAAACAGCACCAGAAATGACGCAGACAGTTAAAAGCAAGAATAAATCAGAGAGCTTACCTTGGCAGTACGTTAAAGGCGTACTGCAGTAAGCATACCAGAAAAAAAAACTATATATAGAATCATAAGTAATGTACGGGATGGAAGAGAAGGACAGCTAAGAAAGAACTTCTGCTAATAATGAAATTATGATTTCAAAAATTATTTGAATTGTAAAGAAGAAGAGTGGCCTCAGCGGCATTGCTCTGCGCCTCAGCGGTATCACCATCGGCATGGGCTCGTGGTTGCTGCGCTTGGCCGAACGCTGCTGACCGCTGCTTGCTCTTGCCATATTCTTTGCCAATAAACCTCTTAGCAAGTGGTGGAGGTGCGGGGTAAGAGATTTATTGGCAAAGAATATGGCAAGGACAAGCAGCGGTCAGCAGCGTTCGGCCAAGCGCAGCAACCACGATCTCATGCCGATGGTGTTGTCGCTGAGACGCAGAGCAATGCTGCTGAGGCCACTCTTCTTCTTCTTTACAGAATAAAAGAAAAAGAGGCGTACGCCAAGATAGCGGTTGTTATGTGAATGCTTGTTCTGTTAGATCCAGCATCGGTACCGGATTGCTATAGCTCTTGGAATATTATTTGCGTATAAGTTAATCTTAGTGCATGTAAGTCAAACATACATCCACGAGATCCTTCTAATCGCCGATGGGTGAAAGCCACTAGACGCAAAGCAATTACCCAAGCTTGCATCCTTCAGACTTCGTAACGAAGCACCACGCAAGAGAAACTTCGATAATAACACCACAGCGGCATGAGAATGTGTGCGAAAGACGCCGCGCGGATTGGAGTGCGAGGCACAGGACAGTTAAGTGCCAAATGTCACGGCACTGAGACAACTAAAAAGTAAAAGCGATAGAACGAAAGGTCGGCTGGGCGTAACTTCGCGCGCTTGTCTATCGAGACGACACGAGCGCCGCCACTCTGCTCCACCCAATAGAGACGCTCACAGCTCATCGCCTATCCTCGCTGCAAAACTCTGATGGAAAGATAAAATAATGTCACAGCCTTCAGTTTTATTCTGGTGACTTAGTGGCAGCAGTACCAGCTTGAGAAGCGTCGGTCAGCCAACGTTATTGTTTCGTACGGTGGTGGTGCGGTCGCAGAATCTTGTATTTAAGATACACGATACATTCTTCAATGTATCGGATATACAGATACTGATACACGTCTTGCGAGACGTACCGCGATACAGATACAAGATACACAAAGAGTATCTAAGATAGTATCTGAGATACATGTATCTTCGATACTGCTCAGCACTGATATTAATTATTGGCCCAGTGTGCGCTGGCAACTGGGACACTGGCACATCGCACCAGGCACACTGGACGCTGGTGCGCGGCACACTGGGACACCCCTCACAGGCGCAAATTGGACTTTTAAATTGATTTTGAGAATTTTCACCATGCCCAGATCGTAGCTATGAATAAAACAAGAGCACTGCTACAAAATAAAGAAACGCGAAAAAAAAGCGAGAGTATGAAATTCCGACCCACCGGCTCGACGCTCCTTACATCCTGAGATTGACACATGACCGCTACACCTTTTTTGCTTTATTTGCTGCTTTTATTTATTTCTAGCAGAGACATAAGACAAAGATATATCAGCCAGTCATTTGGCTGACAGGCCTCAGGCGAGGCAGTCAGGAATCAGGCATGTCTTTGCAGTCTAGGAAGCCAGTCTGGTTCCGGTTCTTGTAGTTTATACACCTGTATTATTCGACTAATACATTCGCGGAAATAACTCCTTATTGACCTTGCGCCTATATCTGCATGACGTACGGCCATTCCCGACAACCAAATAATATCAAGGTCCAGAAGCATTATCATATCAAACGGCATGTCTTCTTCATTGTCAATCAATAGAAACCTAATACCATAACTGTCTATCGGCAAATTTTTTTCAAAGTGCGTTGAGGAATGTCCCAAAGAAATACCCTACCCAACAATCTAGAAATACATGGTCAATTGTTTCAGGTTTTCTGCAAATGAAAGAATGGTTACCCCAGGGTGCGAAAATTCCGTTTTCTCTATATATGTTTTAACTTCGAGTGTGTTAGTCTGTAATTTGTGAAAGGAACTTTTTACAGCCATTTTCTTACTCTTTCGAGAACGCCTTGTCCTGGGCCAGCATTGTACTGTGTTCGATGCCGGGGAATGGGAAGAAACACTTCACAGAAGTCTTTGCACAGTTTCTTGCGGCATGCATCACACAAGTATTCAAGCGAGTAATGAGCTTGCAATGCGCGACATGATACGTACACTTCTCTGTGCTCGTCCGTGTCTTCTGCATCCTTGTCTATAGTTTGCGTGCATCCATTTTTTCCTTGCGTTTTTTCCTGCAAGTACACTTCTCTCATGCATACAACACCGTTACCTGGCATACAATCCGACGACATACAATCCTGGTATACAATCCGATTTCGCGCTATTACAATTGTCCGACGACACGACTAAATTCAGCAAAAATCTACGCAACCTAACATGGCAGACAGTTTGTAAAAATGTATCAGTAACATTGCGGGAAAACATAAAGTGATTAACCAGCTGCTGATGATAGAGATGAGATAACCCTAGCTCTCCCTGTGTTATGCAGGTTCTTTTTCTGTTCACGATAGCTCTCTATGACTGAGCGTCGGAGAGCTTTAATAAGGACAAAGCCGTTGGTTTAACAAAGAACACACACAACATTTAATTATACACTGAAGGCGAGATAACTATACATAAGTAAACACTTAATAAAAAGTTCACTGCACACGGTAGCACACTCTTAACAACAAACAAAACTCAGTTCAAAGACCTAAAGTAGACAGTCTGGTTCGGACGCAGCTGGGCGGCAAAGCGGGGAATAATAAGAGTTCGGTCTCACCACATCGCGGAGACTTGACAGGTGGAGTTGACGGGTCTGGATGCTGCGACGTGGAAAAGTGGCTACTGGGCGACCCCTTGAGATGCCCGGAGGAGCAGGCCCAGGCACTGGGGTGCACAGCTCGGGCCCGTAGCCCAACTGCTGCTGCTTGCCTGTCGGAACCCAACTCCGTAGGCCTTGAGGTAGTGTGCGAGTACCATAGTTAAGGTCTCGTCGCACAGGAGCGAGGCGGCAGGATGCTCCGGCCGGTTGAAGCGCTCGGGTCCGCAACCCGACTGCCCGTCTTCAGCGCCCGGTCCGGTGACACCTTCTCTTCGCCACGTATCCTCGAACTCCCCCTTGGAACTCCGTGCACAAGGCTTTTCTCGCTCTCCGGTTCACTTGTCTACTCTTCATTGGACACTGCTCGACCACCGTGTTGACAGGTGATTGGCTCGTGACATGCTCCGTGCTGTCTTCTTATTGGGCCACTTGTCCGTCGAATCCTTGCGCCTCGCGCTCTCGTGAAGGTATTCGTCGTCGTTGTCTTCCATTCAGCACTGTTCTCATCTCCGCGCGCGCACTCCTTGGCCGTCTTTCCTTTTATGACGCGCACTTTTCAAAGGCGCACAATTCGAACGCGCACTTCACTCATCACACCCTGACGAACACGCCTGATGAGGCGTGTTCGCTTAGTTCTTTCCCATGCGCGTAGTACCCCAATTTAAAACAGCAAGGACGCGATGTAACTTTTCAATGTTTACACGTGAGCAATGTATTATTTGCATCGCGCACCAGAGCCTTCTTATCAGTGACAAGTTTTAAACTGTTGCACGTGAAAACATCAATAGACCAAGCCCATTAAAACGTTCTGAACCATCACGCAGAGGGGCAACTTCTCCACGCCAGTATTTTCACTCTCTCCACAGTGTTGCAAAGGCATTCCCAGATATGTTACTGGCGTAGTGACCCAGGGAATATTTGTAAACGATTTTGGAATTTATAGCCAATAGACGTGCCAGATATTCGAGCCTTTTCCCCAGTTATCTGAGCGGCTATTTACTGTACAAAATTGTTTCGCGATTTTCACAACTCTCAGTATACTCTCCTGGTCTGAACAAAATACAGCTGTGTCGCCAGCGTAAGCAAGGGGGCGTACGTCTGCTGCGCGAAGGCGGAAGCCTCCAATGCTGGTGCTAGCGGTTATACGGAGATAAAATGTCTCTATGTACAAACAGAAAAGCAGTGACGAAAGAGGGCACCCCTAGAGGACAGAGCGCTGCATTTTGATGCGTTTCCCTAAGGTCTTATCGCCAATGAGCCATGTTGCACAATTTCTGTAAGCCGTGGCGACACCATTCTTGATAATATTAGCAATATTAACATGCTATAAAATGCGCATTATGACGTCATGAGCCACTTTATCAAACGCTTTTTTCTAAACCGAGTTGTAGCATCGCGATTCCTTCACCTGTAACATCGCAACATTCGAGAACGCATCTGGCCTTGTGAATGTTTGTTAGTATTGTTCGGCCTTTTATTCCGCATGTCTGATGTTATCCAACTAATTTACCGATGACAGATTGCATTCTTTTATCGAAAACGTTCATACAAATTTTATAATCAGCATTCGTCAGCGCTAGCGGGCAGTGGTCTGGTGAGTGAAACTTTTCTGAGGAGCCTGGTATTTGGGGATCAAGACACCATGCAAAGTTGAGAGCGATGGTAGCAGCACATCGATGTCATAGGCGCTATTAAATAATGCTGTCATACTGTAGCAGCATTGCGTTTCATTGATTATGAACTGCTGCTGTAGGACATCGAGGCCTGGTGATTTGCAGGAGTTTAGTCCACCAATTGCACTTGCAACTTCAGCCGAGATGGACATTTCTAAGATCTCTTTAGTGTCATTATCTATGCGAGGTATTGCAGGGAGAAATTTCTTTCTAAATGCCTCAACATTGCCTGAACTGTGATTAAAACGGTATTGTAATGTTCCTCAAAAGCTCGCTCGCTCGCTCGATAGATCAATCAATCAATCAATCAATCAATCAATCAATCAATCAATCAATCAATCAATCAATCAATCAATCAATCAATCAATCAATCAATCAATCAATCAATCAATCATCAATCAGTTTAATTATGACATACTAGGATAATTACAAAGCATAAAATATACAGACGAGGGTCCCAAAGTACTAGATGGCAATGGGACCCTCAATATTCGTTGGATATCTTCCTTATCTGTGTAAACAACTCCTTGCCGTTCAATTTCGGAAATTATATTGATATAACCACGTTTTTTCTCCATACCAAGACCTCATTTAGTGCGTGTTTCTCCAGCTAATGTTTCTTCGGCTCTTACTCTTAACTTTTGTTCCTCGATACCTGACCTCGTCGACCGCTTCTAGTTTTACCTTCATCGCTAGAATGTCATCTTTGAATATACCGGGTTCTTTGAATTCTTCAGTCAATAAAATGTACAGGCTCGTTTATAGTGTGTTTTTTTCTTCTTTCATTTCTTCTTATTGAACTGCGCTTGCGCACCCTATTACTTTAGTTTTTATCGTTTCTTTCGAACATTCCCACCGTTTCTTCACAGGTTGCTCATCTTCTTTTAGCAATTTTTCAAAAGTTTTCTACACAAAGTGAACGAAAATATTGTCCTCACCGCTACACCACATTTGTAAGATGAGGGTTGGTTGCTTTTTTTTGTCTTCATCTTGTGGCAAATTTTGGTGGCCCCTCTTTTCATTTTCTCGTTTAGAAAGGCAGGTTTCAGTCTCTCCGTCCTTGCGATAGCCTAACAGAAGATAACATTTTTGTTTGTAATGCGCTGCCCAGGATTAGAACGCCCATTTGGCATGTTTTGCAGTAAAATGTACGAGGGTATACACGAGGATGTGTGCGACATTCGCACTGGCTCGCTAAGTGATTAGTCATGTCTATGCACAAAAAGATCGTACATCTGAACTGCGCACTGAACACTCTCTTCACCCGCTTGAACATACTTTCTGTCATTCTTGTTTACCATCCGCGTACTACAGTCGCAGTAGTTCACTTTAGCCGAACCGACCGTTAGGCTTAGAGCTGTACTCCGTGCGCCACGATCGCTTTGAATAAGAGCGTGGACATTCAATTACAAATAATTTATTAGGCGTGCGAATGTACGATTTAATTTCGATAAAACACCATGTTTCATCAAAATTTCGGCGGCGGCGGGGGGGGGGGGGGGGAGCTGCTTCCCCTGGCTACAGGCCTGACTGACTCCTACAGTAGGTTGATGCTGACTATGAGACTAATACTAATATCACATTGGGTTGCGAATGATATGTACTTACGATGCAGTAATATGACCTAAATTCACGGCCCTCGATCACACACTTAAGAGAAAGTGCGCATGCTCAATAGGTGATTGTTTTAGCGTATACGTATGTCCGTCACCTGATATTTAAACTGATAATTAAACTAGGTAATTTAAGTATTGGACACAGTAAAATAGTATGGTCAAAATATTCGATAAATAATACGCTCAACACCTCGCGATCCAATATCAAGTTTTATACCAAGTCCACTCAGAGCGCCCAGTTTTCTCCGATGTGCCGCCAGTATTAACAGCGCGCGGGCAGAAACTGTACAGTTCCCTCGCCAGGCGGAGACTGATGAGGGAACTGTGGGACATCATGATGTCATGCCAATCCACAATATAGACCAGAATTCTCACCGCTTGCTGGGGGCTGCCATCTTTGCTGGGGGGCTCCTGATTACGTGGAACGGACGACTACGCTAGCATCCAGCCTCTTCTTATCACATGATGGCCGCCAGTGTTCGCTCGCCATCGACTGTGACGTAACCATCCCGCAGTCCCTACGCCGGCCTTGCCGACACATGACAACTGGGGTCAAGATATTGTATGCTTGCTCTAAAATGTGGGTGTGAGAGTAAAAATAATCTCATCTATAGCATATTACATAACACACCCATTCACTTGCAAATAAAGGTTAAAAACTAATAGAGCAACCTAAAACACTCGAGTGCGCAGAAGCGTCACTCGTGAAAAATATTGCGGTACGGGAAATTGAGCATACGGAACAGGAGTGCTAAATGAACTATGTTTCTACTTTTCCTTTTCATATCTTGCAGTTCTGGCCCAATCGCACAGCTTACATGGGATTGGACGAGAACGGAGACCGGCACTTTCCTTCGCTCTCTGTTGAGGCGGCCACGTTTCTGACAACGGAGCGAAACCCGTACGCGATGGGCCTGGAGGGGCCGTCACTGGACCATTTCCCTGGAGTCAGCGTGCACGAAATACTTGCCGCCGCTAGCGTGTACAGCACCGAGTATCTGGCCGACCTGTCATTGGTGCCTGAAACAGGGGCACTAGGCATTGTTCTTCCGATGAGAATACCCGGAGCAAGCGGAGCACCTGTCCGCCTTGTGGCGACAATACCGTGATGCACGATTACTTGGTACCTTCGTCGCCCAGCATTGTGTGCTTCTTTATGCATTTACCCGGCGAAAGCAGACATAAATATTTTGTGATAAGAGTTGCCCATTCTACAGCCCAGTTTTTTTCCACTCCGAAAGCTGGTCGTCCGTGGCTAGCAGCCTACCGTGAGTGCCCTACATACGACAGGCCCATTGGCTGCCATCTGCGCTTGGAATAGTTATAGCGTAATAGGGTTTATACGGCACAGGCCTCGAGATGAGAAATAATAAAAAAAGAATATTCGGCTGGACATCTCTAATTAGTATCAGGTGAAGCTACATTAGCAATAACGGTGAACTGGTTAAACGAGTCTGGTTGATAGCATTTATGGAGTCGCTAACAATCTTCACTTCGTAGCTTTAGGACAAACTTGCCCCGGAAAGTAAAAAAAAAACACATTTGGAGAAAGCTTAAGCTTAGCACTTAAGAGCGGAACGCGAAAGCGTTGTCGTGGACGACGACACCGGAACTTCTGCGACACGGGCTCTTTAACACTTTATATCCTATGGCCAGGCTAAATGTGCAAGTAAATTTTTTTGCAGATATGCAACAAAAGCTCAGTTGACAGAGGGATCAACCCGAAAACAAAGAAAATTTAGCCTTATTTCTGAAGAAAACTCTGAGAACACCAGGTACACTAGGCCCATCGCCATTCTTCATGGCACATGGGAACTTTGCTTTGCCGACGGCTCTGTTTCATCGAGTTAATAATGATCATTATCACCGCTTATAACAATCAACGCGTTCATCTTCAATATCATCATCGCCAAAATCGTTCTTGAGGGTTCTCCTTGCTAACGGCTGTGCTTCAAAACGTTCGTCATTATCTTTGATTATCATCATCATCAATGCGTTTATCCTCATGCTAAAAGCTTTGAACATCAACATTATGCTTACCATTCAGGACACTTTTGCTTGCGCGCCGCTCTGGTTCAGCGCGTTGATAACCATCGTTATCCTCGTTCGGCATCATTATCAGTACGTTCATCGTTATGCTCAAGTCGAACGCTTCCATCATCAGCAGCAGCATCGTTCAGGTGGCCTTCGATCCCCGATGGCCCAGCTTCAACGCGTTTATCATTGGAGCTATCCAATCAGAGCATTCGCTTCCGCTAAGCAACTCCAAATTTGTGGCTTATTTGGCATTACTTCTTAGGACACGTCTCGAAAATAGCAAACGCTAAACACAGCTTCCAGAAGGCGTATTTAGCCCCAATACATATAACTTTTTTATGTAGAGCAGTAAGGCAGTCAAGCGTGTCCTACTACCGTGCGGCGTTCCGTTAACTTCTCACAGGATCTCCGCATGCCTGGCGTCCACAAACATGGACGCCGCAGCGACAACACAACTTTTAGCACTTTGGTTACTCAGAGTGCAACATAATCTACATAAAAAACAAGGTGGACCATTCCATTTCTTCAATAAAGCCAAATACTGCAAAATGTATTGTACATGTAAGGGGAAGTAAAAAAAAAAAGGTAGGCATACACCTCAACGGGCGACTTGTGGCGAAGGGCATTGTTCTGTGCCCAATTAGCACTCTTTGCTCACGACAGTTGTCACATAGGGATGCGTTCTTGAAACATTGAAATAATGGCAACATTTCACGAAAATATTTAAGGCAATGCGTTGAAATATGTGGATGCTGGGATATAAGACGTTAACGAAGACATGGAAGGGTGGCGCCATCTGGTCGTAAGCGCTATGTATACGCTAAGCGGAAACAGTGCGTAAATGCAGCAAGGTTCCGCGAAGAGTACCAGGCGGCACTACTTATTTCCTTGACAGCGGCCACACTTGCGGTGGATGGTAAGCTCAGCATGCTAAGCTCGGAGGGAAGCAGCCATGGCACACTGCCTGGCAAACAAGTCCTCATAACACTGACAGACGCATACTTACGATACACTGACGGACGCATACTTACGTCTCAGCAGTTCCAAGCAGCGCCGTGGAAGGTGCAATTAACTACTGCTCGAATCTATCAAGTCGTCGTCGTGCGATGTGTGGCAAGTAAGATACCAATTGACGCCTATATTCGCCGTAGATCTGTCTCATGACACTTGGACGAGAAAATATTTGTGACCATTTTTCGCTGTTCTATGAGCCATTCCCAAATTCCTGGAGACTGTGCTTAGCAGGCATGGCCACACAAACAGGCGATCCCAACGATAACAAGTCATGCCTGATGATTTGTACTCAGCGTGAGATGACACAAAGCTGCGGCAGATTTCCCTGTTTATTGAAGGCGATATTAAAGACGATAGTCTTTCTTGGGGAACTTAAACGCAGAAATTTTGGTCTGTCTGTCTGTCTTTCTGTTTGTCTGTCTGTCACCCGATTCAGTGACCCGGCCAAAGTTGAACCACTTGCTTACCACCCACCCATCTTGAACTGGTACGGCTGTTCATACTTGTGAACATTGTCGATCAAAAAGTAAATACTACGGATATCTGAGGCGCAACATCACTAGGTAAGTATTAGGTGGCGTGTTGCTTTAATAGAAAATACATAGATACGCAATTTTAAAGACCATAGTTTCTTAAGCTGCGCTGAAAATTCGGCTGCGCTGAAAATGCCTATGCGCGCCGACGAACGCCCTCTGCCACGGAGGAAGGAAACCCTCTGCCCAAGCTCATGTTTCCCGACGTATTGCCAGATGGCGTCCATATCTCACGCAGCGGCTCCTCTATCGTCTTTACACGGCATTTGCAGCGGAGCACGCAGATACGCGGCCATATTTTTTTTTACTGTCATGGCAGCGGGCCATGGCAGTCATCGAAGCGGCCGGTCAGGTTTGCGAGAGTGCTGCCGGGTTGCTACGGAGTTATGGTTGCCACTGGTCACCGACACAATGATTAAAGACGTACGACATGGATCTGAAGCGGGATTAACGTGTCATTGCGTCGTAGCACGTTTCAAGCTAATTCAAGTCTTAACTCTGTCCATAACCAGGCAGTTGCGTCTAGAAAGTAGCGGCCGGTTTTGTTGCGCAAGCATGTTGCTGAATTATATGTCGTAGCTTTGGCAGTTCTGCAAGTTACTTCTGAGGCAGAGTATAGGACACGAAACAGGGCAGATAACCATTGGTCAGATAATGTTACAGAACGGGTGATAAGGTAACGAAAGGGAAGTGACGAGGCCAGGAAAAGCAACCACGTTGCGCAATGAAATGAGGCCACTTGTCAGGATATGCTGGTGTCAGCTAGCACTCTCCCTCTCGCCCACCCCCGTCCTTAAAAAAGTAGCTGCAGTCTGTAGCGGTAGCTAAATGTTTTGTTGAAACGGCCTCTTCTCCGCTGTTCTATAGTGGTAGCGACAAGAACAAGTAGAAGCGAGGAACATCTGATAACACACAGAGGTATGCGCAAGAGGGCAACTGGAAGGCACCAAAAGGCGCCTACGTGCTTTTGTGGACATGGAGAACTTGATGACATTTCGTAATAGCGATTTTAATGAGGATAACAAGGAGGTCTTGTGCACAAGAAAACCTCTGCCAGGTATGAAATGATGCACAACAGAAAACCCCACAGAAAGATGGTGAAATATTTTAGCGGTACAGGGTGTCAATAGTGGGAACGACATGATAGAGACGCGAACTTATACGTGCTACACAACATGCTCAACTCCTCGGCCATAACAAAGCAAGATACTATAATATAGAAATATATGAAGTCTTATAGGCATGAACCGAGCATGACTGTGATTCATCTTGTTCCCATTGAATCAAGCGCTAACAGTCTGTCAAAGTCTTAAGCTGTGCATTGCAAATCGTTCTTCACATATACAGTTTCCGTCAATGTTCGCAATAGGAGCACCTGGAAAACTGCATTTTTCGCATGAGAGAGCTCAGAAATGGAATATTTGCGCACCAACCGACATCTCATATAAATAATCATGGCCCAGTGCGAAAGCCTCTCTATTATTCCGTACACCCCGCTGTAACTGGCCTCCTTTCGTTATGCAGATCCTGGGGAAGGCGCTGAGGCCTCCAGACGCGATAAGTACCATCAAAGCTCGTGGACGCGGGTTTGATTCCAGACAAAATGCAAGGAGCATGTACCCAAATTAAGCTGGACGTTATGGAAGCCTGGGCGGCCGAAATTGATCCGGAGTCCCGTACTACAGCGCGTTGCGTAATGAAACCGGGTTTTGGGCTCGTCAAAGCCGCAGGAATTACCAAGTAGCGGGAGGCACGGCGCGCTAGTAGACAGCGTATATACGATTACCTCATTGTAGTACGTGTCCCTTATGTAGGACCTCTACCCTCTGGTCAGCAAAGTGAGATATTGGGCTAGTTGGTCTTGCATGCTTAAAAAAACTGCGCTAAAGTCACAGGAACAAAAGAAGTTAGGGAGGACACACTTTATGAAGTAGACAGGACAATCGCAAACTGTACTGCGGACCACGCTAGAAATGGACTTTATCAGAAACGAGCCAACTCGCAAAAGAACTTCACTAGTCATCGCCATATCCCGTCATCACCCCACGTGTAGTATCAAAGGACAGTTCGGTAAGATTGTAGCCCGCTCCTTCATTGTAAACTGTTATACCTCCCTCTCCTCGAGTTCTTGTTTTAAATGCGAAGCATTTCTTAGCGAACTTCTGCGACTTTGAGCGTATCTATCTATCTATCTATCTATCTATCTATCTATCTATCTATCTATCTATCTATCTATCTATCTATCTATCTATCTATCTATCTATCTATCTATCTATCTATCTATCTATCTATCTATCTATCTATCTATCTATCTATCTAGCCGCCTACGACTTTGTGCTCTCCTGGTCGCTTGGTTAATCGAATGTACACCAAAATTAGTATGGCGTAACATGACTGTATGATGAACATCAATGACAAGTCATAACATGGAAATCATGGCACGCATATCATGTGCAGCGTGATTTCCATGCCACGCTCATAGTGCGCTGGTGGCCATTTTGCTAGCTTGATCTACCCCGAAATTGGTATTACCTGACGTGACTGTGTGACGAACATAAATAACACGAGTTAACATGAAAATCATGACACGCATGTCGTGTACAGCATGACTTACGTGCCACACTCATGGTGCGCTGGTGGCCATTTTGCTAGCTTGATCTACCCCGAAATTGGTATTACGTGACGTGACTGTGTGACGGACATAAATAACACACGAGTTAACATGAAAATCATGACACGCATGTCGTGTACAGCATGACTTACGTGCCACACTCATGGTGCGCTGGTGGCCATTTTGCTAGCTTTATCTACCCCGAAATTGGTATTACGTGACGTGACTGTGTGACGAACATAAATAACACGAGGTAACATGAAAATCATGACACGCATGTCATGTACAGCATGACTTACGTGCCACGCTCATGGTGCGCTGGCTGCCGTTTCGCAGGCTTTATATGCACTAAAATTATTATCTTGTGACGTGACTCTGTAGCGAACATAAATAAAACGCGTTAACAGAAAATCATGGCACGCATGTCATGTACAGCATGACTTACGTGCCACGCTCATGGGGCGCTGGCGGCCGTTTCGCTAGCTTGATCTACCCCTAAATTGGTATTACGTGACGTGACTGTGTGACGAACATAAATAACACACGAGTTAACATGAAAATCATGACACGCATGTCGTGTACAGCATGACTTACGTGCCACACTCATGGTGCGCTGGTGGCCATTTTGCTAGCTTGATCTACCCCGAAATTGGTATTACGTGACGTGACTGTGTGACGAACATAAATAACACACGAGTTAACATGGAAATCATGACACGCATGTCGTGTACAGCATGACTTGCGTGCCACACTCATGCTGCGCTAGTGGCCATTTTGCTAGCTTGATCTACCCCGAAATTGGTATTACGTGACATGACTGTGTGACGAACATAAATAACACACGAGTTAACATGAAAATCATGACACGCATGTCATGTACAGCATGACTTACGTGCCACGCTCATGGTGCGCTGGCTGCCGTTTCGCAGGCTTTATATGCACTAAAATTATTATCTTGTGACGTGACTGTGTAGCGAACATAAATAAAACGCGTTAACAGAAAATCATGGCACGCATGTCATGTACAGCATGACTTACGTGCCACGCTCATGGGGCGCTG
Organism: Rhipicephalus sanguineus; assembly: GCF_013339695.2. NCBI lineage: Eukaryota > Metazoa > Arthropoda > Arachnida > Ixodida > Ixodidae > Rhipicephalus > Rhipicephalus sanguineus. The sequence goes on along the minus strand of NC_051177.1, from coordinate 126,622,538 downwards.
GCGGCCGTTTCGCTAGCTTGATCTACCCCTAAATTGGTATCTTTCGACGTGACTGTGTGACGAACATAAATAACACGAGTTAACACGAAAATCAAGACACGCATGTCATGTACAGCATGATTACGTGCCACGCTCATGGGGCGCTGGCGGCCGTTTCGCTAGCTTGAACTACCCCGAAGTTGGTATTGCGCGACATTACTGTGTGTCGAACATAAATAATAGGAATTAACATGAAAACCATGACACGCATTTTCCTCATTGATATACAAGACGATGTATGCAGCTCTTTGCTGGCTGCTTCGCATTACATCGATTCCCACAATGCGTGGGATCTGCCGGCTTTTTCATTCATGCTTTTTTCAATAAATCCACTTGATAGTTTGCGTTTGTCGTGTCTAATTCACGACGTGTCCTCCCTAACCTCTTTTGTATCTGTAACTGTAGCGCAGTTATTTTTTAATGCACTCGCTGGTGTTGCGCAGGAACAGCTGCAACCCCTCCCCCTCCTTTTCTGTTGGTTCCTCAGTCACGCATTTCAAAGAGATCAATCGGAGCGAAAAGCGGTGAACCAGAGCGTTGGGCGATGAAGCGGAATAGGGGGGGGGGGAGAACACTGGTGAGTCGTTTCGGACCCGTGGTGGCACGTGCAGCCATTTGATCTCTCCTCGGTGTATCCTTGAGGCCTAAAGATTATCGGGTAACTATCTCACTAGTTCAGAGGGTCACATTACCATCCTTCAGCGACGTTGAATAATTGTTGGCAAGAGTGTGACAGGAAACTGGATGTAGCAAAGGGAGACCACGCTTCTGTACGTTCACACTTTGACTCAGTTTACACCTCCCCTTATCCTGGCGCAAACAGCAAGGGCGCCTGTTACAGTTTAAAAGGCGACCCGGCATCCAGAGTATTGCCGCAGCAACTTCGACATTGAATCACAGAGTTTCCTTTCGCTTCATCGCAGTGCATATCGTTTTTTTTTAAAGGAGTGTATCTTGGGTAGCTTGCATTCCAGGCCACGATGACGAATGTGATCAAGCATTGCAATCACCAGGTCGTATGTATTAAATTTTTTCTCCTCTTTCTGTGGTGATCTACAGAATTTTGTCTAAACATTCAAGTGTTCAGAGACTCTGAAGGTGGAGGAAACGGTGACAATGTTGTGCAGGTGACAAAGGCATATCTTCAATGACCTGGCATTCTTTGGCCACCACTGGCCCTTGTGCCATAAAATACCATATATCATCATCGTATCGTCTACGTTGAGCTCCGCAGTATTCTATCTATCGTTCGTTCAAATGCTGCTAGCACGCTGCAAATTTGAAGAGGAATCACATTAAATTTAAAAAATGCCCTCGTATCTGGCAAATGCAGACATCTCTGTCGATGTCATGCATCGGAATGAGCGTACTGTGAGAGCGCAAATCAAGGCTTTAAATGTATTAATCATCTTTTAAAGAGTAGCAGAAACGCCGGCGATGAAGAAGGGACTGGTGGCCAGCTTGAGAAGCGAAGGGGTTACAAGCCACGAGACTCAGCCACTCAGACTCAGAAATCAGTATGCTTTGATGCGATGACCCGGCACAGTAGCCTGACTCAAGCCATGCGAACGAAACTCAAAACATGTTCAGAGTTCCGTCAGAAAGGCATCAGGGGGGGGGGGGGTGTTGAGATGTGTAGTAAAATGAACTTGAGAGCACTGGACGAACCTTCGGTGGGCGTACACTGTGGGAATAACGAGTCACATGCTCGCCTGGCGGTAGTGCAAAATCCGCAGCTGCAACAAAGGGGTGGTGACAAGTCGGAAACACTGGAAAGCTTTTTGTCCGTTATGGAAATGATCGACTGGGCGATATTACAGCAGACGAAGCTGACAGGAAGTCCCAGGATAATGCGATCTGATTAACGCGCGACTAAAGCTTGGTATAATAGCGAATTCCGTCAATTGAAGCAAGAGCAGTACGTTATCCGGTAGGGTATCAGATTGTCATCGGCGCCATATAAGACTGGACCAGCACGGGTAGTTTGGACTTTTCGCAGACTGAAATATAATTCCCCGCGAATGGTCCAAGTGTCGACTCCAGCGTCTATAAAGCCGTCGTTGGGACACCTTCCGCACAGTGAGTTAATTTGCCACGCGAGCGGGAGGAACTTTGTATTTCAATAACAAACACTTGCGCGTTTTTTACTGCAACGATTCATAACATGCCTCGCAATTTGTAGCATAGCTCACAAATGGCGCGCTATATGAAATTTCCGCATAGCATTGTCTAACGGAGATCATTCCTGGTTACTATGTGGGAAAGTGCAGACACGAAGCGGCATGTTCTAGTCGAATGTCATGTTATCCCTCCAATGTTCAAGGAAGGAGTTGAGTCTGCCCGAGATGTTAGTTTTCAAAGTGAGTTTCGAGAACATAAATGAATCTGCAGTATAGAGACCAGTAAGAGGACGTTCCCGCTATTAGAGGCGGAAAGCTGTGGAACACATGGAATGCAAAGATTTTACAGCAAAAGTGAAAAGTGGCAGGAGAACGAAGGTCAAATATAAACTTGCTCTACCACAGAGTACAGAACATAAAGTGGGCTAATAGAGAGCTTGGTGACACTTACTGTCACCCCGATTCAAGGGAGATGTTCCGGACATCCCTTTATTCATTTATTCATGCACCCAGCTTTACGTTTAAGCGTTCCAACTGAGTTCAGAAATGCAGAGACCCTTGTTCTGGGTGCATTTTCTTAGTTGCAGTATTTCTATGCGAAAAAGACCATGCAAGTGCATAAATTGGAATCCATTAGAATAGAAGTGCAAGAACTTTTTATTGAGTTTGCAAAGAGAACAGAATCCTTAGTGAGGGCCATTCTACACGATGCTATCTTCTTGGATGGGCCATTGAATGTTTCCCTGTATGCATTCAATCAATGCACCTAACAACGGTCTATGGATAGTATGATGCCTTCGCTCACTTATTTTCTCATGATACAAATGCATTCTGTCGCAAATACTTACGCGGCTTGTTTATGCATCCATTTTGCGTTGTGTTGTTGACATAAATTTAAGATCTAATTTTGGCTTCGAGGACAACTCATACTCCTTCCATAGGTGACTAACACGTGAGAAGTTTTAAATAAATGTATTCGTACAATGTGCGGCTCTTGTGTGATGCAGATGACCATCTTTGGCTGGCGATTTCTATTCTTAGTTTCTATGACGTTGTCAGTGGCGGGTGAGGTATATGGCAAGAAGGACAATTTGGCGCAAGGAACCTTGCTGTCCGAGCTGCTTGCGACGCCGAGAAGGGCCAAGGTCGTCGACTTGACAGAGAATTTCACCAGTGAGACCTTATACTGGAAGGAAGGAGAGACATTTACTCTGGAAGTACAAACCACCGAAAACGAGCAAGTCATATGGTAAGAGAAACTGCTTAATCATAATAGGGATTGCTAGTAAATTAACTGATACGGTTAACTACACGAGAATGACGTCTGCGGGCTATGGATTAGTAGGCAGGCTTGAGTGCGAAACGAGAGAGTGACTTTGTACATATGGTAAGTCAGCATTGCGGAAGTAGGCAGAGCGGAGGAAGGCTTAAAAAAGGTAAAAAATGTCATTTAGTTGTTTGTGGAACGCTGTCACGACACTTCTTCCTTCTTGCGGGATTCCGCAAAGCACATTAAACGTCCTTGTGCTTCGTGTTGTCGTTTATATGGCCCTCGCGCTGCGTCTCCTAGCCTCCTGGTTAGCCAAAAAGGTAGAGCAACCGATTTGGAAATACGTTGGATTTGTACTCAATTTACGACCAACGGAGCCAACGGTGTGCCAAAAACACAGAGGAAGAAACGCTTTCGCGCACTGCGATGTCGAAATATGTAGTCGAAATGACGCATAAGTTTTTAAATCTAGCATGTGTATGCATGCTGTATGCATGTGTATGCATGCTGTATGCATGCTGTATGCATGTCTAGCATAATGATAGTAACATTAGTCTTGCGACTAATGTTACTATCATTATGCAGGTACCTTTTCCTGTTGCGCACTGTTATGGAATGTCACGAAGTGCTGCTATTGGGTTTGAAACCTTCTGACCTTGCAGACGCTCAATATAATGAGACGACCGCCACGGTAGGTTTACTTCAACTGACTGGTCAGGATCCCCATGTATTTCAACTGAGCGGGTTTGCGCTATGGTTGGGCACGAACTGACACAGGTTACAGCTAAACTGTACATTAAAGCGGAAAGTTTAATATAATGCAGAATGCAAGAATGCAACGCTTGCTGCACTATACAAGCACAGGAAAGAAGCAAAACTCCGATTATAGTTACATCATAATATTTGATAAGCGTCGTATAAATCAGGCACTATAAGGTCAATGCTCCCTATGGTCAAATATGGAATGCTATATAGGAATATCGCACTCTATATAATGTCATTGTTAATATTACTGTTCGCCATGGCAGAATGCTGGGAGAAAATAGGGCTAATCTCGTGTTTTAGCCAGGTTAGTTGTCCACTGCATCGGTTATTGAGTTGGTCTTTCGGCGTCGTTGATGCAGCCGAGTGTATGTCGACAGAATTTGTTGCTAGGATAGTTGGTTCATAATATTAAATACTGCATAGCATGGATTCAACACAGGACAGAGCAGGAGCACTGATGCACAATCGCGAGTAGCGCATCTCCTGTGCATCACGCTTCCTTCTCTATCCTGTGTCGAATCCATGCTATCCAATATGTAAAATTACGAGTCTAGGTCTTTTCCTGTGGTCGCAACATCAATTCGATCGCGGAAAGCCCCCTTCTCTCTGCAGGCTTCCTTCGGTCCAATGACATCGCCGGCTCCACTTTGTCCCTGTCCAGCGCGTGTCGTCGATGGCCATGTCCTTCCTCGTCGCCGCAGGCGGAGTCTCTCAAGCCCAATTCGCAAATACCAGCGAGATTTTGAGTTGCCGTTGAGAAAGCGCACGCCCCGCAATATGAATCGTCTTTGCGCCAGTCACTACACCGTATTCAATACGGTGTAGTGACTATAGTCGGATAAGCCACGTCAGAATCTTGCGAAGGGAGACAATTACAAAACTTGCGTAGGAAGAGAATTATCTGAGGATGAGCGCACCTCCTCTCACGTGCAGCTGGTTTCCTTGCAAAGCTTCAAGCTCCGTCAACGACTGGGAATGTCCTCCTTCATCCTGAGGTGGTGGAAATCAATAGCTCACCGTCCGCTAGTGGTCACACGCCGTCACTCAGACGGCAAAGTTCAGCTATGCCAAGCATACATAGCAGTCATCCATAGCGAATCATGTGCCTCCTTGAAGCCTACTTCATTCAGTTTGCTCCGTCGGCTTATAACTGGACATGCTTGGTAGCGATAATCCTCTAAACAAACATGTACACGCCTGTAACGCGGTCGAGATGGCATTCGCAAGAAAGCCGTACTAGTTCCATCGCTTCTAGCTTCGCTTTGGAACTGTCCGTCCCTTGGTGCTGGCATATAAATTAAAAAAGGACTTCGCAATCTCGGTTGTCCTTTAACCACCTTCCAGTCGACGGCATTTCATTAACGGTCTCATTGTACGCATCTCTGGCCTAAAGCCATGGTGCAATAAAAAAAAAAACTAAACTTTTCCGGTCTCACGGCAATATGAAAACATCAATATGAGGAACGCTGTATAAAATAGAGGATTGCTGGTTAGGTCCCTCCACCATCCCTTAGGTTCTTTTACCGAGCACAGAAGTCTGAGTGGACGAGCATTTTTACATCTTGGACCGATGTAAACAGCCACCGTCGAAGGAAAATGGTGCCACCACCTTATGCCTCGCGACCGCAACCCAAATCAACGCAGCGCGGGCAAGCTCGGGCTTCAAGAGTCATGTGTGCTGTTGTATATGTGTTAGCGAAAGTGACCACAACTGTGCGTATGCCGTGTCTTCGTCTACTGTAATAACAAGGGAAATATAACTTGTTTGAAGAAGCGCGTCGTCAGTGGCGCATTAAACTGAGTTACGCTAATCCAATGTTTAGAACATCGCGAATTTGCATGCACTTTACTACTTTGCTCATATTGGGATTTATTATTTTAACAGGAACCAAGTTGACAGAATCTCGGAAGCAACACACGGTGGTACACACCTCGATGCACCGCTACACTTCTACAAAGGCGGTTGGTCTGTCACAGACATTCCGATTGAGCGTCTTATGTACCTGCCCATCGTGAAGCTAGACATCCGGTCAAAGGCGGAAGCTGACCCGAATTACAGCGCCACTGTTTCCGACGTAAAGGACTGGGAAAGCCGCCATGGAATAGTTCCCGATGGCAGCTACTTTATTTTGCAGACGGGACAATCTAGAGTAAGTTTTTTCTAACTGTTTTAATGTTTCAATGACATGAATATAGAAAACAAGTTTAGTGCTGCACCCAAACTTTCCTGAGCTCGTAGCCTCGTGGATCGCGTCATATTGATACTTCGATTCCGCGTGCCTTTCATACCTTTCACCCTCGTTGAACTTCGCAAGTTCAGGATAGCAAACTACAAATCTCCTTTGAACATGCTTGAACAAACAGCGCAAAATACTCAGACACAAGAAGGAAGAGGAAGACCGGACAAGTGCAAGCTTAAACTTCGTACTTGCTGAAGTATGAATTCCGAGAAACTAGCCCAACTTTCAGTTCCTGCAATCTCGTCTTCTTAACCTCTCTCTCTATCTTTTACCTTCTTATCCCTGATTGATTTCATGTGAAAGCGACGTGAGAGGAGTAACTCTCCCACATTTTATGACGGTTATGAAAGACGGAGGAAAAGGCGCTATTTTCTGCCACTCATATGGGGTCACGACCCAGCACCTTTGGAAATGGGTAGAGAGGGGATGTAAAAAAAGATTGGAAGAAACAAAGAGAGAAAGAAAAGCAATGGGTCTGGCGCCACATTCGCACGTCGGCGGCGCTGGCGAAGCCGATGGTCGTGGCTTCTCGCTAGAGAGAGGCAAGGCAAGCCGGGGCGGCATACTCAAGAGAGCCAGGAGGGCCGGGACTGGCGACTGCTGTGTGAAGAGCATGTCTTTGGAAGTGGCAGCTGGGAGGCCGAGCTGGTGGTAGACACTTAACAAGTGCTTTCGCGGAACAGCAACTGTGGACAGAAGCTGATGATGTCCTCGAGGGTCTCCGGAGATCTGCTGCTGCAGGCCAGCGATGAGCAGCGTCTCTTGGTGAACATGCGTGCTCTTGGTGAACAGCAGGCCAGAACGTTGTATCGGTGCCGCTCGCACCCGCTTGCTCTGCCTACCACCTTTTCGGGGACTTGGACGATATTAGTCAATCGCCCAGCCGCATTCGGCGTTCGCATAACCACATGCAGGACCTCGAAAGTGATGCAATTTATGTTCCGCTTTTTTAACACTTTTTCAGGTCGTCGGGGTCACAGAATGAGCCAAATATTGCTCTACCATAATGCAACCATGCCGGTTTCATATGTATTTGTATTGCCATGAGCCATCCACTGTGGCACAAACACACTTAGGAGTGAAAGAAGAAGGGAACCTTTTTTCTGGTCTGGTTTCTGGGGTGATTAAAAACAAATAGCATACCAAAGAGTTACACCATGCAGAAAGTATAGGGAGAATTCACCAACTACTCAGCCGATCCCCTCCACTGGGTATGTGCCATGAGGAGAGGTCAACAATAACAACAACAACACCGCAGACGACGACGAGGTGAACTCCTGGCTGCTTTCTTGGTTCGTCCGCGACATTGATTGCGGCCAGATTGCAGCCATGATTGCGTTCAGCTTTCCATAACCGATGCAAAAGTGCAGGCTACCATCCTTTCTTTACTAACATAAATGGGGAATGGCTGGATGACGTCGTGCTTGAATATCTGCTGGACTTGGTGACGTATAGCGTCTTGTTTTTTTGCGACACCCTATAGGCATTTTGTAAAACCGGTCTTTCGGTCGGTTCGGTGGTGATACGATGTTTGGCAAGCGGCGTCTCGTTAACCTTCGAGGTTGTAGCGAAACAATCTCGGAATGAATCCAGTATTTCCAAAAGACGTTCCCGTTGCTTTGAAGGCAGAACCTGGCTGACGTCGAGAGTGCTCGTGAACGCCTTGGTGTGAAATGGTCGCACGAGGAAAGAGCAACGAATGTTGAGGAACCCTGGACATCGGCAATACCCTGAGAATACGCAGTAGCGGTGCGTCTTGTAAGATGGCGATGTTCCTCACTGAAGTCTGTCACCAGTAGGTAGGCCTGTTTGTTTCTAGTCTGAATGATTCCTCGGGCAATGCAGATTTGTTGCACAAGAAGGAAAGACAAGTTTGCCTACGCGATGAGAGCGTCGGCGACGTCCTGTTCACATTCAACACTGGCAACGACGCTGCCTCGAGGGGGCAGAGTGACAGATTCGGTGGACATGCGTAGCACTGTCTTCGATAAGTGGGTGTTTCCAGCTTCAGGAGGAACGGAGTCCTCGAAGGACATCAGCAACTCACGTAGGTCAATTATTGCGCCCTATTCACGAAGAAAGTCTATTCCCAAGGTTATGGGACGGGAGCACACAGGTAACACGAGGGAAGACGTCGTGAACATCGATGCACGAACTCTAATACGTGCTGTGCGCATTCCAGTCGCCATCACCAGACAGCCACCTGTCATGCTCAACTGGGGTCCTTGCCATGGTGACGTGACTCTCCTAAGTTTAGCTGCCAGTGCGGCGCTCCTAACAGAATAATCGGCGCCGGTATCAATGAGGGCAGTGACATTACGGTTATCAACGATCGTTGATGTCGGCAGAAACAATGTTATTGCTCTTGGAAAAAAAAGCGCAGCTCCACGGAGTGAACCATGACGAGTGGGCGAAGCTCTTGGTATCGTATGGGTGAGTAATCGTACGTTAACCGAGCGTTGCCCCATATAATGTAAATTGAGCGACATAAAGTGACATAGAGTCGACGACAAAGCTAGGTCCTAAGGTCCTGTGTACGTTGAAGTCGGCGACTAATATAAAGGGTTGGTGCTTGCAGGTGTTTCATATTGTTTTGTCAAAAATTATGTATTGGTCTAGATTGTTAAACTTATTGTTAAAAGCACGCATCTCCACGAAGTGAATTATGAAGAGTGGTCGAGTAGGTGTGTAAGCACAGACGCCGACATAGGGATGGACGGACATGCCTCGGCGTAGGTTGACGATGGCAAACTAGGTGACGTGGACAGGCGAGGAGATGGGGTACGCGAATGACGGTGTTTCATGGTAGAAGGAATTTGCTGGCCCGTCAGATACGCATCAATTTCTCGGGGACGTTCACCGTAGCGTGGGCACCGCGTGTCAGTGTGGAATCCGCGGAGACCTAGTTGGCGGTACTGGCAGTCGCGGTACACGTGACCCGCTTCGCCCCCGTGGTAGCAGAGCGGACGGTTATCCGACGTGCGCCATAGGCTTCTGTTATAGCGGTCTGTCGCGACCCATGTGGCAAATACGTAGGTGCGCTTGGGAACTTTAGCTCGGTGGCGGATGCGAAGGGGAATCCGGAAGCAGATGAAATGCCTGATCTACTGTTCTCCTCATGGGCACTGCGGTGGTGGTGCAGGAGCCCTCACTGCCGCCGCATACGTTAGAACTGGGCTTCAGGTCTTGGTGGTGCGAGTGGTTGCCTCGCCCGTCTGATTTCACTCCTGATGATGTTCACGAGTGCTGCCATGGATGGTTGGGGTCCCGCTGCATGTAGCCGACATAGTTCGTCGCGCCGAATACTTCTGATGAAGTCTGCGAGGGTCTATTTGTCGCTTTCAGAACCGATGGAGCGTGGCGTTCGTACTGGGATGACCACTGCTGGAGAGTGTGCTCCATCACTGTTGCCTCATTTATGAACTCAGTCACAGTCACCGGTGGACTGCGTACGAGTCTGGCGAAAAGCCGTTCTTTTACTCAATGCATCAAATGTCGCACCTTTCTTTGTTCGGACATTGCAGGGTCTGCGCGCCTGAAAAGTCGAAACATGTCCTCGACAATATTGAGACTCTCTCGTTCGGCCACTGGTTCCTAGAAGAGATGGCTTGTTCAGCTCTCCGCCTTCTTTCAGCGTTGTGGTATGCGTCGCGGAGCTGTCGGCTAAATTCTTGACAAGCCGCAAAGGAACCCTCATGATTCTCGTGCCAGGTTTTCGCCGAGTCTTCCAAAGCGAAGTAGATTCTCCGCAGCTTGCGAGCATCATCCTACTCGTTGATGCTCGCAACCTGACAAAAGTGGTCGAGCAAGTCATCAACATCCTCAAAAATATCTCCATGCAACGGTCTGGGCGTCTGTGACGCATGAAAGAAGTACGGGAACGAAGACTGGGCATCATGCGTTTGGCTCTCCTGGGTTATTGTCATTGACATCTTTATTTTCCGTCTTGACCACAAATGACCGAATTCGGGCGGTAGTCTTTGTAGCCGGCGGCTGCTTTTGGCTGCGGGTGCTGTAGCTGTCCTTGAGGTGCTAATAGTGATAGCGGAAACATGGGACAGAAAGTGCATATGCCAAGGACCTACACCACTAATGTTGCGGGCGAACTCAGGAAGAGAGCCAGGAGTCCACGTCTTCCCCGACACAAGACCGGAAAAACGTTCTCTTCTTCTTTCACTCCTAAGCCTCTATGTGGCACAGCGGATGGGTTCATAAAGGACAGCATGCTGCAGCATAGAATAAATAAAAGAAAAAAATTTTAAACTTTGTTTATGTACACGACGCTGCCTTCAGGCGGAGCCTGGCGAAGAAACTGGCACATTATGATGTCATGCCAATCCACAATATAGGCCTTAACGATACCCCTCAAATTGAAAATAAACATTAAAAGTAAACTGATTTAACATCCTCAACCTCTTGTCTGCGCCGATTAGTGACTCGTAAAAATATTGCGAAACGGGTAATGAAGCTTTAGAAACAGGAATGCTAAAATGAACTATGCTTTCACTTTTCCTTTTTTACATTTTGCAGTTCTGGCCCAATCGCACTGCTTACATGGGACTAGACGGCAACGGAGACCGGCACTTTCCTTCTCTCTCGGCTGAGGCGGCCACGTTTCTGACAACGGAGCGAAACCCGTACGCGATGGGCGTGGATGGACCATCATTGGACCCCTACCCTGGAGTTAGTGTTCACGAAATACTTGCTGCCGCTAGCGTGTACAGCACCGAATATCTCGCCGACCTGTCATTAGTGCCTGAAACAGGGGCACTGGGCATTGTTCTTCCCATGAGAATACCTGGCGCAAGCGGAGCACCTGTCCGTGTTGTGGCGACAGTACCGTGACGCAAGATCACGTGGCACCTTCGTCGCCCAGGACTGTGCTATTCTGTTTGCAGTTCTTCGGTGAAAGCAGAGATAAACATTCTGTGATAAGATTTGCGGGTTTTACAGCCCATAGTTTGTTTTCCTCTGTGAAAGCAGGTTGTCAGTGGGCAACATCTTACCCTGGCAGTGCAGTCTGTAGGCCCATTGTCTGGCACATGCGTTTAGAATTGTTGTAGCGTAATAGGTTTTATGTGACACGGGCCCCGAGATGAGAAATAGAAAGATATTCGGCTGGACTTCTGTAACTAGTAGCAGGTGAAGCTAGATTAGTAACACCGGTGAAGTGGTTAAACTAGTCTGGCTGATAGCATCTGTGGAGCCGCTAATAATCTTCACTTAGCAGCTTTAGGACAAGCTTATTGTGCAGGAAAGTGGAAAAAAAGTTTGAGAAAACGCATAAGCTTTGTCCTTAACAGCGGTACGCGACAGGGTTGTCGCCGACGACGAAACCGGATCTTCTGCGACATGGGCTCTTTCAACCCTTTATATCCCATGGGCCATGGGCCATGGCTAATCCAGCTGTGCAGGTAAAGTTTTTTACACATATGCAGTAAAAATAAAGATGACAAGGGCAATACGAAAACCAGGAAAATTTAGCCTTATTTCTTGTAGAAAGCAAGTGTCCGCCTATTTAGACTTAGGCAACACTAGGTACACTAAGTCCATCATTCTTCATCCCACATTGGAACTCTGCTTGCCGACGGCTCCGTTTCCACTCGTTAATCATGCTCATATTTACCGCCACAATGAACACCTTCATTACCTATGTCATGGTCGCCATAATCGTTCATAAGGGCTCGCTTTGCTAGCGGTTGTGCTTCAACACGTTCTTTGGTATCTTTTATTATCGTCATAATCCAAGCGTTCATCCTCATATTAAGAGCTTTCGTTATCACCATTATGATTACTATTCAAGGCGCTTTTGCTTGCGCGCACAGCTCTGCTTCAACGCGTTGATAACCATCATTATCCTCGTTCATCGTCATTATCAATGAGATCATCGGTATGTTCAAGCTAAACGCTTTCGTCATGCGCAGCCCGTCGCCCAAGTAACCTGTGCTTGCCGATGGCTCTGCTTCAACGCGTTTATCACCGGAGCTCGCCCACTCAAAGCATTCGCTTCTGCTAGGCAAGTCGGAAATTCTAGAATATATGTATTTATGGCAGACCACGTCTCGCATAAAACAAGTAAATTTTAAACACAACTTCTCAAAGGCGTACATATCCCTATTGCATAGAACTTTTAGAGCAGAACCTTAAAGTTGTGAAGCGTGTACTACTACCACGCGGCGTTCCGTCAACTTCTCACAAGAGCTTGGTATGCCTGACGTCCACAAACATGGACGCCGCAGCCACAAAATAACTTTAAAAAAACTTGCGTTGCTGGCAGTGTAACGAAAGTTACATAAAAAACAACGTAAACCCCTGATTTTCTCCACTAAAACGAAATAATCCGAAATTTTTGGGGGATTTAGGTCAAATGATTTAAAAAAAGCAAGTGTAGGCATAACCCTCGACGGGCGACTTGAGAAAAACGCCATTCGTCTGTGCCCAATTACAGCTCTTTGTTCACAACAAATGTCATATTGAGACGTGTTTATGAAACTTCGAAGCAATTCAAATATTTCACATCAATTTTTAAGGCAATGCGATTACATATGTGGACGCTGGGATATGAAAGGTTAACGCAAAACCACAGGAGGTTGACATCATCTCGTCGTATACGCTATGTATAGGCTAAGCGAAACCAGAGCGTAAAGAAAGCAGTGTTCCGTGCAGAGTACCAGACGGCACTACTTCTTTCCTTGACGGTGGCAACACTTGCGGTGAATGATAAGCTCAACGTGTCAAGCTCGGAGGGAAGCAACAATGGCAGACTGCTCGGCGAACAATTCCACATAGCACTTAGCGACGCATACTTACACTGCAAGTTGTTTTAACATCCAAGCTGTTTAAGCTAGCCGTAATTCGTGCGGCCTATCAGTATCAGAAAACTATCATCATCATGAACCGGCATGTGCCACATAAATTGGGAGAATCCCACTACTCACCACTGGTTCACTAAGGGAGAGAGAGAAAGAAAGAGAGAGGAGGGGACACAAAGAGAAACACAGCAAGAGCGAGCAAGAAGCAGAGAGATAAAGAGATAGGAAATAGACAGATCAAGCCAGAATAAAAAAACTAGCAATTCCGTGCACGACTATAACCGATGAGTGAAGCTCCTTATGCGCGAGAAAGACGGTACGATTTTCCATGCTATGTAACGGCCGACGCGGCGGTGGGGGAGAGGGAATGGTGCCTGTCCGATGCTATGAAAGGTCACCAGTCCGGGTGAGGAGCGCGTGGGGAGAGCGTCTGCTGCGCTCGGCGGCGGGAACGACTGAGCTAGTAAGTATGCGGCGCGCGCAGCGCAGGGAAAAGGAGACCGGGGGGAGAGGGATGTGAGCGGTGATGCGGTGGAGAGCTTCGACGGTGGCGACGGAACGCCGCACGCAGCTTTTAATTCTATTTTCGCGCCCGCGCCGCCGAGTGGGGAGAGCGTCTGCTACTACTCTGCGCAGTTACATAATGAATCATTACCAACTCGCCCAACTTACCACTCTTCTGCGTCTGCTAATACGTTCGACAAAGCGCCCATAGTGCTCTAGAATGATGGTTTTCATTTCACAGCCCACGATAAAGATGGTGAAAGTGAAGACGACTATTATAACCAGTCGTGCACAGAGCTTATCAGGAGCGAAGCTCCTTAGGCCCGCACCCCGCCGTCGAAGCTCCCTTCTCTTAAGCATCGCTTTACGTTGCAGTGGCCGGTGACTTAAGAGGAAATGTTTAGGCCATGAGCGATTTGGTTCTAGCGCACCAGATATTCAAGATTAAAAGAAATAAGCTTTGTGCACAACTGGTTATGTTGGTCGTCTTCACTTTTACGAACTTTATCGTGGATTGTGAAATGACAGTTATCATTCTAGCGCACTACGGGCGCTTTGTCGGAGGTAGGACCTAGCGCTGGCGCAAAAAGACAATGAAACGCTGCGCGTGCCGAACGACGCGCGCGGCGTTCCGTCGCCGACGTCGAAGCTCCCCACCATACCACCTTCATAAAAGCCAGCAGCGAGATCAGGCGCATAGTTGTTTGCGTCCATTTGTAAGGAGCTTCGCTCATCGATTGTATTCGTACACGGAACAACTGTTAGTTTTTAGGAGCGAAGCTCCTAAAACCTGGCAGTAACCGACGGCAGGGAGCACCCCGCCGTCGCAGTCGGAGGCGGCGCCGGCGCTAAGAGACAATAGAGGCGGCGCTGGCGCTAAAAGACAATGAAACCTGGCGCAAAAGAAATCAGCAGTTGTTCCGTGTACCAATGACGCGTAAATGACACGTAACGTAAATGAAACGTAACGCCTATCGTACTTACTGGTACATTATCAACGGTGGCTCAGTGCTGGCTAATCTGGGACTGTATCAGCCACTGGTGTGACATGATAACCACATCACTAGGTCAGCCCGAAAAACAGCACCTTTAGAGTTAAAATTTGAAGAAAATGCCTGTAGTAATGTAAAGCAGAGAGCAGTACAACCCTATGCCCCTTCAACTAATCATTACTATGTACAAAAAGGACACGGCAGCGACACTTTCACCTCCAGGCATTCCCAAGAAGTGCTCTATTTTGAGCATTGTCGTGAATTGCCTGGAGTCACTAATATCCAGGAGTAGTGAAGGGCAGAGACTTGACGATCGCTCGCGTTTCTCGAAACCATGGTGGCTGGCGATTTGTTTTAAAGATAACTTATGCTTTAGTGCCAATGGGGTGAATGGTGCGGTGTAATACGTTGGGATAAACGTGCAGGCATGTACGAAGGACTCAGAAAAAGACGACAAGAGCGCGGTTTCTAAGTCCTTCACATGTTCCGCGTGGCAGGTTTTTCACAGCATGTTAACTTACACACATGCCTAGCTTGCTGTGTTAATCCAGTGCGGTTTACAGTAGTGATCGACGTCATCGCTAATGACTGACACTTCGAGCTAAGTGAATTCTTGCATTACTTGCTACAAGAGGGGCGCCTGGTACTTCTACTTTGGCAGACTTATATTTCATTCCCCGGAGGGGAAAATCATGAGGCCATATGTGCAAATGATTGTGACACTGACCTGCATTATATGATGTGCATATGCGTCACCACCAATTTACGTAGGTGTTTTGAGGAAAACAAATACTTTTTAAAATCACTGTTCACAATTCACTGAGTAAAATCAGAGTAAAATTATAAGTTAAAGGCTAGACTGATGGGTGACGCTGATGGAGCCACAAATAAATAGACTATATATTGTGCAGTGTAAACATATGCCAACTCGGAAAGTGAAAAACACGACAAAGACGGTTTCGAACATCAACTCATTTGGTATTGGAGCTCTATCTTCAGCTGTCACTCATTTGGGCCGTGCGCTTTCAGCGCTATAGCTTTGTACGTTAATAAGCATGAATTATACTGCAGATGAATGCGCAACCTAAAACGATTTAGCGAGTTTGTTTTGTTTTATTTAGGACAAGGAGCCGAAACGATGGATGTGACCATAGTTTAGTTTCGTCTAACTCATTGGGCTAGTCAACGTGCGCTAAAACTTTTAGGAAACGATGATATCTTGTTATTCATTTTCGCCTTATTCATTTGATATGATACGCATCTTTATTAATTTTGAGTCAGAATACATGAATTGCTCCTGTTTTTTTTTTACAGCGCTGTATATGTCTACTCGGCCGTACATTTTTCAACTATTTCAACACGTAGCTAGTATCTTCAGGCTTCACGAGGTAGCGGTAGTTGACCCCACTGGAGAGCATTGCAGCGCAAACAATTAACAAAACAATGAAAAAAGGCACTAGGGTTGTAATATTGTGATATAAGACGGCTTATATTGCCCATAGAAACAATGTATTCCCAGCAACTCACTTGTGCTCAGAAGTGATGACGACTTTAAGGGGAATCTTGAAAGCATGTTCTTTGCAAGCGGGCTTACTCGCATGCGGAGTTGCAGTGAAACCTACTCATGAAGAAAATTAAAAATATGCAAGCGAGTTTACGAAGGCCTCTAGAAGGGCCACTGTTCCAGCTCTTGCTGTGACTGTGTAGCATATTCCGCGCAGGCTTGGCGATTTGTCAGCGGAGCAACATTTACAGCGAAAGCTGTTACAAGATCACAACAATAGCCGTTTTTGGTGCTGTGGTTGTCCGCCTCCGCTGCCATCGGTGTCCGTAATCGCTATCGCGGAAGATGAGAAAAAAAAAAAAGAGAAAATAGAATCCAGGACCAGATGAGATTTTAACCCGGGCCCTACGCGCGCCAGTCGAATATTCTACCACAGACCCACGCTGGTGGTGCTTGAAACTTCTCTGCAAAAAGAACATATACTGGCGTCATGCCGGGCAAGGAATCGCGTTAGCGTGTAGTATAGGGTGGTAGAAGAGTGAAATAACAACCAGGCGTCACACAATTCCAATTGAACAACCAGTGTGTGATTTAGCGCTTCCAAGCCATTACAAACGACTTAGCCGTAATCCTTTATAGTCTTCAGCCAAAACATCAACAGCGCGCACATAACGCCTTACAGATGTGTAGCGGCACGGAGCCAGTACTTCTTTCTCCGTGGTAGCGGGTACCTCGTTTCTCCTTCAGAATGATTAATAATGGCCTAGTGGGTATTTCCTTACGGCGCAAAATTACGGTGGTTTATGGCGTAGTGGGCATCTAGCAAGTGCAATCGTAGTAGTTGCCCCAAGAAAGTTTACAGCAAACTCCTGAAAGGCCACTCTTCCAGCTTTGCATGTGACTGTGCTGCACGTTTCGCACAGGCCATGGGTCCTTTTTTAGAGCGAAGCTGTATACCTCTCGTTGGTCTGAAAATTTCGTGGCGTCAGCCCAAAACTCCTATGGCGCGTATGTGCCAGAGAAACTGGGCAAATGCCACTACTCACCACAGATGCTCGCGTGCTCCTCCGCTAGCAGAGGCGCGCGCTCCTTGCGTTTTTACCTCGGACGCCGAGGAAGGGCATTCGGAGAGGTGGACAGACGAGCCGACGAACGCAGCGTAGCGAAGGAAAGAGGGAAGCGAGCAAACGCGTGTAACTCCGCTTACGTTCACTGTAGACTGGGGCACAACTGCAACGCCACAACTAAATTTCGACCTCTGGGTGGTTTAGGGGCCCTTTAACAATTGAAGGCGAACGGCATATCATTCTTTGCAAAGACGCATAAAGAATATAGCTTAGTATTCGTTTCAATAAAGAAAACCAAAAACAACCATCGAAACCGCATGCTCGATGCCAAGGCGCCTGTGAACAATGGGAACGTCCTCCCACGCGTTCCCGGTAAGGATTAGGTTGCAGTTGATTTGCACTTTACTCGAATGACATCAAACGGCCTTTCCTTCTCCCGGCAAGTGCTTCCCACTTTCGTATATAAAACGGAGACCCGTCTAGCAACTCATTCAGTTCATTCTGAGACTGCCATGGGCAGACCACGAAAATTAAAGACACCCAAAGAACCGCGTAAATACAATGCTTGACGAAAAGAACAAATTCTTCTTGCTGAATGTGGTCACCGAAACCATCCCGGTCAACCACAGGGACCACAAAGCGATCATCACTACCTTTACTCTAAAGTATTAATAAAACGTACTCCCCTCAGCACGTGTGGTGTTTGATACTGCTTCGCTGGACATTCACGTTCGTAGGGCGTGATGGCAGCCAATTTTTTTAAAGACGATAGTCTTTCTTGGGGAACTTAAACGCAGAAATTTTGGTCTGTCTTTCTGTCTGTCTGTCTTTCTGTTTGTCGGCACGTCCCTCGATTCAGCCACTCGGCCAAAGTTGAACCACTTGCCCAAGGGCCAGCCGTCTTGAACTGGTGCGGCTGTTCATACTTGTGAACGTTGTCGATCAAAAAGTAAATATCATGCATATCTGAGGTGCAACATCACTAAGTAAGTATTAGGTGGCGTGTTCCTTTAATAGAAAATGCATACATACGTAATTTTAAGGACCCTAGTTTCTTAAGCTGCGCTGAAAATGCATAAGAATGGAAGCTTGAGCGAGTTGGTATGCGTTCATCTTTGTTGAAACAGCGCTCACTAGGCGACGACGAAGTAAAAGAAGGCACAGGACAGGCGCTGCCTGTCCTGTGCCTTCTTTTACTTCGTCGTCGTCTAGTGAGCGCTGTTTCAACAAAGCTGAAAATGCGACTGCGCTGAAATTTGCCTTCCTCCGTGCCCTTCGCACGAGCTCATTGTTGTGTTTCGGTTTCGGTTCTGTATTGCACTGTACGAATGCCATGGGTTGGTGTTGAAAAACTTTAGTTTTGAGAAGGCCAAGGAGGTGAAAAAAAATATTTAAAAAATGAAAAAGCAGCGTTGTGGGCGGCCTTGAGGCTGCCGGTTGTGGGCGCCGCTCTGGCGTTCCTGTTTTACCCAGGCGACGTGTAAATAAAAGAGTGTGTGGAGAGTACTCGTTGAGTGCGGACGTTTCTCTGCAAACGTCTTCGCCTGCTGCTGCACCGGGACTAGCAGCACGCAACACAGCACTCATGTTTCCCGACGTATTGCCAGATGGCGTCCATATCTCACACAGCGCCTCTTCTATCGTCTTTACACGACATTTGCAGCGAAGCACGCAGATACGCAGCCAATTTTTTTTTTGGTATTCCATTCTAAATTATTCTGCTTTTTCTTGTTTCACTATTTAGTTTTGTTACCTTTTCTTAGTTCCCTTACCTCTGATAGTCAGATTGCTTTACCTGTTTGAATATAGCGTGCGTATAATAACGTGCTTCGAACTTACTGCAAGTGGAACCAACGCATAAAATCTGTTTGATGCGGAATAATATGCGGCGCTGCTCATTCCACGGTAAGCGTAGAAACTACAGGCAGATAGTGTGTTCCACAGGTAATGCGCGGATGAAAGCGGCGGTAGCGGCAAGGAGTTTCATTTAACCACGAGCTGCAAATAGTTATACCAGATGTTATTTGATGCTGCGCATCGTCTGGCGGTGCCCCAGCAGGTCTATTGGCAGTATCGCAATTATCGTACTTTACGGAGGTCGAACAACACCACTCTACCTGCTGGCGTTCCACATTCTAACTGGGCTACATTCTAATATTCCAGATGCTTAAAAAATGTGGTTAAACAGGACAGTGACGACACTACCGCACGTGTCATTGGTTAGGAGAAACAATGTAACCGGAAGCTCAAAGAACCCGCATAACACGTATCATTCTTCATATGAGGCAGCGGAAATTTACGCGTCAATTCTAGGTGTTAGAAGCTTCTACGCAGGTTCTTTTTTTGCAGGCTATAATTTACAACTGTGTGGTATATCTAAAGGTACTGTGTAAAACGAGTTTCCTATAATAAATTACCCATGTATACAAATCTGGAACTCTCGTGCGTTCTCTATACGATCGCCGGAAAGTCGCGTTTCAGTGCCGGAAACGCTGTGTTCAACGAATAAAAATATCTATAAAGTTTAATTTTTTCGAGAAGAATATGGATGTTTTCGTAAACGTGGCAGAAATGAATCGAAAGTTACTTACGCCTGAGTTGATGTGTAGCTTATACGTATCAATGTCGGATAAAGGCACTGATTGATGAAGCAGCTGTGTAACGCCGAAAAATGGTACCATGCGCTCGCAAAATTAGACGCCTACTTGCGTACATGCGTGCTAAATAAAATTTGGCGGATCCCACTCATTTGGGAGTCGATGTCATGGTAAGCAGTGGGTGATTAGTGAGCTATGCCGAATTTTTTCGTACTGCTTTGAGTCAAGCGTTGCGAGTTGGACTGATCTCGTTGAACATTTTGAGTAGCTATGGGTACATCGTGAGTCGGCCCGTAGCAAGGAATTTGTAACAGCGAAGCAGCTCTAGCTCGGCGTAAAGCGTGTCACCATGCCCGAAAACCATCATCATCATGAACAAGTAGGTGCCTCAAAAGTTGGGCAGATCACGCTACCCATCGCTGCGGCGCGGCCTGTAATAACCCTGAGAACGAGTACAGAGAGAGAGAGAGAGAAATAAGGAGAGAGAGAAAGAAACAGAGTGCCGGAAAGAAAGATATAAAGAAAGAGAAAGAGAAAAATTCTTGCCGAAAAAAATGTCTTAGCGAGGCGGGATTCGAGCCCGCGTACGCTCGATCCCAAGGCGAGCGTCCTAACCAATGATAATAATATCTGGGGTTTAACGCCCCAAAACCACGATATGATTATGAGGGACGCCGTAGTGGAGGGCTCCGGAAATTTCGACCAGCTGGGGTTCTTTAACGCCCACCTCAATCAAGGTACACGGGCGTCGAACAGTTTCGCCTCCAATCAAAATGCAGCCGCCGCGGCCGGGATTCGATTCCGCGACCTTCGGGTCAGCAGTCGAACGCCATAACCACTAGACCGCCGTGGCAGGGCAAAGGGACAATATTTCAGCATAGTCTAAAAGGAAGAAACCGGGCGGGGAAATTGCCTGCAAATCTCGCAAGGCTAGATCCACCGGTAACCTACAACATCCTCAGCATCATTATCATTAAAACCTACCACAACGAATAAGTCGCAATACATTCTAAACTATATAGTAAAAAAATGTATTCCAACCTTCAGATATTACAAAACTGCAAAGGTACTTTGAAAGAAATGCCAGGACCTAATTCTGAAGCGTAGGAACGCACTCTTTCCAGTAACTTGCCCTGAATCTATATGCATGTAGTGGAACGCCAAGATTCTTTGGATACCTGTTCTCTCAGCGCCAGCGAACTGGAGCGGTATACAGCCCTAGCTAAGCCACAATCGTAAATGTTTAGTGGAGCTAAAAGATTTCGCGATAAAATACGGAATTTTAGATGCGTAAGAATTTCTATGCCGACTCGCCGAGAAAACTGTCCGTCCTCGTCCGTGTTTGTCACATAAGTCGATCGCCACCATAAAGAAAAATAAGTGAAAATAAGTTTTCACTAAGGTGCTTTGGTTTGAAACCCGGGCTTTCACGCTCCGTAGGCGTTGGTCCTAACCACCGCGCTACGAGTGCGTGCTTGCGAAACATGAACATATGTGACCTACATAAAGCCGTTGTGCCGCGGTGCAAAACAAATATAGCAAGATAACACTCTCCTGAGGCCTCGTTGAATTTAACGGAGTTAGGATAAAATGTCTCTCCAGGACAAGATGTAAAGTCGATAGGGAGGACGGAAAACATGAGGAAAATTAAAACTTCGCGAAATTTTGATTCCAAGCACGCGTTTTTCATATTGTGATGCCACATGCCGATATAGCTGTTATACGTGCACAAGAATATTTGGTCATCTGCGTAAGTTAATGCTCTAGTTTTATTGCCTGCTTTACTGAAGCCATGGATATATAACTTGATTGTGTTATATCTGAGCCAGTGGTTATATATAAAGGTAGAACAACATCGGGGACATTTCATTCACACAGCACCAAACAAAAATTGTCCTGAGAGGCTAGCATCGAAAATTTTGAGGAATCGAACAATGATTAGAGCAAAGTCGCTCCCACATGGCTACTATGAGCCACATCCACAGAAAAACCAAAGCAAGGAATTACGCCAGTCAAGTAGCTGAAAAATAATGCTGTTGCAGTGAATGAGTTCAGAGCCGAAGGAATTGTTAAAGCCAAGTCTGTGTCTTTCTTGCTTCTCGTCAGCCTCTAGCTGTCAATGCCACACGAGAATACATTTACTTCCGGTGCTCAAAAACGCTGCGTGTAGTTCGCGGAATATTCGTGTAGGGAAAATGTAAATCTATTGAACCTAATACAAAGCGCATACAATTTAAAATAAAACATTAAGTTTGACGATTTCCGTTAGAGTGAGAACAGAAAGCACAGCATTTATATACACACACTGCGAGCGTGGAATTCTCGTACACAGGTACAGGTGGTGGCAGCGCATCTGTGCACTAGCGTACGCTTTCGTTCCAGTTCTTCCGCTGAAGTTACCAAAAATAGATACAGTGGGAGAGCGCGCGAGTGTACGAAGAGTCGTGGCCTTTCAACGGAAAAGCTCGCTCGACAAACAAGGTGAGAGTGCATCGAAAATGACTAAGCCACGCTTAGATCTGGTTCATAAAGAGATAGCTTTTAGTCTAATATTTTTCAAGAAATTATAGTCTATTCTCCAGCAGGGTGACTCTACGAGGCTGACTATATTTGCATGACAAGTTCAAATGAACAATATATTATTTACTCAAAAGTAACTGACATATTGTAAATTGCCTGTTTTGTAAAACATTTCATGTAATGTAAAAATAACAACTGGTTTGTGCTTTATCACATACAAAAGGCGTGCGCTTGAAATAGAATGGAACAGTGGTGCATCTTTTAGTACTACTATTTGAACGGTGATAATCTCAGAACTTGTGCTAGTTTCAATATTGCTTCCCAAATAAATCGACCAGAGTGCTTACTGATTTTATTTATTAGGCTGCTGTGCCTTAAAGTAAACAGCTACAAAGTTGATTAGTGATATTTTTTTTAACTGAAATTATGCATTTGGATTTTTTTGTCAAAGAGTTGTCCGCCGCTTCGAGTAATCCGTGGTGCGATAGTACTCGCGTTTTCTATCGCGTTTGGTTTCTAGGCAGCCGAGTCCGCATTGGTGGGTGGCCATGATGCGGTGTTTACGGTGAGGCCTTGGCGCTTTCGTTGTCGGATGGCTGTATCACCTTCATGATACAGCCACCCTTGCTTGTTGCAGTTATAAATTTTGTGTTGCTTCAATAAAGCTGAGTTTAAATTTCGCGGCCTTTCCTGTGTGCCTCTTGCTCGCGTCCCCGTTTCTTTAGCGCTCCTCTGTTGCACATCGTTATCCGTGCTCTGCAGTGGACGTACTCTTAACTTCTCATGCGACGTGACATCTGTTTGCATAGGTTCAACGCACGCATGATCACCAGCGGAAGCAGTTTTCAAAACGTCAACGAAGCAGCCTGCGGGATCCAACATGACTGCAATGCGTTGGGTAAGCATTTTAGCAAAATCTTTTTTAAAGGTGCGTTCACAGCACCGAGTTCGCGTTGCTTGTCTCAGGAATCAAAGGCCGCATCGCAGGCGTGCATTCGATGCTTCAGCAGCGCCTGTAGGTTCTAGGAATGTTTATTACATTCAAGAGAACGTTATACAAAATTTATGAGCCCCGCAATGTTAAAGCGGAATCTAAAGCTGGGTGAACGGAGCAGGAACAGTGAAATGAATGATAATTGGGAGCCCTTACCCTATCGTGAAAAGGGGGGTAACGAAAGGTTGGCGTGTGCCTGCCCTGTCCGACTATTAACGCGACGTCGTTAAAGAGCTCGTTTAGGAGAAATTTCGGTGTTTGCATCGTTGGCTCTGAGTGAAATATCAGAGTTCTCCGTGAGTGCGCTTAGCGTTCATTTTCTTGGCCTGCGCTCTGGCGAGAGTGAGGTGCGGGTAGGAATGACAAAGGGCTGTGTCTGGCCCAAGAGTGGCGAGAGACAGGCTCACTTGAAGCGACGCCATCTAAAGAAATTGCGTAGGTGAGGAGAATCGCTGTACGTCAACGCCACCTAAAGAAACTTCGTTTTTAAAGACGATAGTCTTTCTTGGGGAACTTAAACGCAGAAATTTTGGTCTGTCTTTCTGTCTGTCTGTCTTTCTGTTTGTCGGCACGTCCCTCGATTCAGCCACTCGGCCAAAGTTGAACCACTTGCCCAAGGGCCAGCCGTCTTGAACTGGTACGGCTGTTCATACTTGTGAACGTTGTCGATCAAAAATTAAATATCATGCATATCTGAGGTGCAGCATCACTAGGTAAGTATTAGGTGGCGTGTTCCTTTAATAGAAAATGCATACATACGTAATTTTAAGGACCCTAGTTTCTTAATCTGCGCTGAAAATGCATAAGAATGGAAGCTTGAGCGAGTTGGTATGCGTCATCTTTGTTGAAACAGCGCTCACTAGACGACGACGAAGTAAAAGAAGGCACAGGACAGGCGCTGCCTGTCCTGTGCCTTCTTTTACTTCGTCGTCGTCTGGTGAGCGCTGTTTCAACAAAGCTGAAAATGCGACTGCGCTGAAATTTGCCTTCCTCCGTGCCCTTCGCACGAGCTCATTGTTGTGTTTCGGTTTCGGTTCTGTATTGCACTGTACGAATGCCATGGGTCGGTGTTGAAAAACTTTAGTTTTGAGAAGGCCAAGAAGGTGAAAAAAATATTTAAAAAATGAAAAAGCAGCGTTGTGGGCGGCCTTCAGGCTGCCGGTTGTGGGCGCCGCTCTGGCGTTCCTGTTTTACCCAGGCGACGTGTAAATAAAAGAGTGTGTGGAGAGTACTCGTTCAGTGCGGACGTTTTCTCGGCAAAGGTCTCGCCTGCTGCTGCGCCGGACTACCAGCACGCAACACAGCACTCATGTTTCCCGACGTATTGCCAGATGGCGTCCATATCTCACACAGCGCCTCTTCTATCGTCTTTACACGACATTTGCAGCGAAGCACGCAGATACGCGGCCAATTTTTTTAGGTGGTGTCGGTTGTGTACGCTCCCTCGGATGGAGAGAGGGTGTCCACATGCAACGACGCCTCGCCAAATTTCCTTGGCACGGCGGGCATGTCATGCCAGTTGATCTGCTTGCGTTCCAGCGCAGCCGCGGTAGTAATAAGCGTTTCTGGCGAGTGGGCCGGTGGATTGGGCCACTGCCGCACTGGAACGCTACCGTAGCGTTCCAGTGAGGACGTGAATGATCATATCGCCACCGGGTTAAAATTGGATTGGCCTAAAATAGTGTCAAATAAAGAGCGATGATACAACACTGAAATACAGTCGAACCCGACTATATCGAACTCGGGTAAATCGGATTGTCATTTATATCGAACTATTTTTGAACACGGCGATGTTTTAATGGAAGCTCTATAGCTACTTCGAACGAAAATGCCCAGAACACTGTACATATCGAACATCGGGCAGCGCGAAACGCCCCGGAAGTTGGCTTTCCCTCAAAAATTTCGGCTTTTCCTCATGGAAGCCGGCTTTCCTGCACCCATGTGGGAGCGCGCGTTGTGTGACTAGGATGGTGCCGCGTGGGGCTAATAGAAACTACCTCTTGCCATGATATGCTTTTTCCCATGATTGCTCATCGTTGCCCCACCGGCCGGTCCTGCGCGATCGCTTCTCCGCTCTAAAAGAGTCGAATGTTAGGCGAGTTGGTGTTTGGATAATAATAACATCGTCAGCAGCGCGACGAAAGCAGCACTACAGAAAGGAAGACGAATACAGGCGTTTGGTTAACGCGCTGGCTGCGGCAAAGCAGAAGAACCTGCTGTCCTCCGCAAAGCTGGCGATTATCAATACAGCCGAACGTGGGCAAAAGAAACCTTACGTCGCTTATGCGTACGGCATTTCAAGAATCACACCGAGCATGACATTGAAAAACACTGACGACACTAGGGCCAAGGCAGACGAGACGCTTCCGGCACCCCAATAGTACGTACAGCTGCATATGCAGATACGACAAACCACGGAAAAAAAAAAAAAACGCGTATTGCCACGAAGCCGTCTTCTTTACATTACCGTGAGCGCTGCGGTGAAGCCAACGTGCGCACCGAAATTATGATAAAAAATACAATACTTGTATTAAAAAAACTAGGAGGACGCTTGACCGTCGCCCTCAAGAGTGGAACGCGATAGCGTAATCGGACTCTGTTCGCATCGCCTTCTCAATCGCTAGCCTCCCTTCGCTTCACGGTGGAACCTAAACCACGCCGCAGAGAAAGGAACGTCTATGTGCCCGTAAATTGGGTATTTTGAACTATTGTAGAATGCGTACTGCAAGTGCAGCTGCGAAGTTCCCACTACGACAGAATTCTTCCTTTTGCGATTTGGCGAGATACCAACTACGTGTGTGTAAGGCAACACGCGCAACCAAAGCTGCGCACGGTTCGTGATGCTGCTGTTGATAATGATAATTACGCCTCAATGCTTTGCAAATGGTGGGCCTTTAGACCAACCACTCGTTGCCCAATGCACATGCTTTGACGACCTGGTGTGATTCTACGCTTCTGCCACGCAGTATTGCACGTGTTAATGACACACTTTGCATTACCTAACATTCATATAGTTTTTACAGCGAAAGCTGTTATGAGGTCACAACTAGGGCCGTTTTTAGCACCGTAGTTGTCCGCCGCCGCGTCGGTGTTCGTAACCACTATCGCGCGAAATAAAAAAAAACGAAATAAGAAAAATTTCCAGGATGGAAAGAGGTTCGAACCTGGGCCTTCTGCGTGGGAGCCCAGTGTGCTACCTCAGAGCCATGCCGTTGCTTGGAACTGCTTTGCAAAATAGATCCTATACAGGCTTCATATCGGGAAGGAACCACATTAACTGATGTAATATAGCGTGGTAGAAGAGTAAAATACCAACCAGGCATCAATCAATGCGAATTCTGTAACCAGGCGTCACACAATGCGAATTGCGCAACGAGTGGGTTGTTGAATGCTTCCAACCCATTACAAAGGGCTCTGCCATAATTCTTCATCGTCATCAACCATAGCATCAATAAAGTGCACATAATGCCTTAGAGGTGTTTAGCGGGTATCCCTGTTGTTCGCAGAATGACGAAAAATTGCATAGTGGCTGCTTCCCTACTTCACCAAAATTATGATGATTTATAGCGTAGTGTGTTCCTCGAAAGTGCACTTCCATTGGTTGCTAAGGAAGCCCATAAGGCTCCCATGATTTATTTCCTCACGGTCTCAATAAAGTTATTTCTCTCTCTCTCTCTCTTTCTTTCTCACGTAAACGTATGTTATGAAGCTTGGTGGGAGAGTTTAATAACGACCGGGCGTCACACAATGCGAATTACGTAACTATTGGGTCGTTTAAAGGTTCCAAACCATTACAAAGGGCTCAGCCATAATTATTCATCGTCATCAGCCGTCGCATCAACAAAGTGCACATAATGCCTCACAGAGGGTACCTCGCTTCTCCGCAGAATGACGAATAATGTCGGGGTAAATGCTTCCCAACTTCACAAAAATTATGATTTGTCGCGTAGTGGTTACCTTGCTAGTGTACTTTTATTAGTAGCCACAACAGAGTTGATAACGGGCTCTAGAAATGCCGCTCTTCCAGCTTTTGCTGTGACTGTGCTGCGCTTTCCGCGCAGTACTGTCACACGGGCGTGGCTACGTGGTAGAGCACCTGCTTGCTACGCAAAAGGGCTGAGTTCGATTCCCTCCCGAACGTAATACTTTCCTATTATTTCTTTATTTGCACCTCTCTCGAGTTTTCGCTCACGGACAACGCTTATTTTGCTCACACAACCAACGACAACGACGCCGACACCGACATTTCTGCGAAATGAGCCATTTGACGCTCTCACGTTACTGGTAGGTCAGGCACGCACACCCCAAGCTTCGAATGGCCCTAATTTCCCGATAGGAGAACAGCTCCTTATTTTATGCTGAGGATTTTCCACTTTTCAAGCTTCCCGTTTTCGACACACATCAAGGTCGCATTTCTAGTCGCGCATTTCTGGTATCTACGACGCGAATAGCGAACGGAACCAAGGGCAGTTGTGTTCTCGTGGTGGCACTTGGTGATCTTTGAAAGCACAAGGCCTGTTCACACTCCTTTTTTACTAACCAGCTGGCGGAAGGCACGGAACGCTTGCGTTTCGCGCGCAAATTTGTAATTATTTGGTTCCTCAGGCGCGATTTTCAATAAGGTGAATGGGAGCGGTGGGCGGTACGTGGAAAAGCAGTTGACAATAAACCAGCGCGATGGAGCTTCGCCCACCATTTCCACCGCTGCCCACCGTGGGGAGAAGCCTGGCCCTTACATACAATGTGTGTGGAGAGAAAACCAAGATGGAAGGCCGAAAGATGTTACGCATCCGCGCACTGAATTATACGAGCAGGAGGATCGACAGCTCGTCAGCTATCGTCAGCTCAAACGCTACAATAAACGGCGCCATGCGCTGACCAGAAACGAAAGAAGAAATGAGGGAATGGAATTTTCGCATTGATATCTCTATGCAAATGAACGCTGGTCTTGCCAACGCCAATGGCAACTAAGTTGACTATATTTCATTCCGTTGTCAACAGTCAAACGCCCACGCATTTCGATTTTGCAGGGTGATCGTTCAGTTATTCCAGGAAAAAGCGCTGCTGCTAACAACCCCTTTAGAATTACAGCGAATTCATGCCCGTTTAGTATGACTCAATTTGTCACTGTTGCCAATGAACAAAGCCTCGTGTGATTTTATCTCTCAGGGATCCCACCAGACACCTGGGACGGCAAAAGTTAAGCATTCTGGATAGTGGTACTCCATACAGCGCGGAGTACAGGACCGGCCAATAATGCCACTTCATCTTAATACCTCGCAAAAGAAGGCAAAGCGAAATGGAGATAGAAGGAACAGGGCCGGGGCTGGTTCTGTTATTGTTCTCGCTGTATGTTGCTCAAGACGGAGCTCGAACAATTTACTCAAATGTCAGTTTTATTGAAATCAATAACAGCACACCAGCTACCCCGCTGACACTCCGGACGTTTTTATTTATGTTCACCTGCAATACGAATTCTTGGCGGTGCAGTTAGATACCACCCAATTATCAGACTGTTTAGCGAACGGTCTTTGTTTCAGGTGCGTGACTTCGGAAGCTGCCTGCTGAGCCTGGCGTGCGTGGCCTTGTCCATATACTGCGTTGCTCGTGTCTCGTCTTCTCAAGCTGAAGCAAAACCAGAGTCTCGTTGTCCTTCCCAAATGAGGAATGCCAGGATTGTGGACTTGACGCAAAATTTCACCAACGATACGATATACTGGCAACCCGGCTATTCCTTTCACCTGGACATAGCGACGTATCCGGGCCCTGGGGATGAATGGTAAGGCTGCAGTCATTCCACCATATTAGCTTTTATATTGGCATAGAAGCATACTTGGGCCGTTGGGAATAATGGTAAGGCTGCAGTCATTCCACCATATTACCTTTCATCTGGATATAGAAGTGTATTCGGGCACTTGGGATGAATGATAAGGCTACCGTCATTTCAATATATTGCCTTTCATCTCGGTATAGAAGAATAATCGGGCACATTGGATGAATGGCAACGCTGCCGTCATTCCATCATATTACCTTTCATATGGATATAAAAGCATATTCGGGCCCTTAGGATGAATGGTAAGGCTGCCATCATTCCACCATATTGGAGGGTCTAACAATCAATTTAACACCCGAGTGGCGATAAAATGTATCCCAGTGAGATGATGCAAAAGTAACCATTAACCCTATTGAAGATACTGGAAACTTAATTTCGGAGGTATTGGAAAGCATTTGTTCTGCTCTTGAGGCAATCGTCACTCGATATCTGCTCTCCAATTGTCGACGTAGCACGCTGGCCGCAAGCCGCAAGCCGCTTGTCAAAAGAACTGGTCAGCCGTACCATTAGAGCTCCCTTCAACCTCGGCTATTTTTCATGTCATACTTTTTTCCGTGACCCGCGCTGTGCCCCTGATGTGTCGTAAGCACGGTTAACTTGTCGCGAGAGGCGGATAACTAGAATGTCATAAAATCGAGGATGAGTTAGAGGAATCCTTAAATTGCAGTGGCTTACTCTGGGAAAAACTGAAAATTTTTCTCAGGAAGTTCTCAGAACCCACAACCGTGCACGCATCAATAATTAAAGTGAAACGTTCGTTGCGTACTAAAAATTTTAGGCTACATTGTTTCATATGCGGGGCTCACAGACCTGAAGGCTGACGAATTAATTTATAGTAAAGGATGAAAGTTATCTCGTTCAGTGACGCAGTAAAAGTGTAAGGCGGAGAGGATTGTAAGGTTTGACGGAATGCACTGTAGAAGGGGTGGGGTCATGTTTTACGGCGCAGATTTTAGGTGTGAAATCAGTCCTACGGTAACGAGAAAATGGAACGAACATTCATTAACGGGAAACATTGCCATCCACACGTCCGTAGAATGAAGCTAGAAGAGAAATATACCGACGTTTCTCTGACAGATTTCTGAGACGACAGCCTTCCCTGCTGACGAAGAAGTTTGAGTATCGAAAGGTGGGCTAGTTGGTAATTCATACTTCTTCAGCTTACTGGGAGCGCAGGAACACACAACAAACGAAGGAAGAACCATCAAACACGAGCGCTTGTGTTCTGTGGTTCTTCCTTCGTCTGTTGTGTGTTCCCGCGCTCGCAGTAAGCTGAAGAAGTTTTACTAAGACAAATTTCTAAAAAAGCGGGAAACGCTTATTTCGGATGAATCCCAAGGACCTTAATGTAGCGCTATGCTGGAAATGGGCGAGTGGCAATTTTCAACCTTTTCAAGCTTATTAGATTTAAAAATGAATAATTACAAATCTGCAGAACGCATGCGCTTCAGAGCAGCGAACACACCGTATTATATTTACTGCCTGTTAACGCTTATCTCTGGCACATTTGGCAGTCAAGCGTCAGCTTAAGATGAAGGTTTACAACCGTTACGATTTCGGGCTTCACGTTACAGAATTAAGCACAGTCACTGCTTAGACTTTGCGTGTTCTTCCCCTACCACCTCTAATTTTCTTGCTTATATGACTTATTTTGCTTTGTTAGGAGACAGCTCGACAACATCTCGGAAGCAACGCACGGTGGAACACACTTAGATGCGCCGTTGCACTTCGCCAGGGGAGGATGGTCTGTGGCGGAAATTCCCATTGAGCGTCTTATGTATGTGCCTATTGTGAAGTTGGATGTCCGGTCGAAGACTAAAGGAGACCCCGAATACATTATCACATTGTCTGACATACACAACTGGGAAAAGTGCTATGGAAGAGTTCCTGATGGCTGCCTCTTTCTTTTCGAGACTGGACAGTGCAGAGTAAGTACGTGCGTTGGAACGACGACGTTTTATGCAAGTGAGACGCCCGTTTGAACTGCCCTGTGTCTCTTAAGACTTCCGGTTTTTCAGTTTTAAGAGCACAGCTCTTTAGCTTTTCGCTGCGCCCGGTAGTGCGGACGGGAATTATCATCATCACGAACCGGTACGCGCTAGCTTCGTCCTCTTCATCTTCTGCTTCGCTCCCACAACCCGTGCGCCGATTTGACCGACGTGGAATGCAATAAATATGAGGAGCGAGTCTGTCACGTGAATAAAAATTACGTAACAACATGAACTAGTCACGGGACTAAAAACCGCGTAACATCAGGTAATAACTAGTCAAGGAACTATAATGACGCAACATCACGCAACTAGTCACGTGACTGAACATCACGTAACATGTAGTCACGCCACTAAAATCCCTTAAGATCGTCTAACTAGTCACGTGACTGAAATCACGCAACCTCACATAACAACTACTCACGTGACTAAAGATCACGTAACATCACGTCACAAGTAGTCACATGGCTAAACACCGCGTAACGTCACGTAACAAGTAGTCCCGTGACTAAAATCACGCAACATCACGTAATAGCCAGTCCCGTGGCATGTTCCCTCCAGAACGACATAACAGCTCGTGACGCTACATGTTCCCGCCAAAAACCACGTAGCAGCTAACCACGTGACTAAAATCACCTAACATCTAGTAACGTGACTGAAGTCACTTAATATAGCGTAACGACTGCTCATATGTGACTAAAATTCGCGTAACGTACGTACAACTGATCACGTAACATAATTCTGCCAAAAAGCACGTAACAGCTAGTCACATGGCATTTTTTTAGTCACATGTGCAACATGTTTAACTTAGCGCAACGACGACGTGGACACAAGAGAAGAGCAGACAAACCACAACGCTGACTCGCAACTGAATATTTATTAGAAGTTATGAACGAAAAAAGGACACTTCAGCCCTCACACCCATGTGACACACAAAACCAATGAAACGGCAGGTCAGCTGACATCTTGAACAATAAAGAGCCTCACGCAGACCACGTGTACTCTCCAACACCAGAAAAGTTAATATACTGTGCTATCCAAAAACCTAACCAGCTGACCTGCCGTTCTACTACTGTACTAGTAATGAAAGGCATAATTGAAAAAAAAAAAATCCGAGATTTTCCATGATAAAGCTGCGATAAGATTACGGGGCTCGCGCAGTGAGTAACTACGCAATAAGTTTGACCATATGAGGTTACTAAAAGCGCACATAACTCCAAGTACACCAGTGCTTTTGTACTTCGCTTCTGTTGAAATATGGCCGCATTTCGCTCGCGGCAAGTTCAGCAGCGCCACAGTTAACCCTAGCTACTAAGCTGCAACAGCGGGTGGCATGATATTGCATGACAAATCTTTTGCCCCATCTCGTGTTTTCTATATCTTTCGGCGAATAGTTCTGGCCGAATCGGACGACCTACATGGGACTGGACGAGAACGGAGACCGACACTTTCCCTCCCTCGATCCTGAGGCGGCAACGTTTTTGGTTAGCGAGCGTCGTCCGTACGGGTTTGGTCTGGACGGGCCTTCTCTGGATCACTATCCGAATGTAACGGTGCACGAGATCGTCGCCGCTGCAAGCTTGTACGCTACGGAGAACTTGGCCTGCAGCCTCTCACGTGTGCCGGCCAAGGGGGCAACGGCTGTCGTCCTTCCCATGAAGATACCGGGAGCCAGTGGCGCCCCCGTCCGCGTTGTCGCTACGTTACCCTGACGCCCGCAGCCACGGCGCCTCTACGCCGCCCTGCGGCGAGTACGCTTGCCGCACATTTGATATGCGCAAATAAACATAAAAAAGATGTATGGCAACGTTCACTTATCTATTGGCTCACTAGAGGTGCTCACACGGGTCAGTTTAACCTATTATTTGTCTGACAGCGCGATCAGGTGGCACCTGAATTTCAGGACAGTTAAATCGTGCGAGTGATATATATATATATATATATATATACAGTAAAACCTCGGTGATACGAATCTCGCAGGATCACCAAAAAGTATGAAAAATTAGCATGCGACAAAAGAAAGCTGGTCGATATTTTCATTTCTTCTTTTTCAGGGCCGCAGAAATGTCACGAACAGCTCTGAATGATTGCCAGTGAAGTTTTTAGACGACAACAATCATACCTTCGCTCGTAGATATAAGGCCCGTACGCGCCTGTGTAATTATTGAACGAGGTGTGTTGTCACCCGCGACAGCTAGTAGCCCCTTCCAAATCTTAGGATGCTTTTGTGCATGACACTCAAGTACTGCGGCGAAGGTGAGTTAAGGAGCGCTTTGACGCGATAGATGAAGGCCAGAAAATTTCACAACCGCGGCCCTAAGTCAATATTTTCATCGGGGTGGTGTTGGGGATGTTTTTCGAGAGATTTACGGCCGTGCCCGCACAAGTGTGTCCCCAACAGTCGTGCATGTTGACGTTGTCAGGCCTAGCTCCTTCGCCAAGACCGTCCTTGTCTTCTTTCCTTCCTCGTACAACTTTCATAGGGTGTCTGATGCACGAGAACATCGCTTCCATGGAGGACATGGCTTGTAATCTAAACGCGCAGACACACGGAGGCGCATTAGGGCCCCCAAGAGTCGCGCACACAATCTCGGAGGCTACGACGCTTCACGGAAGGCTTATTCTGATCACTGTGTCAGAAAAGTATTTTTCTTACACCGTGATTCTGACCAACTGGCGGCTCGGCGCGCATACCTGCGCTTGAGTTTCTGCTCCCGCACGTGCTTGGCGCTTCTTCCGCGAGTGCGCGGAAAAACCTCTTCGTACCTGCGCGGTAGCGTACGTCGTATCAAACGTCGCGGGGTGAAAATCTGTTCGAAACAACCGTACTCCATTACACCGCAGGCCAATGGGCCTTGGCCAGGACGAAAGAAAAAAAATCGCCCGCATCTTCCCACGGGGGGAACTCGAGTAAATGCGTCACAGAGTGGTGGGGGTATCGCGTGAATGCTGCGTAATTGGGTATGATTTTTGGGAATGCTTAATTTTTACACGATGCGCACACCAAGTGCGACTTGAACGGCTCCAGCGAGCACGAAGTTCCGGGTCCGCAGCTCGCTTCAAACGCTGGCATTCAGCGCCGTATGCTCGTCTCTTCGCAGCCCTGTCTTCTGCGTTGCTTGGTGTTGTTGATGCCGACGATAATGAGGGTGGGGTAACGTTGCCTTCAACGAGTGGTTGGACGCTGATTGAAGGTACTGTTGCTTCCATCGCATCTACTCGAGCCATGCAAAGCGTCAAGTCAAGCGAAAGCCAAGTAAAGACGCCCTTGACTGAATTCCGAACGCGCGCTCCGCCGCTTATATACACACCGCCCGCGTTCGAGGGAGAGGAGGGAGGGACAGAGACGAGGGAGGGAGGAGGGAGAGGAGGGAGAGGAGAGGCTTGCTGCCGGCACGAGACGAGCCGAGCATGCGCAGTTGGGGTGTGGACGGGGCCGCCGACGCCGCAGGTGCGACTAAGAAATTTTTTAAAATTTGTATCACCCCGAAATTCGTATGAGCCGTGATCGTATCACTGAGGTTTCACTCTCTCTCTCTATATATATATATAGGTTTATATCTCCTTGGTACCTACCGTATGTATTTTCTTTCTTTATTTATTTACTTCTTTAGTTATTTATACATACTATGGGGAGAAGACTAAGTTTAAGGTTTGTTCCTGACCATCTCGTTTGAATAAGACTGACCTAGAGGATCTCTAATCGAGAAGGCTGCGTTCGATGTTGTTGCAATGACCACTTTCAAGGGGACCCTGAAACGGCTTTTCGACATTTTGTCAGCGTTTAGGCTACACATCATGAAATCATTAGCACATTAAATTAAACGAGCCACCTAGTATCAAGGCAGCTACGGGCAGGTGTATACTACCCTCCTTCTCAGCAATGCCTTTATTTCTTTTACTTGTAGAACGCGCAGCCATCACTGGCGACGGCAGCGCACTCGATGGGTTCAGGTGCGCTTCCGTCTCCGCGGCCACTGCAATCAACTTCGGCAGCGCTGACTGGCAGCAGCATGTCAGCGGAGACCATAGAGTTTGATACTATGATAACTAGAGAGGGAATCTGGCGCTGGTGTCTATGCCGGCTCCTTCAGCAGCGCTTGAGCCTACTATGGTAATGAGAAGAAGTACAGTCTTCAGATCTGTTTCGGATGACTTTCGTTCTTGAGATTCG
Organism: Rhipicephalus sanguineus; assembly: GCF_013339695.2. Lineage (NCBI taxonomy): Eukaryota > Metazoa > Arthropoda > Arachnida > Ixodida > Ixodidae > Rhipicephalus > Rhipicephalus sanguineus. The sequence goes on along the minus strand of NC_051177.1, from coordinate 126,587,119 downwards.
TGACGCTTGTTTACCGAGTGTAAAACAATGTGATATGAAGTTATCTCTAATTTAAACTTGCTTCATTCTTTTGTACGTACAACTCATTGCAAAAAGTTCGCGTGACCGTGAGGTAGAAGTTAGGGATGGTCGATTAAAATTTTTAATCGATTAATCGTTAATCTTTATTCGATTTAGCCTTTAATCGATTAATTACTTTCGGTGGAATGTTTTAATCGATTAATCGACATTTTTGATGGGTGCTTTAAAACCGATATCTCCTTGTTTGAGAGGCATCGTTCGTGTTTGATATGGACCCAAATCTCTTTATCAGACGCGCTGACGATAGAAAATTCCCACTTTCGAAAGTGTCGACGACGGGCCCCTTGTGTCCAGTGTGCTGAAATTTCCACTTTCGCACACTGGACAGAAGGGGCCCGTCGTCGTTGGATGATGTCGCGGATTCAAGACTCTGTGGCCATCATCCCTGGACTATTCGGCAGCAGGGCGTATTTTCTCGAAGCCTGCCTGCTCAAGCTCATCGAAACTGGAGGCGCGTTCGGGGACCACACTGGTTGGAAAGTCGCAGCTGAAACATCGAATGTGGCGGTGGGTGAGGAAATCCTGAGAAAGGTAAAAGAGAGACGAGGAGGAAGAGGAACTAAGACGCTCGCTCCCGTAAGCACGGCATCTTTTCTCGGTTTGTCGGTTAGATATTGTGGAAGCCCTACATATTACTATAATTGCGGACTGACGCGATCTTTCCCTTGAGGTCACCCATGCAGAGGTTACACAGAAACATACTGGCCTCAAACAGACCATCGGTACAGGCAACTGCGGGAAATAGAGGGACATGAGTTTTTGCCACCCAGCTAGAATAAACAACAGCTGCGCCAGTATACTCCACAAGTTTCATCTGATCGTTGCCTTAACACGGCGCCACTCGCACCTTTTCAATCGTGCGTACTGCCTGAATTGTGAGCGCTATCTAGTGTATCAGACATTACTAACATAAATTTCGCGATTGTCCTTCTTTCCTGTCACAGTAGTAGACGGGGGCCTCTAGCTGAAAGCTGTATGTCTTCCTGAATATGCGACCATACAGTATTACTAAATGCTACAAGGTCACTTCAATAGTAATGCACTGGATGCTAGACGTATGGTAAACCGACGCGTAAAGTTGAGGATTTCATAAAGGGTATATAAGACCCTTTTTCACAATTCGCGAGTGCGTATTCCTGTGCTACATGTTCTCCCAACTAATGGCAGCCACTTTCGTGCTTCAAGTGGAGACGAGGTTGCAGGTGCTGTCTATTATGCGTGTTCGTGTCAAGAGAGCCGAGTCTACATTTTCTGCGTCCCAGCGCAAGCAAACCCCGCATGAACACTCTGAAGAAGTGACTAGCTGCCATGAATTGGGCTAACTGCATCGCAGGAAAGCGAGCTGAACAATCATGAAAATGGTATATACCCTATGAGACGCACAGTTGGGCTAGTTGGTATACAGCAAAATAAAAGATGGTTACTAGCGTCCTTGTCCTCTTTACGCTAGCAAACTGTCTCATTATGTATGTACATATTACCTAATCCTCTCCCCATCATCGTACTTCATCCCTCTTTCCCCCCGGTGCAGAGTAACGGGTAGGGGCGTACTAGGTCAGGCCAGCCTCTCTGCCTTATATATTTCCCCTCTCTCTTTCATTGGTAAACCATATTTTATTTGCTAAAGAGTGAAACAGAACGGCACTAAGAACCAGTCAGGAAATAAGCAGCGCATATTACAATGCCGCACTTACACAAGAAACGAGTAAAATTTGAGGGTTGAATAAAATACAAAGAAAGTTGCGATTGACACTACAGGTGACAAGAACTACTTCTTTATCAAATATAAGGAGCTGTGCGTTTATGCGGCAACACGATGAAACAGCGCGGCAAAAAACGAACACGAACAAAATAACCAACAAGACGACGCGCTGACACGTATGAAATTTACAGAAAAGAGTAAACTACTCTGTTGAAAGTTGGCGAATCGAAGTGCTGCTTACTTTCTCAACAGACCCCTTTCGTTTTGTTTCAGTGGGGTTGCTGCTCCGAACCCCATGCTTTTTTCTAATGAGCGAAGAAATATCAGTTACCCGAGATGCTCGGGCGACAACCGACACCTCCTTTGGGTCGCCACACATCCAGCGTGCGAAAAAAGGCGCGGTGCGGTCTGCGTCAAACGTTGCTAACAGTCCTTGTGGGTGAAACCCGAATACATCAAAACAAAGCAGTAAACACGCGTGGCATCAATATCGCTAGTAATATTGACGGTGGTACTACCGATTGCACTACCGATACCATCGGTAGTGCAATCGTAGGACGCTACGAACCATCGTAACGCGCTACGAACACCATCCAACGAACACCATATAGCACGCTACATACTGTCGTAGCACGCTACGAACACTTGGATGCAGTGTCTGTACAACAAATGACTAAGCACAATATACATCATATATTTTTGCAGAAATGTCCAAGTCCACAATGTCCTTAAAACATGCTACTAAGGACTAACATAATATCAATGAGAACTAACAGACAATAATGCCAAGGTAAGTATGGAGCACGTTATTTGCAGTAATTAGAATATAAATGTGAAGAAAGTAAGGTGGACGAAAAAATAACTTGCCCCGGCAGGAACCGAACCTGCAACCTTCGAATAAAGCGTCCGATGCTCTCCCGCTGAGATACGGCGGCGGTCATCCTCCCGTCCACTTTATGGGGTATATATGTGCATGTAAACCTAGGAGTGTTAGCGCCGATCGCAGCCATGGCTTCGATCGGCGCTAACACTCCTAGGTTGCGCATATATACCATATATATACTATACAGGGTGTTTCAGCTAACTTGCGCCAAGTATACTTTTAAATTCCCGCGACTTGCCCGAGAAAGACAAGGACATTGCTGCGATGCTTCGCTCTCTTCTGAACACCATATTCATGCTTTTGAATAAGCTAAACACTCCGACAACCCGAGCTGCCCTGCAACTGCTGGAGGTTCCGACCCATGTGTTTCAGCGCTGCAGCTAATCACAACGGCTCGCCCAAGGCCCTCTCAAAGGCCGCGATTCCGCAATGGAATATCAGAGCGCTGATGTAATGTAGGTCAGAGAAGCTCCATCCAGCCTCAGTGACTGATTGCACCCCTTTGCACGCGCAGTGCTTTCCTTCTCTCTCTCTCTCTCTTCCTCTTTATATTCCCTATTCCCTTGTCCCCAGTGCAGGGTAGCAAACCGGACGTTCTTCTGGTTAACCTCCCTGCCTTTCCTCCTCTCTTTCTCTCTCTTTAAATTTCGCGCACTCTAGAAAAAGCTGGAAAAAAATTTAACAGGGCAGTTATCTTAGCCTAGATGAAGCAATTCGAAGTTGCCTAACAAACGTTACAACTTTCCTAGTAATATTTTTCGTTATAGTTACTATTTTAAAGGTTAGTTAAGCAGTCTTATTTGATTACCCAGTTTATCGGATTGGCAGTTATACTAGCATGGATAAATATTCTGACGTTCAGAAGCAAAGTGCTACAATCCTTCTGCACTGAAGATCTTTTTCTAGAGTCAATATTTAAAAAGTTCTTAAGGTAATCTTTGTTAAATTGCTGAGCTTAGTGTATTGAAAAAAAGTGGTCGCGGTATCTGCGTGCTTCGCTGCAAATGTCGTATAACGACGATAGAAGAGGCGCTGCGTGAGATATGGAAGCCATCTGGCAATACGTCGGTAAACATGAGCGCTGTGTTGCGGGCTGGTAGTCCCGGCGCAGCGGCAGGCGAAGACCGGCGGTGACCAACGCGCCCGGTGGGGACGCCGGCCAGCCCGAACACGCGGTTTTGGCGCGATGCGCCGAAGGAGAAGAAAACGTCCGCACTCAACGAGTACTCTCCACAAACTCTATTACTTAGCACGTCGCCTGGGTAAAACACGAATGCCAGAGCGGCGCCCCCTGTCATTCGTACAATGAAATACTGAACCGAAACCGAACACAACATGAGCTTGTGCAGAGGGCAACGAGGAAGGTAAGTTTGAGCGCAGTCGCATTTTCAGCGCACCTTAAGAACCTAGGGTGTAACATTGTAGGGCGAGTAGGCCAGAAGGACCGTCACGACGAAAACCTGCCCTCCTCACTCGTATTCGCCTAGGACGTTGGTGTGGTTTCGCGTTCCCTCCTCCGCTCCTGGCCTTTCTACAAAGCTACTGCCTAAGTACGAAGGCCCCTACCGCGTCCTACGTCAAGCATCCCCAGTTAACTATATGATTGAGCCTGTTCAATCATCTACGGACCGCCGTCGTCGCGGCCGCGAGACTGTTCACGTCGATCGACTGAAGCCGCATTATGACCCACCAGTTGTACCTGTCCTTAGGTCGCCAGGATGGCTCCTTTCCGCGGGGGAGTGATTTGTAACATGGTAGGGCGCAGACAAGAACGCCTGCGAAAGAAGAAGAGAAGACGGTTGTTGTTGGCGCTCGCGCTTGCTCGGCTTGGACCGCTGATCGCTTCAGCTGTGGCAATCTTTTAATAAACGCGTTACTGTCTCAACGTTAAACGCACACCATCAAGATCTTTAAAATTGCGTTTCTATGTATTTTCTATAATGTAACACACCACCTAATACTTACCTAATCATATTACGCCTCAGATATGCGTAATATTTACTTTTTGATCGACAACGTTCACAGTATGAACAGCCGTACCAGTTCAAGATGGGTTGGCGGTAAGCAAGTGGTTTCAACTTTGGCCGGTTGGCTGAATCGGGTGACGTGCCGACAAAAAGAAAGACAGACCAAAATTTCTGCGTTTAAGTTCCCCAAGAAAGACTATCGTCTTTAATAATCGAGTGTCTATATGCTCAGAACAATACTACAATTAATGGATACGCGTAGCACCCATGCTTACTTTTTTAATACTTGGTGCTTTTTAGCTGAAACACCATGTATGTGCATATAAATGCATATAATATATATATCTATATATATATATTATATAGAATATATTGAAATACGTAAGTATGGCATTAAGAGAACACAATTAAAGGGGTCATGAAGCACCCTTGGGCTGATTGAAAAAACACATCCTGCGGCAAGCTGACACGGCTATGACTGCTCTGCCAAATATTACAGTCGTGCGCGCCGCGTAATGGCCACAAGCGGAGCGCGAAGTTGCCGTTTCCCCAGGCTACCCTCTTTCAAACAGAGGCCGGTTCTCACTCTCGTCGGTGGGCGGGGCGTTTGTCCGCTGTACGTCGCAGAGACATAGCACGCTTATTGGCCGATAGCCGACGTAAATCGAGAGCGGCGTTCGGATCAGATGCGCTTCTTGCCGCGGGGTGCCGTCACTTGCCGGCGCCCTCCTCAGTACACGGTAGCCGCACTCGCGCAAGCGAATCACAGCGGGAGAGCGATCGCGTTCATGACGCGCGCTGGCGTAACTTCTTTCCCCCATGCCATCCCTCCCTGTCTAGCTTCCAGTGCGCTCGTCGGCACGAGAAAAGAGAGGAAAGCGCTGGGAGCGTGCGCCAACCCCGAACTCCGCTGATTCTTGACGGATTCGAGAAATTTTTGCGGCAATCGATTCGGGAGGCAGTACACTCCGATACTGAGGCAATTAGATCATTACTTGGAAAAGTGGTTCAGGACCCCTTTAAGGTCACCTATACTTTCCTTGGCTTCATTATCCGCTGGTTTTCATTAACCTCGTGTCAAACAGAGAAACGAGCCCTCAATATTCTCTTCCTTCATTCGTGTACTGGAAGTGTAATTCGAAAAGGATACCGTATTGATTTACATTTTCGCCGGATCGACCTCATACAAATATTGATTCATATCGCTTTTGATTCAGAATATTGAATTTGCTCCCTTGCATCTTTTTTGTTTTTCGGTGTACATCAGCGGGGTACAGGCTACCGCAAAATTTACGGACGACGCGAGTGTGGGATAAACTGCTTCTCCGAGCCACTTAGCGGTGCACCACCTATCTTCACCAATTGTCGACCGCGGCGTTGGGCCGGAAATGGGTGCTTCTTCTTATACAATGACATATCAATTTTCCGGCCCCGCCACGGTGGTCTAATGGTTATGGCGCTCGGCTGCTGACTCGAAGGTCGCGGGATCAAATCCCGGCCGCGGTGGCTGCATTTTCGATGGAGGCGAGAATGTTTGAGGCTCGTTTTCTTAGGTTTAGGTGCACGTTCAAGAACCCCAGGTGGTCTAAATTTCCGGAGCCCTCCACTAAGGCGTCCCTCATGATCATAGCGTGGTTTTGGGACGTTAAACCCCAGATAACAATAATATGATTATCAGTTTTCTGCTGCTGCGCAGCGCATTGGTAGTACGTTGTTTTCACGCAGTAATGTTTATCTCCCGTCATGCTCCTACTTTGATAGCGAAATCCCACCTATCACGGCGTCCCTCTAACGGTATACCATTGGGCAGAGGTCACTTTGGGAGAAATATTGCGGTTGATAGCAGTTAAGGACAGCGCCACGTCCGCCGAAGAGCGCGTTGCGTTAGAACGTGAAAGGTGGAAAGTATTTGTGCCCAGTAAGAAAATAGACAGGCCATCGATTAAGGGAGGGATGCGCCTTGGGCGTAGCGCTGCTGTCGATTGCCGCTGACGTAGCGGAAATGTCGCGAAGAGGCTCTTGGCCATGCACTTGCGTGGTCCGTAAATTCTTCTGGTTAACTATGTGGTTCAGAATTATGCTCTAAATTATTTTTTGACTTGTCGCTTTCGTTTTAGCTCGTGCTCGTATTCCTCATATACGTGTACAGTTGTTCGTGTTTGAATATAACGTGCGTATTAACGGGCATAGAACGTACTGTGAGCGGAAACACCGCATACAGCCCATTGTGTGCTGAGAAATAGATGGCATTGGTCATTTCACGGAGAGATTCGCAACTTCCAGCAGATGGTGAGCTCCACGCTTCAAACGCGCATGGGAGCCGTGGTAGCGACAAGCAGTTCTATTTAACACTTACCCACGAATAGTTAGAAGACATGTTATTTTATGCTGAGCGTCTTGTGGCGTTTCCTTAGGAGGTCTCCTCGTTGCCTCGCATTCGTCATGCTTTACGGATGACGCATAAAATCGCTGTACTACATTCCAACTGCTGTTATTCTACATTCTAATTGTTCTAGTACATTCTAACATCTTAACTGCTGGTAAAGTGTAATTTGGCGGAAAAGCGACGACATTTCTGCAGATGTAATTGGTTAGAATAAAAGAAAGTACTGTGGAACCCCATACACGAGCTCTTTTGCATATAAAGCTGGCTATACTTACAGCTTGATATTTATGTAAAATATATACTCTATGACGAATTGTACATGAAATATATTGAACTCGGATGCGTCCGCTACGCCCTCCAGGAAGGCGCCTTTGCACGCCGGAAACGCGTTGTTCAAAGAATATTAAAAAAAGTTGTTATGATGTCTTTTTTTCAGGAATAGGTATATATATTCTCATCAACGAATCAGAAGCCACGTTCATTTGAGTTCTGGCGTATCTTATACGTATTACTGTGGGAGAAAGGCCCGCATTGATAACGCAGATTTAGTGGCGCTCAAAGTCGGTACGAGGCACACGCCAGAAGGAACACCTGCTTCGAATATATTTGTGCTAAATAAATTTAATCTTCTCTGCACTCTATTTTCTCCTATAGGAGAGCGCACATTGTATTGGAAGTTTGCAGGGGACCACAGATCTGTTCAAACGACTGAATTGGCGAAGAAGTTAGTATTTTTCTCTACTTCACCAGTCACTGTGACGTTTAGGTCGTCGTTGCGTCGTCGTGGTGTACGCTACGCTCTGTGAAATTCGATCCAATATAAGAACCGATAGCTGAGATGGACGTGCACGATGATATATGAATTAGCATGTGTACTTTAGCGTTCGGTACTACGCGTCAGTGGTTCGGACTTGGAGATAGCAGCGCTCATCTCCCACTATGGCATAAGTTGTGAGATCACCATCAGTTTATTGAAGATCTAGCGAGATCAACATCCACAGTGGTAGCGTCTAATTGAGGTTAGGCCTGACGTTGGTCAGTGCTCCATACAAGACTTATGTTACACGCAGTCGCTGAAATGTGCAGACAATGTAATGGCAACTGCAGTTACTGCGAAAGCAAAATAAATGCACACTCATTACAATTACTCTAGAGTGAAATTTGCATAACGGTAAAAATGTAAATGGCTATACATTCTAATATTACGTCCGGATTTAAAAGAGACGATAGATTGCACGACTTTAGGCGAGCGGTGTCAGTTCACGTCTTTGAAATCGCCGACTTGAACTGCGTAGTTTCAACAATACCAAGGAAAAGATAGTAGTTATAGCTTAAAAAACAACAACAAAAACATGCTAACGTTTTGAGATGCTGTTTTATCGCCCTTACTAAATAGGTGGGTAGCGATGTAGGTCATTCATGGTGAGGATTTCTGATAGCGCTATCTATATTGTATATTTGCCAAAATATATTTTACATTGAAACGCTTGGCAAGGAGTTACAAAACTACAGCTCTAGGTATTGACACAGAACAGCGATGTGTTTTGAGCCGTTTATTTATCGATGAACTTCCTTTACACAACACACGGATGTGCACTGAACTTTGTCGCTACGGAGCGAAACAGCTGTGACAATTTCATGGAGAATAATAGGCTGCGTTTTTCATTCTTTTCTAAAGGTGGAAAACCTCGCAAATGTCACAGAGACCTCTCACGTTACCTCGAATAAGCAGTAAAGTAGTTCTGGCGTCACGTCCTCATTTTCTCGTGGAAATTAAGATACCAGGAAAGCGGCCATTTTGATCGTCCATGAACTACTTCGATAAGGCCATGCTATTTTCCTACAGTAAATACTAGAACGAATTTTTACTACCCCTTTGACTTCAAATAATTGCGTCCACCTTAAGTGGGGTATAGTAACAAAATATGGGAATTTTTGTTAGATGAGTGAGGTGCCGGAACAATAGAAAAATGCCGTAATAACAGGTAGGAAATGAATACATAATAATTAACATAATATAAATGATAATAATTAACAGAGAGTGACAAAAAGTGTGTGTAAGTTATCACGACACCGTCATTGTCGCGCAATCTCCTTTTTTTCTTCATGCATTGGAATGCATTCTGCAGACGTCGACATTTGCGCGCAGACTTCATCATTCTCGCACAGGTAATTCTAGATATGTCAAAAGTTAGATTTATTCGACCAATATATAGCTCTACAAAAGCTTCATGCTCGCGCCTATGTGGCCAATAGCTAATGCTCTTTTTTTTTGAAGCAGCACTACGTGTCACTATAGGAACATATTAAATTGAAACAATCCTGTCTCACGCGTTTAATTTTGAATTTCTTTTGCTCGTAACCGTAGCGGGGTTACCTTGTGGTGAGTTTAAATGCCTTCGAGAGTTTGCAGGTGGCGGCATCGTGTCCCTGCCAAGGTGGCCGTGTTTCGATGGAGGAGAAATGCTTGAGGCCCGTGTGCTTAGATCTAAGTACACGTTAAAGAACCTCAGGTGGCCGATATTTCCAAAGCCCTTCACTACGGTGTCTCTCACAATCATAACGCGATCTTGGGACTAAACACCCCAATCAATTAATCAGTTAATCTGATGTATCGGAATACGCTTACTACCGATGCGGAAGGCGCTGCGTGTATTGCGCGGAATACGACGTGTATTCATTTTTTATGATTTACGCCCCACACTAACCACTGTCCCCTTCAAGGTAGTCCCCTCTGGCACCTATACACCGTTCCCATCGTTTCTTCAGTTTTAACAGCAGAGCTGTTTAAAGGTCGAGGCTAGTCCCCTCGGAGCGAACGCAGCTCCCAGTGAGTGTGTGCCACATAAATTGGCCAAGCCCCAGTGGTGCACTAAAGATAAAGAACCTGTCCATAACAAAGCACGTTCTGCTTTATTTATGTGCCAAGAAGCTCCTAGTGGGTATGCGTAAGACAAATTCGGCGACATCGCTACTCACTTCCGGTCCACTATAAAGTGAAGCTGTATATAGCTAGCCTAGCGCGCTCGTGCCACAGAAATCGGGCAAGCCTTACTACTCACCTCCGGCACACTAAACATAAATGAAATATCAATTAATGCCACCAGCTGCACTGTATAGTCTCCGCGGTGCTACTTAAGACAGTGAGGCTGCTTCAGTTTTAAACAGCCGAGCTGTTTAAGCTGACCGTTAATCCGTGCAAAGCGGACAGAAAACTATCATCATCATGAACCGGCACGCGTTCACTTCGTCCCCTTCTTCATCTTCTGCATCGCTCCCAGAACACATGCGCCGATTGTCCGCGGGGAATGTATTAACAATTATGGGCGAGAGGACGAGTACAGAGATGGAGAAATAGATATATTTCTCCCTCTCTGTATAAATATATCCCCCCCCCACCCCTGCGTTTCCTCATCCTCCTTCGGGACGGAAGGGGGTTTGCTATCTGCTGGAACAGCAATTGACAGAAGGCCTCGCAAGCGGGGTGTGTTATCCTATGCGCCCTTCGTGCGACGTAGATGTGCCGGCTCGTTTCATCTCTGCCTCAGCCGCGTTCGTCGTCCCCGCTCTCGCGCTTTTACCCGCGGGTAGAAAATACTATGCGCGGGGGGGGAGGTGTTACTGATTAGGATTTTATACGGAACATGACGGCGACGGCAAGAGCAAAAACGCGTCGAGAGTGTCCATATAATTGCTATCGCTAAAAAAAGACAGAGAGATGAGAGAAAAGGAAAGAAAGAGAGGAAAAGAACAATGAAGAGAAACAAAGAAGGCTGCCCAGCTCCGCACTTCCTTCAGGCTTGGCACCTAGTGGTTAGAAGCTGCATTAAATTTTTAAGAAGGCCTCCTGGAACACGCCTTCTGGGAAGGCGCGAAGGTCACTTGTCGTACTGCCCGGGATGTCCTCTGTGGTTTTGAGATGACATACTTTCAACGTCGTCTGAAGACTGGGAAGCAGGAAAATGTCTGCTGGTGCTATGTCCGTAGAATGCGGCGGACGGGGTGCAACGGTAGTGTGACATGTTCTGCTAAATACGTGCTGACAACGAGTGACGCGTAACCGGCGAGTGCCATCATGCACCATCCAAGCCTTGTTTCATCAAAGTCAGGCCTCTCACTTCACACGGCGTTTTTTCAAACGCTCTAGAATTTTCTAGGAGAGTTCGATGTTTACCACCTGAACATGTGATACAGGTTACTGATGGACAGTGCCTTCGCACTAAAAAAAAAAAAAATTGGCCGCGTATCTGCGTGCTTCGCTGCAAATGTCGTCTAAAGAGGATAGAAGAGGCGCTGCGTGAGATATGGACGCCAATGGCAATACGTCGGAAAACATGAGTGCTGTGTTGCGGGCTGGTAGTCCCGGCGCAGCGTCAGGCGAAGACCGGCGGTGACCAACGCGACCGGTGGGGACGTCGGCCAGCCCGAACACGCTGTTTGGCGCGATGCGCCGAAGGAGAAGAAACGTCCGCACTCAACGAGTACTTTCCACAAACTCTCTTATTTACACGTCGCCTGGGTAAAACAGGAATGCCAGAGCGGCAGCCCCCTGTCATTCGTACAATGCAATACTGAACCGAAACCGAAACACAACATGAGCTTGTGCAGAGGGCACCGAGGAAGGCAAGTTTGAGCGCAGTCGCATTTTCAGCGCAGCTTAAGAAACTAGGGTCTTTAAAATTGCGTATCTATGTATTTTCTATTAAAGAAACACACCACCTAATACTTAGCTAATGATGTTGCGCCTCAGATGTGCGTAATATTTACTTTTGATCGACAACGTTCACAAGTATGAACAGCCGTACCAGCTCAAGCTGGGTGGGCGGTAAGCAAGTGGTTCAACTTTGGCGGGGTGGCTCAATCGGGTGACGCGCCGACAAACAGAAAGATATACCAACATTTCTGCGTTTAAGTTCCCCAAGAAAAACTATCGTCTTTAAAAAACAGTTTCACCACAAGGGCGAAGTCACGAATGCAATAGCAACATATTGTAATGTTATACGAAGTAAGACTAGCGGCTAACTACCGATGTTGCGTAACACTAAGAAATGCCTGTGGAAGAGAATACGGACCTCCAGGAAGGGAAGCGCTTTTGGTGCACTCACTTCGGTGTCCAGCTTCTTTTTGTTCGCATCTCGTACTTCAGGGGGGAAAAGATAAATTTATTCCATGAAGTATAAAGCGAATAAAGCTTGTAATAAAACATCAAGTTATACTATTTCCGCCGGAGTTAGGAGGCGAAGCAGAGCACTTTTATACGTGTACTCCTTGCCGGAAATTATGCTAGTACAGGTGGTGGCTGCTCATCTGTGCGCTGGATATTTTATTTTTGTTCGTCTTCCGCTGTGGGTAGCGATAAATAGCTGCGTTTAGGGAGCGTGCTGGGCGCAAAGTGTCGTGGCCTTAACACTGAAAACCTCGCTGGACGAGCATAGTGAGGGAACTTGAAAAATTAGTAAGGCGCTCTTCCCCATCGTTCATCATTTGAGCCCGTTGGTCTTAGAGGTAAGAGAGGTTTCCGGCTTATTAGCTACGGCATGTAGCACAATTGTACTCCTTCAGGTGGATTACTCTAAGAAGGTGACAACATCTGCGGGATAAGGTCATGAAAAAATTGCCAAAACTTACGGACGACTTGTAAATTACCTGGCCTATGCGGCAACTACAATGTAGTTTACAAATTGTGGTAGGTGACTTCGCAAGGCCATTCACCTCGCAATAAATTATTCGAACGAGATAAATTATGAAATATGGGTTCTGAGACCTACAAAACTACGTCGCATATTCATAGGCGCGCGCAAGGTTCCCCATTAAGGGGACGAGGTCTTTGGTGGAGTTCGAAGAAAACAAGCTGCTTCGCATTGTATGTAAAAAGAAAATGAAGCAATGACGTGCTTCCAATAACGGCCTGTCGTTTGGCCCCGGCTTTGAAAAAAAAATTGGAAGTAAACAGATCTTGGAACGCAACATGAGTGGTGCTGGGCCGCCATTATTCTCAACAACCTTGAAGGCCATATATTGAACTTTAAAGCATGCCGGGACAGGTCCCTCTGAGTAAACGTACGGGGCTGACTTGGCAACCCCCTCAGATGATTAACGGGGGCGGCCGCACCCCTGACCTTCTCGTGCGCACGCCATGCACATATCTAATTATGTTCGTGCTTGATTTCACACAAATCCGTTCACTCTAAGAACAGTGAACAGCGATGCACCTTTACAGATAGATAAACGATCGATTACCTCAGAGGCGGCGCTAGTTTCATATTTTATTGCAAATAAACTGGACCGAAGGATCATCAATTTGCATATCTTATCCGACAGTCTGTGCCTTAAGGTAAATAGGTAGAGACGCTGATTACCAATGGTCTGTTAGTTTAAAATCAGTGTGTTCTGATTTCTTCAGAAAATGGTGTCCGCATACTTGAATAATCCTAGCTCTATGGCGGTATTTGCTACGTGTTTATGCCACGTGTCCAAGGCATAATGAGATCAGCTGGTATAAAGACTTGTCTTACGTGCCGATATGTGCATCAGCTGTTTGTGTCCTAGAATTTTAATAACTAGGTGAGAATATGATACGTTAAATATTGTGGAATATGATACCGTTCAAAAGTGCTTCCACTGGTGCTAGTTGGTATGACACACTGAAGAGTAACGATGCGCTATACGTAGATGCACAAAGACGAATCAAACGAAAAAGGCTTCATAATATAATACGTTTGCACTTTGGGCCAACTGTACAGACGACCGCGCTGAATAGCGGTAAGTTTTTCGCAGAATTGGCAATCACACTCACGGTCAGAACTTCAGCCTCAACTTGGCTTTGTCAAAAGCACTGTCAGAGTTCTATGTTTAGAATTGACTTCTTGGCAATGGAGATAATAAGCTTTTGTTCTTCGTATAAAGGGCATCCGTACGCTTATTCGTGAGCATGCGCTATCTGCTGCCCTATAAAGAATAGGCCAGGGAAATTAGAGCGCCAGCTACTAGGAATTCTTTCGTGCAGCATCCTTCTGTTCTGTCGTGTTCGAGCCGGCCGACAGGTAGGCTTAGAGGTCAGGAAGGCGGAGAGCACAGTGAAGTGTAAATATTAAAAGGAACGATGAAGGCCGGGAAAAATGCTTCGCGAGACGTGGCGTTTATTACCATTTACATATACGGAGTGTCTCAAAAAAGTGTCCGAAAATCCTCAAAAATAAGGGGACGCGATATTTATTTATTGTACGATTTTATTATTCATATTATATTTCTATGTCACTTGGAAAATTACATAAATTTTTCTTGCATTGAGTTATGTTGAAACTTCGTTTGTGTTGCGCGTCAAAAATTCATTTATGCAACCTCAACTGGCTGAGTTAAATTTACGTCAATACGCCACAGGTATATCCGGTTTGTGGGACTGCAATATTATATTTACTTTAGAAATTAAAGCAAAATATATAATGAATGCTTTGCTTGCTCTATTTGATGGCATTTTAAGGAACAATATGTTATTACTTCATACAGAATTCCAGGAGTCTCTCGCACTATTCTTTTTTGTTTCTCTGTCTTTTTAACAGAGGAGCTGCCTATTAGCAAGCTCCTAAGCTGATTAAGAAGACAAAGAGTGAGCACGCCAGCCGAGCAAACGCGCTAGAATGTAGAGGCCGATCATGATAGTTTATTGCTCACATCCGCACGGCCCATCTGGAGCTGTTTTAAGCTCGAGATTAGGCGTGCAAGTGAACAATAACAATCATGATCGCCTCTAATTCTAGCGCGTTGCTCATACCGGCGCGCTCACTCTTTGTCTTCTTCATTAACTTAGGAGCTTGCTAATCAAGGTATTTTTAAAATTCTGACGTTACTGGATAACTTGATTAAGTCTTCCCAAATTAGGACATTACCAATTAGAACCTTGCTAAATAAGAACTTGCCCATTGAGATCATGGCAATTGCGACCTTGCTGATTAAGATATGCCGAACTAGGGCCGAGCTAATTAAGGACATACTAATTAATCGTTCATTTCACCGTAGCCACTACAACACTTCGCCGAGCAATATAGTTCTACGCTCCACATAGCCAAGCCTTGCAATGCCAAGACAAACCCAGCAGCGGCTTAGTCAAGCCAGTAGAAGCCGACAGAGTTAATCTAGGTCTGCCGCAAGCTCTTCTGTTAGTCCAGGCTTGCACACTAGTACAAGCTCCCAACATTTTTTATTGGTTTATTTAGGACAATATTGAACTTATCCTACGAGACACGGCGAAAGGTAAGCATTTTCAGAATGAGGAGTCCTACCCATACAGCAGCAGTGGCAGCTGCAGCGGAACGACATTTACAAAATATAAAGCACACATGCAAATCAATCAATGCACTTATTTTAGACGGGTGAAATGTTGACTTCACCAAAATTAAAGACAAATAAACATCAAGGTTATGCAGTTCGCTAAACACTTGCTAAGAGCTTCGAAACTTGATGCAAAAACATACACAAAAAATTACGCACAGGTCACGAAAAAAGATGAATGAAAGGCAACCAAAAAAAAAAAAAGAACCGTTCAAAATCGCAAACCTCTGGCAGCGGAAAAAAGTTAGCGCAGCTTCGCGCTGGCGGTGCCAAGCTTGAACAAGGAGTGGATCTGGGTGGCGTTCCTTAGCATAACAGCTAAGCATAACCTAGAGGTGGGCACTCAAGCTTCGATATAGCCACATGAGCATAGAAAGGGGCAGATGTCTCTCTTTATTTGCTTCCCTCTCTTTGTATCTCTCTGTCTATTTATTTCTTTCAATCTCTTTTTTCCCGTCTGTTTCGCTCTCTTTTTCTCCATTTCTCTCTTTCTCGCTCATTCGCCAATAGCAACGATATTACATGGTTCCCATAAATGCTTGTTCTGCTACCACGTCTGGGTAACGCAGTGGTTACGCGACGCTCGTTTTCGGACCCTGGTTACCCGGTTTCGAATCCCGCCTGGCCAAAATAATTGTTGCTTTTTATTTTTATCTTCCTCCTCTCCACTTCTCATCTCCCTTTCTTCTTTCCTTCCTCCTCTCCACTTTGCCAAGCACAGTTTTTGTTTAGGGCTGGACTTCCGCCTTCTCTACTCCTTGCCTCAGGTCTCCTCATTTTGCTACGCTTTACTCCCTCTCACCACACCGCCGGTCTCCACCATCCTCCTTCGCTCCGCTCTCTCCCTCCACAGTACTCGCTTTTTCTCGCACCTCCTGTGCTCGGTAGTGGCGCTGGCCCAGTTCCGGTGGCGCTTACCCGACCGAGTTTTTGCGGATGCCACCGGACATATCTCTAGCTTAAACAGGTCCGCTGTTATTAATACCCCTTGTAGTTTAACTCTAGTTTAAGTCTTCTGATAGTAACGATTCTCTTATCCTTTTCTTGCAAGTGCGCTTGTAAATTGCAAAACTTAGGAGGTCTGTAGCTAAGGGATAGCCGTTGAGAATGTTAGGAATTTGCATTGAGAGGTTTAACAGCGGATGTATTTAAGGTGGGAGTCATATGCATATGTTCTCAAAAGCTCCGCGGGTACGTGCCAAGCAGGTCCTAGCATAGCGTAGTCATGCATGTTTATTGCATAGGGGAAGAAGGGCACAGAGAGGCCGAATGCAGCGAGGCACGGGTCACATGTGACGACGCAGAGACCAAGCTGGCCAGCCGGACGGGAGACTGCTCTCCCACGTTTATTGCAGGTTGGGGGAAGGGGAGCTCCACCCAGGGCAATTGGTCAGCGAGGCACGGGTGGGACCTTCACTGACCGGCCGCGTGGCCACGCCGGGGTCGTAGGTCTCCCCCTGGCATGGCAAATTGGCATGGGGGAGCGGTGGTTGTTGGGCTGCTGCGTATCCACCCAGTGGCATGCCGGCGGACCTTCACTGGACCTTCACTGACTGGTGTTTCCGCGTGCCACGAATCCTGCGCTGCACAACATCGTCTCCCCCTGTGGCTGCGCTTCAGCAGGTTGCGTCCTTAAGGGCGGTGGTTGTTGGGCTTGCGAATGCAGACAACACCTGGTTGTTGAGGCAGGTGTGCAATCTTGAACGCGGCCGTCGACCGCGGCCGCCGACGATGACGTGCGAGCTGCGCTTCAGCTCAGGCGTCCTGCTGCCGTAGGGCCAGGGCCAGGCAGCCGATGCAGCTTGGTGGGCAGTGGCACAACACCTGTGTGCTGTCGCCTCTTGGCCCGGCCAGGCAGGTGAACCCCGGGCCGTCGAGGGCCGCCGACGATGACGTCGTCGTCCTGGAGCCGGCGCAGCTCACTGGCGTCCTGCTGCCGTAGGGCCAGAGGCAGCCGACGCAGCTTGGTGGGCAACGGCGCCGTATGCAGGTGCTTCGAAAAATTCTGGTTGGATGGCGTCGACGTTTGGAGCAGTCGGTGCTTCGAAGCTGCGAAAAGTGCTGTCATGGTGTATAAGCCCTTCTTGGTCACGATGACCCGTTGCCTTGGTGCTGCAAGTCTGTGCGGACAGTGACATATGCGGTGCTTCGACTCCAGTTGGATGGACGTTTGGAGCAGGGATACGGTGCAAGCGAAAAGCATGTGCTGTCACGTTCTTGGTCATAAGGTGACGAGACCCGCTGGCTCCGGTGTCCACCAACAGTGTGGCAGTGCCGGTATGCGGTGAATGGGGGCTTCGAACTTCCTGGGATACGTGGGCTACGTCGGCGCAGCTTGCAGTCGGTGCTTCGATAGCGAAAAGCATGTGGCCCTTTGAAGGCAAAATTGGCATTAACGGGGGCAACTTCCTGTACTCGTCGCTTACGGCAAACTGTGACAAATGCCCTAACTTGCCGCAGCGAAAACAGGGGCCGACTTGGCAGGCCGGACAGGGATACTTGCTGGCAGCGAACGCAGTCCCTTGGGCTAACCAGCCGCAGCGAAAACAGGGGCCGACTTGAGCCCGCGCAGCCATTGGGCGCATGCGGCCGCCCGACTTGGGGGGAAGCTGCCGCCAGCGAACGCAGTCTTGAATGCGCCGTAGAGCCCGCGCAGCCATGCGGGGCCATGCGGCAGCCGCGACTTGCCATTTTGAGGGGAAGCCCTGTTGAGTCGACGCACTTGAAGCTGCCGCCGTAAAGCCGACTTGCCGCAGCCGCTTGAGGCTCCGAACGCCGCGCTGGGCGCAAGCTGTTGCAGCGCCTCCAAGTGCTCCAACTTCTTCGAACTTTCAGCGCCGTAAGGGCTTCCCCGTACGGATGCCCGTACAAGGGCTTGGTGACCCCGTGTTTTGGCCGCACTCTGTCGTCGTAGGTAGCCGCCGACCCGCCATTGCCGTGACAGGGCCTTTGCTTGCAGCGCGGTGGACTGCCGCCGTATCCGGAGAAACGTTTCGCCGAGCAGTTGTGTGCGGCTCGTGAGCAGCCGCTCACTGCCGCTCGTTGAGCGCCTCCAGCACGTTCGTTGTCTCGGCGAAAAGGTTGGAAAAACTGGAGCTTCCCCGTACGCCGTGCCGTCGGCCCGCTTCCGTGCGTTCGGTGTCTCGTCCGCCTCAATTACTTGCCTCTTGTCGTCGTAGGTAGCTCCGATTTGCGTTGGCTCTCGATGCCGAGCGCGCAGAGGAGCGCTGACGCACGTCTTTCGTCCTCCCAGCCACTTCCGCCGGCCGCCTTCAGGTGTACCTGGAAAATCTTTGCCATATATGCCAAGGAATGGGAGGCTTGCCGGGAGCGTTGAGGAACGGAGGAAGGTTTGCAAAAAGGGCCGCCATCGGCTGTGCGGGAGGTAGGCAATAGGTTCAAGTAGAAGGTGGCTCGTAGAGGGAGCCGGAGCGGGAACAAAGAAAAGTAGCACCGTCGACGCCGTTGCCGTCGCCGCTTCCGTCTTCGGTAATATAGCAAGCAGGAAGGACAAAGCACCGACGTGCAGGAGAAATTGACTCGCGGTAAGTGTCACGTTGGCTCTCGACCCGTCGTGCTCTTCCTGGCGTCGCCTGTTGTAGCGCGCAGCGTAGCGGTTCAGCTACCTCGTCGCTATGTGTTGTGTAGGGCAGCCACTTCCGAGCGCGGCGTAACCCGCGGCAAGCCGACGGAGAGGCCGAACGACGGGAGGGCGCGTAAAGTGACGACGCAGAGACCAAGCTTCGGCGAGGCTGACGGGAGACTGCTCTCCCACGTTTATTGCGGGAGGTGGTTTTAAGGAAGGGGAAGAAGGGCTATTGGTCAGCGAGGCACGGGTCACATGACCGGCATAGAGGGAGCCACGCCGGATTGGTCAGGTAGCAAAGAGGCGCCATGGGGGAGACCCAGGAAGGACAAAGCACCGACGTCCACCCAGTGGCATGTCAGGGACCTTCACTGTCGTGCTCTTCCTGGCGTCGCCTGTTGTACTGGTGTTTCCGCGTGCCACGAGGGGTCGTACGACGCAACACATAGCATTTATAGCAAGGGGTGGGAAAGGCAAATAAGGGCGGGGAAAGGAGGGAGGAGTGTAAAGCATTGAACGACGGGAGGGCGCGTAAAGTGACCTTGTGCAATATAGTTTAGCAAGGGTGGGAAAAGGAAATGAGGGTGAGGAGGACGCATGATAAGGTACGGAGGAGAAAAAGCAGATGACGTTTAGGGTAAACCATAACACAACCATATACAGTATAGCATTGCAGGGGTGAGAAAGTCAAGTATGCGCTAAGCAGCTTGGTCAGCATAGCATAGCCGTGTATTGTATGGTATACCGAGGGGCCCTGTACAGGGACGAAAGCACAACTTCTTTATTTACTGCCAGAAACGCAACACTCTTTTTCAAGCCGTCTTATACATATAGGAAAGTGGGCAATAGGGGTGCTATGTGCGGTTGTGGTAAGCCTCGAAACATTTCACGCACCCCGGCATTCCACTTCTTCCTCTCTATAACGTCTTTCATACAAAGCACGCATTTCCCGGGAAAAGGAAATGAGGGTGAGGAGGACGGTCGGCATTTCACGTGCAGGAGAAAAAGCAGATCTTCCTCTCCATAACACAACCATACAGATCTTTCACGCAAAGCACGCGTTTGCCCGGGGAAAGCGGTCGTATGCGGTGGCAAGCAGCTGAAAAGCAAGCAATTAGGCTTGCTCACGTTGAGAATGAGGCCTGCTTGATGTGCTGTAGGTGGCGGTAGTCAGAAAAGAAGTCGCGATGTTATAGTGCATCAAAGAAGCTTCCTATATCTTTTTCATAGGACACTGGGCATATATGGGTTAATCGTTGATCATGGGCGTTAGTCGTTGGGATGGAGATGTTCCAACTAGCGTCAACGTGGGTGCATCCACGTCAAACGGTGCTATAGCTCCCAAACACCAGTAGTGCAAGCTCTCTTATATCAGTATACAGTAAACTTTCAACTACTTATGTAAAGACACGTTTTACTTTCGTGTAATACCGATTCCAATGACGGATGGATCAACCACGTTTTTTGTGTCATTTCACCCCCCCCCCCCTCCAACGATTACAATTAAGGTATGGGCCTTGTACAGGTAAGGCTTATGTTGTATCACGGCGGCGACTGAAAGCGTCACAAGTGTTTTGCTGTTGGCGTAAACTCTTGACTCAACATCTGATTGCGCCTAATCTCATTGCAAAGGTTTATTCAACGCACAATTACCAGCGGATGCCATATTTAACCACGTCAACGGGGCAACCCGCGGGCTCCAAGGTGACTGCAATGTCTTGGGTAAGCATTTCAGAAACATATTTTATGAGTGTGTGTTCAAAGTAGCACCTCACATGTTTGTCTCGGAAAACAAGGAATGCATCGCAGGCGTGTATACAATGCTTCATAAGTGGTTGTATAGATTCTAGAAGTTGTTGTTATGTTAACAAAAAGGCTGTACGAGAACTTGGAGGACGCTTGAGATGGTAATTGGACTGTGTCCGTATCGCATTTCAAATCACTAGCCTCGCTTGTCTTCTCGGTGCACACTTACACAGTGCAGCAAGGAAACCAACGTGCGGACGCCCTCCACCTTCTATATTCATGCATGCGGCGCAACGAAACGTGGTCACATCCATGGCGGGGCGATGTCGTTTAAAAGCTCAGCCGTCGTCCCTTTGCTCCATCTCGCGGGTGATAGTCAAGCCGCTGAAGAACCTCCGAGATGTGCGTGATGCACATTTGCGGATAATTCTGACTTCGACCAAATTGAATTCCTAAACCGCGTTTCCATGACAACGCGATGGTCCGTTCGTTGGGCCGTTCTGCAGGCTGACGAAAGCTATATATATATATATATATATATATATATATATATATATATATATATATATATGTAGAGAGAGAGAGAGAGAGAGAGAGAGAAAGAAAGCAACAAAGGCAGTACGTCAAGCATGTCCACGCCAAAGCTCGCTTGCCCCCGTTTCTCCGATTGGGGGAAGGGCTCCTGAATTTTTAACACGAACGTGTTTTATGCCGGGGTCCACAAAGACTTCACTGACGTATTTCCTTCGCGGATATGACGTTGGTAAGATGCACACTAACGAATGAGATAGAAAAAAAAACTACAAGAAATTGTTCCGCCGTCGGGAGCCGAGTCCACGACCTCTCGTCCACGACGATAGGCGCCCAGCGCTCTACCGACTGTGCCATATCTCTCGCACATTCTCTTTCACGGTGCTCTCTCTTGGCGAGGCTAAGCAGGGCGGGGCGGTGCCGCCGTCTGTGAACGGTGAAGTACTGCGTCATGAATCTAAAGACCGGATTTTAGGCAAACACCTATTTTCTTTCTCTCGCTCTAATCGCGCCATTTTGATGTATGAGCATGAATTAGATGTTAAAAAGGGCTTCTACAGTGTTTTTATAGTGCCTATAAATGCCTATTTTTTGCGTTCATGCCTTAAATGCTTACAAATGCCTATAAATACCTATTTTCGAAATTGGCGCTAATGAGAACGCTTTTAGCCTCGAGTTTCGCTTCCGGGTGCTGTTTCAGACTGTTATTCATGTTACCGTGTAACATTCATTGTTGGGAACTACGGGGTTCCACCTAGTCCTCTAATTCAACCAACTCTCGGAAACAACCGCTAGCAGCAGTGAAGTGGGACAGGCCGGCCAGCATTCGCCGCCACGCTGAGATGGCGCGAGTGGTTGGCGAATGCGAAACCTCGGAGAGGCGTCAGCAGAAAGGAGATTAAAGAGAAAAAAGGCAGAAAAATGCGGTGTGCACGCACCTTTTGGTTTTTTTTTGTAAGTTGTTTTTTAAGGTGTTCACTACAGTAGCGTAGCCACGAATTTTTTCGAGAGGTGGGTGAACCCGCCCCCCCCCCCCACTCTTGGCTACGCAGGGGTTCACTGCCAGGATAGAAATAGGCTCTACGCGATTCGATCCGGCCAATAGGAGGTGGAATGCCTCCCTTCTGGTCTTTAGCGATCTGGCTGTCTGGCTGCTCAGCCCTTCGCAGACATGCTGAAAAGACACCCAGGAGTGTTTTGATTCGACAGTGGACACTTCGCTCACCCTGCAAAACACGGGAGGGACCGTGTTCTGTGAACGGTGGGGACAAAGCACAATTGCACGGCTATGTTCAACTGTTGGCGCCTTTGTACCATCTAAAGCAATAGCGTTTCTGTTTTCCTGTCGTAGACAGAGGTCGCGCCTGTCGTCAGTTGAAACTCTTTGCATTTATGTGAAAGTTCATTGTGCTTACATTTGCGATATTGGAGGCCTAAAACATTGTTTTGTTTGCCTACTATGGCGCTTATTTAATGCCTAAACATCCGGGCTCTAGTCATTATACTAACGAGCGCCGATAGGGAGCGATTTGACGACGACGCAGTTAGAGCGTCTCGATGCCAGCCAGCAACGCTGGCCGCGCTAGCATCGAGGTGTCCCCCTAGACAGTCACGTTCTTTACCTTTCGCTTCTTGTTATCGTGCGAAGGCTGGTTGTACGAGTAGCGCAGCTTCCACATGCACCACGGTGTTTCCCCGCCGCCTACTGCTTCGAACGTGATAGCCACGACTAATCAAAACGGAAAGCTGGGCGAGTTGGTAGTTGACCATCGTTTGCTGAGGGCAGCGCGACCCGGACTGAGGACTGTGTACGTGTCTCTCAGTCCTCAGTCCGGGTCGCGCTGCCCTCAGCAAACGATAGCCACGACTAATAAAACTGCTGCAATAAGCGCTGCAGAAAGGCAACGATGTCGACGGGCGAATGGCGTGCCTTCGTAAAGCGAGAAAGAGGCCAGCGGGGCGTGGAACGCCTTCGCGCGTTCGCGGCTCAAGCTACGAATCTCTCCCTGTCATATTGCTCAAGCGCAGTGTTGTCGTGTATACATGAGCACAGGCATAGGCTACCCTATTACTCGGGCGCGCACACCGTGCCATGTTTCTCATCAATTAACGATGCTTTGAAAAGTGGATATCGAGTACCATTGTTTATTATGTGCTTGTTTATGACATCTTTGCGTGAAATTCACAATATGCTGTGTCCTGGTATACGTTAACAACTTCAGCTACCACAGCGGTTAAATCATAATCATGGGCGTTAGTCGTCGTGATGGAGACATGCCACTAGGCGTCAATATGGGTGCATCCACTGCAAACCGTGCTATAGGTGCCAAACACCAATAAACGTTGTGGAAGCTATAATAGATGAATGCACAATAAACGATGAACTATTACTGTGAAGACACGTTACACTTTCGTGTTATACCGATTCCTATGACGGATAATTCAGTCATGTTTTTTTTACTATTTTTCTTTTTTTAAAGCGTGCGGTTGCCAGTTTTGTCCGAAGCGGGCGGGCTTGGCACCAACACGTAGAGCAATACCACATTGTTTCTGTTCTGCAGCAATCCTGCAGAAGAGCTAGTCATGAACCAATTTTGCGGTAAAAAAAGACATTGTCCGAGACGAACAGATGTCGGTATTCGCTATTGGGTGATGACATCTGAATAAATTGTCGTTTATTGATGAATATGATTGCCTGATTTGTAATATCAAGCAAAGTGCATGTCGTAATAGCGCTAAAAATAGGACGCACTTGCTCTGGTGAGGGTGTGTCAAGACGGTTTTTAAATCGCTAACCTGCTTGGGGCGTCCCTTGGAGGTTTAATTGAGGGCAGACTGTTGGTTGTCAGCCCGCTTGCGCGCGGCAGCCGGATAGTTGTGTGAACAAAATGTTGTGCGATATTCGGTCGCAGGGAGTAAGAAGTGGCCACGTAGACAGGATAGACAGCGTCGAGTAATTGTGCGGCGGCATCACATTTACGGCGTCAGAGATATCATGAGCGCTCGCTGTACATTGTGCAGGGAGTGTCAAAGGAAACGGGCAAGTTGAGTTATGCAACATGAAGAGAATAGTTAATCATAGATGAATGGTTCGGTGACGAACTACGGTCTACTGACCACATCGCCACCTCACTTGTCAAGTACGTGGAGAAAACAGCCCAAAGCGGTGACATGAGCAGCAAGCTTTCTTGTCATATCCAGTTTTTTTGTGTAGCTGGCTAACACACAGGTAGCCACCGCTAACCACGGAGGTAGCTACACAGGTTGGAGCGCTAACACACAGCTAGCCAAAGCTGTGTCTCACAGGTAGCCAAAGTTGCGCTGTTGGCAACCTGAGAAACACGAGCTCGTGAAGTAAAAGTACCTTTTGTAGCGTTAGCTACACTGGCCTAGCCGAGCCAGTTTCTCATGGATCCTCAAGAGCCGCGCTGCGCATGCGCAAGGATCAGTGATGTCATACAGCTGGCGCATCGGAATGGGCACCTCCCGCGCACTCCGCCACTGCCGCGCGCGACTCACTGCCGCCGGTCTGCGCTTTCCAGAGGAGTGACGTCGTAACCTTGGTAGACGTATTGGCGCCGGCGTGCGCGCACCTATTCGCCTGCGCTGTGCAGTCGCCGTCTGACACTGCGCTGGAGCCGCTTGATGGCGCCTCTTACTGGTGTTTGCCAGTGTGGTATAGCCACTTAGAAGGAGAGCGCAAATGCTGCTCAACGGCGCAGAAGAGCGGAGAAGCTTAACTCATCGGATCCCGAAGTAGTTGCCTTGCAAAATAAATATACATGTGCCACATTATACGTATACCGTGTGTGTGTCATTGGAGCTGCAGTATGCATGATAATCGAGCTAATCCTTGACAATCAGAACACCTAAGAATAATTAGCTGAACCTTTGCTAACGCTACGTTATCCTGGCCTAGCCAAGCTAAGCCACTGCAACATTTTTTAGCGACCTCTTTATATACGAACGAGTAATTCAATGATGTACATTGTTGTGAAGAACAAACTCCAGGGACAGACAGACAGACGGAAAACGAACTTTATTTATCCTGAGGAGTTACTGACGGCACCTCCTAATAGGAGGCCGTTGTAAGCACTGGCCGCGCCCACGTAGAGGGCAGAACACAGTGACGCTCGGCCCTTTCCTGGGCCCTCTGGATAGCCTGGGCTTGCTTTCGAAGTGCCGTGCTTCTGATGGCCTCCTCTCATTCGGCTTCGCTGGAGAGAAGGTTGTTAGGCGACGCTGAACATCGCCAGAACAAATGGTTTCACTGCAGTCGGGGCAACCAAGGTTGAGGAAGCCCCGCGACAGGAAAGAGCCCGTCTGCAACATTCTCAGAGCAGCTGACTGAACTCTGCTGAGCTTTGGGTGAAGAAGAAGACAGACTCTCCTGCCAAGTTGGTAATCTTGAGTGATTTCGTTAAGGGGACAGGGTAAGCAAAAATTAAGAAAAATATCATTTTTTTTTTTTTTGCGCACATTGAAATCTGCGGCCTCTTCTGAACCAGAATCAGTCATTTGTTTGTTCCAGCGCGACTTCTTTTTGTCTAAAAATTACATATTTAGAAACCTCTGTGGCGGCCTGCTACGCTCCCCTTCCTTACGCTTCGCCGAGTGCAAGCGTGGGCAGCTAAAAACGCGCCCAAATAAAGGGGACTAGTTTTTTGGCAAGTTTAGTGGGAATGAGATTTGGTCTGACAGCAAGTGCTTCATCAGCCGAGTCCATGCTTAGCTACAGCCGAAAGCACTTTGCACGCGTTTTTTTTTGTTTTTTTGCACGTGTCTGCGCGCGGTTGTTCGTAGAGTTCTCTGTTTTCGGTTTTCAACTTGGTGCGATGCCAAGATCGAAGAAGGTGTTTAGGAAACGTCGCTTCCGCGGCAATCACATATTTCCACATGGCATCAGTGGATATCGATCCATCCCACGGCCTTTGCCCGAAGGACGCCAACACATAGTGCAAATTCAACAGAGCCCGGTTGAGTGGTGAACCATACGTTCACAAAGAACACCTTCGAGCATCTGTACTTGAGGCTGTGAGGCCAATTTATCAGCAACTTGCTAATCCTGAATTACTTGCTAAATGCCTCCATGAGAAAAGTCAAAGCGCCAACGAGTCGTCCAACAATGTCGTGCGGGTGCGCGCTCTAAAAAACGTGTTTCACGGACACCAAACATTGAATATATGCACTCTTGATGCTGTGTACACCTTTAATAATGGGAATATAGCCCATGTGAATGTGTGAACTTTTTTGGAAGTTCGCCACGGCGCTACACAGTGCAGGGCCTACGCACAGGGGTGCACAGCAGGCGACAAAGGAGGCTCGCCAGGCAAGACGCCTCAACACAAAAAGAAAAAGTGATATTGGTGATGAGTATCTGGCTGGTGCCTATTGAAATAGTCCTTCAATTAGCGGTTATTTTGTGGTACTTTTGAAATAGAGCACATTTTCCACTTTAAACGCGATTATCTCAAAACATGTTTATTTTTATACTTTTGTTCCTTTTTCTCAGCAACCCGGTGATGTAGGAACATAGTTTTCGGCCAGTATTTAGAGTACGTGCTAAGGAATATACTGAAGCAGAATTATTCTTGTGTCAGGAAGTGCTTTTCTTCGACACAACATCTAATACCTATTACAGTGTGCTAATGACGTACGTGAAGTAAGAAATTTACAAAAAACGAGCATTAAAGCTTTTATTGCTAAATCTGCTTCAGTAAGAAGAGCAAAGGTTTATCCTCCCAATGATAGTAAAAGAATTACTGTAACTCTAGTGGTTATAGAGAAAAAGGTACATAAATTTTGCCTAAAATACATGGCGGGTATAGGCCTTACCCTGTTCCCTTAAATGCGACAAGTGTATCGTTCTGCTGAGTCTCTTCCTGCGCCTCCGGAGTCTCCAGACCGTTGCGACGCGTGAGTTCTCACGCATGATCGTGGGCCAGCTCCTTGAGGTTTTGGAAGCCCCCGAGAACGTTCTTCCCTATGTGTGCGGGCATAGGCGTGCGCACAGGGGGGGGGCAGGGGGGGCGCCCCCCCTAATCACCTAAGAGGGGGGGGGCAAAATCTGCCCCGTACATTGACCCTTCTAGTCACCTAAGAGGGAGGGGGGCGCAAAATCTGCCCCATACATTGACTTAGTAGGGTGGGGGGACGCTGCGATGAACATCCGCCCCCCCCCCCTCCCCTGATGGGGAACCCTGCGCACACATAGGCGTGCGGGGGACATTTAAAGAACGTATTCAAGAACACTTTGCATTTTCCAGATCGAGTTCAGTTATTCCAAGAAAGAGCGGTATTGCCTAGTGCGCAGGATTTTAGCAAATTTATAACAATTTTGTGGGACCTATTCATCACTGTCGCCAGTGACTACGGTCTCCCGTGACATTCATTTTTTATAGATTTAACCAGACACCTTGGATGATGGCAGCTAAACATTCGGTACAGTGGTATTGAACACACTGTAGAGTACCGGGTCGGCTATTTAGGCAACTTCATCTTACTCCCTCACCAAGATGGCGAAAGCTAAATCAAAATAGAAGCAAAGGGACCGGGGCTCGTTCCATTGTTCTTCCGCTGTGCTGCTCAATATGAAGCTACAATAGAGTAATGCCAGTTTTCTTGAACTCAGTAAAAAACGCACAAGCTGCCCGCGGACACTCCGGACACTTCTTTTTTCAACGCTTTTACTTATTTTAATCTGCAACGCGAATCCTTCGCGAGGCACTTCGAAACTGCCCAATCTTCAGATTGCTTACAGGAAGGTCTTTGTTTCAGGTGCGTGACTTCGGAAGCTGCCTGCTGTGCTTGGTGTGCGTTGCGTTGTGTATATACTGCGTAGTTCGCGTCGCGTCTTCCAAGGACGAAGCAAAACCAGAGCCTGATTGGCCCTCCCAGGCGAGGAAAGGCCTGATTGTTGACTTAACGCATGATTTCACAAATGACACTATATACTGGAAAAGCGGCGTTACCTTTCATCTGGATATAGAGGCATCTGCTGGCCCTGGTGATGAATGGTAAGACTGCCGTCATTCTATCATATTAAGAGGCCTAACGCTCAATATTCACACGCGGGGGGCGACGAATTTGAGCCAACTGAGATGAGGCCAAGTAGCCCTGAGAATATTTGAAGCAATAACGAACACTGTAGTCATAGAGCACCATACGAACCACAGTGAAAAATCAAACTCTCGTTATAGCGGAATCGCTTCATTCGAAGTTTCTCAGGGTGCCGACAATAGTGCTTACAAACAGGACTGGTTCTTTAAAACACAGCTGTAGCACCGTACTCCGCTTAGTACGACTTCCGCTTAGCGAAGTTATGATGTGCGAATTGGGATACAACGTAGCTTGCACGTGATGCGTCTTTCAGATTCCTCTTACTAACCAGCCGTGCAAAGGGCGCTGGGGGGATCTTCTGCTATGTGGAAATTTTTGAGACTTGAGAGTTTCAAGTGCTCCGTTTTCTTAGAAAATAGGGCAGTGCATTGTTATCCATTCCTGTCTGCTATTAAGAAGCACACCGGCGAAGTGGTTATGTCCGCTAAGGAGACGACTGGAGTCAATATTGCCGATAAAAGCACTCCTCAGAGAATTCGACACGGACTTTATGTCGGAGATAGGCGAAACAATTTGTTCCGCTTTAGAGCCAATGGTCACTGGAGATCTGCTCTCGATTTGTCGATGTAGCACGCTTGCCGCAAGCTGCTCGAGAAAAGATTCGGATTACCGTACGTTAAAATTTCCTTTGCCCATGTAAAGGAAATTTTTACAGCGAAAGCTGTTATTAGATCAAAATAAGAGCCGTTTTTGGCGCCGTACCTGTCCGCCGCTGCCGCCGGCGCCGGTGTCCGTGACCGCTATCGCACAAAATAAGAAAGAAAAAGGAAATAGGAAAATATTTCCAGGATGTAACGGGGTTCGAACCTGGGCCCTCTACGCGGGAGCCCAGTATTTTACCTCAGAGCAAGGCCGGTGCTTGAAACCCCTTTGGAAAAAGACCCCATATAGGCTTCATGTCGGGAGGGAACCACATTAGCATATATAATGCAGCGTGGTAGACGAGTAAAATAACAAACAGGCATATAACAAGCACGCGAATTCTGTAACCAGGCGTCACACAATGCGAATTGCGCAACGAGTGGGTTGTTGAATGCTTCCAACCCGTTACAAAGGACTCTTCCATAATTCTTCATTGCCATCAGCCACAGCATCAGCAAAGTGCACATAATGCCTCCGTCATTCGTTTCCTCAGGATGTCAATAAAGTTCTTTCTCTCTCTCTTTCTCTTGTTAACGTATGTTATATAGCGTGGTGGGAGAGGTAAATAACGACCGGGGGCCACACAACGCGAAATACGTAACTAGTCGGTCGTTTAAAGCTTCCAAACCATTACAAAGGGCTCAGCGATAGTCCTTCATCGTCATCAGCCGTCGCATTAGCAAAATGCACATAATGCCTTACAGATTTCACGTCGCTTCCGCAGAATGGCAAATAATGGCATAGTGGGTGGTTTCAAACTTAACAGAAATTATGATTTGGGGCGTAGTGGGTACGTTGCTAGTGTACTTGTATTACTAGCCCCAAGCGAGTTTATAACAGGCTCTAGAAATGCCGCTTTTCGAGTTTTCGCTGTGACTGTGCTGCGCTTTCCCCGCAGGCCTGTCGTTTTTTTCAGTGGCCCGTACTGTGCTCTACCTGTATTGTCAGCATGGTTAGCTCGTCGTGATAGGTGGGTGATTAGAATGTTATAAAATGGAGGACGAGTTAAAAAGGGATGGTTTAAGTATAATATATAATTGTTGAGGTTTCGCGTCCCAAAACTACTATATTATATGAGCAACACCGTAGTGGAGGGCTCCGGAAATTTCTACCATATAGCGTTCCTTTATGTGCACCTAAATCTAAGTAATCAAATTAAAGTGGCTTACTCTAAGAAAAAGAAAATATCTTTAACAGTAAAGCTGTTAAAGCTAGCCGTAATGTGTGGCCTATCAGGAAACCATCATAATCCTAAACACGTATATGCCACAGAATTTGGGCAAATCGCACTATTCACCGCTACGTCGTGACCTAGCTGTAATAAACCTGAGAACGAATGCAGAGAGAGAGAGAGAGAGATAGAGAGAAAGAAAGAGAGAGAGAAACAAACAGAGAGACCGAAAGAGAGATATAAAGAAAGAAGAAGAATAAAATTCTTGAGAAAGAAAAGTCCTTCACGAGGCTAGATTCGAACCCGCGTACCGTCAATCCGAAAGCGAGCATCCTAACCGCTCGTCTATCCAGGCACGCTAGGAGAGCGTAGCATAGCCTTGTTTAGAATAGTGTAGCAAGGGTGTGAAAAAAGGGAAGTGAGCGTGTGGAGGAGAGACGTGATGATCAGGAGGCTGGCGAGGAGGAGGAAATCCCACTACTCACCACTGGTTCACTGAGAGAGAGTGAGAGAATATATAGAAAGAGAGAGAAGACAGAGAGAGAAAAAAAATGCCAGGCCTGCGCGGAAAGCGCAGCAACAGTCACAGCGAAAGCTGGAAGAGCGGCTTTCTAGAGCCCGTTGTAAACTCTCTTGGGGCTACTAATACAAGTAACTAAGAACGTATCCACTACGCCATAAATCACAGATTTGTGAAATTGGAAGCACCTACAACGCGATTATTCGTCATTGTGCGCAGAAGCGAGGTTCCAGCTACACATATTGTGTGCACTTTGTTTATGTGACGACTGATGGCGAGAAGAATGTGGCTCACAGCTCTTTGTAATGGGCTGGAAGGTTTTAAACGGCTCACCAGTACGTAATTCGTCATGTGTGACGCCCGGTCGCTATTTCACTCTCCCACATGCAATATAAGATACATTGACGTGAGAAAGAGAGACAGAGAGAAGGGGGAAGAACTTATGAGACCATGAGGGAAGGATGATGGGCTTATGGGCTACCTTGGCAACCAATGCAAGTGCACTTGCGAGGAACCCACTACGCTATAAATCATCATAATTTCTGTGAAATGGAAATGCTTACGTGACGACTGATGACGATGAATTGTGGCTCAGCTCTTTGTAATGGGCTGGAAGCTTTGAACGGCTCACCAATTACGTAATTCGCATTGTGTGACGCCCGGTCGCTATTTAACTCTCCCGCTATGCAATATAACATACATTGACGTGAGAAAAAGAGACAGAGAGAGGGGGGAAGAACTTTGTTGAGACCCTGAGGAAATGGATGATGGGCTCATGGGCTTCCTTGGCAACCGATGCAAGTGCACTTGCGAGGAACCCACTACGCTATAAATAATAATTTCTGTGAAGTAGGGCAGCAGCCACTATGCCATTTTTCGTCATTCAACGGAGAGCCGTGGTACCCGCTAAAAACATGCAAGGCATCATGCGCACTTTGTTGGTGTTGGGCTTGATGACGATGAAGAATTATTGCAGAGCCCCTTGTAGTGGGTGGAAGCATCCAACAGCCCACTCGTTGCGCAATTGGCATTGTTTGACGCCTGGTTACAGAATTCGCGTTGTGTGGTGCGTGGTTGTTATTTCACTCTTCTACCACACTAAATTACATATCTTAATGTGGTTCCTTCTGGACATGAGGCCTGTATAGCGTCGTTTTTCTAGAAAGTTCCAAGCACCGGCATGGCTCAGAGGTACAACACTGGGCTCCCACGCAGAGGACCCAGGTTCGTACCCCGTTCCATCCTGGAAATTTTTTCTTATTTCGTTTTTTTTTTCTTATTTTCGAGCGATAGTGGTTACGGACACCGGCGGCGGCGGCGGCGGCGGACAACTACGCCACCAAAAACGGCCGTTGAAATGATCTCATAACAGCTTTCGCTGTAAAAAGTCACAGTTTTTCCGCAACGGCGAAGCAATGAATGCGATAGCAACAAATTGCAATGTAACGCGAAGAACGGAAAGCAGCTCTAAATTTCCAGCGCGTCGCTCAAGCGCGAAGGACGCACGAAAAGAACACACACAGGGCGAACGCGGACTGTCAAGTGTCACAGTTGTTATTTCTGTTTGAACAGCGTGCTCGTTTCGCAAACGCGCCCGCTGCAGGGAGCGAAGCCTAGCAACAACCTAGCAGCAACCTAGAAGCGACCCAATTTAGGGGCGTAGCCAAGGGGGCGGGGCGGTAGGGGGGTTCAACCCCCCCCCCTCCCCCCCGAAATTTTTCAGTTTTGCTTGCGTATATATACACGCATACATACAAACGCACGCACGAACATACATAAAACAAGGTTGAACCCCCCCCCCCCCCCGAAAAAAATTTCTGGCTACGCCCCTGACCAAATTATATTCACAATCGTGCACTTTTGCTGTTTCAAGCGTTGAACGACTTAGTCATGAAGTTTTTAACATCCGCGCCAGTAGATACATCGTTAGTTTAAGTGAAGCGTTCTTTCCGGTCGAATATTTTTTAGGTGCGAAGCTCCTTATAGCATCACCTGGTCGGTCGTCGCTCCGTCCGGCGTTCCCCCGCCGTCGCGTCTCCCGTATCATTCAATAGACGGCGCTGTCCCATAGAGATGCATGCAAACTGCACTTGGGTGACGATATAGAGGATGGCGCTGTCCCATAGAGATGTGTGCAATATGTGTGCAAAAAAAAAAGAAAAAAAAGAAAGAAAAAGAAAGAGAGAAAGAAAGCAGCGGCACCCTGCACGCTAAATGGCGCTATAGGTGCAGCTGCTCTCGAATTGGCTGCTGTGCCCGTTATCTCTCATTCTCCTTGATCGTCGCCGTACGTAGAGGAGTGCGCTTGCCGGATCGTGCTGCTTGGTGGACCACGGACGACGAGGAACGCCGGGTGCGGAAGGCCGCTGCGTCTCGGGCTCGTCGGCAGGATTCCGAGGTGCGAGCTCGAGAGGCTGCCGCCAAGCGAGCACAGCAGTAATCAAAGCAAAACCACTGAACATTTCACGCTGTAACCATGATTGCTTCAGCAGCTTCGCCCAAGCTCTTCACCATTCACCCGTGGATATGCTGTAATTTTTTTAGGCTACACTGTTTCCTATGCGAGGCTCGTCGTCCTGAATGCTGAGGAAATTATTTATACCGGAACATGAAAGTTATTTGGTTTAGCGATGCAGTGAGAGTGTAAAGCGGAGATGATGTTAGCGTTCGATAGAATTCAGGGAAGAATGGGAGCGCATGTTTTACTGCGCATCCTTTTAGGTCGGATATCAGTCCTGCGGGAACCAGCAAAGGCCACGAACGTTCATGCAAGTAAAACACTGCCATGGACACGTCCGTAGCGTGAAGGTAGAAAGAAATCTATACAGATTTAACAGGCTGATTTCGGAGACAGAAGGCTGCCTGATTGACGAAGTCTTTTGACTGTAAGGCAAACTTTAAATGCCAATGCATTTCTTAGTCGAGCTATGTCAGGCGCCGTGCGGCGTCCGCGATCTCTCCGCTCCCGCCCCCCTCTCCCATAGCAACAGCTCCGAGCGCCCGCGCTCCTCTACGCCCCTAGCAACCGGAGCAGGTGGTGCGGGCGGATAAGCGGAGTGTGAGTGGAGAGGAGGAGCGCGCTAGGGCGCATGAGGGCGCTCGCATCGCGGGAGCTCGGCGGAGCTCCCGCGTGTACGGGAGAGTGTGGGCGAGGGTAGGCGCGTGCTTCGGCGCTTCTCCTCTCGGCGGGCGCCCCACTCTGCCCTTCGCTCGCTCGCAAACTGCGCCGGCAATCCCAGTCCTCGCTTCTCGTCCTCAATCGCCGAGTCTGCCCTAGCGTCGGTGGTGACGACGCCGTCGACCCGTACTACTTTGCCAGAAGCGACAAGAACGGCGAGTACTGCGGCGTCAATCTCGTGTCCAATGTGTATGGCAACATGATACCGCACGCCGTTGCCACCTCGCCCGTGCTAGACGCGTCTCCGTACAAAGACATGTACATGCTCGCCTACACCGGAGACGGAGTCTTTGTGCTGACCGTGTACCTCGCGCCCAACCTCGCCCGAGACGCCGTTGCCGCGCAGCTCGATGCAGCCATGGAAAGTGTCTGTGCGCGCTCCCAAAAGCTCTGACCTCGTTGTCTTGGTTGGTGACTTTAACGTTGACGTGCGAAAGACGAGTGGACAGTGGCTTGTCGAGTACATGCGCGCTAAGCACTCTATGCAGTGTGCCTCTACCGCATCCGAACTCTGCCCCACAACCACTCATGGTACTTGCATTGATCTAATCTTTACCCGCAACTGTGACGCCCGCATGCTTCTCAAATACCCTCTGACCGTGCACTTTACCGACCACAAGGCAGTGATCGTGGCCGTCAAGTGCAACGATAACACAAACAGTTGTTAAATAAATGGTTACCCTACAAATCACCGTCTCGTCATTCATTATATAATTACTTCGCCGCACACTCGCGCCCAAAGAAATGCATTCGAATTTCCTCACGATTCCCTTCGGGGAGGTGGGGTGAATTTTTCGCCAACTTTGAGGCTCTCATTTTGATTCCACGGGAACTTATTGGAGCTCGATGCTAAATATGGGTGGATGCCAATTTTCAACCTTTTCAAGCTTGTTAGGCGTCCAAATCAATAATGTTAAGTGACTATCCCACACACAAAGCATGCTGTGCATAACTGGAAACACGCTACATTTTATATACTGCACGTAAATGTTCCTCTCTAGTACATTCGGCGGTAAAGCATCAGCTTAAAATGTGCGCATAAAGCTGTTACGATTTCTCGCCTGAGGTTACAAAATTAGATGCCGTCACTGCTTAGAACATTGCACGTGCTTCTCCTACGCCTATTCGCCCTGCAATATTTTATCTTACCTTACATTGTTCCTTTATTAGGAAACAGATCGACAACATCTCGGAAGCAACGCACGGTGGTACACACATAGATGCGCCATTGCATTGCGCCAAGGGCGGATGGTCTGTGGCGGACATTCCAATTGAGCGTCTTATGCATGTGCCCATGGTAAAGCTGGACGTACAGTCGAAGGTTGAAGCCGACCCCGAATACATTGTGACATTGTCTGACATACACGATTGGGAAAGCCGCTACGGAAGAGTTCCTGATGGCTGCCTCTTTGTTGTTGACACTGGACAGTGCAGAGTAAGTGCGTATGATTGAACTATGACGTGTTTCAATTGTCATGTTTTCTATTCCGAATGCCGGTTTTTTTAAGCTTCAAAAGAAATAAAGAAAAAAAGAGCTCCTGCTAAGAACTTAAGAGGAGGCATTGGTTAGGCGACCCTTGTATCAAGATTTATCATATGGGAACAGAGAAACGAATTTTCCGATATGTCAGTTGCTGCTTAGAAAAAATAATCGGAAATTCAACATTTTTTTACATAAGACGCCAATGTTCCTTTTAATTGTTGAAAATTGAAATATATACAATGCATAAATTTAAATATATTATGTAGAATCTATAATTTAGAACTCTAACTCACCAATGAAAAACGATATCACATTTCTCCCACATGCGTCCAATAACACATCGTAAACCGTAAAAAAGTTCCTATAAACATACGACTGATTCGTGCGTAACACAATTTGTGTCTCTCGTGAGTCAATCTAACAGCTTCCCCCTAAGCTCTAAATCGATACGTAAAATATGACCGTTTTAGACGCTCTAACGGATAAGTTTATAATACTGTTTTGTCTGTTTTTGGAGCAGACATATGGATATGAATACTCTATGCAGCTGTCTTTTTTTAGGCAGGTCACAGGCGTATAAGGGGTCACTGTGATGCATCGTTCGTTTGCTGGTGAGGCACCGCAGTCGCAGATTGTACGTTGGTGTGATATGTGACTCAGCAGCCTTCGCAGCATGAAGGAAAGTGGGTGATCCCAGCTGTAGCATGTTTTGTGCTCTGCTGAGCAAAAGAGTGCTGAGCCCTCTCGTAGGTTTTGGTCCATGGTTGTGTATCGCGCAAACCCGTCTTCATCAAGTATGTCCAAAAAACAACACATGCTTCATGTACTAAGCACGGGCGTCAAAGAGGCAATGTTTGCTGCTTCTTATAGTGCCTAACGTAATGGCACATGTTCTGCAGGCGTGGCGAAGGACAGGACATTAAAAAAATACATATATTTCTGTGTTTTCGTACACCAACACCGCGATAAGACTATGAGTCTTGCCGCAGTGGAGGGCCCCGTATTAATTCTGACCACCTCAGGTTCTTTAAAGCGCACTTAAATATAAGTACACGAGTGCTTTTGCACTCAATCTCCACTGATATGCTCCAAACCCTAGCCGCAAAGCTAATATCTGGGGGTTTTACGAGTCAAAGCCGCGATATGATTATCAGGCACCACGTAGTGGTGGGCTCCGGAAATATTGGCCTTCTGGTGGTCTATCAAGTGCACTGACATCACAGAGTACGCGGGCCTCTAGCAATTCGCCTCCATGGAAATGCGACCGCCGCGGCCGAGATCAAACCCACTACCTTCGTGTCAGAAGCCGAGCACCGTAACCACGACGCCACCGCGGGGCGGACAAGTCGCAAACCTACCCTGGCGGGTGGCGTGATATCACACGACCAATCTTAAAGGCGGGCACCGAAGGGTGCAAACACAATGCGCTATAGAGGTTTTAAAACAGAAATAGGTGCCTCGCACAGGCTGGCCGACGTTTCGATAGCTGGACATTTCTTTGTTAAAGGTGCCTCATCATTCTTGGCGTGTTAATCTTAAAGGGGGTAAGTCGTTAACAAACATAGGTTCACCTATCGAAACGTCGGCCAGCCTGTCTACGGCACATATTATTGTTCATATAACCTCCACAGCACTCGGCTAATCTTGTGTCACTGTGTGAGTGGATGTCCCATCTTGTGTTTTCTATATCTTCCGGCGAATAGTTTTGGCCGAATCGGACGACATACATGGGACTGGACGAGAATGGAGACCGACACTTTCCCTCCCTCGCTCCTGATGCGGCAACCTTTTTGACAAGCGAGCGGAGTCCGTACGGGATCGGTCTGGACGGGCCTTCACTGGATCACTATCCGGAGCTAACTGTTCACAAGATCCTCGCCGCTGCTAGCTTGTACACTACAGAGAACTTGGCCTGCCTCTCGCGTGTGCCGGCTAAGGGGGCAACGGCTGTCATCCTTCCCATGAAGATACTCGGAGCCAGCGGCGCCCCCGTCCGCGTTGTCGCTACTTTACCCTGACGCCCGCAGCCGCGGCACCTCTTCACCACCTTGCGGAGAGCCCAATCATCACATATTCAATATACCCAAATAAACATAAAAAAGACGTATGGCCATGTTCACTAATCCATTCGCTCAATACAGGTGCTGGCATGGGTCAGTTTTAACCTATGGTTTGTCTAACATCACGGTTTGCTGATAGCTATAGATTTAAGGACAGTTCAATTTTTATGGCGTTCTTTGCAATTAGGGGCCCTATTTTGTTCTTGTAGCAGCGAGTGTGTGAGGAATTCGTTTACAATTGTTTCTTCCGATCTAGTTTTAATGAGATTTACCTATAGCGAAGCTTAAATCGCGAGGTAAACGTTCGGCGTTGATATGAGCACCATTGACTAGACCAAGGAAGGACAT
Source organism: Rhipicephalus sanguineus (assembly GCF_013339695.2). NCBI lineage: Eukaryota > Metazoa > Arthropoda > Arachnida > Ixodida > Ixodidae > Rhipicephalus > Rhipicephalus sanguineus. The sequence continues at coordinate 126,549,388 of NC_051177.1, read as the reverse complement.
CGTGAGTAGATCTCATCAGGGAGTTGTGTGCCGTAATAGAGAAGGCTTCCCGTCTGCTTTGACTTTTTGAGGGCTTCAAAAACCGCCTTTCTGGGTAAAATGTTTTCAGGGTTTTAAGAAATGCACCCAATCAAGCTTTTTTTTTCAGACAAAAAATGTCTTGGATACAAGGGCAAAAGGCAGATGTGCTCTGCCTGACGGGACCCTAGCACCCGAATGCACACTCATAGAGCACGGACGACAGAAATAACATTACACATTGTTGATAATATATACACAGGCAGTTTCATAAAAGGTCAACAAAATGCATAGTTTTACAATAATAAAGAAAAGTCACAAAGTTCATTTACACTGCCGGTTCGCGGTGCTGCTGCGAATTTTGAACAGCGAAGCTGTTTAGCAGATTCTTTCTTGTCGGACGAACAAAAAAACTATCATCATCATAAACGAATATGTGCCACATAAATTGGGTAAATCGCAACACTCACCACTGGTCTACAAAAAAATGAAGAAGTGTACAGCTCGCGCCTAACCATACGAATCCATGGGTCGTCCGAAGCTAAAAATCGCATTCCCGAGGAAGAAGCCGCGATCCGAGAAGCAGGGCTGGCCGCTACGCGAGAACGAGATCGACGGCGCCGAGGAGATCCGGAATGCGTGGCATATGAGTACGTGCTCTGTGAACTTCGCTCTCTAATTGTTGAAAAAATGGCTCAAAGCTTGCACCAAGTCGCGCAACGTTCGATACACAGCGAAGCTGATCGGTCTCATGCGCCGTAAAAGCACAGTTCAACCCCGCTTCAGTCAAGTTCAAGCAACAGTTGAAGCCAAGCTAAAGCGAAATTTCAACAGCGTTACAGCCATGTTCAAGTCAAGTTCAACCTCGCTAAAGCCAAGTTATGGCTATATACAGCAATAAGTAAGCATGAGACCGATCACCTTCGCTGTGTATCGAGCTTCGTGTGGCAGCCATTTTAAATGCGAAGCATTTCTTAGCGAACCTTTGGCACATTGAGCGTTTCTATCTATCTATCCCTCTGCCTACGTCTGGGTGCCCTCACGGTCGCCTCCTTAACACGGTGTCGACCAAAATTGGCATGGGAGGGTAAGAGGACTTGACGAATATGATTGTTAGGTCATGACATGAATAACGTGAAAGTCCTGTCGTGTACGTCGTCAAACGATTTCCGCTAGACGCGTGTGGCACATACCAGTTTGCGAAGGGACCCGGTGTACGGCTATGCGCCACAGGTGATTGACAGTTTATATCTACGAAGGAGCGGCGAGAGGAGACATGGTAACTAAAATGCTAGAGCGTTAAGGAAAACCAACATCGGCAGCGTTGACTCGACAAATGGAACAATGAAAATTGGGATCCCAGCAGGAATCGAACCCAAGCATTCTGCGTGGCAATCAGCTATTCTACCGCTGAGCCACGCCAGGTCTATAAACTGCTTTGAAAAAACAGCTACGCAGGCGTAATACCGGTGCAACGTCAATGTGGTTGTAGGTACTTGCTACCTAATTTTGCAAGAAAGCAATAAACACTACATGATACTCTACGATACGTACTCCTACGATACACGCATCATATCAGATTAACGTCTGTGGTTCTAGTGCTGAGTCAGCTTTTATGCCAGTCTAAGAAACATTGCGTTTTATTCCTATGATTCAGCAAGCTATATTGAAGCATTGCTCGACCCCGCAGGAATACATTAACGAAAGTTTCATATGATATCCACATCACCGCACCGTAAAGTTCACTTCGTCCGCCAGAACGACGCAGTGTCCTCTTCATTTCTTAGGAGGCTGGGCGATGGCCTCATGCTTGACCGAAGGATGATGCCAGTTTGACTGACAGCCGCTTTGTAGACTAGACTACGTAGACCACATGCGCCCAGGTAGTCTACGAATACGACAAACACCATCCACTGATGTTGGCCTACGTAGCACTATCCAGGCCTACCAGCCTCGACGGCCTATACCTCACCAACGCGAAGGTTGGCCTCAGGTTCCGACATGTCACCGGCTGTGTCGACAGACAATTTGTCGACGAAATGACCGAGGCATCCACGAAGTTCCAACAGCTCTACTATACCACATGCTTCAATACACATGGACCCCTCGTCACCACCATCACGACCGGATCCTATAACAAGTCATGACCACTAGCTGGTGCTCACTCATCACGTTGATGATGTCCTTGTTCAAGAACTGTAGAGAACTTCTTGCACATATGCACATGGGTTCGTGAAACGTGCGTCCGTTCCGGGACCCGTATAAGCACTACATATCAGCTTACCGCTTCCGGGGTTGGTAATACCCACATTGCCATTGGCAGGGTTACCCAACCGTAAACAACTGGTTATATAACACATGTGCGACTCTTCAACATATATGTGTGCGTATAAAAGTTATACAAATCTTTAGCGTCCTTGTGTAACGTGTCGCTCAGTAAAAAAAAATACGCCACAGTCAGCTTCCCGCCGTATGCTTCGCATTACATCGACTCCCACGGTACGTGGGATCTGCCGAATTTTTTTTTCAGGTTGTTCAGCATTGCGTGCGTAAAATATTCCTCACGCATCTTTCTGCAGTTTTCATCATCTTGTAATTTAGAGCTTAATATTATGCAATTGCAAATGTAGCGATAAGTGGTTTGCATGCTTTCTCGTGGTGCCATGAACACTGATATCAGAAAGAATGAAAACTATAGACGACTTTACGGACGGGTTTTGGTGCCGCCATACTTGGCTGTTAAGCTTGCCTTTTTGTAGCTTTAACAAATGAACGAACAGTGCTATGGTTCACGTGTACGCATGATAACGCTTGGCTTGGTACCTTCGACGCTTGTTTACCTTATCAATTGACGCCGTGAAATACAAAAATGAGAAAATATTGGTTTAACAGCCCAATGTGGCGGGACCCACATGTTCTATGTAATACAGTCTATAATGAGTGAAAATAATCGGAAGTACATGAGTCGCTGCAGGCAAAAGCCTACGCCTCTTCAGATACAATAATGCATTCAGAAGTGTCGCGGGATCTCTCACTAGTATATCATTAATAAAAAACAAGTATTATATGCTCTGTATCATCTGAAAATTTAGGATCTGCAAACATGATATCTGAATATGTCGCAGGGCACAGGAGGCCCAGAAATCTGCAGCGTTTCATTAATACTAGAGAAAAGTACCGTAATAAAATCACGACAACTTAGGCTATTTTAGCCCCAACAGTAGCAGTTTATTCTGACAACACATCTAGGAAATGATATTATACCGTTAGCGCAAGGATGGGATTAAAAACTAAACAGATCCCACGTACCATGGGAATCGATGTTATGCGAAGCATGCGCAGGAAGGTGACTGTGTCGCAATTTTTCTCATTGAGCGAAATGTTAGGGAATGACGCTAGAGAAATGTGCAAATGGTATACGCACACACATATTTTGAAGAGTCGCACATGTATTATATACCCAGTAGTCTACAGTTGCTGTAACGGTGCCACCAGCAACATAGGTGTTACCAACACCAAATGCAGTAAGCTAAAATGTAGTGATACCTAGGCGTATTTGCCTACGTAGCCTAGTCTACAAAGCGGCTGTCAGTCAATCTGGCATCATACTCGGTGAGCATGAGGCCATCGCCCAGCCTCGTAAGAAATGAAGATGACACTGCGTCGTTCTGGTGGACGAAGTGCACTTTACGGTGCGGTGATGTGGATATCATATGTAACTTTCCTTAAAGTATTCCTCCGGGGTCGAGCACTGGAACCACAGACGATAATCTGATATGAAGCCTGTATCGTAGGAGTACACATCGTAGGAGTATCATGTAGTGCTCATTGCTTTCTTGTAAAGTTAGATAGCAAGCACCACAAACACAATTGACGTTGCACCGATATTACGCCTGCGTAGGCTGTTTTTCCAAACCAGTTTATAGACCTGGCGTGGCTGAGTGGTAGAATACCAGATTGCAACGCAGAATGCTTGGGTTCAATTCCTGCTGGGATCCTAATTTTCATTCTTTCCATTCGGCAAGTCAACGCTGCCGATGTTGGTTTTTCTTAACGCTCTCGCATTGAAGTTACCAATGTCTGTTCTCGCCGTTCCTGGTGAGATATAAACTGTCAATCACCTGCGGCGCATACCCGTACACCGCGGCCCGTGGCAAACGGGTATGTGCCACACGTGTCGAGTGGAAAGGGTTTGACGACGTACACGACAGGATTTTCACATTATTCATGTCATGACCCGACAATCATATTCGTCAAATCCTCTTACCCTCCAATGCCAATTTCGGTCTACACTGGGTTAAGGAGGCGACCATGAGAGCACCGAGACGTAGGCGGCTAGATAGATAGATAGATAGATAGATAGATAGATAGATAGAAACGCTCAAAGTGCCAGAGGTTCGCTAAGAAATGCTTCGCATTTAAAAACAGCGAAAGCATACGGCAAGTAGTTTTACCACAGATACATCAGGCTGGTTCATTCAGTGCACATAACGAAGATCGCAGAATGTAGGACATCGTGATTAGGGCTTTCACTGCATAGCAGTGAAAGGCGTAACCTCGATGGCCTTAACCGCGATCACATCGACTAAAAAGATAAAGAGTAAGAATAACATGGCTTCCGCCTTTTGCTCGTCTTCGGCGAAATCGTGAGGGACCATGCGATTTATTGTTTCACTGTAGGCACGCATCGCTAAACTGCGAAATGTTAGTGGTCATAGCTAGTGTGTACTTTTCTTTACTTATATGTACATGTGTTGCTACAGTTTACAATATCAATGTTGTAGTAGTGAGACACGCAGTAACTATAAATCGCACTATGCACTATCCAAAAAGAATTCGGACTTGTAGAAACGTAGTAAATTCCCGTCAACCAGACCGATCCGGCGGCTCTGTTCCTTCAAACATGTCAAAACAAACGAATAACGCAAGCCGTGCTCGTCTATCTCTATTTTGTTCAGTTGATTCGTATTACCATAATGACGCGCAATTCCTGCTGAACCCCTCACGGTACCAAAGCGACCACGCGTACTGGCGAACCACTGGCACCGTCGAGTTTAAGCGGAATCACGAGGGCATACGCTCCTCGGGCAGGTAACTTTTCCAGGCCGACGAGGTTTTCCAGGACAAACACGTTGATGCTCATCAGTGCTCGATGCGCGGCAGAACCGTCGCCGGCGTCGGCAGATGGTGTGTCCAGGCCTACGCCGTAAACGCTGCGTTTCGTGGCTAGGAAGCGCGCGGCTTCCGGGTGAAGCGATGGGAAGTGCTTGACTCCGTTCCTGTCGATCCCCATGTATGCCATGCGGTCGGCCCAGTGCTGCGTGAGAAGAGACAAATATCAGACAGAACCAAGAACATCTGGAACCAACTTAGGCTGTTGTCTATGTAACTGCGAGAGCATATCGACTGCGCCAGCGACACAGTATTTGTGCTTTTGATGACCTTATACAATAATTCTGTTATAACAGTGGTAGCTAAGAGTAGACAACAGTAGCCAACAGCAGCAACAATTTAGCCATCTTTATTCACCAATAAGCAAGATTTACTCGACATTAGCCAGCATTATTGAGTGCAAGCAGTGCTGGTCGTCTGGGAATAAATACGGCGGTGTGTCGTTACGAGTGCGCTAACTACGCTATGCGAGGACAGCATCAGTGACCGTTTACCCTCCGGCCACCATTCTCTATTTTAAAGGTTGCGGAAGTACGTTAGGATGGTGATATAGCACACATTGAATAAGACCACGCTTTCGAGGCATGGGCAAACTCACTGGGATCATCCACTAAAGGCCAAATGGCTCTTTGGTTCTTAGAAGAAACAAATTTCAAATTGAAAGCCATCATGGTCATCAGGCCGTTGCGAGGCGCCTAGGCTATCGATTAGGAGTGGAGAATTCTTTGTCGCCCAGGAGGGTAAAATGGAAAACAGCCTAAAAGCACAAATATTAAGCCCGTTTCATGGCTACGTCGCAAGGAAGAAAATATTCGGGAAACCTGGGCGGATGCTAAGTAACGCGTACAGAATTTACACCCTTGGGTCTTCACCTTAGAGTGCCCAGTGTGAACCAGGAAAAGGCAGCCCTCTGGAAGGCGTCCGTAAATATATTCCCACTTTAAGATGTCGTCAACGGATAGGAGGTACTCAGGATTCAACTGTACTCGTGGTCGCACGTCCACGGCTGCTATCGGCAGGAAAAGCAGCCTCTCCAGTGGTATCTGAGAAGCATCCCAGCCGTCCTTATAGAAATGCAGAGGTGAGTCCAGGTGAGTCCCACCGTGAATCGGTTCTTCCATCGCGTCTACTTGAAACCTGGACCATAAGAAAAGAAACATTCGTTAGCGCTTTCGCCTATTCGTTCTCTTCGTGCAATCAGCTAATGGCTAGTAAAACAGACACAACAATCCCATTAAAAAACACATACACCCGCCCAGGAAGGTACATAGGGTGCTGTAAAGGTGTCCTGTACCCCATACCAATGTATGCGGAGCAAGATACACTCTAAGCCAAAAAAGGCGTATTTGGGAAGTACTTTTTCTGCCCCACAATAACAACTGTCGTCTATCTGGCGCGCTATTCTTGCGTTATCGCAGAGTTCTTTGGCCGTCACGAACGGCGTGCTGCTATCAGCCTCTTGAAAGGAAAGTAACGAGTGCGCAGTTTTCCAAAAAAGAGAGGCAAGGAAGCCACATGAGGATTAGTGCAGTGTGGCCCAAAGATTTGTAAAACACTCCTTTTTGCCTAGAGTGTGTCAGAATAGTAAATTATTCGGCCAGATGGTTAGGCCTCTTGCAAACGGAAGCGTAGAAGCGGAGTGGCACGTTATTTTCGCCATTCTGGAGTATGTCTAAAGAAAAATCGCTGCAAACACGAAGCAGTGAGTGCGATAGCAAGAAATTGGAATGTCACACGAAGAACGACAAGCAGCTCGATACTCGCAGCACGCCACAAAGGAGGTTCGAATCCCCGGTTGGGTGCTTCGGAACTTTTCTACTGCTTAACTTTTATTTACGCGTTTTTGATACATATAAATAGATATACATATCCGGAACATGACGGCGACGGCGATGGCGAAAATCCGCCTAGAGTGTCCATATAATGTTATCGCAATAATATAATCGACATGAACATCGTTTTAAACTAACCATAGAGCAGGCCTATGATTTCCCCGCATTTAACTGCAGCAAGTTCGCCTGCCGGCTCCTCTTAGCGAAGCACGTATTCTGATCAAGATCCCGAACGAAAGGCTAAGACCAGGTGAATCGTCAAACACAATACAACAGCGCGAAAAGCAGGGACAAGGGTAGAAGGACACACACATCACTCTGTGTGGTTTATTCGTTTGTATCTGTTCCTTGTGCGGTGGTAATATTTTTAAGAGCTATACCAGCGTGTCCAAGTCTCCACCCTTCAGGATAACTTGTCTCTATGGTCACACATGCACCATGAAACTATTCTATCGCATTAACAACACGACCTAATACATTTGCGCAAGCCATAAATGCGTTTACCACAGGTGTCACACTGCCGCGTTTTAGGTGCGAAGCACGTTATGCGCTCGGGCTGCCGGCGTCTCCTGTCGTCGTAGCCCGTCACGGTAAAGCAAGTTGCAAATATGACGGTGCGTTCTCTCAAGAAACGCTCGCGAGAACGCGCGCTTGCCCTCGAGAGACAACGCCACGTGGGCTTCTCCGAGTGGCAAATAAGACGGTGCGTTGGCTTAGGAAAAGCTCTGTTTATACGATGGACGCTGTCTGCGACGCTGTCCTCTCATTGCTCTTGACGTGTCCCTATGGGAAACACCGGTGCTTCGCACCTCCGAGGTCTCACGTAGTGGAGCTGTTTTGTATAGTATAGTACAGCAATAGGCGGAAATGGAAAGTGAGGGTGAGCAGGAGGGAAAACGGGAGAGCAACGCCCCCATCTCCGCATCTTCCTTAGTCTTTGCACTACTAGCTTTTTTCTTTGTTTTTGGGACAGGACTAGAATATGATTAAGCCCATGGCCACTTGGACTGAGGTGGTCATCCCCCTCCCCCCCCCTCGCGTAAACAAGCTGGTCAGGGAAATAATGTTTAATTTTCTCGCGCGTGCGTGTTTGTTTACGAGATCAGAGCACGTGTAGAGTGAGCCACTAGGTTAGGGCATGCGTTTTGCTGCTGTTGAAAATAAACTTGTAGTTTAATTGAACGTGAGCTTTGGATCGTGTTTCTTCCGTTCAGTGAAGGACGCGCTACTCCACTGACATTGCGCTACTCCATATGCCGTACCAACAAGCCCAACGAGCAACCAATTATAGTGAACTTCTATGGGCTCACATTTCCTGACGCAGGCCTTTGCAAATTGCACGCCAAAATAAATTGCGGCTAATGGCCGAACCTGCCACGTCATGCTAAGAGGGATAGGGCCACGCCAACTGTCCTTTAAAAGCCTAACACACAATTCATAGTATAAAAATTTCGGCCCTTTAAAACACTAATACACAGCTTCAGCGCTCAAATATACCGTGCATAGTGTAAAATCTCCGGCCCTTTACGAGACTAATAAAGAGTGTATAGTGTAAATTCTACGGCTGCCCAAATCACTAGTAGCCAGTACGTGGAGCGAATTTTCGTCCCTTTCAAGCGTACATATGCAGTAAACAGTGTAAATTCATCGACACTTTAACACTAATAAACACTGCACAGTGCAAATCCTTTGAATCTTTAGCGCATTAATAGACAGTAAATAGCGACAAATATTTCGGCCCTTGACTTCATTAGTAGACAGCGCACAGTGCAAATTTTTCGCTCCAGAACTAGCCCTACTGATTTTCCCACAAACCCAGATCACTGCATGAAGTAGCATCGGAATGCCCGTCTCAGAAGTTGAAGCTTTCATTCCATACCATCCTGCTTCCGTGGAGTTGGGAATTGTCATTCTCAACGTAAATTGTTCATCCTCGTTCCAGTACAGTGTTTCGTTGTTGAAATTGTACGAAAGGTCAACCAAGTCGTAGTGCCTGCATAGTTCATATGGAACAGCAGGACGTCGGTATTTTTCGTCACACTCAGCAAGAAATGCACATAGTGTGAAAAGCAGCCCTGCGCTTAAACCGGCGAACTGCATCTGAAAGGGAGGGAGGAAGAGAGAATTAAGGCGCTGGTACAACGTGGATAAGGAATTTATGATCAACTCATTACTTGTGCAGAAGCATTATCAGTGCTGTGAGTTATTTAGCAACAGTACTTAGTTAATCTGCTCTGCTTAAAGAATTCTCCACGAGCAAGCAAGTGGTCCTTCAATTACCTTTTCGTACACCACTTATATGCAGTTATAAATGCCCTTTATCGTCATGCGTAAAAGAAGGGCAGAAGAAAGAACAAGGTTTGTGTCACAGTGTGTCTCATTCTGTTCTTCCCTTCTTCTGTGTTTTGTACGCTGCGATACAAGTCTATGATAAGAAACAACACAAGCAAGTGGAAACACCTTTGCAGTGCTATTGATTTTCTGTACACCACATGCACAAATATGGCTGTTCGAATAGGTGCTCCACCATTTCGCTATAATGTATTAGGTAGCCGTTAATTATGAATAAACGTTTTTTTTTTTGGTTTGCACAACTCCAGAAATATCTACAAAGACGCGGACCAATAACTAATGTGGTTTGCATCATATGCAATACAGAATACCAGAAGTCAGCCACGCGTATACCTGCCAAAACAGAGAAACTTTTTGGGTAAAGCAAGCATGATTTGACAGAATTGACCGACAAATGTTCACTTGGTGTCAGTACGCAAAATCCAGGTTTGTGGTGGCTCGTGGTTATCGTACTGCGTTAGTAGATAGCGTGCCAAACTACTCTGAACGTGTAGTCTTTCCCCGCATATGCAGGGCTATTCATTAGCGCGGCTCTTTAAATATTTCGTTGAATAATTTAGGCAAATCTCATTGACAGAAAAAAATGTTTTATCATAAATGGAGTTGCGTTCAGAGACTAAGAAATCTGGCTGGAATGTACGTCTATATCAATTGCACGAGGCGTCATTTCGCGTATGTAAGAATAACGGGGCTCAGTACCGTAGACAGATATAGTGTTTTTTTTTTGGTGGGGGGGGGGGGGTGCGTTTGTGTGTGGTTTATATATACACTCGCGAAATTAAATATTACGGGAAATCTCAATCCCCCCACTGGCTACGCCAGTGAGAGGGCTCAACAAATCTACCAAGATAAAGAGCCAGTTGTGCTGTTGTACTTGGATACGCGTGTGTCGAACTGATCACTAAATCACAGATTACTCCTTCATTTTTGTTTAGGATTTAACTACCTACCTTCGAACTTTTGGGGGGAAATTTTTCTAATGTAGCATCACAAACTAGTCGCTCGGAAGCCCTGGCAGCATGAAAATGTAGTCAATAATTTCACATTTACGATAATAGACCGATCCCACCAGACCATCTGCGCATGCGCGAGTTTCCGACAGTGGCACTGTCGCCATCTTAGTTGTAGTTCTCGGAGCGCTGCTGGTGCGGCTGCTTGCTGCGTGTTTCAGGTATATTGGCGTTTTGCACCAATCCTCGACACGCAAGACGATCGAACGCGGTGGAAAACTGTGTCCGCACCTCCAACGTATGTTATTTTTATTTCGGATTAACTGCATCCTAGCGCTAAAAGAAAAAAAGAACAGTTGATAGTGCCTACGTGTGACGAGGTGGTCTCGTCGGGTTGATGAGCTTGCCTCGTTTTGCTGAATAAATATTAGTAATAAAAAATGAGAAATCACGTTCCCGTCGTCATGAGAGCAAATATCTTCTTCAGTGAACGCAAGCGACACAAGCTACAGTATCCGGAAAATAACTTGCCCAAACTGCGCAGAGCTCTCCGCTATACGACAACAGGAGAAAAAAAAAAAAGCCGAAGGGGACCAAAAAAAGAAGCTTATTGCGCTTTTTTTTTTTGTCGAAGCGACACTTTCCATGTAGACTGTGTTGTCAACGCAGGACTTCGATCACCGTAATAAGTTAAATGTGAATGAAGATAAAACGGTCGCCGTGAAGCAGGTTAGAGGCGCGTCCGCTGAACAGTGACTGGCCGCTCATGCCGTTTGGCAAAGGTTAACATCACGAAAATCTCGTAAATGGCATAATATTTCCTGCTGTACAAGAGATGGATGAGTCAGTAAGAGATTTTGGCGGCACACGCAATGCGGCGGATAAGTAGCAGCTCGCTCCGGCTGGCGGCGGCAGCCTCAGCCGGTGGCTCGGCGCCGGTATCGTCGCTAGGCCTACCGCTTCGAAACGGCAGTGTACGGTTAATAGCCTACGCTCATAAAGAAGTCCAGCTTTGCTACCGCTGTTGCCCGCTTTACGATGCGTTCACAATAATATTGCATATTGAAAGGAACAGGGAAATCCCGGCGGCGGAGTTGGCTGCGATACCGGCACGGCCGAGTTTTCGCTGTGCGCTCCACGGCGCGAGCTGTGCACAGCATGCAGTTATAATCTTGACTTGTATCACAGGTCTCGTTCATGCTAGATGCTTGACAGTCGTCATCGCATTTGGTGAGAAGTCGGTTTAGGTCTCCCTATATATTAAAGCGATATCTGTTGAGCCCGGAAAGGACGTTGTATCCAACCTGTCGCCGCTGGCGGTGATTGGCCCGGCAAGGGGATCCAGCTCGTGTTATATGAACTTTTGCTGTCGCTGATCGGTCCATCGTTCGCGCAGCAAGGTTGCTATGACGCAATAGGGCACTGCTAAACCATGATGCATCGTGCACAGGGAGTTCACGAACACGTTGAACAAGAAAGTGCGCGGTAGTTGCCTCTCTGTCCGACTTCGTTGACTGTCGCACACATTCCTGTTGGAGCTTGAAATCCTTTGAGAACACGCAAAATCCGAGTCATTTTGCTTCAGGCTCCTGTTGTAGCATTCCAGTACACAGCATGTCAACCCAGCCATCGCAATTCCTCCAAATAAGGCCGCTAAAGCTCGTTAATGCAGCTCGCCAATGCACCAGCTGTAGGCAGCTGAACGTACCGAGTACTACAAGTACCGGCATGCACTGCGGCAGCGGTGGCGTAGTGAAACTCGCGGTGAGATCGGTCTATTGCACATAGGTTACATAAAAAAAAATGCGTGACACACTGAAGCCTGTTCTTGTATACTCTGCAATGTAGATGGTTTGTTCTTTTAGCCGCATTTTCTCTAGTCCGAATGCGTGATTTTCAACTTACTCAATTCTTTTTTTTTCTTAATCGTCGGATATGCGTAGTAATTTCCGCGCCACGCCCACCTAACACATGAATCTGAAAAGTTGCGGTGTGGCTAAAGTATCTAATAGACATCTTAAAAGATGGTCTCCTCACCTTGTAATAGTTCCTCCCTGCCTTTCCAGTCCGGAAATTTCGAATGGCGTGAAAGTCGCACTTTCCAAAAAGCATGAAATTTTTTATGTGTGACTCGACACAAGCTTGCGCGTTATATGCGCGCGAACGCGTCCCACGTGACCGCTTTCGCGGTACATTAAGGCACAAGTGGACCAAAATGTATTTCTCTTTATCCTGCAGTGAAGCTGTTGTTGCTGTCCTCGTACATTTTGAGGCATTAACCTCCAATTGGCACAGAATATGCTACTGTCCAAGAATATTGCCATTGAGTGCATGAATTTATATTATCGACGTCCGTAACAAACAGAACGTGTGCTTGTTTCTCAGCTGTGCACTCACCGCACGAGTGCACTGACCGGCGAACAAATGCAGCTGATTCGCAGATGCGATATGTGTGCCACTGATGTCGCGAGTGGTGAGAAAGGAGGACAAACGTGAATGTCGTGAATCATGCACCTGCCACCGACGTTATTGCGTCGGTGTGTTAAAAATAGAAGCTCGTTGCAATATTCAGATGAGATGTAAGAGCCAGCTTGTGCTATACTTACGTACTATAGCGGTGAACAAAGCGATCGAAGAAAGAAAGGGTAATGAGTTTGGCCGCACCAGTATATTTTGCCAGTCGCGGGAAAAAATTGTAGTGGGTGTGATAAGCGGTGCTTCCTTAAAAGTGAAGCCCTAGCATAGACGCCATTTGCAAGGAGTAGGTGAAGGCAGGCTTAAGTGGGGACAATAGCGATGATGTGGACAAAATCCTTCCCTATAACGCTGAAGCTCTGTGCAGAAGGATGGCAGACTAGTGAACACTTGCAATCAGGCGGCTGAGAAAGCGCTCCCTTTCTACTATGTATCCGTGAACTGAGTTGTTTAAGTGTACCTGGTATACTAGTGAAATGCTGCACAACCAAAATAAATCGAAAGACAATTTTGGATAATCATTCTAATGAAATTCAGTCCCGCCATATCACGCCGTAGTCACTTTTGACAACCCCTCAATATCACCGAAGATGTAGGCGCCCAAGCAACATTTGCAATAGTGACGAGATTGGCCGGGACACACGAAAGGTACGTTTAGCAGTAATCGTATTTGAAAAGCACACAGAGCTCGCTATTGGAGCCTCTGTTTCTTCATCTTCAAAAATCAGCGTTACTAGCCGGGTGGCGCGTGGTCTCCCCTGCGTCTTCTCTGGACCCAAATAAAGTTTGCATCGTCATCATCATCATCATCTCTAAGAATTTTGGAAAGCGCTTGAAGAACAACGCAAGTTCTCAGGAATAAGCGTGTGAGCTCGTTAATAAAATACTCAACCATTCAACTTATCCACTAGGTCCATAGATAGCGCGAATTGTACCTGCGGGGCTTAAAACAGGGGACAGTAGGGACACAGAGAAGGACATCGCTGTGTCCCCAGTTTCGCCGGACAATTTCATAGGACGTTTAAATCCATAAAATTCGCTCTGCTTTAAATGCTACACGTGCGTTCAGTGCATCAGTTACAAGTGCTGAACTGTGACTTACGCAGATCCGACGTTACTTTGTATCTACATACAGAATAAACATACCTTCGCGTGTACCTTGTGTGGGCTCATAGGCTCCCGCATTGTGCGGGAGTGGGCGACCTAAATATATTGGTAATGTGTCGTACTTATCTGCGCGCACATGTGCAAGCACGACTGCTCCCTTCGACAAGCATCTTACATCGCCCGAGTTCACGTGACATCACTGTGTTTCTCTGCGTGCAAACTCACAGGAAAAACGTGAACATTTAAAATTATGTAACCTGTGCAGCACATCACCGGGAAGCTTCTTCGTCGGGTTACAAAAAATGTTATTAATCGTCGCACCTTCGCCTTGGTGCTATCGGTTCAACATCGTTCTCGCGTTGCTTCTGTTGTCAGCCAAAAGCCACATTTACAAGCATGCGACAGTGTTGCATCGCATCGCATTTATAGTGGCAATGCGCTTGGAAGGGCCGTCGCACTAATGCACCTGGCGATAGTAGATTTACGGGTCTGAGTCGACTCATGAAAAGCATGAACGCAGGCGCGTGGGAATGAGAAAAGTTAGGAAGGAATAAGCTGCGATGCTGCCGCGCTGGTTAAGCCGTTAAGCTGCGGGCGTCCTTTATAAACGTTCGTCGGCCCCCTAACCTATCAGTAGAGTACGCGCCTGATGAGCCCGATGCACCGGCATTTCTCCTATGAGACACTATGTGGCGCGTCGCTCTCAGGGCAATTTATGAGAGGTAATGGGCTAGATGTAAACGGCGTTGCATCGTCTTTTCTGAACGCGCTCTTAAGTGCAATGCGCTACTGTTGCATTCACGTGAACGAGGTTCTCAGCTCGCTCCACAGACGGAACTGATTGCTTCATCGGAAACGGGTTGTTCCTCCGTAACGTTTTACGGAAACGCAAAAGGACGCCGGCTGGTAATCGCGAAATGCTCCTTATAATGCCTACTGCAGAGCATGACATGTGTATATTTTATTGCCCGATGCATATGCTAATTACTTAGAAATGAGCCCTAATAAATATCTATTATGTGTCGTCATATTGCCAACATATGTATTTTGCTTTCTCAAATCGTGATTTTTGAAAGACAAATATGAAATCACTACCAGCCTTCTTCTGAATTATTATGCCAGAATTAGAATACGACCTCTTTCTTGGACCCTTATATACAAACTGCAAACTTTGCGGCTGCTAGCAGATTCCAAGAGACGCTGTATGCGCTTTGTCTGGAATGGGCTTCCTACTGTTCGCTCATCCTGAGAGGTAGCGAGGTGTAATACCATTTCGCCTTCGAAAACGTTGTGCCTTGAACTTTTTTCACCAACTCGTTAACAAAAAGCTGCAATCCTAGACACCGTCACTGCATCTACTGCATCCTTTTAACGAAACATACTCAACATTGCCATCAACAAACCCTAACGCCCATCGTTTGCCAGCACTGATACATACCAAAGTAAGCTAGATGCGCGTTCATGCTATATTATATACAGCGCTCATATTTGGATGAAGAAGGATCGTACATAGGGCATGCGCCGATTCTAAAACCAACTTATATTCGAAAAAACGTGAAGTAAGTAAATTAACAGTGCGGGCCAAAAATACTGCGACCAAACACAGCACGACAAAAATGTTCTACACGAACTCGTTTTTTACCCATAATTGATGTTTGCAGTCGTATACACTGCATACTATATATGACACACACCAACATAACTCATAACACGCAGAGTACAAGCATTTCAAACTTGAGTCTGGTACAGTGGATCAAAATAATTCAAGCATGTCTTTCTTAACTTCGCGCTTAGTCCATGCTCGACCATTCGGCAACAGGAGACTATCGAGTTCTTTTTTTTTTGGACTCTTTTCCGCTCCTTCAGTACTGTCTCCAGCCGGATAGACGTGGTGTCATTTTTGGGAAGGCATTTGCTAGCCGGCTACTTTTTCTCTCCTTGCTGCGTTTTTATATCTTTACACGAACAATAACAAAATCATAGCATGCCGCTTTGGTTGCAGTTCAAGAAAACTACTTTTTGTTAAGGATTTTTCGTAATTTGTGCCTACCCAGCTTGCGGCGCAATTTAGCACTGCGTAAAACATCCAAAGTAAAACGCTTGCGTTTTGCAAGGCATTCGATGTTTGTAAAATCAAAATGCTCCTGGAGGGAGTTACTGCATTGTTCCTTAAGCGGTTGCTTCAGTGTCCAAAAGTGCCGATTCTGTCAGAAGGACCGTCTTCGTGGATTCCTCATTCGGTTCATACTGGTCTTTCACGGGCAAAAACACTTCAGAGTGAGTACGTGGACCGCAAAAGACGACCCCTCGTTGTTATCAACGACCAACGACGCGTGGGATTCGTGCCGTCCGCAAAATTCTTGGAAGGCGTCGATGTTTATCGCTTCCGAACAGCGCTGGGTTCTGGCTCATTCCTTGTCAGTGCGGCTTGTCACATGTCCTGACCCCCTGCCCTCCCCCCTCCCCCCCCCCCCACTTAATTGTAAGTGCATTAGGTGAGTATGGGTGTTGACGCCCTATATTGAGCTTGAGTTATCAGACCTCCCGTTAGCTAACCCCCCCCCCCCCCTTCGAAAAAATCCTGCATCCGCATCTGCACGTCACACGACTCCTGGTTCAGAGAGTAGGCGATAAGGAAACCAGCCGTTAAAAGGGAAGACAATGTGGAGATGTTGTAAAGAGCATTGCGTTTCTTGGTGCGATCTCATTTCGTGTTCATCTCAGGTTCCACCTGACGGAGGAGGTTAAAAGCACTTTAATTTGCTTAACTATGACGCGGATAGTACCTTTAAGGTTTCTTGTGCGTGAAGCGGCGGTGATTCTGTTTACTTTCTGCGGGCTGTGGAACATGAGCCGCGGAGATGTACTCCGAGGACTGGTGCCGGCACCCTTGTGCGAAAACTACAACGTCGTGGATTTGTCGCACAACTTCGACAACCGGACAGTATATTGGGACGACAGCGCCTATTACAAGCTCAACGTGACCATCTACAACGACACCAGAGCTGGATGGTAGGCCAAAAGCATTCACGCTAACATCACGGTAGGCGCAACGTAAGCGACGCATAAAAAAAAGAAAAAGAAAGAGATCTAGCTTCAGTTTACGTCCTCATGTGAATACGTCATCGTCAAGCTGCAGCACTAGACAGACGGGGACAGAGGAAAGAAGATCAAGGCACGTGCGTTGACATTGTACTAAAAGTTTGAACGCGTGTGAATATATCGAAAAAATGAAGAATTGAAGTGGTTAAGTTCATTATTGTAGAATGGGGTAGGAGGCAATAAGGCGCGAGTGAGGCCGAGCTAACGTTTTTGTGGCTCTTCATACGGATTGTTTGAGATGCTGCAAATAGCATGGCATTTTTCTGGGCGTGTTCGTTAACTGAATTCGAAAATATATTCAGCGCTAGCAGACAAGGACGTAAGAGACGCGACACCACATAAATATTTCTTAACCATTCGGTATATTTTGCGTTCATCTCGGACTCTTTGTGCCGCGAGCTCTCGCGACTTTTGAGGTGTAGTAATTGTTGACAATCTAAGATAGCCTGTGCCTACAGTCACGCATTTAGCCACCGACAGAAATTGCAGATTCTTAACCAACTCGGGAAAGGCCGAACTGGAGGTCTATTTGCTTCTCTGCAAGAATCTGCTGATTGCTATGTCTCCCTTTATATTGGCATAAAAAGGGGGAGTAATAGCAGACTTTTCACTACACTTTCCGCTTAGCAGGAACTTGCTTTTTTTAGACATCTTGTTGTTTGTTCGAGCTGGACTTTGTCTTTCATGTTTCTTCCGTTGTGGTAAGACCACGAGTGATTGTAATTCTATGAGATCCGCCGCGGTGGTGTAGCGGTTACGGTGCTCGGCTGCTGACCCGATGGTAGCGAGTTCGATCCCGGCCGCGGCGGTCCCATTTCGATGGAGGCGAAGTGCTAGAGGCCCGTCTACTGTGCAATGGCAGTGCACGTTAAAGAACACCAGATGGTCGAAATTTCCGGAGTCCTCTACTACGACGTCTCTCATACTCGTATGATGGTTTGGGGACGTAAAACCCCAGATATTAGTATTATTTTAATTATATGATGTTAAGTGCGTGGAAGAAAGAGACGATTTTGCTGTTTTTCTGTGCGGATGTCCTCGCTTCCGAGCACCAAGAAACGACCTCTATACACGTTAAACAGGACTGGCAACCATCCCCTCACGCAAAACACAGCTCTTGAACCCTAGTCACGGACGCCTGAAGTGCTTTAAAAATTCTGGAGTTCTTTAGAGCAGCAGAACTGATAGAAAAACAGTAGCTTGCGGACAAATTAGTTTCTATTCTTTTTTCCTAATCTTTTCTGCACTTACCCCGTCGCCCAGGTGCAAAACAGCTAATCGGACTTGCTAACCGTGTTAACCTCTCTTCCTTTTAACTCTTTTCTCTGTGATAGTTCTGATCGTTAAGAGACCTGACTTCACGTATCTGTATATACTCATTAGCATAAAGTACTATGCACCTCATATATTATATGTTTCCATCTGTCGGCTCCCTTCTTGATCTTGGACTCTATGCACCTCATAGATGCTCAGTACGTTAGGTATGGTGTGGGTCCGGTGCATCTGTGTTTGAAAGCAAGACAAGAGGTTTCGTAAAGTCGGCTTCTCGGCGGCCTGCAAACGCTAGTTATGATGGTATCATCGGCAGAGGTCACCGGCTATCCTGTTTTTGAGAGACTGTCCCGTAACAGAAACTGGCCGCCGTGACAGTGATAAGGCTTAAAGAAGCACTCTCCTTTTTTCTTCGTTGCCTTTCTCCGGCACAGATGCGTGCCGACACGCGTTTTCGCAATCTTTACGACCTTGTTGCTAAAGGGTGCGCTTCTTGCGTTACCTACCAAGAAATATTTGCTCGTTATTAACGTACACTGATAACGAGCTGTTTGTCTTCCATGTCGCTGACATGCGATAGAAGCGCTTGCGGCGGCGAAAAGTTAAAAGACGGCAGGTGATAACGCTCTCTTATCCGTGCAGTGCTGCAAACAGGAGGCATGTGCGTTCAAGTGAAGGCAATTTATGCTGCATTTCTCTCCAGCATAAACGGAAAAAAATCGCTGACTTAGGTAATGTAATGCAACTCTGCAGCGAGTTATTTGCAGATGATTAAATCCCTCTTGATATTCCCGTAAGAGAAAGCAATCGCTTTACACATACGCTTCAAAAACATAACCTTTGGATACTTTGGGGGGACGTCTACTATCTCAACTGCGCGCGATTATTACAGAATCATAGCAAGTAGGGGTGCGCGAATAGTGAATTTTGGGACCGAATCGAATACGAATAGAATAGCGATGACACCGCATCGAATACGAATAATAATCGAATACGCCTCGAATAGTTTTCGAATAGCAAGACCGCACCATTTTCAAAAAAGTCCTAGAACTCCGCAAAATTTATTTAAACAAATATTCACAAACATTCACCAAAGAACATTACGCTAATTTTTAACCGACTCAAAATACCTCAATTATGAAAACGGAGATAAGCTCGTATATAGCAGCGACTAGCGCCTTCGAAATATTTTGTAACGGTGGGTTGTAATACAGCAGTGACTACCGTAATCAAAGTGATACTTTGTCGCCTGCTTATGCATAAAGTTGAGATATTAAAACTAATCAAGTTGGACCCGAACACCACGCATGCAGCTAAAGCTGTAACAAAACCATGAATCTGTCATTACAACATGGGTCTCGGCACCCAAAGCATGTAAACAACAGTGTTGAAAGCTGTATCTGCACAAACAATTTACGCAAGCACAACACTTGCATCTGTTGTTATTCGTGAAGATGAATGCAGCCGCAGTCCCCACCTCCAGTTATCACTAGATGAAGACGGAAACTCATTATTTCGATGCAGCATAGTAAACACTGTGTAAGAGCGCAGTTTTCTGAAGAGACACCTCCATCCGGTAGTCAATATAGCGTCGGTAGCCTTGTAAAATCGGGGGTTGCACGCATATTGGTAATTCAGTGATTAAAGAAGAAAAATGCCCTTTGGCTGCTCCAGTTTCGTTGCTTTCGGGCTCTCCCGTCGGTGCTGATTATTCAAAATCTAGTGAAAAAAATATTCGGCATTTCCAAAATGTACTATTCGATTTGAGTACCGAATAGAATAGAATGCTATTCGATTCGCTATTCCAAATTTTCGAATATTCGCACACCCCTAATAGCAAGATATGCTGTAGAGGCAAGTCCTTCCAGAGCGTGCCTTGCATCACCTCTAACCGGATGGCTTAGCGCGAAGCCAAAACACGCATGTGGTTTTAATCCGGACAGCATGTGATGTGTATTTACCTTTTCTGCCTTCCGTCTTTTTATTCGTGCTCTAAGTTTCACGCTAATTAAATAATCGGCTCTGATATCCACGATCCATGGCAAATGCCTCAAAATGTCGGCGTTTTATTTTCGTCGTAAAATAGGAACCTGAAACGGGATGAGCTGAACTGATTTGTGCTTACGGTCCAGGTTCCAAGAGGATGTCATGGAAGAAGCCATACATGGGGGGACCCACCTGGATTCCCCAGTGCACTTCTACATGGGAGGCTGGGACGCGACGCAGATACCACTGGATAGGTTGTTGTTCCTGCCAATGGCAATTGTGGACGTGAGGGAACAAGTGGCAATGAATGCCGAGTACCTGCTCTCAGTGGACGACATACTAAGCTGGGAAGAAAGGAATGGCCCGCTTCCCAGCGGGTGCCTCTTCGTGACTAACACCGGGCAGTCCAAGGTAAAACATCGGGCTATTATTAATGCGAAACATTCCAGGGTAAATTTATTCGCGTTCAGCGAATAGTTCTTGGTTGTCTTCATTTATATGTGTCGCTGGTTTTATTCAATGAGAAATAAACTGGGTCCCTATTCTCAAAAGGACCTTACACTAGAAATGGTCATGGCAGAAAATTTCAGGCTAGCTTTTTGTTCGAAATATTATTACTAAGGGGAGGTCAACTAATCCCAAACAGCACTTCGACAGAGCAGCTGTTTCCACACACTCACCAGGTCGAGTATCTTAGCTGGCCTAATTTAGCTGAATTTTCTTCCAGAAATGCTGTATAAAGCTGAAATGATCCTTGCAAAAGCTTCAAAATTTTTCATAAAACAATAACAAATTTATTTGGTGCCAACGCTCGTAGTTAGTCTTTCTACACTCCCCTCCCTCCCCCCTCCCTCCCTCCCTCCCTCCCTCCCTCCCTCCCTCCCTCCCTCCCTCCCTCCCTCCCTCCCTCCCTCCCTCCCTCTCATCGCATTGTTATAAGGGCGGATAGCCAAGACTACACTATCATAGCCAATATTACAAAATACTAGCAGACCGTTAGCCAGCATCAGTTAAAAAGCCATCATTTTAGCTAGCACTATCCAAGACTTAATGACAGCCAGTGTTATCCCCTGCAAGGCAGCATGGCAACATCGCAAGGCAACATGGAAATGATGGTTAGCGAACACTAGGAAGCACTACCCAACACTTCGTACACACAACGTTCTTGTGGTGCAGTAAACTAAAGAAAAGGACGAGGGGGAGGGGGGGGGGAGACGCGCCAATAATATCTATCGCCGGTTTCATAAGGACTAAGAGGACACCAGCAGAGCTCTTACGTATGCATGTGGTTCATCTCGTTTAGCACTGGCCTAACCGCAGCGCCTACATGGGCATCGACGGTAACGGCGTCAAGCACTTCCCTGCGATACAACCGGAGGCGGCCTCTTTCCTGGCGACGCAACGGAATGTATATGGTGTTGGCGTGGATACGCCTTCGATCGACGCGGCTCACGACGATGCAGCCCACCGAGCAGTGTCGGCGGCGAACATCTTCATCCTCGAGAACCTTGTGGGCTTGGAGAAGTTGCCACCAAGAGGAGCCCGCGCCATTGTGCTGCCGCTAAAGATGGATGGAGCGAGCGGTTCACCTGTACGGGTGGTTGCACTGGCACCTCTATAAAATGCTACTATGCTCTTCGTGTTCTAAATCGCGCCTCACTCTGCTACGTCTAAAACCATTGCAGCTGCAGATAAAGCACTTCAAACATTCAGATGAATTTTGACTATTTTGTACTTTTATATCAACGATAGTTTTATATGACGCAGCATGATTTCGCCAGAACGTCGGGACCATAATGAAAATAAAGCACCACTTGAACACAGACTAAGAAAGAACGCAGTACGGAACGAATACTAGCAAGTGAAAATTTTCTTTCCGAAAGAACGTTATTATACAGGGTGTCCCAGCTATCACGCAGCACGATTTAAAAAAAGAGGAATGGCGTTACGCGAATAAAACCTACAGCATAGTGTTCCTAGTACAGTAGAGTAGCCACTGCTATTTTTTTCGTTAATGAGGTTTAATTAATTAGTCATAATTATATCTGTAACTCGACAACTACTCGCCTAATTGTCAAAATGTCAATGAGGCGTATGTAGGGATGTTCAAATGGCATGTAACTGCGCTACTTTCAACAACGGGCTCATTGCGCGCTCATTTCTTCCGCCTGATCAAGAAAGCCCGCGAGATATGAAAAGTGACACGTGACTAGAGTGTTGCGCGCGTCGGGAACCAGCGCCCTCAAACAGGCTCCCTATGAGGCAGACAGTATCAAGGAAAAAATGCAGAAAGAAAAAAAAAAACGTCTAGCCCTATCTGCCACTCCCCGGCCTAGAAACGCACCGCTTGGTTTTACAGAGTCAGGCCGTAATCGGAACACCTGCCGCGTTGTTAATGAGAACAGTCGGCCGTGAGATATGGATGATTGCGGCGTACTATCGAACGGATTGAATTCCAGCGAAATTGCACGCATATCGCTGGCGCCCGACCTGTACCCTTGCCAAAATGCGGAACGCTGTCTTTCGCAACAGGCAACAGGCAAAGCGGTTGTTTGCAGTAAGCTTATTTGAGGGCGCGGGTTTCCTTTGCGGGTGGGAGCGTAGTCACGTGTTATTTTTCATATTTAGCGGGCTTTATTTATCAGCCGGAAAAAATGAGCGCGCAATTAGCACGTTGTTGAAAGTAGCGCAGTTAGATGCCATTTGAACATGCCTACATACGCCTCGTTGACATTTTGATAATTAGGCGAGTACTTGTCGAGTTAGAAATATAATTATGACTAAATAATTAAACCTAATTAACAAAAAAATAACAGTGGCTACTCTAGTGTACTAGGAACAATATGCTGTAAGTTTGATTCGCGTAACGCCGTCCCTCTTTTTTTAAATCGTGCTGCGTGATAGCTGGGACACCCTGTATACCCATGACATGAATGTACGTCACCACGAAACTGTATGAATCAACAAATGACAGAAAGAATAAACGATTGCATACCACGAGAAGAATGCACATGTGAAACCGTTGAGTATCAAGAAAAGCATTCAATCATGTCACATAAAAAAAAGCAAATTCAGAATCTGACTGCGGTACACTACGCCTAGCTGACACACCTATCTGCCTGTCTGCTTTTTTCTTAATGCAGAATGCTTCGATTACACCCCTCCCCCCCCCCCCCCCCCCTTTGTTCGCTCCTTGTGCATGTCAGTGATGACTGTGGCACCAAGTTTTCGCTGGAACACGCACTTTTTGCAGTATATCGCTAAGTGCGAATACGGTGCCCCTTTAAGCCAACGCGAAGGCGTGCGTTCAGCCAACGGCCCACGTGGCCGATGTATTTCTTTCCACATGTGGAAACAAATACTGTAAACGAGATGTTTTAGCACTGAACAAATCTTCTTCCATGTTTTATGTCCCAGCCACCTCTTTCTGTGCTTTTCTTTACGGTCAACCTTTGTCAATTGGCTTTGGGCTGAAAACACAATCCCTACCCCATAACTTGACGCAACTTTTTTCAATCTATGTGAAACGCTATGCCAGTAAGGGACAGCCGCTGTCCGCTCGGTCCCGCCCTCAATATCTTTGTCCTCACCTCTTGTGTTGCCTCTTATCTTTCTTTTTACTTCTCAGCAATTCTTTTCACAAGTCAAGAGGGCACTCTCGTCTGGATAACCGGTTCCTCTTATGTTTTTTATCTGGGCGGAAGCACTCCGATTCATCAAATTTACGCAAAACTTTGTGAGGGCTGATTTTATTCAGGAAGTTCCAATCCCGTTCTTTACTGCCTTTGAATGTGCCGATTGATAGCTTAAAAGAAGTTTAGCCGACCTGGGGTGGTACATCCAACACGTGTGAAAGGCAAGAAACCTATTTAATAGGTCCATAAACTGAATTTGGCTTTTCTTTCGAAATTCAAAGCTATACTAAAAGCTGTATACATTTTTCTTGAACGTTCTCATAACATTCACAAGCCTGCTCGCACCCGGATTGTCTTTTACCAAAACGTCATCCACGAATCTGAAGATTTAGACCCATGCCATCTAGCTCTTTCTCAATAACTGTGTCGAGCTTGCTCAAAAATATGTGCCACAGGATCGGGGCGACACGAGACCCAATACATATGCCATCTTTCTGGATGTACACTCCGTCATTCCACCCCACTTGAGTGGAACTGAGAGACGTTGCCAGAACCTATATAAATCCTTTTAAAGACACCACATTGATGTTACGGAGAGCCACTTCATCATTCACCGACAGCCACTCACTGTCTGTAGAAGGATTTATGGAGGTACCAGCATAGGCGTGCGCAGGGTTCACCATCAGGGGGGGGGGCGAAGTTCACCGCAGTGCTCCCCCCCCTTGTAAGTCAATGTACGAGGCAGTTTTCGCGGCCCCCCCTTAAGTGACTAGGGGGGTCAATGTATGGGGCAGATATTGCGCCCCCCTCTTAGTTTATTAGGGGGCGCGACCGCCCCCCCTGCCCCCCCCCCCCCCCTGTGCGCACGCCTATGGGTACCAGCAATGTATATCAGTTCCACATTACAGGTAGATTTCGTGGCTTCACGTAGGGTGCGAATGGTCGTCGGTTCTAGCTCGTAACAAGATCACGCGCAAGGTGACGCAAGCTGGCACAAGAACAGTGTTCCACACTCGCCATCGTGCCTACGAGCGGTGCTAGCATACTCTCCAAAGTTTAAATGAACATCTCACATTACGTGGAATTGTGAATTAAGGCCCCCAAGATTAACTCGCCTCAGATTCCCGCGCAATAATTCAGGACTCAGCATTGGGAGACCTTGCTCGCCAGCGAGGAAAAGGAGGCCCAAGTGGCTCTCCTCGATCAGGCGCGGTGGACTGCTGAGGCCAGTGGAGCCCTGGACTAGGGGCTCCACCCACCTGCTTCACAAAGCCCTTTGATTTTCAATAAATGTTTTTCAATTCAAATGCACAGATATACCCGATAAAATGTATGGAAGGGCGGCCGCCGCCGTAAGCTCAATTGTTAGAGCGCCGGAAGCGTTATTTGAAGCTTGCAGATTCGGCAAGTTGTCTTTTCGTCCGCTTCAATTCCTTCACACTCATATCACAATTACTACAAACAACGTCGCCTACACCTCCCTAGCTTTGATTGCCCGTTATTTCTCAATAATGTTGTGTCTAGCAAAGAAAACGAGCACTTAAATTCCATTTTGTTAATTCATAGCGACGGTGTCGTACTAGCAGATTTCATGCCTTCAGGTAGTATGCGAGGGAAAATTGGTCAGCTTTCCAGCCCGTAGCAAGGTCACGTGCTACGTTACGCCAGCAGGCAAAAGATGAGTGTTCCCACTCGCCATCATGGCCAAGGCCGGGGCTGACTAGCACTCCCAGGTCTAAAGCACTCCCAGGACCGATATAACCGTTCCCTATCAAAAACTCCCATGCGTTATTAACAACTCTCATAGTACGCAGCTGCGAACTGTTGGGGGGACCATCCCTACGTGAATGTTTTTCGATATAATGGAGCTTTAGCATAGGGGAACACGCTTACGTTAGCGTTAGTGTGCGTCTCAAGGCTAACGATAAACCGGAACGCGCTGCGTGCCAACTGGTGGTCTTTCAGTACTGCGGAAGGTATTCCCACTAACGCTAGCGTTAGCGTTAACAAACAGCGTAAGTACGTATGACCTCAGGCTACGTTCACATTCTGCCCATGCGCACTTTAGCACGCAACGCTAATTCTAAAGCTAAATCCTTGAGTTTGCTG
Source organism: Rhipicephalus sanguineus (assembly GCF_013339695.2). Classification (NCBI taxonomy): domain Eukaryota; kingdom Metazoa; phylum Arthropoda; class Arachnida; order Ixodida; family Ixodidae; genus Rhipicephalus; species Rhipicephalus sanguineus. The sequence goes on along the minus strand of NC_051177.1, from coordinate 126,523,378 downwards.
TTTTCCGCTATACTAAAACTCCCTATAAACAGCTATTCGTTCTGACTTCGAGCGCGCTCTGCGCAAACGCGGTACGAGCACGCGGTTTCCGCAGCGACGGTATCGCACCACACAAAGAAAGGCTGACGCTCCCAGCGAAGTGATTACTTTTAAATTTTTTCTGTGAACTCTAGCTGCCCCGCTTGACATGCCTTGTCGGATACAACATGACATATACGGATATACCATAGCCTGCGATGACCAGAACGATGTAACAATGAGTGAAATCCATATGATGGTAGTCGGAAATGGTGTGTGAGGTGACAAGCCACGTGCGTTACAAGCCTCAACGCTCGGCTAAAGTAGACGGCAGATTAGGCGCTCTTTTAGATGGGAAGCATCTTATGGCGGAGTTCAAACCGTTGGTGTGTGGCGTGGCCACCCTTACTGCGCATTGGCAAACCCTCTCTACACAACTCCCCTCCACTCTCTTCCCCCTCTCCACTCCCATCTCCCTTCCCCCTCTCCACTCTCCCCTCTTCCTTCCCTTTCCCTATACTCGCGCAGGAGGTCTGGCTGCAGACCTCCTGCGCGATTCGCCGGCCGTCACGAGCGCAGCAATCTTCTGCGACTCGAAACCTGCCCTCCGCCAGCTCGCGAGGGAGGAACGAGGCCCCCTTCTTGCTCAACGTGCCGCTCTCAGCCTGCTGGCCCTCCAGGAACGAGGCTGTGATGTGGTCCTTCAGTGGCTCCCTTCACACGTCGGTATCGCGGGCAACGAGGCTGCAGACGAACTCGCAAAACGAGCACACTCCGCCGAGACTTCGCTGACGGATTACGCCAGCTCGTTCGACTCGGCGCGCAACAACCTTCGCCGGGAGCTGGTGCGCGAGCATCCTGACGCACGGGTCGCCTCCGGACACCCCCCTCCTCCCATCCCAGCCACTGGTTTCACTCGCCGCGAGCGCGCGCTTCTTCTTGCCCTGAGGACCGGTTCTGTGTGGCCCGCGGAACGCAGGCATCGTCTTCGCGGCGCCGCTGCACCGAACTGCACCGATTGCGGCGCGATCGAAACCCTGTGCCACCTATTGTTTCACTGTCCTTCTCTCAACACTGCGCGGAAGCGGCTCGCCATGAAGTACCGCCTCGTCGGACTGCCGTGTGCGACGCTACAGGACTTGCTCCATCCCACCGGCCACGTGCACCGTCGCCGATCAGCCCTTCCGGCCCTACTCGCTTTTCTCGAGGATGCCGGCCTAGTCGAACGAATTTTCTAGCCGCTCACCACAGTGACTCGGACGCCTGTTCTCCTGCCCCCCCCACCCCCTCACTGTTTTTTTCCACTCATACCTTTATTTTTTCCTTTACCATACTCTTTTCACTCTCACTGTCCCTTTAATCCCCAATCCCCCGTGAGTGTATCGTTTGAGGTGTCCTCACTTGAAAGACAGTTATCGTGCACTCCACACCCAATTTCCATTTTCATTTCCTTCTTCCTTTTAAGAATCCCCCCCCCCTCTCCACTTCACTTCTCCACTACCCCTCTCCACTCCCTCTCTGAAACGCGGGCTCGACATGCCGAAACGCTGCTTCGCATCACCTAATGGTCCCCTTTAGCGGGAGATTCTTCTTCTGATGCAATGTGCATGCGCCAGCGCCTGGTGGCACGCGCGACATTTAAGAAAGGTCCATTGGAGCGTTATACAAAATAAGGCTAGCAGCTAACCCCTTTGGATCTGATCTCGTGTAACTAAAAAACACTGATTTAAGCGAATGCGGCCACTCTGGGAGGCAAGGGGCGTTCGGTCTAAAAACTTGCTTTTTCGCAGGTTTCTTGAAACTATATCACCCAGAACCATAGTACGTGGTTGTTACCAAGTCCTTCAGAAAGACCCACATTTCGGAACGACCGACACGAGTGCATGATGCTCAGGGCGCTGCTCACTTAAGTTGTTGTTGCGGTCCAGGTCCACCAAAAGCGCACACGCGTATAAAAAAAAAAAGGTTTGTTTATCTTGCGCCGTAACAGTTCACCGACGCGGATAATCCATGCAAAAATAATTTTGGACCGCACCATTTTCACAATCTGCCGACCTTCGCCGCAATGGACATGCATTTCCAAAAATTACATATCGAACGACAGGCTGTTTCAACAAAGCTTCAGTTGGCCGAGTCGAAGGAGTACTGTATGTACATTTACCACATTTAATTGTAACGTGCCTGCTGCGTCGAGGCGTTGTTTTGTTTCTCAAGCAATAGAATACTGGAAGAGGCACATGCCTGCACCGCCTAACATGGGCGTGTCCAGGATCGATGCAGTCGAAAATCTCTTCGTTTTCTACAACAAGCTGGCCTATTTGTTAAAGAGGAAGAAGAAGGAAAAACGACGCTTATTTTATTCTAATTCCTGTTCGGAAGAATGATTAAAGTGTCTGATATGTATGTTTAAAAAAGTATTATTGCACACTTTCATTGATGCGTACGTGTTTTTTTTATATTCATTGCTATTACTTATTTATTTATTGGTTTTATTGGCATCAGCATTCAGTACTCAAAATATTAAAAAAAATTTTTTTTTGTAAGACAACTTCTTGGCCAATCCCCCTGAGTGGGTATGAGCCATGCAGTAGAGGACACTACTACTACTACTGCTTATAATAATAGCATGGCAGTCTCTCTGATACCTTAAAAGCGCCCTGGAAATGTTTCTTTTGCTTGCCTTTTCCAGCACTGGAGCGTGCATAGTGTTGAATAATAAGATGAGCGAAAAACAAAACTAATAATAATATCTCGGGTTTAACGTCCAAAAACCACTATATGATTATGAGAGACGCTGTAGTGGAGGGCTCCGGAAACTTCGACCACCTGGGGTTCTCTAACGTGCACCTAAATCCAAGTACACGGGCCTCAGACGTTTTGCCTCCATCGAAAATGCAGCCACCGCGGCCGGGATTCGATTCCGCAACCTTCGGGTCAGAAGCCGAGCGCCATAACCACTAGACCACTGTGGCGGCTCTAGTGGTTGATCAACAAAAAAACGTGCTGATCCCTCCGTCATAGGAATTCATATAACACGAAAGTGACTAGCGTCTTCGCAGAAGTCGTTGATCGTTTATTGTGCATTGATATATGAGAGCTAGTAAGGTAGACCCGGGTCTTTAAAGTGGGAAGCGGGCATTCGACCTCTGCACCACTTTGATGGAGACGCGCGCAACTCTTAAAACGACGGCAGACTGCAGGCTAATGATAGCAGCGCCACAGGCCGCTTGACCCTGTTTTGGCTTGAGTTTTCGAAGCTGGTTCCGAGCACTCCCCTGTTCTAGTACATTCTAATGGGAACGGAAGTTGTTATCCTTCAAACTTCGAAGCCCCTGAAGGCGATGAGAAAAAAAAAATGTCGCAGTGGCTTAGCTCGGCTATGCCAGGCTAACGTAGCGTTAGCAAAGGTTCAGCTGATTATTCTTAGCTTTCCTGATTGTCTAGGATTAGCTTGATTATCATGCTTACTGCTGCTCCAATGACACACACGGTATACGTATTATGTGGCACATGTATATTTATCTTGCCAGGCAACTAATTCCGGATCCGATGAGTTAAGCTTCTCCGCTCTTCTGCGACGTTGAGCACTATTTGCGCTCTCCTAATCCATGACTATACCACACTGGCAAACGCCAGTCAAAGGCGCTATCAAGCGGCTCCAGCGCAGTGTCAGACGGGGACTGCACAGCGAAGGCGAATAGCTACGCGCACGCCGGCGCCAGTACGTCTGCCATGGCTACGACGTCACTCCTCTGGAAAGCGCAGACCGGCGGCGGCGGAGTGCGCGGCAGGTGCCGATTCCGGTGGGCCAGCTGTGTGACATCACTGATCCTCGCGCATGCGCAGCACGGCTATTGAGGAGGCGCGCGAAACTGGCTCGGCTAGGCCAGTGTAGCTAACTCTACAAAAACGTTCCCTTTTGCATTTCACTCTGCCATTGACGTTAATGGCAGGCTCCAATCCCTGCGCGCCTCTTATCAATACGTACCGGAAGTCTCGCCTCACGGTGGCCATTGCGCAGCACACCTAGCGTCGTTTTGCGGTTGTTTTGGAAATTTGATATTTATTAACAGACATCCTTTTCTATCTTAGGAAGTATAAAACGTGCTTTTATATTTTTTTAGTGAAAAATAGTGTGCCCTAGCTGGCATAATATCAATATCACATGCAACTTCTCGCGTCAAGCCAATCAAAACACCCGACGATTGTCCCTGCCATGTTATGTAGCGTCACTTCCGATCACAAAATAGCAGTTGTATGCGGCTGCTGTCCGAAATCATGGCGGTTTCTCCGTTGAAAGACGTTATAACAGCTTTCCTTTCGACGTTGCCACTTGCGCAAAGATATCGGTGCATTCCATAGTTCAAGAAAAAGAGATGAAAACGACGCGCTTAATTTTTGTCGCAGCTCCCCTTATATAAAATTTAGAAAAAAGAACTGGGAGGACGCTGGATCTTCGCCTTCAAGTGTAGAACAACATAGCGCATTCGGGCTCTGTTTGTATCACATTCTCATTTTCTATCCAGGTATCGCTTCTCGGTGGACACCTCAGCCGTGTCGCGAGGAAAGGAACTTTTAGCCGTTTTAAACTATCCTATAAAGCTTACTCGAGTGCTAGCACAGTTTCGAAGTGCCCAGTACATCGTAATTCAGAATTTTGTGTCCACTTACTAACTGCACAGATTGTCGATGCTGTTGCTGATGGTGATCGTTAATTATGACTGAGTTTTTCGTAATGAGTGAGCCCGTAAACCGCCCACTCGTTGTGCGTTTCAGATGGTGCGACACCTGATGCAATTTTACTCTTCCGCCACACCACTTACGCGTGTAACCGAGATGTGGCTTTTTTTGCGAAACTGTTTCAAGCGCTGCCGTTGCTCGGTGGTGCTTTTCGAATGCTTGCCAAGCAGTAGGTGCGGGTTCGATTCTGGCAAGGAGCCGTGATTTTATCGTTTGTGTTTGTCGCGATTTTTCGCTCATGGACAACATTGATTTTCCGCTCAAAACCAACGACGCCGCCGCCAACGTCGTCATCGGAATTTCTGTGAAACGAGCTCTCTAGCGCTATCGCCTTATTATGGCATCACATGAGCCCGTGTTGCAGTCACCTAACGCCGACGCCTCAAGGGAGAGTGATAAAGACAGCTGAAGCCAAAATCTTAGAAAAGTAGTTTTCAGAAACGTTTGCCTTTAATTTTCTTCTCTGCTACGGAACCAGTCCTGTGGTCTGCGCTTGCAAATCTGGCCGTCACAGGCCCATACTAAACTAGGTGTGTGACGTTTCGGGTCTTCATTGCCGTTGGCACCAACACGGCCTTGAATGCACGCCGGCCATACGTTGCTAGCTTTTAGACACTTCCGGCCAGCTTTTCTGCTGCTTCAAGCAGTTCCTCTTCAAGGGTCACAAGTCCTTCTCGGGGGATCCCCAGATGCCGTAGGAGACTCAGTGCCGCCGTCTGGCAACTGTTCCGAAGTGGGTTGTAAGCGCCGAGATCGGAATACTTCTGTAGAGCATTGCAGACTTTGATAGGACCAAAACAGTAGGTGCCGAGAGGAAGCTTAAAATAGAGAGGAACAGAAGCGTCTATTTAAAGGCAAGTATTTGTATACAGCTTTAAGAGTCAAGTTATTTGCTACAGCCATGTTAATGCAGTGTACAGCCGTCAGCACGCTTAACACGAACGCTCCGCAGCGTGAACTGAAGCGGTTTGATTGACGTCAGTGCAACGTAGGTTTGGGTTCTGTTGCCGAGGTGTTACCAATATATGACGACATACTATCCAAGTATACCGAGGTATTATCTCGTTAACAGGGCCCAGCACTTCGCGGCTGGCATCAGTCAAACCAGTCCAGGTCACGCTGCGAAGCGTTCGCGTTAAGCGTGCTGACGGCTGTACATCCATTTTGTTGTGTGAGCATAGATATTTCGGCTGTTTTTTCAAACAGTGCATATAGCAACCTATCGACTTAAATCTGCAGAAAGCACTTGCAACATGTTCATGTTTTTTTTAATGGGATGGTTCGCTGCACCAGAGAGTGAACGGTACGGTTAGTCACGCCGCAGTTTGCCCCACATTCTATTCCACAGTTCTTGGCGAGAAAAGAAATACAATGCCAGCTTAGGTGATAAAAGCCGCCACCACGTCGGTCGCCAGAGACGACCAGTCTTCCAACCATCCCCGCTCTGGTAAACAGAAAAGGCATGGCCTACCTATTGATCCCCAGTAAATTGCGACTCGCTGGGCCATTTCAGCGTAGGGTCAAGATTTCAGGCAGGGCAGGCGTAGTGACTAAGGTAATCGCGAAATAGCGAGCTCACCAAAAAGAACTTTCAAAGTACTTCTTTACTTCAGCAAGGCCACTTTCAAAGCGCTTTCGCCGTTTTCTGGAGGTTAACGACCCTTTAAATGTCATCCCGCTTCAACACAGCGCCTGCTCTTCTGACCGAATTTCAAGCGGTTCTCCATAGCATTTGATAAAACATCCGCCATCCCCTTTTAAAGGGAAGCTGAAATGGTTCTAAATTTTCGAATTCCTTGCCCTTTGGGAATCCGCGACCAAGTATAACATGCCTGCCGGTTCTTGTTTTTGTTTTTTGCAATATATATTTAAACAGGTGCCCTATATGTGGGCAAACTTTAGCAGCAGGAAAGACCACAGCGCACGTGGAGAGCAGGCGGGGAGGACCGCAGAGAGAAATGTGGAGAAGCGATGTCATCGAGTGGGATGTGCAATAAGTAGAAGTAGACCCTGTACTTTCGGCACACATCCACTCTAAAGGATTTAAAAAAAATTGGGTAGCTTCATAGCAAACCTCTAAAATAAAAGCAAGCGTTTCTCCCTGAATGAGGAAGAAAATAATGGAAATGATGAAAAATTCGAAACATCAATAAATGTACAGGTGCAATAGGAAATAAAATTTATAAAATGGAGAAATTGCAATAAAAACTGAGCAGTTATCTCAAAGGAAAAATGAGGTGTAAGAGTCGACTGTACTGCTTAAATCTCTTTGAACCTTGCTAAAACTCCTGTAAGGTATCACCAACCGTCTCTTAGCTACACCGAAGAGTCAAGACCCGCTAAGCAAGTGAACGTGGAACTTTTAAATCTCATCTAAGCAGGCAAAAGAGTGTATATATTCATTTTACAGAAATTAAAGATCAATAAAGCTGTCCTGAAACAAATGTCCAAGTAATCATCGAACGACCTGAGCAATGGAGTTTTTCGACTCGCGAATCAATTGCCGCGAAAATTTGCGGCCATTGAGTCGTGAGCCACGCTTCGGTTGCCCCCATTTTCCCGAGAGCGGAAGGGCTCCTACCTTTTTATTTTTGTAGCACGTGGTGATTGGCGTTCCTTATTGTCTTCTTAATTTTTAACGGGCCAACCTTCAGTGTAAGAGGTGGTCATATTCGTATTGCCTTTTCCTATTAATTGTTTATTGTTTCGGCCACGTGTATAAGCATATATTTACTTCAGTGTATTGCCCGAGGAAGGCAAGTGTGTGAAATTTTTGATGGAGTGCCGGGGGTCGTAAACTTAATGGATGAAGTACTGGTCTTTGGTTCTTGACAGAAAAAGGATGATGAGCGACTGTTTCATATTTTAAACAGCTTAGCAGAAGCCAGCGTAGCCTTGAATCAAGAAAAATGTCCGTTCAGTGCAAAAGATCCTTTTTTTGTCATGGTGAGCAAAGATGGCATACGGCCGGATCCAGCAATAGTTAGGGCAATCGCTGATACGAAGCCGCCTGAAAACGTCACTGATATGCGCAGATTCGTTGGTTTCGCAAATCATTGCTCGGGCTTTAGTCCAGACTTAGTGGATAAGACCGAGCGGTTACGTCGGTTGCTGCAAAGGAACAAGCAGTGGATTTGGGCTACGCCTCAGCAGGTGGCTTTTGACAACGTAAAACATGTTATCTGTTCTGATAGATGTACGGCAATATTTGATCCACGTAATCAAACTTCTTTCTGCAGGCACAGTCTTACGGCTTAGGGGCAGCTTTTTTTCATGTTCAACCAAACGAAGAGAGACGGCCAGTTTCGTTTGTTTCCAGATCGCTGACTCCAACAGAAACGCGCTGTGCGCAAACTGAAAAAGAGACTGTAGCTCTATCCTGGGCGGCCGAACGTCTTCAAAGCTGTGTGTGTGGGCTCCTAACGCTGAAACATTTTACAGACCGTGAGTGTTGCTTTGCTAGGAAAGACCCTGCGAGATCTGTTACCCCCACACATTAACGATTCCATATGCCTGATGCGATTCATTTTCGATGTGGAATATGTACCGGGCAAAATTTGGAAATTACTGACGCACTTTCTAGAGCACCCGCGCGAGAGAAAAAAAAAACAAGGACTTCTGTTCCGGTGATCAATTCAACACGTTTGTCACCTGAGTATCGGAGTTTATTGCCTCGCGAATCAATTGCCGAAAAAGTGTGCGGCAATTGATTCGTAAACTGATTCGTAAACCAAGCTTGGCTTGGCCCCATTTTTCCTGTAGGGGAAGGGCTCCTATCTTTTTATTTTTGTGGCACGTGGTGCTTGGCGCTCTTTAATGTCTTGTCCGTTTTTGAACTGGCAAAACTTCATTGTCAGGGGTCCTCATATTTGTGTTACGTTGTCCTAATATTTCAATCAATCAATCGATCAATCAGTCGATCAACAAATGATTGAATGATTCAAATTCATCATTACAGGTTTATCGTTCTCCTTTTTTCTACCCTCACGACGAAGTACTCAATGATCCCGACTTGTGCTCCTAAATCTAATGGATCCTGTTAGTCCGCTAGAGGGGTTCACATCTTGTCGTATTCATCACCAATTGTACCAGCTGCGCTTGTATTTTTGCCCTCCAGGTTAATTACAGAACCTGAACCATTGTCGAAACATCGTCGATAATGCGGTCCAGTAATCTTATCACATCGACCTAATTGAGAATGTGGTCCACATGGCTCTTACACGTCTCAGAAGTCACTTGTATGCTGCCTTGCCAAACCAGAGGCTCCACTGTTGGAGCTTAAGCGTGCTGTTTGCACTCGCCGTGAAGACCCTCAACGTCGATCTCTTGACAGTCCGGAAAGACGTGTTTCGTGCGCATGCTGAAGCGCCGTCAATCCGCACCCGACTTCGCGTGTGGCGGTTCTTGCCTACTTGTTTCGTCAGTGAAAAAAAAAAAGGCTTATCGTGGCGTAGCAGCTTCGCTGTTTGGTGCAGGTACCGGTAGTGACACTGCACAATGAGCGTCGTTTCGATCAGATGTGCGTTCCGAGAGTGTTTCTTGTTTTGAAAGTCGCGGTTCTTCAGCATCATCTGTGTCGTTGCTCTGGACACAGTCTGTAGCGTTTCGTTCGCGGGCAGCAACCAATGGAGGTGCGGTTCCTGAACGACGAAATGCTCAAGATCCTCCGCCGTCGACGACGACGCCGCGACGAACTTCTGAGCCCCCGCCACACGCAGAACGACGTCCTGAAGACGAAACTTCGCAACCGGAGGCAGACCTGACGACGCAACGCGGAAGCAGCGGTGCAAACCGACGTAGCCGTGACCCGACGCCGCGACGTAACCGCAAACCAAGAGGGAGGACTAGCGACCTCGACCTTCTGATCGACGGCCACAACGTCACCGCTCTCGTCGATACTGGAGCCGACCATTCCGTCATCAGTGGGCCGTTCGCAGAAGTGTTGAAGAAAGTTAGGCCTGCTTGGGAAGGCCCCGAGATCCGGACTGCTGGAGGCCATCTAATAACGCCGTCTGGAGTCTGCACAGCAAGAGTCACCATTAATAATCGCACTTATGCTGCGAGCTTCGTAATCTTGCAACATTGCTCGAGGGATGTCATACTTGACATGGACTTCTTAAACCATCACGGCGCCGTCATCGACCTAACAACCAAGTCGATAACTCTATCGTCGGAAAAAGCGACACCGCCGGATACGAACCCATGTCAACATGCCCTGAACGTGCTCGAGGATCAAGTCACCATTCCTCCTAGTGCCAGCATCATAATTCCCTTCGGCACCGAAACGGCTGAATTCATCGAATGTGTCATCGAGAGCGATCAGCGTTTGCTGCTAGACGGTGACATTTGACTCGCAAGAGGCATTGCTCGGCTGTATGAAGGAAAAGGAAGCGTGATGCTAAAGAATTTCAGCCAAGAATACAGACATCTCAGCAGGGGCACGACGATTGCATACATCGAAGAAATCTTTGCTGTCAGCGATGCGTTAGCCTTTTCAGATTCTGACGAAGCTACAACGACAACCGCAACGCCTGAGCCACCCTTCGATGTAAACCCAAGCCTTCCCGCCCGCGAACAGCAAGAGCTTCGATGCCTTCTGAAGAAATACAAGGACTGTTTCTCGTCGTCATCACGGGTCCGGCAAACGCCCCTTGCTAAACACCGTATCATAACGGAAGAAAATGCTCGACCACTCCGTCAGAGTCCCTACCGGGTTTCGACGCGAGAAAAAGACGCCGTTAAGAAACAAGTCGGCGAAATGCTACGCGACGACATCATCCAGCCGTCCAAGAGTCCGTGGGCGTCTCCCGTAGTGTTAGTGAGGATGAAGGATGGAACCCTACGTTTCTGTGTCGATTATCGTCGCCTGAACAAAATCACGAAGAAGGACGTGTACACTCTTCCATGGATAGACGACGCCCTGGATCGACTTCACAACGCGAAGTACTTTTCGTCGATGGACCTAAAGACCGGCTACTGGCAAATCGAAGTCGACGAGAGAGACCGAGAAAAGACGGCCTTTATAACACCAGATGGCGTGTTCGAGTTCAAGGTCATGCCCTTCGGTCTTTGTTCGACACCTGCAACATTCCAGTATGTTATGGACACAATGCTGGCTGGCTTGAAGTGGCAGACGTGCCTCGTGTATTTGGACGACGTCCTTGTGTTTGCCTCAAGCTTCGACGAACACCTAAGGCGCCTTGAAGCTGTACTTGAAGCAATCAAGACCTGCGGCCTCACCTTGAAGCATGAAAAGTGCCTCTTCGCGTACGAGGAGCTCTTGTTTTTGGGTCACGTTATCAGAAAGCATGGTGTTCGCCCAGACCCGCGGAAAACAGCTGCTATCGCTGCCTTCACGCCACCCAGCAACACGGAAGCCGTGCGCCGTTTTCTCGACTTGTGCGCCTACTACAGGCGCTTCGTCAAGGAATTTTCGCGAATCGCCGAGCCGCTAACTCACCTCACGAAGACCGACGTGCCATTCAAGTGGGAAACGACGCAAATTGAAGCATTTGAAGAACTGAAACGACGCCTTCAGATGCCTCCGATACTAGCGCATTTCGATGAATACGTCGATACGGATATCAACATCGACGCAATCAGCGTAGGACTCGGCGCCGTCCTTGTGCAGAACACTGACGGGTAGGAAGGGGTCATCAGGTGTGCTAGCTGGTCGCTATCAAAGGCAGAAACGAACTATTCCACAACAGAAAAGGATTGCCTGGCGATCATCTGGGCTACATCCAAGTTTCGCCCCTACCTCTACGGCAGGCCCTTCAAAGTTGTGAGTGACCACTACGCATTGTGTTGGGTAGCAAACTTGAAGGACCCTTCAGGTCGGCTCGCACGGTGGAGCCAACGACTTCAAGAATTCGACATAACCGTCGTTTACAAGTCCGGAAGAAAACACGCCGACGCTGACTGCCTGTCGCGCGCCCCCGTCGACCCACCGCCGCAGGACGACCAGGAGGATGACAGCTTCTTGGGTACCATAAGTGCCCACGACTTCGCCAAACGACAGCGAGCGGACCCAGAACTCAGGGGCCTTGTGGAATACCACGAGGGCAGTACCACCGTTGTTCCGAAGGTATTCACGCGGGGACTGACGTCGTTTTTCTTGCGCAACGGTGTCCTCCTAAAGAAGAACTTCTCACCGCATCGAGCCCATTGCCTTCTCGTAGTACCCTCGGCATTTCGGCGAGAGGTCCTCCAGGCTCTGCACGACGACCCGACGTCTGGACACCTGGGTGTTTCTCGCAAGCTAGCAAGAATACAGGAGAAGTACCACTGGCCGCGCCTTTCCACCGACGTCACCCATTACGTAAAGACCTGCCGGGACTGTCAGCGACGCAAGACACCGCCCACTAGGCCAGCCGGACTTCTGCAGCCTATCGAGCCACCTCGACGGCCGTTCCAGCAAATCGGGATGGACTTACTAGGGCCGTTCCCGACGTCCAATGCCGGAAACAAGTGGATCGTCGTGGCAACTGACTACCTCACCCGCTACGCCGAGACAAAGGCCTTTCCTAAAGGCAGTGCCGCCGAGGTAGCCACGTTCTTCGTGGAGCACATCGTTTTGCGTCATGGCGCCCCAGAGGTCCTCATCACAGACAGAGGTACCGCCTTTACTGAGGACCTAACTCAGGCGATCTTGAAATACAGCGAGACGAGCCACCGCCGCACCACCGGCTACCACCCGCAGACCAATGGCCTCACCGAGCGTCTAAATAAGACCATCGCCGACATGCTGGCCATGTACATCGACGTCGAACACAAGACATGGGGCGCCATCCTTTCGTACGTGACCTTCGCGTACAACACGGCCGTGCAAGAAACGACACAGATGACGCCATACAAGTTGGTGTACGGACGGAGCCCGGCAACGACGCTCGATGCCATGTTACCAAACGTGACCGATGTGGAAAACATCGACGTGACCACCTACCTACAACGCGCCGAAGAAGCTCAACAGCTCGCCCGCCTGCGCATCAAGAACCAGCAGAGGGCCGACAGCCGTTGCTCTAATCTTCGACGACGTCACATGGAGTACCAACCTGGTGACCGTGTGTGGGTCTGGACGCCGATACGCCGACGTGGGCTCAGTGAAAAACTTCTCCGGCGATACTTCGAGCCATACAAGGTGCTTCGACGTCTCGGAGCTCTTGACAACAAGGTCGTCCCGGACGGCATTACGAACTCCCAGCGACGCCGCGCACGGCCTGAAGTCGTCCATGTCGTGCGCCTTAAGCCGTTTGTTGCGCGTTGGCAAACCCGGGGACTCTACTTTTTCCTTTGTTATTGTAATTCATTTGTGCATGCTTTTGTTCCTTTTTTTTCTTCTTTTTCTCTTTTTTTTCCTTGCTATGTTCTGTCGCAAGCATCGGGACAACGCCTTTTCAGAGGGGGGCAATGCCACACCCGCTTCTTCTTTTATTTTGATGTATTTGGGTTTGAATAGCAAGGGCTGTTATCAACGCTCGGCGCTGACAGCGCCGCAGTGTTCGAAAAGCTTCGCGAGTGTAGTAGATCGTTTTGTTAAGATTGCACGCAGGACGCTAATCATCTAGATTATTCCAGTGCTTGCGCGACAACCAGTGATAGGACTGGAAACTTCGATGCGTGATGTATAAAGGTCGACGCATCCCAGCCATGAGCAGTTGATCCACGGCCGACGCCCAGTTCGCCGCTATCAGTGTAGAGCGTGTATTGCTGTAGTTTTAGTTTTCGTTTCAAGGCCACAAGTTCGGCCAAATAAAGTTTCATCTCGACACGCCGACTGCTGTCTTCATCGACGTCACGACCACGTGACAATAGCATCAGTTTGATTGACAAGACACGCAAAGCTGCAACTGCCTGTGGCGCCTTGAACTGCGCGCAGCCAGCATTGCTACATGGAACTTGCGGACAAGCTGGCCCCTAACTACAAAACCCTTTCTGTCAATAAATGTTTTTTTCTTCCTTTTTTCGTCAGCTCAAGGTCACAAGAACGCTTTTTTAGTGACAGCCCGCTGCCCACTTTCCCCGTGTGCGTTTCCCACCCGCAGAGAGCCCACTCCCTCATATGGATGACCTTTGCTGTCCTCGTGATGAGGGGATTCCCAATAACATAGTACCCGAACTTGACGCGAAGCTCTTCAGAAGCAGTTAAGCTAACTGCTTCTGAAGGCTTTGTCAGTAAATTTCACGGCGGATTGGAACGCTCTCTCTAATATCAATATATCAGTCCTAACTATTCCTTAAATTTTGTTAGTAGTTTGAAGACATGAAAAATTGGTGAACATGGGGCACCACTGGAGCTAACGTTTCGACAAGTTGTCTCCTTGTCTTTTTGCCTTCTTATTATCTTCAAAGCTGCAAACTGCCTACCTTAGCGCGTGTATGGGCATGTTTCGTACCCTCTCCTCCAACCCAAACAAAAGAGGAGGGAAGGGCAATTGTGTAAAGGGGGTGGGGGAGGAAGGGCTGGCGTGCCTGCGGAATAGTAGTCGACTAGCGCAATGAATAGTACTGAGTACTAGCCTGCTGGTGCTTATACTAAGCTCCTTACTGACTTACAGTAAGTCCCTTTTTTAGAAGAATAAGCATCTCTTACCTCGTCGACGATGTGGACCTCGTACATGGGCGCCTTTTCTTTGGTTGTCCATGTTGAAAATGCCCTGAGGTAGCCTAGCTCGTCTCTGCAGAACTCCACGAATTGTACTGTTCCTGTGTGGTAAGAGAACTTGATGCGCCAGTGAAGCATTCCCTGGGATAATCGTGTTCCTCTCATCCAGGAAGTGAATCTTGCGAAGATACACCGTGCCTTCGAACGGAGCTCGCTTGTAATCAAAAATACTTCTGTTTCCAGCCCGCTTTGAGCTGTTGGGACAAAAGACCGAAAAACGGGTTAAATCTCCACCTCACTACTGAAGGTGCACAGCCAATCTGTCGATAGCCACGCATGATAAAAAATTTAGCAAATAACTTTTATCGAAAATGCTTTCGTGCGCATGATTCGTTCACGCATCGGTTGAAGATTGAGCGCTAATTTTAAGGAATACCTTTTGTCGAGCTGACTGGTGACGCATAGCTTAAGAATTGAGGCCGCTAACACTGGGATTGGGTAGAACTACACAGGAGCCTATTTCCAGATGGTCTTCACTCAAGAACACAGCGGATATTTATATTATGAGACGACGTCCAGTGCGGTAATCGAAAGGTTATATTTCAATGTAGTAACGGCGTGAGCCCAAAGCGGCGCAGCCCGCGAGACTAACTAAGATGACAGTTATGAAACCGTTAAGCGCACAAAGACGGGAACAAGAAGACGACACACAGAGCGCTACTTCCAACTGATGTTTATTGCGACACAGGCAATAAACATCAGTTGGAAGTAGCGCTCTCTGTGTCGTCTTGTTTCCGTTTTCGTGCGCTTAACGGTTTCATAATGTCAGTGTACCAGCTAGCTCGGACCCAGCCTCTGATTAAGATGGCAATTATATTGTTTTCTGTATAGATGAAGATGAAGTACATAGTCAGCGCTCACACTATTTTCTCCCGTCGCGAAAGCGGGCAGCAAGTTAACAAGGGTAGGAACGCCGAATATATGGTTTAAGGCGAGAGACATGAGCGATCTCGGTGCTGCGGCGGCGACGATCAGTAACCGCGCTGACAGGAGCGACGCGATAGTACATGGCAGATGTTCTTATTGAAATATAACCGTTCGATTACCGCAATGGACGTCGTCTCATAAGTGGTGGAGCGTGCTGTGGTTCCCACGTCCTCCTGCTCTACCGGTCACCCCTGGAGCTCCGGTCTGGTCGACGGTTGTGCTCGCAAACGGCAGTGATGGCACAAAACAATGCGTCCGCTGCCGCAACCGCTTCTGCTCAGCCAGTTGGGCCTATCAACACAGTGAGTACATCGCAACGAGACCCTCCGGTATTTTCTGGCCTTCGCGGTGACAACTTCGAGGACTGGCTCGACAATTATGAGAGAACCAGTGTTTGTAATCATTGGGACTAGGCCCACAAACTACGCTACGTTCCGTTTTATCTCATGGAAGTGGCTGAAACCTGGTTCTGCAACCATGAAAGCGACTCTCCTGATTGGGCAGCTTTCACGGCACAACTCCGTCAGATATTTGGCACATCTGGAGGATGCTCTGAGGTAGCGAAACAGAAGCTCGCAACCCGCGTGGAAGGGCCCGACGAATCATATACGTCGTATGTTGAAGAAGTTCTGGCTCTCTGTCGCCGTGCCCAAAGTGACGTGACGGAGGCCGATCGCATCCTTCACATACTGAAAGGCGTAAACTCTGTGGCCTTCAATGCTTTTGTCATTCAGAGCCCAAATACAGTTGAGGACATCACCACATGCCAACGCCTGGACGTGCTCTATTGCATGCGCCTCCCAGACGCCTCCTATGACGCTCGCTTTGCTGGAGAACATTTATCCGCACCATTGTCAGAGAGGAACTTCACGGCCTTCTTACTGGCAACACAGTCACTTCGTCTGCCCGATCTCCTCCTCCCAACCTGCTTGAAATTAGGCTCTTTTAGCTGAGCGTCGCTTACGCTCAGCCCTTCCCAGATGTAGCATCTTGAGAGAGTGCAAGGTACAGCATGTATTTCGAGTTTTCGACTAGCGCGTCTTGCCGAGACGCGGTGAGCTTGGCTGCAAAATGACGGCGAAACCAAGTGGACGCACCTTCACGCTCCGGTCAGTTGGCTTCACGAACGGAGCGGAAGATGCGTTCTACGTTCCGCCGGTCGCACGATCGTTCTGCGCACGAGCACTGCAGTTCTTTCAACGTGTTTGTGTGTTAATTGAGCCACGCGCTCTACAGATCCATCTACGCGTTCATGTGCATTCGCCGGTCTGACCGGAGCGGATCGTAAATGCCCAGCTAAAAGTGCCTATTATCAAGGACGAACTGGCATCGATGACAAGCGTCGCACGTGCCCCGTCTCCTGTACCCTTTCATGTGCCTTCGAACGCAGAAGTTGCGTCACGGGCCCCTGCACCAATTTCATCTGCGCCTGTGGACGTTGGATGCGACCGTTTGGTGTCGATGGCAGCACAGGCACCAGTGCAACCACACTACTCTACCTGGCGTCCTTCGCGCCCCGTCTGTTTCTACTGTGGCATACGGGGCCACATATCTCGTTTCTGCCGCCGCCGTCAGCAGGATGAAAGATGTGGCTATTCAGCTTATGAAAGAGACTTTGCCCCAAGATCTGATGGCTACGTTCCAGCCCCGTATCCATCCACCTCACGTCAGTCGCCCTCACCTCCACTGTCCCAAGCTATGCCTCGTCCTTCTCTTTCACTTCGCCGCCGTTCTCCGTCACCATTTCGGCGTACAACATCATCCTTGCGTCCTGCCCCGATCTCTCTCGGAAAACTAGAAGCTGCAGTTTTTGGAGGGGAAACTGCTCGTTATTGAAACGTCACAATTCCTTCGTCTCCCCCAGCAAATTTACTGCCTGTTTGTCTGGAAGGTGTTTGTGTTGACGCCTTTATAGACACTGGAGCCGCCATTTCGCTCATTAACCGCGAATTGTGTTTTCGTCTACGGAAAGTGCAAACCCCTTATGTCGGTCCCATGTTATGTGGCGCTAATGACAATCCGATTTGCCCGACCGGACAGTGTACTGCTCGCGTTCTCATCGACGGAGTCCGCCATCATGTATAGCTGGCTGTGCTTTCTTCATGCGCTCATCAGATTATTTTAAGCTGGGACTTCCTATCAGCTTGGGCAGCTGCCATTTCGTGCGGTCAACCTCGCATTCGTATTACAGACACTGAGCTTTCTTCTGCTGCCAATTTTTCGCCGCCCAACCTTGTCACAGTTGCGGATTTTCTTCGGCCTTCAGGACAAGAACGTGTACTTACGGTCAGGTCACGAGACGTTATAGATGGCGACGCATTGGTTATACCTTGCCAGCGCTGTATTTCACGGGGCATCGCAATCGCATCTTGTCTAGTGCGGTTCTAACGTGGTTATGCAAGCATCACCGCCTACAACACGACGCCAGAAGCCCTACTGCTGCCCGAGGGGACTACTGTTGTCAGTATTACCGAAGAAGACCGGTATGTGTCGTCACTGTTTCAACTGCCTCGTCATTTCCACAGTGTACGCTCGCGGGAGGTTCATCGTGAGCTCTCAAGGCCACCTTGAGCACGGATCTCGATCCGACCCAGACTGATGCCTTGCTGACCATATTAATGAAGCACAACACTTGCTTTGACGTTTGTTCCAGTGGTCTGGGTCAAACAACAGCGGCCGTTCATCGCATCGACACAGACGGATCTCGTATCATTCGTCGCCGCCCTTACCGTGTATCAGCTTCTGAATGCAAGGTTATAGAAGAACAAGTCAACGACATGCTCGCACGCAACGTTATGAGGCCTTCGGCAAGCCCGTGGTCTTCTCCTGTAGTGCTCGTTAAAAAAAAGGATGGCTCGGTGCGATTTCGCGTTGATTATAGTGCACTGAACAAAATTACTCGTAAGGACGCCTATCCTATGCCTCGGATCGACGATGCTCTTGATATTTTACAAGGTGCCGAGTACTTTTCGCGTCTCGACTTGCGCTCTGGTTATTGGCAGATCCCGATAAAGGAGTCCGATAAATAGAAGACTGCAATTTCCACGCATGACGGACTCTTTCAATTTAATGTAATGCCTTTTGGCCTATGCAAGGCCCCAGCCACAGTCGAACGAATGATAGATACGGTACGGCGTGGATTAAAATGGAAGATCTGCCTTTTCTACCTGGACGACAGCGTCATCATTTCATCCAGCTTCTCACAGCACCTGGAACGGCTAGACGAAGTTATAACCTGTCTAGCTAAGGCCGGTCTCCAGCTAAACACTAAGAAGTGTCGGTTTGCCAGCCGCAGCATCAAGGTATTAGGTCACTTTGTCAGCAGAAATGGCACTGAGCCCGATCCCGACAAGGTTGCCGAAGTACTGCACTTTCCTACACCAACCACACCTAAAGTCCTTCGCAGATTCCTCGGCTTAGCGTCATACTTCCGCCGCTTTGTGCGTGATTTCGCCACTATTGCAGCTCCTTTGCAGAAACTCCTGACCGCGAGCGCACCCTTTGTCTGATCGGATGAATGCGAAGCCGCTTTTCACACTCTCAAGCGATGCCTCACATCGTGGCCAGTGCTTCGCCATTTCAACCCTGCAGAGTGTACTGTCCTACACACTGACGCAAGTGGACATGGCATCGGTGCTGTCCTGCTGCAGCGGAACGACGCTTCCGAAGAACAAGTCGTGGCCTACGCGAGCCGCACTCTTTCTCCTGCTGAGCGATATTACAGCATCACCGAACAAGAATGCCTCGCCATCGTGTGGTCCGTACAAAAGTTTCGCCCTTGTTTCTACGGCCGGCATTTCACAATCGTCACTGACCATCATGCTCTGTGTTGGTTATCGTCTCTGAAGAATTTGTCGGTACGCCTTGGCCTTTGGGTGCTGCGTTTGCAAGAGTATGACTACAGTGTCGCATGTAGGTCGGGTCGGTAACACCAAGATGGCGACGCTTTGTCGCGGTGCCCGCTCTCGCCAAGCGCCCAAGTGTCGCCTTCAAACTGTTCATCACCGACCAGCCAAGTGGCCAAGAAGACGGCGGTTAGTCCGACAGAGTCCGTTGCCTCAGTGGACTTTCTTTCATCCACAGATCTCACCTCGCTCCAACATGCAGATACATACTGCCGCACAATCATCGATCGGCTCACTAGCTTATCCCGTGCTCCCAACAGCCGCTTAAGACGACAGCTTGCACGTTTTAAACTTCAGGATGGCACATTATGTCGGCAAATTTACCACCCTCTCGGTAACCAAAGGGTTCCAGTCGTCCCTCGCTCACTTCGTCTCCAGGTTTTACAAGCATTGCACGACGACGCGGCAGCTGGCCACGTGGGGTTTCACAAAACTTACGAGCGCATAAAATCTCGGTGCTTTTGGCCTAGCATCTCAACAAGTGTGGCCAAGTACGTCGGTTTTTGCGCGTCATGCCAACGCCGAAAACGTACGACATCTCTTCTCGCAGGCCCTTTACAGCCTCTGCCATGCCCGTCCGCTTCCTTTGAATATGTGGGCATAGACTTATAAGGACCGCATCCGCTTACGCCAGCCGGTCACCGCTGTATTGTTACTGCCATGGATCACCTAACTCGCTACGCGGAAACGACAGCTCTTCCCTCTGGTGCTACATCGGAAGTCGCCGATTTTGTCTTGTGCGCCATTATTTTGCACCACGGTGCTCCTCGTGTTCTCCTTAGTGACCGTGGCAAGACATTTCTTTCCCATGTCCTTGCTGAAGTCCTCCAGGGCTCTAAAACCATCCATAAGACCGCATCAGCACATCATCCGCAAACAAATGGTCTTACAGAGAGTTTTCACCAAACTTTGTCCGACATGATATCCATGTGTGTTCAACCAGATCACAAAAACTGGGACACTGTACTCCCTTTCGTCACGTTTGCATATAATACTGCCATACGACGCACGACGAATTACAGCCCGTTTTTCCTCGTGTATAGCCGTGAACCGAATATTGTTCTGGACACCACATTTTTATGCACGCCCTCTGTTCTATCTTCGTCCCTTCCAGAATTCGCTGCTCGCTTCACCCGCTGCCGTGAAATTGCCCGCGCCAACACTGTTACCATTCAGGACAAGAGGAAAGTCGTTTTTGACGCGAAACGTCGAGTTGTTCCGTTCCGCCCAGGCGACGAAGTCCTCCTGTGGATTCTCGTAAACTGTTGCGCGTGAAAGACGTAGACGGGGAACACAAAAAGACACACACGGAGCGCACACTGTCAACAAATTTTATTAGCAGAGCGATGTGACCTTATATACCTGGCAAACCTCAATGCGCATGACAGCAAGTACTACATACCAACAACACGGTCCACTCAATACACACGTGTTGTGCCACAAAGATACGCGATTTCCTTGTCGGAAAGTGAGATGGACGCTTGGCTGACGCATTTTTCTTTTAAGCCCGAGATCTTGCGAGCCTCGATGATGAGACGCGACATTTCGTTGTTGCTATTTGCGATTATGTTGCACTTGTCAAACTCTGGAATACAGCCACAACTATTGCAATGAATTGCAAGCTGTCCCCCCGTTTTGTTTTTTACATTTTTGGCGTGCTCACGAAGCCTGTCGTTCATACATCGGCCCGTTTCTCCTACGTAAGAACGGCTGCACGGTAAAGGAATTTCATAGACGAGGCCTTCATTGCATTTCACATATTTAGTCTTATGGTTCTTAGTGCAGGTTTTCTTATCTTTACGATTTGGGTTTGTCATCTTGCACACCTTGGCAAGTTTCTGTGGAGCGGAAAATACCAATTTAACATCTGCTCTTTGGGCGTTCTTTTTAATGTTGTGGGAAACCTGGTGGACATACGGAATAACCGCGAACTTCATCTTTTCTTGTCCATCCTCTCGGGAAGTGGGTAGGTCGCATGTGCTAGACGCCCTGAGATTCCGCAGGAGCTTTTCCGCTACCGACACGATTAAGAGCTTCGGATACCCTGCTTCTAAGAGCCGTGTCACATGCTGGTTCAAGCATTGGTCCATTTTGTGGGCGCAAGACTTTTCCAAAGCATTTTTCATGCAGAGGTTCGCGACAGCTCACTTGACTAATTTCGAGTGGGCCGACGTGAAGGGTAGAACAGGTTTATTGGCCCGGGGCTCATAGCCCCAGCATACGTAGTTTCCTTCAAAGAAGAGCCTGATATCTAGGAAACGAATGGTATTTTGGCTAGGATGTTCATGGGTGATTAGTAAGGGCTTCAAGCAACTCCTAGCAACAGAAAGAATGTTTTCTGCTTCCTGAATAAAAACTGCCGGGTCACATTCTAAAAGAAACAAAAAAATCCTCAACAAATCTAAAAGCTTTTGCCACCTTCGTGGATGTCAGATCAGTAGCGAGTGCCTTGTCAAGTCGGGCTAAAAACAGATCGCTCAGGACGGGTGCTATGCACGAACCTATGCAGATGCCTTTTTCTGCAAAAAGCATTTGTCCTCCCATTCGATGCAGGAAGATCTGAGATAAAACTGGAGCAGCTCAAGAAAGTGGCCGCTCGAAACACCGGAAGCATTTTGAAAGGCTACTTCGCCGACATCGTCAATAGCGCTTTGAACGCAGCCTAGTAAATCCTCATGCGGTAAACTGTAAAACAGGTCAGTGATGTCAATTGAAAAACCTTGAAGGTTTCTTGTAGGGTGACCTTTAATGAACTGTAGGACATTATTGGAATTCTTTATGATCAATGGGTCATCAATCGGTAAACGTTTGAGCTGCTTGTAGGAACAGGGCTATTTCCTTGGCATGACACGTGTCAAAAGGCTTGTAGCGCGAGAGCTAGAGATGCGAGAGCTACAAGGAGTGCTTGTGACGTCTCCTGCGCGTGTGTCGGTAGCGCAGCGTGCAGAGCGCCCGGCATCTATACTCGCTGCCAAGAGTCCTTAAGTGCTGAAATAAATAGTTTAAACAATTATTTATTTATTTAATAAATAATAAATATATCATAATTATTTACTGATTATCCTGAATTGAAATAGTAATTATTACAACGACAGCGAAACAAAAGTACACATCCATGAGCATTCGGGCACTTCAGCAGCTCGATTCTTTGAACACCTAAAAATGTCGTCATCAAACGTAGAGCTACAGCTCAGCATAATATACTGATATGAGACACGTCAGTTTATAGGGATTTCAGCAAAGTATTCCTATGGAAAAATTATATAGGAGTTAGAATCTCTATGTCCAGGACGGGCTAAATAGAGCGCATCATTTGTGGATTCGCGATCTCAGGGCTCATAATTTTTTGACTAGGGTTATGCGATGACTTCACGGCTGTAAATGTTTGCGCAGTAACCGATGATTCTGCACACCAGCAGCCGAAACATAAACGCTGTGCTTCAATGTGTCCCTTGTAAAAGACAGGGCGTGCATACACGGACACAAGAAAGAAGTCAAGACACTACAAACGCCCACTTCGGCGGTGGCGGCTGCATTTTCTATGGAGGCGAAAATGTTTGAGGCACGTGTACTTAGATTAAGGTGCACGTTAAAGAACCCCAGGTGGTCGAAATTTCGAGAGCTCTGCACTGGCATCCCTCATAACCATATTGTCACTTTTGCTTACAACAGCTCGCGCCACGACACTGCTGGATATTCTACCTTTTACCTTTTGTATGGAAGAGAACCGACCTTGCCGTTCGACACGCTCGTACCCACCCCTGCACACCCGTCCATCGAATATGCTCGCGACGCTATTAGCACAGCCGGAAAGGCCCGTCATATCACCCATCGACGCCTTTCGGACTCGCAACTCCGCCAGAAACATGCATACGGCAGTTGCCACCGGAACGTTCGCTTCAATCCGGGTGACCACGTTCTCCTGTGGTCTCCGTCTCGGCATGTTGGCCTGGCCGAAAAACGTCTGCCCAAGTACTGGGGCCCCTACCGTGTGCTACGTCAGGTGACTGAGGTTACCTATGACATCGCCCCTCTGGACCTTTCGGCACCCTCTACGTCTTCAAACGTCGTCCACGTTGCTCGCCTGAAGCCGTACCTTTCGCCCACCACCTGCTAACAAACGCCGAGTCGGCGCTTTTGCCGTCGGAGGTCGATGTAGCGGGGTTGCAGCTATGACTATGGTGAGGTGTGCGAAGAAGAGGCAGACGACGTGTCGGTGTTCTGAAAATAACAACCGCCATATTGACTGCTCGACTATTCTATACTGTAAATAAGTAATAAATATATTCGCAACAATATCGTGGTTCTGGAAGGGTAAACCCCATATATTATTATTACAAACGCCGTCTAACAAGTGAAGAGGCGCACAGCGGCGGATAAGAAAGAAGGCACAAAAACTTATATGCGCATGCCGAGGTAATAGGCGAACCTATCAATCCGGCACGCGTGGGGGTCTACGTGAAAGATAACTCTTAAGGCATTTGATTTCTTCTTTATGCAAATTAATTGATGGTTAACTCATGCATGTGCTACTACTATTATCGATATGTCATTCTTCCATCATTACACGCGTTTCGTCGTTCCTGTGCCGATACAAAACTGCGTATTCATCGAATTTTAGCGTGCATTTACACTCTCGAAAATGTAAAGATAGATTAGAAGGTGAGCCTTTGTTAAGCGGTCTCTTATATTCCAATGATCTTAGTTGTTAGTTGGCATTTGTGGTGTCTTGACCTCTTGCTTGTGTCCGCGTTTGCACGCGCTGTCTTTTAGAATGAATACTTACCAATTAGCTCAGCTATGGTGGCTAGAAAGGGAGGTGGGAGCATCGCAGCCTGCTAGGGGACGACGGGGGTGTAGCAGTTGTTCATGCCAACGAGAGGTGGCGCACGCGTAGCTTCTTAGATCGCTCTCTCCTGTCAAAAGCGCAGCACGTGTACCGTGAACGCCTCTGTTGCTACGTTTGCACTGTCGTTGGTGAAATTTTAAAGCATTCCCATGAAGTGAATAACGATGAACAAGCCTGTGAAGCGCCAGACGCATTGTTTCGCACCCGGATGCTCGACCGGGTACGTTTCAGCCAGAAAGGCAAGCGTCAAAAAGTCTGTTTTTGCCGTTCCCAGCAGCGAGCACCGTCTGAAAGAATGGCAGCGGGCCGTTCCACGTGCGGACAAGATTCTCGATCAAACTTCAGTGCTGTGTGAGTCGCATTTCAAGGAACGGTTTATTTTAAGAGACTGCACCCACATCGTGAATGGAGAAGTTGTGAAGATTCCTCGCGGTTGGCCATGCCTCACCGAGGACGCAATACCGAAGATATTCCCGAACACGCCGTCTTACCTCTCGAAGAAACTTCCTCAGAAGCGCCACTCCCGAACATCCCGCGGAGAAGTGCTCGGCAAGAAACGAAAAACAAACAATGAGAATTAACCTCCGATAGAACACGACAGTGCCTTGGATGCAACAGCGGACGGTGCACCTGTATTGGCGCGTGTACAGTGGAAAGGTTGGATTACCTACAAGGCGAGATGCTTCCTAACAAGTACTGGTGTAGATGCCTACTTGTGGATGCCCCGAAGGCTGTCGCGTTTACTGTTTGTTCGCAAGCCGGTAACAGTTTGTCCTTGCAGAAAGTGGTGTTGTGTTCCGCAGAGGATACTCGCTACCACTGTTCTGCGTTTGTACAAGGAGTCACTGTGAAGAAAGTGGAGGTGTTTGATGCGGAGTCTATAAGAGCCTGCCCCATTCGGTCAATGAGATTATTGTGTGCTCGGGCTGTGAGCAAAGTGCTATTCCATTCGAGCAACGTCAGAGCGCCACTCTATCAAAGCACAGAATGCATGGAAATAAGTTCCACAGCAAAATATGCTCAGGTGTCTCTCAAGATCAAAGGCCCTGTATCCACGGCAGATATCTAAAGAAGCTTCTTTTGAATCAAGCGTCCTATAAGAAGAGAAAAGCGAGAGTGGCTACTGGTCGGCGTACTTCCAAGCAACTGACGATTAAACTGGGAAGACAGTTGAGGCGGCAAAAGGCCATGGTTAGTCGCCTAGAGACAATTTTTGCAAAGATGAAGAAAGCTAATTCTACCCTGTCTGAGTCGAACCTCCAGAAAAGTCTGTCTGAGCTTCCTGAAAAGCAACGGCAGCAGGTACAGACATGGTTTGAAGCAGCCAAAAGGAAAGGAACAGAGGGGATGAAGTACAGCGATGAGTGGCTTCTGGACTGAGGATAAAACTGAGGAATGAGGATAAAAGGCCCAAAGTTATACGAACACATTCGAAAGCACAAAATAATGGTTCTGCCAAGCAAAAGCTGCTTGAACAAATTCGTGAAGAACTATGAGAGCAACTTTGGGTTCAACGAAAACGTCTTCGCTGCCATCGCAGAAAAAACCAAATGTATGGACGAGTTTCAGAGGCACGGGGGATTTTGATTGACGAGATGAAGCTTCCAGAAACCTCAAGGTGACAAGCAGTGGGTTTATTGAAGGCTTCGTCGATCTGGGTAAATACACTCCCCTTCACCAAAGCACAGAAACATGTGATCATGGTCTAGTAGTATTATACCAGCCCTTTTCAGGAACCTTTAGCCAGATATTGGGAGTATTCAGCTCTCATGGAAATGTAAAGGCAGACATGCTCGCGAAGATCATAATTGATGCGACACTAGCCGCTGAGAAGTCTGGCCTTTATGTGCATTTTGTGACCACAGATGGAGCATCCTGGAATAGGAGTATGTGGCAACAGTTCGGCATCAAAGGAACTTCAAAGTCGGTTGCCTGCAAAGTAAAGCACCCTGCAGATCACACCAAAAGTCTGCACTTCTTATCAGACTTCCCGCATCTCGTGAAGTGCGCCCGCAACAGTGTTGTGTCAACGGGTCTTCAAGTGCCTGAAGGAAGGGTCAGGATAGATGTTGTGAAAGAGGCGTGGAAGTGCGACAACAAGGATATTGTGCGGCTCAAAACAATGCCTCGTGTAACAAAAGTTGTCATCGAACCAAGTGGGTTTGAAAAAATGAAGGTGAACTTTGCTCTCACGTTTTTCAGTGATGACACAGTCAGAGGCCTGTATGCATACAGAGAAGAGATCGAGAGAATATATGGCAGCGGCTCTAGCGAGGCAACCGTATCCTTTATAAGAAGGATGAAGTCATGGCTGATTGCAGCCATGACTTTCCGCTGTAGCCGTGATGCTATGCGCCCAAGTTCACTAGTCTTGGCTGAAGTGGAGGATTTTATTGCTTATTTAGATGCCTGGGAAGAAGAAGTCGGAAAAGTTAGGTTTTCTCAGCCAGGCCACCGCAGAGGGGCTTCGCGTTACCCTAGCAAGCACCGTGTCCATCCTCGAATATGTTACAGGAAAACTGGGCTATCAGTACCTCTTCACTTCCACGTCAACTCAGGATCCTCTTGAAAATGTGTTTGGTATATTGAGGCAAATATCCGGAAGTAATGATCATCCGACGCCAACACAGTTTCTGCTTTCTGCCAACTGCCTCTCGTTCTGTAGTTTGGCAAAGGCGCCTGCAAATGGGAATGTTTCGCTGGCTATGCTCCAGAGTCTCATACGTGGTTGCAACAAAGACCGAAGAGAGGTCGAGAAGAAGCTTGACGAGCTTATGGACATTGGGTGTCTCAACGAAGTACATGAAGTATTCACGTCATCCGGCATCCAGATGGATCACGGCGCAATGGTTTCTGCGAAGAGTGACTCCAGGGTAATTTATTACGTTACAGGATATGTCACCCGGAGGATGCTCAGCAGAACCAAATGTGATGAATCTGGAAGAGCGCTCATTCACCCTCGCGATTGCGAAATGCCTGCGGATGCCTGCCTGATCCAAGAAGTAGATAGAGGAGGGCTACTTTATCCGTCTGATGAATTGCAGTCTTTTATTGCGAAGATGGAAGACTCGCTCACACACTGCTTCAGCTTCAACAAACTGAGAGCAAATAGTGTAATGAACTTGATTTCTGCGCTAAAAAAAATCGACTGACCCATGTTGGCTGCAAACAACATTCGACAGATTTAACTAACAGCCTTATCAAGTTTTATGCAATGACAAGATTGCATTTCATAGTAAAAGCAGAAAACAAGGCACGAGAGGGCAAGCGGCGTCAGCGAATGCGCTATTTAAAGCTTCGTCGCATTACATAAGTTTGATTACATGATTGCAGTTTTGATTTCCTTTGATTGTTCTAAAACTGCCTGTTGCACGATATCTGTGATGCACAAAAATAAACATGTAGTTTTTTTAAGCCTTTGCACGCTGTCTTTTTATATGCATCGCTCGAGATGTAAAAATGCTCCAAACACGAAACTTTCATCTCATAGACGCAAAGTAAATAGCCGCAGAGTTAAGAAAACAATAAACTGTCCTTAAAAGCTGCATAGTATTTAAACGGTTCACGGAAGTTATTGTCCTTTCGTAATTGCGAGCCTATAATCACTCCTGCGCCTATGTTTGAGACGGCACATAAAAATTAACCCGCAGTGTGATCCCGAAGTAAACCGCCTCTTAGATGCTGCCTCCTACGTTTGCATGACACTAGAAATAGCTCATCGTTTCGGCTTCGCTAAATTATATGCAAACTTTCCCGCATTTATTAAAATGCGCAGCCGGATTCCACATAAACCCAGTTGTTTGAAAGCTTTGTAGTTTCCTCCCATCTCGGATCGCGGAGCGCTTGGAAGCTTGGCAGCAAGGCGTCCGCCGCGGCTAGCCGATCTAAGGTGCGACAACAGCGCCGCCGCTGCTGGCATGATCTGCAGGTGCACTCCGCGGCCGCCGATGCTCCCACCTCCCCTTCTAGCTACCATAGCTCAGCCCTCTGTTGCTTAAAGTTTCGGCGTGTCACTTTATTAAAAACGGGTATATTTTGACTATTCCTCGTAATGGTCGCCATTCCCGTTTGTTTCTTCACGACTCGAATTGTGCCAGCGCAGTGTGTGAAGTTACTGTTGAAGGTAAAAAAAAAGCAAATCGCATTGCTTCTTCTCCAAAGGTTAAACAAGGAAAAGGAGGGAAAATTACATTTTGACCCGTGCACTGTTATTATAAGGTGTTTTATATGTAGAACAACTGCACTGATGACCAGTCCGGTTATTTTTCCTTCTTAGCACACAGCATATACTAAGCATTAACGCCAATATTCACGGCTTTCTCGTAGCAGTTCCATCTTGCCTCTCAAGCCCACCCAAGCAGCCTATTAGTTGCTAATATGCAAGCACTGCGGACAGAGCTTGTCCTCAACTTGTACTCCTAAAGCTAGGAGCTGAACCAGAGCGACATTCGCTAAATGATAAAATCTGGCGTGACGGAGATGGCAACGAACTCGCACAACAGCGAGCGTTAGTGCCTTCGCATGTCGGCACCCCTATCTGGCATGAATGTTGATATAGAACATCTTCGTCTTCTTTTTTGCTCTTCTTGCTTTGTAAAGTGACCGTCTCTGTCGAGACCCTATCTTATAAGCTTGCGCACGGCTCCTCGTGGCCCAAAATATACACTCGACGCTGGCGACATTTCAGCACTTGTGTAGTCCATCGCGAGCGACGACACCGGCTGCCTTCCAGTGCAACATAGAGCATTTGTAAGCATATTTATCGCAACGTTTCTGTGGTATCAAGGTCAGTCAGCATAAGTGATTATTCTTGTTGAATAGGTTGTACTGGTAAATAGGTATACTAATGAACTGGTAAATCGGTTTACCAGTGCATTAACTACTAGCAAAAAACGTAAAGATAAAAACGTATTGAGTTCGGGAAAGGAAATAATAGAGAATAGGATGCCGCAACCTTTTCCTGGATACAGGCCTTGAGAAGAACATCTAAATGTCTTCCAATCTATCCCATTTGCGGTCGACATGTGTAGTGTGTACTTCGCCCTTTCAAACTTCTCCATGTTCATCGAAAGTTATGTCTCTGAGGCGAAGTCTATTAAAAAGAAGTCTGAGGGTCACATCAATTTTTTTTCCTATTGTATTGCAAGGTAAAATAAGACACAAAGCAACGGGAAAGTGTAAACAGAGAAAACAGCGGCTCATAATGAGCATTGAAAATAACATTTCCTTTCATGAACTTAAGTCCACCTTGCGACTGTAGTTCTCTGAGCTCTTCTCATTTTCACCACTGTGCGTGGTAGTCTTGCCCTATACTACGTACCATATACCCCAGATATCACCGTTGTATCTTTCCAGCTCTTCTCACGAACGTGACGATGGCGTCAAGGTGCTCGACTATCATCTTGCTTTGGTTTGCTCTAGCTGCGAGCCGTGTCACGGCGCGAAACCCATCAAGCTGCGGTGGTCTCTCCGTACCAATCGAGAAGCTCGTCGACCTGTCGCACAGCTTCAACAACCGGACAATATTCTGGTCGGACGATGCCGAATTTCGCCTGAACATCTCGCGTCGTGGGAGCACTCCTGAAGACTGGTACGTGCAGTGGCACCATTGGAGACGAATTTTTGGAACTACATACGAATACTTGAAAACATTGCGCATTTTGTCCTATAGAAGTTTTAGGAAATTGTATTTGTCTGAAATTAGCAAACAGTGCAAGGTATATACACACTAACGACTTACGCGTATTCGTTGGCCTAATATCAGAGGAACATCGAGGGTTGCGTGTAGGTCGATGACTAGATTACGAGTGAGATGAGGACCCGAAACATGGGCAATCAGTACGACGTTCCTCACTATGTTGTTCCGACGGCAACTATAATTGCATTTGCTACAAATGTGTACTCCTCGAGCTTTTTATACATGACACGATGGCAACATTTGAAATCGATCTGT
The DNA here is from genome assembly GCF_013339695.2 of Rhipicephalus sanguineus. Taxonomy (NCBI): domain Eukaryota; kingdom Metazoa; phylum Arthropoda; class Arachnida; order Ixodida; family Ixodidae; genus Rhipicephalus; species Rhipicephalus sanguineus. The sequence continues at coordinate 126,493,322 of NC_051177.1, read as the reverse complement.
CTAACGCAGGAGTTAAGATATTTTAGTTCATGATTTAATTACAGACAATTTCTTTTCATTGCAACTTACCGAACTAGATTTATTTGCTTTAAGTTGAACGTTAGCTGTTTGTTACCTATAGCAGTGGAAACTCGCGGAATATCTTTCAAGTTTCATGTCTCTTTCTAAGTTTTTTTACATGCACTTTGTGGCAAATCAGGGGGGGAAAGTATTGATTGTTCTTCTTTCAGGTACCAGTCCGACGTAGTTGAGCTGGCAACTCATGGCGGCACGCATTTGGATGCGCCAATTCACTTCGCACCCGAGAGGTGGACTGTGAGCCAGATACCGCTGGAACGGCTCATGTTTCTGCCCATCGCACTCGTGGACGTTGAGGCACAGGCGAGCGAGAACCCCGCGTACGAGTTGTCCGTTGAGTACATCGAGCGCTGGGAGGCAGAACATGGCCACGTCCCTCACGGCGCCCTTTTTGTGGAGAGGACTGGACGTTACAAGGTGAAGTGACAAAAGAAGAGTATTGTGGGTTTTTCAAAATCAATAGACAGTTTCAGCTGAGCGTCCGCAACAGCCCTGCGGGCGCAGCCTGCCATTGGGAATGGCTGGGAGGCTGCGTCCTCAGAGCTGCTGCGGACGTCCAACTAAAACTGTCTAATATCATGATCTTGGGACTGCCGGCTATCACGTATTCTACCTTCGCATCTTATGACGTATATATAAACCAAATGTTGGAGTAACGGATCTAGCTAAAAGCAGCTCGAGTCGTAGGCGACTTTTTACTGTGAGGTGGTACGTACACGTTTTCTACTTATTTATCTTGTCTCCTTTGAATGTTCTGAGGCGTTGCAGAAAGAAGGGGTTGCAAAAACAAAGAAAATTCGGTAATAATTTATTGAAAACACACTCTCTTTAGTGGTCCTAAATTTAGCTGCGTAGGAGGCTACTGCGACTGATTCGGAGAGGGATTTCCACTGTGGTCTTGTCCTAAAAACGAATGATTCTCTACTACAAAGTCACTGTGACAACCCCACCTAAAAACTGTGGTCAATTCAAGAACTGATTTAAAATGGTGGGATGGAAAGTATTTGCTTGAAAGGGCTACTGACGTTAAAAATTTCGCAAAATGTCAAAGGGAGGCACTGACGGGTTGTTGAACAATGACGTCTTGAGGCGGCCGGCGTAGGCGACTATGGCAAGCATGTGTTTCGCAGACGGTAGGCAAAGAATATTGGCCGATGCGCTTGTGTACATCAGAAACTGGGCGGCTGGAAGTACTGAGGCGTCGTCTGAGGATTCGGTGGTGGACATGGTTGTGGTGTCGTCAAGATGCAGAAAATCATGGGTCTAAAGCGCGGAGCGACTTCTACGTGCGTGAACAGTGGTGGAACCAAGTTTGCTAGTAAGCAGAGTAAGGGGCTGCTAAATAGGGAAGAGCAGGGGTTGGACAGGCTCCTAATGTGGGAAGGCCGTGATAGTTGGCCACATCTTCCAAGAGAAGCGATTAAGCGATTATCATTATAGCCTCGAAAGACCTGAAGAGCCGAAAGGCTTTCGACGTGAGCGATTGTACGACAAGCGAGTCATCGTTGTCTGTGTAGCTCCTAAGTACTTTAACACTAATGACAACGACAGTGACGCTGGTGGAATTCCTAGAGAGGAGAATCTCAGACGTATCGTCTTTGATGATGTTGAGAATTTGCCCCACTTTTGCTTTTTTGTCATAGTGTACTGTAGAAGGTTGCGAGGATTGATGAAGTTGTCTCCAGTTGTCTACAGGCTGTTACGCTTGCTGCTGGACGCGAAGTTTGCCGTGAAGTTTCGCATCTCAGGCTGACCGAGCGAGTCAATGAAAGCTGCTTTAAAATCTGTACACGTTGTGACGCTCGAATTGTTGTTCTAGAACCAAATATGAGCCATGTCCGACAATAAAAGGTAACCTCGGCAAGCTTCGTTGCATAGTCGCATAGGAAACACATACTGACGGGTTGAGTCAACGACAGCAAGACGTCGACGCCAGCCTTAGCGGTGCTGCTGCTAAATCTTGAGCCGCGTTGAGGGTGCATGGCACCACGGGCAATATGTACAGTTAAAAAATAGCTTGCCAACGCCGTCTGTCATGTCGGTGGTGGCAGTGGCGGGGAGAGTGCGGCTCCGGTGTTCCAGGGTGAGACGGACCCCGCACCTCCATGAAACGTAGCGATGCCTATTAACGAGAACTGTAGAAACAACGTCGAGCAGACCTCGAGTAACGTAAGTTCTCGGCATCTACACCAGGCTTAAGTATTCGGCTTCCTCCTATCGGAGTCAAGGCGGCAACAACTCTATGCGTGCTCATTTGGTCATTGCAACGAAAAGACTTAGGACGTGATGAGAGATCGCGCAAGTTGAAAGCACTGCTTTCATAGATGTAACTCTCCTATTGAGAGAACAGCTTTTCAGAATGGTGCGCACACTTTCCAATGCGAAAATGAGTGAAGGATGTGACGGGTACTAAATGCCTGAAGCATGCTACAATGCACCCGTGAGTTGACCTTAGGGAGGCCAAGGCACGGTTACAGTTACGGCTTAATCGTACAGGCATACTGTTTGTATCATTCTTTAAACATTTTCATAATGTAATTATTTATATTATTTCCTAATTATTCGATTACTATAATTACATTAGTTATAGTATTTGCGTTTTACTTCAACAGGGGCCTATCCCTGTCCACATAAAGCGTATGGATCTTCTGGAAGAATCCAATATATAATTGGTGTGCAGAATTGTGTGTGACCTGTGGGCTGTTGCTTCCGTATATCCACAACGCCTAATTCCTTTCTCCGCTGTGGCCTTTGTCCCCGGACGCAGCCACTGAGTCTCAACAAAATCGTTAGCGTTTTCTTATTTTTTCTTATTGTTGATTATATTAAAAAATATACAGCAGGTATTTCACGTGTTGACCGTAATCTCAAGAACACCTCATGTTCGTATAGCAACCACAAGTGGGGCAGCCCCGCACTAGGGGCGCGAAGACTGAGGAAACTGCCGAGATGATGGCCTTCTCCTCCTCCGTTCCCACCTCATCACCCTCACATCACTCCTCCTCACCCTCACTTCCTTTTTAACACGAAAGTGTTTTATGCCGGGGTCCGCCAAGTACATCCGTCACGGATATGACGTTGATAAAATGGACGCCAACGGGTGAGAAAGAAAAAAAACCAAGAAAAAGATACCCCGCTGGGAATCGAACCCACGACGCTGCGGCCGCGATGGCAAGCGCCCGGCGCCCTACCTACTAAGCTAAGTCGTGAGATGCTAGACACGGCGCGAACGTGCTTTATATCTTTCACACATTCTCTTTCGCGGCGGGCGGAGCGGGGTGGTGCTGCCGTCTGTGAGAGGTGAAAAGAAGTAATGCTTCCCGATCGACACTTATTAACGCTTACTCCGAGATTGCACGCTATATCGGAGGTCATGGTTAAAGCGTCTCGATACCAGAGAGGTAGACTGGCCGCGCTGGCGTCACCGAGGCATCCTTGACGAAGTTACGTTCTTTGCCTTTGCCTTTGTGTTAGCGTGCGTCGGCTCATCGGAGTAGTGCAGCTTCCACGTGCACCAACGGGATTTCTCCGCGGCCGACTACTTCAATTGCGAGAGCACCGACTAACAAAACTGCTGCAATATGCGTTGCAGAAGGGACGCGATTTCTACGGGCGAATGTCGTGCCTTGGTGGAGCGAGAGCAGCGCCTGCGAGACAGAGGCAGCGGGACGCAAGCGTTTGCGGCTCAGGCTACGAACCTCTACCTCCCGTGTTGCTGAAGCGCAGTCTGTGTTACGTATGCATGAGCGCAGGCGTCGGCTACCCATTACTAGAAAGCGCACACCATGCCGTTTCTCTCCTTAATTGACGACGCTTTGAAGAAGTGCATACCGACTACCACTGCTGATCATGTGCTTGTTGATATCATCCTTACACGAGATTCACGATTCGCTGTGTCCACGTATATGTTCACACCGTCAGCTACCAGAACGGTTTAATCATGATCATGGGCGTTAGTCGTCGCGATAGAGACATGATGACAACATGGGTGCAACCACGTCAAACGGTGCTATAGCTGCCAAACACGAATAGACATTGTAAAAGCTCTCATATAACACTACACAATGAGCACTACTTCTGTGAAGACACGTTTCACTTTCGTGTTATACCGATTCCTACGACGGAGGGATCAGCCATGTTTTCCAGCAACTTGTACTGTAGTATACACGTATATGCTATGTTTGACCCTCTCCCCTCCTCCTTCCCATCCTCCTCAACCTCACTTCTCTTTCCCACCTCCGTGGCATTCTATACTTCACGTGGGTATGCAATAATTTCTTTCTCTTTCTGTTTCTACCTGTATCTTCTTTTCTTTAGCTCTCTCTTTCTTGCTCTTTCTTTCGTTCTGTCTTTGTTTCTCTATATCTTTTTATCGTTCTCTCGCCCACAGCAACGCAATCGTATGCTTCCCGTAAATGAAGTAAAGTGCGTTGGGAGGCAAGTTGGTATGACATTAGAACGGTAAGGAACGGAGGGTGTCTGTCCACAGCATCGCGGAAAAAGCGCAAGTAGAGGAGAGGGAACGATGAATTTTGGATGGTGTCGACGCAGCGGACTGTAACTAAAAGAAAAAGGTGGTACCCGCAGGTTACTTATGATTGCAGAATATATCAGAGACTCAGGTCTGGCAATTTTGCTGGCTGATAAAGATGGAGGCTTTCTATTAAAGCCCCAGAAATTGTATGATAACAAGGCCACAGCTGCTGTTACGAAGAACTTTAGGACTGCAGACAAAAAAGCGACGAAGGCGAAAAGCAAGGCTCTTGTGGTGCTGGAAAACCTGAAGCTTGATAGACTAAGGATGGACGTGTCAGGGAATAAGAACCAATTTCTTTCCGTGTTCTTCAGTGCAAAAAGCCACAAATTGGACTGCCCCTTTAGGGTCATTGTTACGGAAAGGGGTACGTGGCAGGCCACCCTCAGCCGGTATATCCAAAAACAGTTGAGAAAGTTGGCACCTGAGAATCCCTACAAGATTTCCAGTTCGGACCGACTTGTGGACATGTTGAAAGACACGTAGCCAGGAGGGACTTCTGGCTTCTCGGTGGACATAAAGGAGTTGTTCTATTCGGTCCCCCACGAGGACCTGTTCGTGTCCGTTCGCAACTGCATTGAACGCTCGGGAGTGGTGGACTATCAAAATACGAGTTGAATTTCAGTGGCTTTTTGGAGTTGCTTCAAGTGTACCTAACTTCAACTACTGTGAGCTTCAAGGAAAGATTTTATGTACAAAAACGGGCAATGTATATAGGATCTAGCCTAGCACTGATTTTAACTGAAATCTATCTTCCTGATTTAGATTCTTCACTGCCGCGGGCACTTGTTGTTGAAAGCATTGTACGCGTCTTCAGATACGTAGACGATTTTTTAACCTTGGTAAGTGCGAATTCAGACAATATCCTAGCGGAGGTATCAGATAATATTCTTCATGTTCTTAAATTCGTTGCCAAGAAAGCGAATTTTACTTTTGAGCTGCCAGTGAATTGAAGTTTGCAGTGTTTAGATATCAGACTATTTTTCAGAGATGATGGTCACATGTGATGGGCACACCAGCCGCGATCTAAGAAGCCCCTTTTTACCTTACGATTCTTGCCATTCAAAGCTTGTTAAAAGGGAAATCGCAAAGTCATGTTTGAAGTCATCTTTAAGTAAGTCATGCCACCACACGGTCCACGATAGTTTCACCTCCCAAGTGGCCAGACTGCAAGAAGCGGGTTTTCCGAACGTTCTGCTAAAGGCCGTAGCAGAGAAACTGTTGGAAACCTTTGGTAGATGTACTGCACCTTCACGGGCGGACATAGATTAGGAACTGAAAGGCGAGGTTTCGTGGTTTTTCTCTATGTCCACAAACTTTCGCATGGTATCAAGAAGGTGGCCAGGAAATTTGGCGTAGATGTTTTTTGTACAGCGCCATGTAAATTGGCACGGGTGTGCGCCCTTACGAGTGTGCAAAGGAGTGGAAGCTGCGGCACGAATGACAAACACAAGTTTGTAGGATGCAGATCTGAAGTTGTATATGAGGTCCCGTCAAGCTGCGGCAAGGTGTATGTGGGCCAAACTGGAAGATGTTTAAATAAACGCCTTTCGGAGCATTCGTATGCTGTAGCTTCAGCCAGTGGGCAACATTTCGCGGTTTATTGCCGATCCTGCGGTAACTGCATCCCAATTTTTGAAGAAACGAAAGTTCTGGGGCGTGCCAGAGAAAAAAGAGCACGGGAAATTTTGGAAGCGTCAGTGATCTCGAGGCTTGGTCCTGATAAATGCATTAGTGAACCCTCCGTTGATCTGCATAAGAAAACGTTGCCATTTTTAGCGTAAAGGGCTTTTACTGTGGTGTGTGATACTGTCGGGGGAGCTTGTGCGCACGTACGTTTTCTGAAGTGGAAGATTTATGCTTCAATAAATTCAGTTGTTAGCCTGCGCTCGTCCTATGTACTACTTCTTGTGTTCCGTCAATCGCGCAGTTCCTTACTGTTCTAATTCCCATAAATGCTTTTTCTGCTAGCGTGCCGGGCTAGCCGAATGATTACGACGCCCCTCAGACCCTTGGTATGCAGCTTTCAATCACTTTAGGCAGTGTCGTTTATCGTATTATTGCTCTTTTTTTTTCTTTTTGTAACATCTCTTTTCTATCATCTTTCACTCCCCTTTTCCCAGAACAGGCTAGCGAGCCAGTCTGAAAACTGGCTAGCCTCTCTGTCCTTCTGTTTCTTTTTCTTTTCCTCCTCGTCCTCCCACCTCACCAAGAAATTTTTACACAATAGCGTTAAAGAGCTCGTTTCGCAGAAATTCCGTTGTTGGTGTCGGCGTCGTTGGTTGTGAGTGAAAAATCATCATCTTGTCCGTGACCTAAAAATCGACAAAGATGCAAATACAATAACTACAAAAAATCTTCAGTTTGAGTAAGAATACAACCCAGGCTGTCTGCGTGGCCGGCAGGTGTTCTACCACAGCGCTATGTCACTTCTTGAAACTGCTACAAAAAAGTTCTATATGAATCTCATGCATATATAATAATAATACCTGGGGTTTAACGTCCCAAAACCAAGATATGATTATGAGAGACGCCGTAGTGGAGGGCTCCGGAAATTTCGACCACCTGGGGTTCTTTAACGTGCACCTAAATCTAAGTACACGGGCCTCAAACACTTTCGCCTCCATCGAAACTGCAGCCGCCGCGGCCGGGATTCGATCCCGCGACCTTCGGGTCAGCAGTCGAGCGCCATAACTATGAATCTCATGCAGTCGAAGGTGAAACGGTCAATGTTACGCGCACAGTCTATCGTTTCCTTACATCACAGTTGATGCATGCACCGAGAACCGAAGCGAAGCTAGCATTTGAGAAGGCGATGCGTACGGGGCCTGATTACGCTATCGCGTTCTACTCTTGAAAGCAATGCTTCCTCCAAGTTTTTGTTTTATTTATTTCTCCTGCTCCTCTCCACTTCTCGTCTGCTCTTCTTTCCTTCGGTCAACGCGTTGTTAGGCGACGCGAGACTCCATGGCCGTTCGTCATGATGATAGCTTTCTTAAGCGCTACGCAACGCAAGGAAAAGCTTGAACGGCTCCACTGTTAAAACAAAGACAGTTACAATGTGTAATATTGCCAGGATGCGTTGTCAAGACACTTAATTAACCACAATTGCGCGCGCTGTATTCGCCCATGCAGCTCTGGCCTAACCGCGACGCATACTTGGGTATCGACGACCAGGGATGGAGGCGTTTCCCGACAGTTTCACCGGAGGCAGCGCGGTTCCTGGTTGAGCAGCGGCACATCTACGGCTTCGGGTTGGACTCGCCTTCCGTAGACCTGTTCAACGCTTCGGCGACCCACAGGATTCTCGCTTCCCACAACGTGTACGTGCTCGAAAACCTGGCCGACCTGTCACGTGTCCCCGCCCAAGGAGCCACAGCCATCGCATTGCCCGTCAAAGTCTGCATGGCCAGCGGTTCCCCTGTGCGTGTGGTGGCCATCCTTCCATGAGCCACTCAGCACGTGGGCCTTAAGTGAGGCTGCTTTGAAAATTGAAGAACCACCACAGCGAGAATTTCAGCGTGGTACTTTATAACAGCAACTAGTAGGTGCACAAATAGCAATTCTCGAGACCATACCAAATTCTCGATGCCTGAATAAAATGGAATCAATATCAATACCGATTGCCGTTCAAATATTTTTCGAATTATTGGCTGCCTTTTTCTACTGCGTAAATCCTCCTGTTTTACATCTCTTATGGCTTCCTCGTTGAAGTTTGTTGCATATTTGACAATTGATACTCCCGAAAAGTATTCGTATTAGGAAACTATGACTCTTCCTGTTTAAGAGCGCATCGCATAGTAGAGTATTCGAAACTTTAACATTCGTGCGTTACTAAAAAAGTCACAGTTCCGCCGAAAGGGTCAAGCAATGAATGATAGCGAGAAATCGATATGTCACACGAAGAACCAGGAGCAGCTCGATACTTGCAGTGTGCCGCTGAAGCACAAAGAAGGACGCCCTGAATTAACGCACAGGCATGCACAGGGCAAGCGTGAACTAACAACTGTCACAGTTGTTACGTCTATGTGCTTGAGCAACACGCTGCAAGTGTCGACAATGGAGAATAACACGCTTGCTTGCTTGCTTGTTTGCTTTACCCTTCATTCTTGGCTCTTTCCCACTACGGGGGATTGGCCAGGAGGCCGGCGCTTAATATAAATGGGGAAATTTAGAATTTAGACGCTCTTAGATATTTCTCCTTCTTTTAAACTGCGGCGCGTGGAGTCACGCTCTGCGTCTCCTACAACAGGCGGCATCTGATGCAAGGTGTGTCCGGTGTTCTTTGTCTTTTTCTTCTTCCACATCCCGCGTAGGTACAGAAAATTGCCACTTCGTCGTGGGCGTCTCAAGGGCAGTATTCGAAATGAAAGAAAATTAGGAGCGCTGCGTGTGCAAGTGTCTACAATGGAGAATGAGACGCTCTTAGATATTTCTTTTTCTTTTAAACTGTGGAGCTTGGAGTTACCCCTTGCGTCTCCAGCAACACGGGGGCATCTGATGCAAGGTGTTCCCGGTGTTCTTTCTTCTTTAAATGCGAATGCATTTCTTAGTAGGGGCATTTCAGGCGTCTGTCGGTGTCCGCGCGCCGGCAGGTGTTATCTCTCCGCTCTCACTCCCTCTGCCATAGCAACAGCTGCGGGCGCGCGCGCTTATCCTCGCCCCTAGCAACCGGAGCAGGTGGTGCGGGCGGAGTAGCGGAGGAGCGCGGAGTGAGTGGAGAGGAGGAGCGCACTCTGGCGTGTGAGGGCGCACGCATCGCGGGAGGTCGGCGGAGCTCCCGCGTGTGTGGAGAGAGTGTGGGAGAGGGTAGGTGCAGTGCTTCGCCGCTCCTTCTCCCGCCATTCGCTCTCTCTCCTCCCTGCGCCCCACTCTCCGTCCGCTCGCTCGCACGTACATATAAATGGAGTGAAGCGATTACTACGCCGTGTACTCTAGGCGCAAGAAATGCATTCGCATTTCCTCACGATTTCCTTCGGGGAGGTGGGGGCATTTTTAGATGCGAAGTATCTTAAGGCGGAGCTCAATCCGGTGGTGGTGGTGTGCGGCGTGACCACCCTTACTGCGCATGCGCATACCCTCTCCACGCGCCTCCTCTCCACTTTCCCTCCCCCTTCCCCTCTCTACTTCCCCTCTCCTCTTTCCCTCTGCCCTCTCCATCTCCACATTCCCTCTCCCTTTCCCCTCTCAACTTTCCCTCTCCACTTTCCCTTTCCACTCTTCCTCTGAAACGCGGGCTAGACAGGCCAAAATTCTCTCCTGCGCAACGCTGCGATCTGCTCGAGCGCATGCGCGTCCCCTCCGCTTCTCTCTCCTTTACCACGCTGCCCCCCTCTCGCCCGCCTGTGGACCGCGTTCCCCGCTCGCCCTGTGAGAAGTAACGGCCAGGCTAGATGGAAGATATGAGGCGCGTAGCGTCCCTCTTCACGTTGCACGACGCGAGGTCGGTAGCATGCCCAACGAACGCCAACGGAACGCGATCGTGCAAGTGCTCCGGCTTCGCATCGCCTCATGGTCCCCTTTAGCGGGAGATCGTGTAATTTTTTCCTTCCACATCACGAGTGGGTACAGAAAAGGGCCACTTTGTCGTGCGCGACTCAAGGGCAGTTTTCAAATTGAAAGAAAATTAGGAGCGTTGCGTGATGGAAAACACGCTCACACTCCTCCGAGATTTGCTTACCACCAGCGGTACATGGTGTATATAAATCGCTCACTGTTACTACGCAGGCGAATACATGGCGTGTGGCTGAGTGTCTAACGCAGCGCGCTGGGAAGGGAGGCGTTGATGGTTCGAATCCGTAATGGGGTACTTCAGAATTTTTTCTTCTGCTTTATTTTTTGTGCCTTTTATATATATATATATATATATATATATATATATATATATATATATATATATATATATATATATATATATATATATATACACATATCCGGGCCATGACGGCGTCGACAGACGGCAAAAATCAGCCGAGAGTTAATATAATTGCTATCGCACTAATCAAGAAATGTTTACTTGCGCGAGGCGATTCCTTAGTTGCCTTTCTTATGGTCTTCTCAAGGTATTCGTGAAGCAACAATGCGCACAGTTTACCGACTTCGTAAAGAGCTTAGTCCGCCACGCAGGCGAATAAAATTAGGGGATAGTGATTAATGTGCATCCATGCCACTTGGTCATGTTTGCAGGCAAACGAACCACCCATTTCTGTAGAGAATCGAATACATTGTGCAGAACTATGAAGGACTGCACGACAATGGCAGGGGCAAGGTTGACAGTCTGAATGGGCTCCTTTATTTTCTTTCAATAATAAATAACATGCATCACATGCAAAGCAAAACGCACTGGTAACTGCTTCGCTACATGTGTGCAGTATTTAGTTTTCTCATTAGAGATGCCGCATTGGGCGTCCCCATATAAAGCCGTTAAAAAGCAATTTCTTTCAACATTGTGCAACACCACAAACATGAAACACTTGGAGCTCGGAGCCGCGATTGCATGCGATTTACTCAGGTGTTTTCTTCTAATCATGATACAAGTCGTTGACAGTTTTCCCAGTTACAGGTAGTAAAATCAATATAACTCACTCATACTCGCAGGCAAACAAATTCGGCTGATCCCACGCCTTCTGAGAATCGGTTGCATGCGAAGCAGTCATCGAGTAGTTCTGTGCTGCATTTTTTTGCTTTGAGTTAAGCGTTACGAGGTGGGTAGACGTGTTTTTGAAAGTGTAGTAATTGCGTGCACATCGTGGGCTTTCTAGGCAAGTCGAAAGCACTGGTGTTTAAAGGGTAACGTCATTTTATTCTGGAGTAACGTTAGCACTCATGTGTCAGGACTCACAGCACATACATCAGTATTATCGAAACGAAGTAACCTTTACGGTGCGATGGTGTAATATCATACGTAACTCTCACGAGCGTATCTTCCAGGGTCGAGCAACGCTTGTATGTTGAACATTGAACATTGTTTATTTGCAGGAAAAAAAATACAAAATTTCCCTACGGCAGGCAAAGGCTAAATAGCCGGACGACGTCTTGACCTCCTGATACAGTCTGCCTCAGTGCCATATTATACACATTTACACATCAGTCACATTCACATATACAAATAAGTGACATATAGCTGTCTAAATCATAGGAAGAAATATGAAATGTTCATTAGACGGCGATAAAAGCCGAGCCAAGAATGGGACCACAATTGACATTAACTTCACATGACGCCTGTACCATAGGTGTACAATTGTACTGTTTATTGTTTTTCCTATTTCTTTCTTGCGCTAGTGTACTCAATTAGACACTATCAACCAATCTATCAGTGTGTCGTTTTATTTTTTTGTTATGAAATTAAATAGCCAGCACTACAACCACAATTGACAATGCGCCAATATTGCGCCTGCATAGGGTGTTTTTCCAAACCAGTTTCTAGAACTGGCTTGGCACTGAGGTACAATACCTGACTTGGCACACGGAATGCTTCGGTTCGATTCCTGTTGGGATCCTAATTTTTATTTTTGCCATTCGTCCGGTCAACGCTGCCGATGTCGGTTTTTCTTAGCGCTCTCGAATTTAAATTATCACTGTCTATTTTTGTCGTTCCTCGGTAGATACAAGCGATAGTACAAACGGCGTACAAAGATAATACAAACGACGAAACGCACTTCTCACGTGATTGAATTCTCATGTAACCTCTGTAACTCGGAACAAAATGCGGTTACAGAAGGTACTGCCTCAGCTGGTTCAGCAGAGTGCACTTTTAATAAAATAGTTTTCACAGGCATTCCTATTTCAATGCAGTCACCGGCACCAACTGAGCTCTCATCATGGTGTAAAATGTGCGTTATACTCTAGTAGACGAGGACATTCGCGAGGCGCGGTCGACAAAATAAAATGGCAAAGACGCGCAACCATCGGTCTTGTGACAGCAGCGCCAATATCTACCCGAGGTACGATGAAGCTTCAAGACAGAAAAGATGTTATATCGCGTTGCTATAGTAATCGGCGCTTTGCGGGGATCTTGAATTGAACGGCAGATGGCCTCGCGTCTACCTTTTCCGTCTTACCAGTTGTCCGATGAGCGTGGAACAGGCGCTTTTGTAGCGTTAGCTACACTGGTCTAGCCGAGTCAGTTTCGCGTGGCTCCTCAAGAGCCGTGCTGCGCATGCCCGAGGATCAGTGATGTCACACAGCTGGCGCATCGGAGCCGGCACCTCCCGCGCACTCCGCCGCTGCCACGCGCGACTCCCTGCCGCCGATCTACGCTTTCTAGAGGAGTGACGTCGTAGCCGAGGTAGACGTACTCGCGCCGGCGCGCGCGTAGCAATTCGCCTTCGCTGTGCAGTAGCCGTCTGACACTGCGCTGGAGCCGCTTGATAGCGCCTCTGACTGGCGTTTGCCAGTGTGGTTTAGCCATGGAGAAGGAGAGCGCAAATGCTGCTCAACAGCGCAGAAGAGCGGAGAAGCCTATAGCTCATCGGATCCCGAAGTAGTTGCCTGGCAAAGTAAATATACATGTGCCACATAATATCTATACCATGTGTGTGTCATTGGAGCAGCAGTAAGCATGATAATCTAGCTAATCCTGGACAATCAGGTGAACCTTTGCTAACACGACGTTATCCTGGCATAGCCGAGCGAAGCCACTGCAACATTTTTCATTGTTTCTGTCGGCCGCAGACTTCATTTCGCCGCGTGGCTCAGTGATTTAGGATTTCCCGCGAAGCGCTGGTTGCTATAGCAGCAGAAGATAAGCCATTTGTTGTCTTGAAGTTGCATCACACCGCATCGTACCGCCGACGGTTATCCGCTGCCTTCACAGGACCGATGGGCTTCTGCCGTTGCTACGCTATTTAGTCGATCGCGCCTTGCAAGTAAAGCCGCGTTCAGACTGCAGTCGCATCTGTCATAAGTGTCGTATCTTGTAACTGCTGTAACGTGCGTTTACGTTGCTAGCGACCACGAGTGTTCACATTGAGCCCTTCGGTAATATATGCTTTTTACAACGGGCCAATCACCGCTCTGATTGCCCAACATGGCGCCGTTGGTCGTGGAGAATGGGTCTTTGACGCACTTCATCGACGAGCAACTCATCGCTACACAATGAAGGCCCTTCCGCACTCGTCGTGGAACTTGCCGCGAGAACGCAAGACAACGAACACGGGCAAACCAGCTCCTCAGGCACGCTGCTGCATGCCATGACGCGCATGAAGACGCGGAACCTTGGGAGACCGGAAGCCCCATGAGCGGTAAGTGAAAACCGAAACTGCTTTGCCCATTGGTCGTGACTATTCAATGACAGTTAAAGTCCTGAATATACAATGGCGTATCCAGTCCACAATACTTGGACGGTAATCAAATGCTTCTCTTCAAGGAAAAACTCACGCCAGCTCCAGCGATGATCGTCGTAGCTCAACCGTCGTCGTAACTTGTCACGGCTCACACGGCGTCTTCCTCCAATGCTTCCAGGTCGACGATCGACGGACCGCACACTATCATAAACACGTCTTTGGCTAACGGAGCCACACTCAGCTTACTTCACCATATCCGGGCCGACTGACTCACTCCTGTCTGCACTACTGTCTGAATGGTCGTCGTCGCACGCTTTTATCCTTTCTCCCCCGGTTTCTAGAAGTGCCGGGAGGGTTCTCCGGCGCCTAGTACAGCTAAGGCTAGAGAAAGAGCGAGAGCTTTCTCGTAGGTTCGAATCGCAGCGGCATCATCGGGGATGCGTCACCCTTTCCTTCTAGAAACATCCAGGCTTTTCCGGGCGTTCGATCGTGTTGTCTGCGTCTGGCTCGAGCGGGTGAGGAGCATGCGGCGCGCCGGCGTCTTTTGATGGCTTGTTTTTTCGTCGTTCGCGCTTCTTGGGCGCACGTCTCGCGCCGTTCCGTCGCGCAGGCCGTTTGAAAGCGGCCGCGCGCGCGCTTTATGTGCGCTCGTTCGTGACACTGCCCCCCACTTCAAGAATATTATCACATAGTATTCAAACAACACAAATGAGCGCGCACCTATACATCCAAAAATGTCCCACCTACAGAGTCCATAACTCAGTCCACACATAATGCGCGTCACATTCACAATAGAGCTCTCAAGGCAATTCGCAGGGCATTTCAATGTCACGACATGCAAAAGATAAACTCAAGTACATAAGTACAACACACTATCATACATTTCATATCAACAATGCAAAAGCCCAAAACAAAGGTCTTCATTACAACGCTTATACAGGTATATCAATAGTTCTGTACACATAATGTTAAGCTTGGGCTCACTAGCCATACACACTTCCCGCGGGATATAATAAAACAACTCATTCAAACTCAAAACACTTCAAACACTTCCAACTCCAACACCCTGTAATGCTTGAATCGTGCCGCGCTTGCGCCCCTTCTTTCGGTGCTCGCTCGCTCTCAAGTTGTTCCTCTCAAGGGGGCGTCTCTGCTACCGTCGACACGTCCGACACTAGCAAGGCGTGGTCGCGTTCGTTAGAACGTTCGCGGTGCTTCCCCAACTTCTGCGCGTCGTGGTGTTTTGCCTGGACGACCACCTTCGTCATCATTCCACTCACGGGTGGTGGTGGCTGCTTGGTGGCAACATCACCTGCTCGGCACGTTTTCACATGCGTTACAGCGACCGTTGGTGTCCCCTCATTGACATTCCGTGATGCCTCGGCATCAAATGGAGCTCGGGCGACATCTCTCCTGGGATTCTCTTCCGCAGTTCCTTTCTGTCGCGGCTCCTGAAATGACGAGGGCTCCATCTTCGGAGCTTCTCCCAAACTTTCAGGATCGTATGGCCCTCGAGCTCCGTCAGTGTTTCCCACTATTAGGTCGAACAGGGGGTTATCCATGCACAGGGCAGTAACTCTGCCGCTGAAGTAAGGGGTCTCAAACTCAATTTTGGCTTCCGGAAGCATTCAAATGGAACTATCAAGCAGGCAAACCGGTTGGGTATTGCCTGTGAACTCACTATATCGGATCAATTTATTTCGTACGATAACAGTGGTGCACCCACTATCTCTTAATACCGTGATTTCCTTTCCACCAACCTTCCCCTTAAGTGTCGGCAGTCCTTTCGTTGTGTCTGTTGTCATCGCAGCACCAATGAAATGCATCTTCTTCCCGCTTTTCCACTCGGCCAATTCATCATTGGTCCGTTCTGCTTCCTCTTTTGGCGGGGCATACGCATAAGCTGCTTGGTGGACTTTACTCGCGTCGCTTCGACATGCGTCTGCTTTGTGCCCAGTTTGTCCACATTTAAAACACTTCCTCACAGTGGGGCGTGAGAAGTTGGTCCGACAACTGTTCGCGCGATGGCCCACCCGGTTACACAGAAAGCATCGTGGCACACTCTCCGGTGCACGCTTGTTTTCTTCAGGTGCCGATTTCTTCAACTCCTCGTGAACCTCCTTTTTTACTTTGGCCAGGCTCGTGCCACCTTGCGCTTCTAAGAAGTGATCGGCCAATTTAGGCATATCCTCGAGCGATTTAGCTCTTCTCTCTTTCAGATACAGCGACAGGCTCGGGTGGCAACTGGTGAGAAATTGCTCTCTGATTAAAAGCTCTCTAAGCTCACCGTACTCCTGTGCCGTCTCTGAAAGTTCGGTCCACCTGTCAAAATAATGGCTTAGTCGCGCGGCATACTGCGTTGCTGTCTCGCCATCAGCTGGCTTTCCCGTACGGAACCGATCACGGAAGCCTTCCACGGTGAATCTAAATCGCTTCAGCAAAGCAGCTTTCACTTTCGTGTAATTAGCTGCATCGGTAGGTGTCATCCTACCGTACACACTGAGAGCTTCGCCACTCCAGCAAGTGCTCAAAGCAGTTGCCCATTGCTGCTCCGGCCAATTTTGGCTTCTAGCTATCGTCTCAAACCTGTGCAGGTATGCATCAAGGTGATCTTTCCTGTCATCAAACGCCACAAGCAGTTTGCTTGGGTTCAAACAAAAGCTATGATCTTTCCTTTCAGTGCTCTCGACTCCAGCCTGGACGGGAGTCTTCGCGAGCTGCTGCAAACGGAGCCGTTCGAGTTCTATATTGTGCTGCCGTTGCCTTTCTCTCTCAGCCATCTGCGCCTCTCTTTCTTCTCTCTCCTTCTCAGCTGCTAGCCTCTCTCTCTCCAGCTCTGCTGCTTTTTCTTCCTTAGCTCGTTCTCTTCTTTTTCCTTTTGGCTGACCCACTTTCGTAGTTCGGCCCTAGACAAACCCATCTTCTCACCAAGGGCAACTAAGTTCTCGAGATCCATGATTCCCGTCAACAAAACCTAGCCGCGTGCACAAAATATCTGCCTAACTTCGAATTGCAAAACACTCTCTGCACACAGGTTAGCGAGAATGCGGTGCAACACTCAACAATCGTTCGCGAGCACTATGAACGTCTCAAGGCTCTTTCTCCCTACTTTGGACACACTTTTGCACCAAAAGGGTCCTGTGTCGCGGACGCCAGAAGAATTGTCACTGATCCCGTTAATCAGGATTGCAATCGCCGGGCAGATTCCAAAGGCGGACGTATCGGCCCCCCGAACGCACCACGAAAGCGCGGACAATTTAGAGTTGGTCCTTTAGTGCGCCAGCGAACGCCGGTTGTGGTCCAAAGACCGACTCAGAGCCGAGAGTGGATAACAGAAACGAAAACGAAATATATTCTCAGTTAAGGCAATACAAACATCACAAAGACATGCACACTCGGCTGGTACCAGTTACAACTTCACAGTATAATTCAGATGGTGTTTATACAACGGGAACTAAACAAGCAGATCACACGCTACAAATGCAGTCGCATGCATTACAGCTATTCAATGACAGTTAAAGTCCTGAATATACAATGGCGTATCCACTCCACAATACTTGGACGGTAATCGAATGCTTCTCTTCAAGGAAACACTCACTCGCCTTAAGATGCCAGGAATTACGAAGGAAACAAGAATGTCATCGGTTGCCCTCAAACAGGCAGCACTACTCTATTTGCATGAGGAGCACAATGGTGGTAAAAACATTGATGGTTCTGTTACGGCCAGAAGCTAAAAAAATGCGGTAAGATATGTCGCAGTACTGTTCAGAATGTTCTACGCAACACTAACTGCAGCCGCTGAACCTCTAGCCCTCCGTGCACCTCTTTAGTTTGTCACAGAAGAACAACCTAATAAGTGGTCTATCCTCCGTGATTGCAAAGGAGCATTTCAATGTTTACTTCCCGCTTTATGTCACGGCTCACCTCAAGAGCTCGTTGCAGAAATCAGGCACGTTAACCGCGAAGCCATAGGAAAAGAACCGTATTCGAGTGGTTACCAAGTCACTGCGGCATTCAGGGTAATGGTCAAGTTGACGCAGCTGCCCGTACCGCCAACGACAGCGTCAGCAGTGCCGCGATTCCTCTATCAAGATCTGACGCAGCAGAACGACTTCGGTTGCTACCGCGTCATTGAATGGCGGGCCTGTGGTATTCACCGACGTTTACAAGTGCACCTGCATCTGCAAGACTGTGCACCTGCAAGACCCACCTGCATCCCTTAGACCCTGATATTGAATTGCGTACCCCACCTAACCTATCCCAACGTGATTTTATGCAGCCGGTGGTCCGTCTGTGGATTCGAGTTGAATTCTTGAATACATATTCATTCACTATTGGAATGGCTAACAGCCGGTTGTGTTAAATATGCAGGTGCAGCGAAGCCATCGTGCACCTTCTCTGCGAGCGCGCCCGCTTTAACACCCAAACGAGCAGCCCTGTCAGCCTCACTAGGTCAGCCGGAAAAACGACCTCTGACAGAAAACGAAATTCTAGGGCACTGGCCTACCCGCATTGCGACACGAACCGCTGTGAGGGCATTGCTGCAGTTTCTTAGGGAAGCAAAATATGTGACCGGTCTAGCTGATATTCCATAATTGCCTAAACAGCACGCAAAGGGACATGTCGGTCCCTTGTTTTTTGGATCCCTTCCGCGTTGTAATGAAATTCTTAGAAAAACCGGAATGAACGACACGTTGTGACAACTCAGTGACTACACTAATGCGTTACTTTTAGACAATGCTATTGTCGTGACTTTGTAATAATGTCACAGACTCTCTTCTCCCATTTCATTCGTTCGCACCCCTTTTCCCCTTCCCATGTACACGGTGGACAACCGGAGTTTTCCCTGGTTAACCTCCCTGTCAGTGCTCTAAACATTATCTCTCTCTCGCTTTATAACAATAAAAGGGCTTTGCAACAGTTTTTTAAGTGATGATCGAATGGTTTCATTAAAATACTCGTATTTCATTGCCTCATGAATTGACAGCCGCAAAGTTTTCTCGAATCCATCAAGTACGAGCGGAGTTACATGGATTTGATGCACCTCTTCTTTCGTACCAGCGAGCGCGCTGAAAGCTCTGCAGAAAGGGGTGGGGGTGACAAAGGGGAAAGAAGATACGCCGGCTTGCCAGCACATGTCATGACCTAGAAGAGTTTGGATGCGAGCTCGTTGGTATGGATCCACCTTAAAAACACAGCGCTAATTTAAACATGGACAGAAGAAACAGCAAACGAGGACGGGCGCTGGGCAACAAAGCTTTTATTGTGCGTGCACAAATATATAGCTTACGAAAGAAAGGAAGGGGGCGCGAGAGAGGGAGGGAGATGGATTCTGATGCACGAGGTACTAAAAAACAGGCTAAGCTAATATGGTTAAGATTGCTGTAGGAAACTGTATTCTTGTACACACACTGAGCCTGTGCGCATCATCGTGAAAGTCTCGAAAATTTCTCGAGCGCGATTGTCGTTGTACTTGCTTAGTACCTTGGTGTTTTAAAGCAGATGTGCGCATTCGCATTTGGCACAGCGGATCGCCAGATTACTGCCATGCTTATTCCTCACGTTTTATGCATGTTCCCGCAGGCGGTCGTTTAGGCATCGTCCGGTCTGGCCGACGTACGTCCCGCCGCAAGTGGTGGGAATTTAATACACTACGCCACTTTTGCATTGCACTAGGGGTGACACGTGGTTCTTCCTGCAGGGATCGTGGTCACAGTGGGTCCCGTCCACACGTTGGCACAAAGACCCTAGTTTACGGGGGGCCATGTTTAAATTAACGCTGTGCTTTTAAGATGGACATGTCATGACATAGAGCACTTTCATTTTTTTCTTGGAACGCGCGGCTGTCAGGGTGATCGTGAGCACGCACGCGAGCACGTGGCGGCCTCCCGGGGCGGGCGCAGTAACTATGGAGCTCACGACGGTCAAATTAGCCAATCACCGTGGACTTTTTCTGTATTACGTAGTCAGTTGGATTTCTGGCATCATTTCTCGAGAGCAGAGTGAGCGATTTCTAGCTGACTTTAAAAATTATTTGCAACATCCAGGTCGCGTGCTGTGCTATAATGTTTGACTCACGTGTTCTCAGGAGCCTCGACTACCGATCCGCAGCGTTTTCTCACCATGCTGAAAAAAGTGTTGCAGGGCCCTTTTAACGTATGCGTCGTCGTACAGATTCGACCAAATCTAAAGTGAACACCTCATTAGTATTCAAACGGCTAAAGCTAGCACGTTAATTCTACTTCACGAGAGAAGAATCCGCTATATCACATCTGACAACCGTGTTCATAGCCACAACAAAACATTTGGACGACACTAGAATTTCGCCTTCAAGAATACAACGCGATAGCGTAATCAGGCGCCATGCGTATCGCCTTCACAATCGCTCCGCTGGCTTCGGTTATCGGTGCATGCCTCAACCGTGCCGCATGAAAAGGAACGTTTGTGCGCGTAGCATTGGCTGTTTCAAACCATCCTAGAACACTCACTGAAAGTACAGTTGGGTGATTCCACGAGAGATCGAACATGCCGGTCGATATTTTTAGATGCGAAGCATCTCTTGCTCGGAGGTATGTCCCGCAGCGTTGGCCTGGTAGTCCGCACTCACATTACGCATACGAAACTCTCCTCCTTCCCTTTCTCCAACAGCTGCGCGTTACTCACTCCAGTTCTCTGCCAGCACCTGCTTGCGCTTCCCCTGTGTTCTCGCTTCTGCTCTCGCGGCGCATGCGCTACTCTCCTCCTCCGGTATGCTCTCCTTCAAGTGGTATAGCGCTGCGTGCGTTCAGTCCAGTGCTTGCTTCGGTTGACTCCTCTGAAATGCGGACTCAACATTCCGAAATTCTCTCCTGCGCAGCGCCGCGATGAGCGCCAGCGCATGCGCGTCCCCTCCCCCTCTCGCGCACCTGCAGACCGCGTTCCCCGCTCGCCCTGTGAGAATTAACGGCCAGGCTAGAGGGAAGACACGACGCGCGTAGTGTTCCTCTTCGCGTTCCACGACCCGAGGTCGGTAGCATGCCCAAAGAACGCCAACGGAACGCGATCATGCAAGTGCTTCGGCTTCGCATCGCCTCATGGTCCCCTTTAGCGGGAGATGGTGTAATTTTTTGTTTTGCCTTGGTTTTTTATATATTATGTGGGCACATTCAAAGTGCACGGAACCGAAAATTTTATTTCCAAGAAACGCTCCGAGCGTGCTAAAAAAATATTTGAAGGTGGCGGTGCGGGCCTCCTGTTTTTGTTCACTGCAATGTTTTCGGATTTCACGGCCGAATTTAACATGAACTATGAATGATGTGTCGAAAAACCTTTTGCTGGTTTTAATACGCATTACTGTGAATTACATCCATGCTCTTTTTATGCCGTCCTCAAAAGGAAAAAAATGTGAAAAAAGGCAAACACGGCCCAAATCAACAAAGTTTGCTAAGTTTGATGCGCCTCGCCTTTCCTCTTTCAGACAGAACCTTCAAAACAGTGGCAAGTATAAAAAACACTATTTGCAACATTTATGCGGAAGATAGTTTTCCTACAGGCAGCGCAAAAGAAGAAGAAAATAGTTAAAGAAGCGAGATTTTTCAAAAAATTTCACTTTAAAGAATAATAAGAAAGCTCCGGTCTCAATTTTCAGATATTTTTTTATCGAAGAGCGCTTATGTCAGTGAAAACACTGTGTCAATATTTACGTCCTCATTTGCTTTGTTCACGAGATTTGAGGGGCCAGAAAGACTCTTGCTGTGTGTGCTCACTTCACTGCAATTGATGGTTGTCGTCAGCTTGCATTGCACGTAAATCTACAGTTTAATTATTATCTTGCAGTAATACTTTGTTCTGGTGCCTTGTCGTGAAGAAAAATGTATTCTCGAACTTTATTTGTGTCTAGCGAGTGCAGCGGTGGGCTGCTGCCGTTGTCTAAAGGGCTGACGCGTGCGCAGTTTGCAGGCTAAAACCCCAACTTACCCCGCCAGTATTCGCTAATCAGAAGCACGCGGCAAACCGCGAGCGCATGGTTTAGGTGACTTTGTGGAAACTCTCCTTTCACACTAAACAAAGCATCTGTATGCAGCGAAGGGCAGATTAATCTGTGGCTAAATGCCACATTCCACAGGCGCGCTGTTATGCAGTTGCTTTCTCACTGCCTGTTTGCTTCCCTTTCATTACGTACATTGTACGCTCTAACA
The DNA here is from genome assembly GCF_013339695.2 of Rhipicephalus sanguineus. Classification (NCBI taxonomy): domain Eukaryota; kingdom Metazoa; phylum Arthropoda; class Arachnida; order Ixodida; family Ixodidae; genus Rhipicephalus; species Rhipicephalus sanguineus. The sequence goes on along the minus strand of NC_051177.1, from coordinate 126,471,249 downwards.
ATCTTCCCCCTTCTACGCACACTGTGCTTAAACAACCTCTGTACAAAGTTATCTCAGTCATTTACGAGCCGTTTATTTCGCTTCCCGCTCTCACATGTTTTCGGTGTCGCAGATAACGTCTTCCTGTGTCACCTCGACATTTACCTCAGCGTTTTAGCAGCCAGAGAAGTGCGATGCGGCATGATTAAGCCATAAGTGGCTGAAGGTGCCCAATTGATGATGTTTCGTTGGCACTTTACTAAAGTGCTTTCCCACGTCGAGAACAGCAGAGGTCACTGGTGGCGCCAGACGGACATTATCCTTAGTCTGACAATGAGTGTGGCCTACAAATTAACTATCACAGCCCAAAGCGCTTAGACACCCTTGGTCATAAAATGTGGAACCATGAGCAGTTCTAGAAACTCATTCATAACAGCTGCGCAAAAGTGAGAGAGTGCGTGCGGCGCCGTTCAGTATAAACGTTCTATTGCGATAGCAATTATATAGACAGTCTCGGCTGGTTTTTGTCCGTCCCCGTCGCCGTCATTCAGCGTATATGTATAAGTATGTACATATATATGAAAGTCCCAAAGAACAATAATTTAGAACATTGCTTCCGAGGCGAGGAATCGAACCAGAGACCTCTCGCTCCGCAGCCCGTGGCGCTAGTCACTACGCCACGAAACGCCGATCCTCTAAGGAGCTAACGGCGAGCGTTATATACACACCCTTTACCGCTGGCCGAACTCGGAGGCGGCAAGCGCTTATAAGCGTTTCTTCATTGCCAGCGAGATGGCGCGAGGAGCGCAACGAAGGTCTTTGGCTCGCTGCAGCGGCCGCGTTTGCGAAAGGAGCGCGCTGTTCAAACAGAAATAAGTAACAACTGCGACATTGAGTACGCGCTCGTCCTGTGTGTACCTGTTCGTTCGTTTCGTGCTTTATGCTTGAGCAGTGGGCTTCAAGTATCGAGCTGTGACGCATGATAGTTCGCGCTCGTCCTGTGTGCGTTCTTTTCGTGCATCCTTTGGGCTCGAGCGACGCGCTGGAAATTTCGAGCTGCATTCCGTTCTTCGCGTTAGGTTCCGATTGGTTGCTATCGCATACATTGCTTCGCCGTTGCGGCGAAACTGTGACTTTTAAATGCGAAGCCTTTCTTAGCGAACTTCTGCGAGTTTGAGCGTATCTATCTATCTATCTATCTATCTATCTATCTATCTATCTATCTATCTATCTATCTATCTATCTATCTATCTATCTATCTATCTATCTATCTATCTATCTATCTATCTATCTATTTAGCCGCCTACGACTTTGTGCTCTCCTGGCCGTTTCGTTAATCGGATGTATACCAAAATTGGTATGGAATAACATGACCGTAGTACGAACATAAATGACAGGTCATAACATGAAAATCATGACATGCATGTCATGAACAGCATGATTTACATTCCACGGTCTTGGGGCTCTTGCGGCCATTCCGTTAATTTCATATATACCAAAACTGGTATGACGTGACAAGAGTTCATGGCGAACATAATTACAGGTCCTAACGTGCAAATCATAACACGCATGTAATGTGCGGCATGATTTACATGACATGGTCTCGGGGCGCTCGCGGCTGTTTAAATGAATGGATATATACGAAAACTGGTATGACGAGACATTTCGACATGACGAACATGACTGACACGTGGTAACATGAAAATCATGACACGCGTGTCATGTACGTCATGATTTACATGCCACGCTCAAGACGCACTCGCGGCCGTTTCGCTAGGTTGTTATGCACCAAAATTCGTATTGCGCGATGTGACTGTATGAAGAACATGCATAACAGGTGGTAACATCAAAACCATGACATGCATGTTATGTATGTCATGATTTACATGCCACGCTCATGGTGCGCTCACGGCCGTTTCGCTAGATTGATATGCACCAAGATTGGTATTGCGCGATGTGACTGGATCAAGAACATGAATAACAGGTGGCAACATGAAAACCATGATATGCATGTCATGTTTTACATGCCACGCTCATGGTGCATTCGCGGACGTTTCACTAGCTTGATACATGCCAAAATTGGTATTGCGCAACGTGACTCTATGACAAACATATATGACAGGTGGTAACTTCAAAATTATGATATGCACATCATTTACGGCATGATTTACATGACACGCTCAATGTCCGATCGCGGCCGTTTCGCTGACTTGATATACACCAAAATTGGCATTGCGTGACGCGAATGTATGACGAACATAAATGACAGGTGGTAACATGAAAACCACGATATGCTGTCATGTATGGCATGATTTACATGCCACGCTCATGGTGGACTCGCGGCCATTTCGCTCGTTTGATACACACCAAAATTGGTATTGTGCGATGTGACTGTATGACGAACATAAATAACAGGTCCTAACATGCGAATTATGTTATGCATGTTATGTACGGTATGATATACATGACACTGTTATGGTGGCGCTTCCGGCCGCTTAGATAACTGGATATATACCAAAATTGGTATGGCATGACAGGAGTGCGTGATGGACATAAATGACCGGTCATGCAGTGTATATACCAGAATATACGTTTCATTGGCATGGTATATACCACATTGTGCATGCACGCGTGCATGGCAAACATGCGATATATGGTGAACTAGATGCCATGGCATGAATGATTTCATTTGGCTCAAAAATAAACAAAGCGATGTATGCAGCTCTTTGCTGGCTGCTTCGCATTACATCGATTCTCACAGTGCGTGGGATCTGCCGGATTTTTTGTGGTCTAGCTGTGCACTACAAGCGATGTGCGCGGCCCATGGCTACGTCCAAGTATTCTGTGCCGATTACTTATGCGTTCACAAAAAAGAAGATTGCTGAGAAAAACATTTTCGTTGTGCAATTTTTTTCCTTGCTCTTTTTGTTGTTGCCTACTTCCAGAAGCTACTGTCATAGGCTGAGGATCTTCGCGACACCTGCTAGGTCTGCTAGCATTGCTTTACGTTCCTCAAGGAAAACCTGTCTACATCTAACCGCGATGAGGTAGACCAAGCATTTCTTCAGGAAAAAGAAGCGATAGATAACTTGAACAGGTGCGCCCACCTTTTCTCTGACGCTTGTAGGCGATGTTGTGGGCTGCAAACTGTGTACACGTTAGCACTTTAGAGGGCGGCAGCAGCCCACTTTCGCACACGCTAGACATAAATAAAATCTGAGAACACATTTTTCTTGACGAAAAGACACAAGGGCAAGGTTTTGCTGCATCAGAATAATTAAAACTGAGATTACGCACAATGCAAGCTGATAACAACCATCAGTCGCACTGAAGTGGGTGCACACAGCAAGGGTCATTTTGGCCCGTTATATGTCGTGAACAAAGCAAATGAGGACATATGATAATAAAGCCGTGTGTTCACTGACATAAACGCTCTTCGATAAAAAAACTGTCGTTAAAATTGAGACCGGAGGTTTTTTTTATTTCATTTTTTGAAAATGAACTTTTTGAAAAAACTCGCTTCTTTAACTATATTTTTCCTTTTTTGCGCTGCCCGTGGGAAAATTATCTTCCGTATAAATGTTGCAAAGGCTGTTTTCTATATTTCACATTGTTTTCCAGGTTCTGTTTGAAATAGGAAAGGCGCCAAGGCGCCTCGAACTTAGGACACTTTTTTGACTTCCGCCGTGTTTGCCATTTTTTCACATTATCTTCCTTTTGAGAACGACATCAAAAAGCATGGATGTAATTCGCAGTGATGCGTATTAAAGCCAGCAAAAAAAACTATCGACACATATTTAGAGTTGGCATTAAATTCGGCCGTGAAATTCGAAAGCATTGCAGTGAGCAAAACAGGAGGCCCACGCCGCCGCCTTCAAACATTTTTTGGCGCGCTGGGAGCATTTCTTGGAAATAAAATTTTCGCTTCCGTGCACTTTGAATATGCTCACATAACATATAAAAAACCCAGGAAAAACAAAAATATCGACCGGACAGGCATGTTCCATTTCTCGTGGAATCACCCATTTGTTAAGTGCCCCCTACGCCATTATTTTTCCTTTTGCGAATCAGCGAAGGACCCACTACGCGGCTGTAAGGCAAAACGCGAACCTACGCAGCTGCTTGTTTGTTTGTTTGTTTGTTTGTTTGTTTGCTTGTTTGTTTGCACACTGTTGATGGCTTTGCAGCTGATGATGATTAAATATGTCTGAGCGCTTTGTAATGGTGGTCCTTTAAAACACCCACTCGTTGTGCAATCCACATGTTTTGACACCTGGCGCGACTCTCTGCTTCTGCCATGCAATATACATGGGTTAAGGAGACTTCTCAATACATGACAATCACATGGTGTTTTTTATAGGCGAAGCTCCTTAAAGCGGCACCCGTTCGTCCCCGTCGTAGTGCGTAACCAGTCTTAACGCTAGTACCAGATCTTGACCTCCAAGGTGGTGCCGGTGGGAGATTTCTCCTGTGCGTTGTTGAACAATAAAAAATTCGCAGCGTGCGCGTTAACTAAAAGCCGACTTCTTCTGTCTCTCGTTCCCCATTAGCAGCCATTGGCATGTTCCAGTAGGAAACGTTAGTAGAAGTAGAAGTGTAAGTGTTAGGTAAAAGCGGACTTCTTCTGTCTCTCATTCCCCATTAGCAGCCATTGTTTACCTCCAAGGTAGTGCCTGGTGAAATTTCTCCTGTGCGTGATTAAACAATAAAAATTCACAGCGTACATGTAAAATTAAAGTGAGCTGCAAGTCGCCATGACTCTCATCGATTCTTTAGTATAAACCGGCCCGATCTCACGTCGTTGATGATGTACTGGGCGTGAAGCTGCGCGACGCCGCCGCCAAGATCCTGCCGTACGAGAGCTTCGCCCCACTCATCATCATTCACCCCGTGGATATGCTGAGGAATTTTTTCCGAAGCAGTTTCAAGCAATGGCATCGCTCTATGATCAAACACCTGCTTGCCACGCAGAAGGTCTTGAGGCAATTCTCACTCGAACCAAATATTTTTATAATTTATTTTATTTGCATCTTTCTTGATTTTTCGGTCACGGACAACGCTGATTTTTTGCTCACAACCAGCGACACCGGCGCCGATGCCGACATAGGAATTTCTTCGTAACAAGCTCTTTAACGCTGTAGCGTTAATAATTTTCTGATTTATGTAATAAACGTTGGCTTCTATGAGGCCTTAAATACTAATGAGATGTTCAACTTAGATACGGACAATACTGTACATTTGATGAGAGAGAGAGACGAGAAAAACCGGATGCATAGGGAGAGACGGGAAGGATAAAAAGACGAAAAAAAATCAGTCTGCTATAACATACTAGAAAACGTGGTAGGGAAAGTTTGATAGCGAGTAGACCGATAATGAAACAGAGATCCCAAGGAAGATAATCACAGTCTGCCATTATTGCCGCTGTCCTTCAACTGTGCGCTATCACTTGTCTATCCCAACAAACACCACTTCAGTTTACAGGCGCATGTGCAAGACATCTGTCTTAAAAAAACTGCAGCTGTAGATTCGTCACCCTCACCTGCTAACGTCGACATTCCAAAATGGTCTCGTCTGATATAGTGCTCAGAGACGCTTGCTTGAAATCACGCTTTCTTCGGTCGAAGGCAGATTGGGCGTTCGCCGGCCTACACCAATACTACAAAAACGGATGTTGATGCTGGAAGAGCACACGCAGGGCCTGCACTCAGCACAGAAGAGATAACCTTACCTCAATCTCCTGTTTCATTATGTCACGTGGGTGTGACGGTGAAGAACTTCCAAACAAGCCGGTAGAGATTCAACTAGTTATCGGATGCATCAGTGCGCAGTTATTCGATGCATCCGTGCCCAGCAAAACGAAACGCTCACAGTACAATTATAGCGGCGATAACGGTCGTCGGTCGATGGTAATCTGATCTTCGATGAAGTGCGTTGGCCTTTATAGATGCGTCATTTTACATTCTAGCGTTATCAGTGGTGGTCGCGCGAGTTCGAGATTGTTGTCGACTGCAAACTTGAGATCTGAGTGAATCGGAAGCACTCGAGAATGTTCCAATGCATTCGGGCGGTTCCTTCGCCGAGCGATAAAAACGGGCATTAGCTTCAGATGGTGAGGTCCCGTCGCAATGAAAAAAAAAGCAGGGAACACACGTCTATACTAGTTGACTTATATAGGCTACGACTTAATCAGCATTACCGCGTCTCAAACTTGAAAGCGGTAATTTTTAGCGCGTAGTTGAATCTTGCAGGCCGATCAAATAATCAGATCATGCCCAGAAATGTGCACAGAATATAATTTTATGATGCGATCTTCTCAATAATTCTAATAAAGATGGCCTCGCATGGACTCATAGAAATTATTATATTTACAGTTAGCCGGTTTCGGTCCAGCTCACGAAAAAGCTGCTTAACTGAGCATACCTTCTATCAGAATCGATGAAACTTACTCCTCGCAAGGCCTTAGTCTGAATGATTCAAAGAGAAACAACTCACGAATGAGAATACATACTTATGTTCCTGTAACGGTGTGATAACTTTTTTCAGAGTTCGTGACACATGAACCCTTGATGCCCAGGAGCAGCTTCAAATCTAACCTACTGCAACTGCAGTTATAACTTGATGCTCCTTTCAAATGATCAACACCTCTAAACAATACTGTCTGGTCGAGGAAGGTATTTATGATCATGACTGCAAACTGAGATTCATAATAAAATTGAAATTTAAACAGAGAACTTGAAGCTTACCCCTTATTGACAGAGTGTGAGAGGGCCTTGTAGGAGACCCGACCTTCACCACTAATGCATCGCAGGAACCCCGTATTGAGAGTAAAATTTACAGTAAACATAAACACATTCACAGAGACCATTGCGTGAACCTAATACTGCGACGCATATCGCGAAGCCGGCGTCAGCCTCCGATTCCTTCCGAGAGAATTTAAGCCTGGTGACTTAACTATGATTCGTTAATTGCGCTATGTGTCGTTGCATTTGGGTTGAAAAGCTCGTTGGTAAAAAATGTTGCCGCTGATGCCCTTCAACCTTTTATACACATGGGGATCTTTTCGAGTATTCCAGCTGAAATAACAAAATTCGCTGCGTCCCAGAATTTTTGTGGAAAGGCTTGTTGATTTGCAAAAACAAAACAATGAAAAATAATACTGCCCGCGTAAGTCACTTAAATTTTTTTGTTCCATCAGGTTTTCGAAATACTTGGCGCACGAAGTGCCTTAGCCAAACTAGAAATGAAATGAAACAGTAACAAGCAAAGGCAATTAACATCTGAATATCCCGTTTGATCGTTCTCATGCCTCAGCAGGGTATGTGATAAATATCTTTGCTCTACGGATATCAGCTTTCAAAGTAATTTGTAACATATTAAACATATTACAATAGGACGACTCATGTCCTATTGTACACCTTGTTCCCAGGTGTCCGGACAATACGCAACCTATGTAACATCCCTTTCGCTATGTTGCAGCAGGCGGTTTGAGAATCACTGACCATTGTGATTCGTCCGTCCGGTGCCGGTGTTGTTGGAGCGTGTATGTTGGCCAGGGCGTAGCAGCGTCTTCCTTCGTGCCGCATGCCAAAAGTATTAAGCCTAGCCGAAACACTCAGAGAGTGGGTTTTTGTCCACTACGACCAGACACATGGTCCGTTTTTGTGGACACCGGGTCACGTCAGTGTGTAGTACCGGTATGTTAGATGTACCAGCGCTTAGAACTTGTATTAGACCTTGTACTCTTGCACACGTCCGCCCTATACGACGGCCAGAGTGCGCATTGGGGAGAATTAAGACAACTTCATTTTTGTTTCGCATGTCAAGTGCAATACTTTTCTGATCTTGTTGCGGTTCGTTTGATATGGTGCATCCAAACCAAGATAGAATGAGACAACCCTGGCTTGCCCGCTGGGGACGTCCAATTTGGCTGTTAAGATGCTCTTCCACAAGTTCGCAAATGGTGTTGTCTGTCGGGCGCATCCTGAGACGAAAATAGTATATCCACCATCTTAGCATTTTAATAAACACGTTTGTTTCTCGCTTTTCGAAGATACTGAGCTGCCGCTGCAGAAACCGTCGGGGTATGACACGAAGTCAAATAGTTCCAAAATTTCTGGGGAGGTCTCGGGGAGTTTAATAGAGGTTTCGACTCTCCCCACGCTCTATATAGGCATTTGGTATATACTCAACGGCAACGAGCCATTGTACGACATTAATATATATTTCCGTTTGTCGCCCTTTTTTTATGACAAACAGATGGGAATGGTTAATGCGAGATTCACTTTTTCGAAACAATGACTATCTACATGGCGTGGTAGGTTATATATACCCGCTGGTTGAATACCAGTATATAACGTTCAAAACATTGCCATCCTCGCAAAGCAACAATAATCGGTTCGATTGAAAATATCGATGCTATGCCTTACCCTATAGCTATTACGCATTCCTAACGCTATAATGAACAATTAAAAGGCTTTGCAAGCGAAGCGCTTGTTAGTCGCTATATAGAAAGTGGACTCTGTTCAATTGGTCACTTAATGATGTAATGTTTCTTTATATTTAGATTTTTAAGAAAGTCCCACCCACGAAAAGTCATGTGGAACTCAGTAAAATACTGCGTGTGTTAAAAAAAATGCCCCCCCCCCTCCCCGAAGGGAATCGTGAGGAAATGCGAATGCATTTCTTGCGCCGAGAGTACACGGCGTAGTAATTTTAATGGCGTAAAGCTGGACACATCGACGCGCTCAAGTGTCTCCCTTTTGGGCGCCTCTTTCAACGAACGCTTCCTACGTGCGTTCGTAATCACCTCAGGGATGTTGCCACCGCCTTCAATGCAACACAAACGCGTTTAGAACGCGCTGTTTTCAGGCTGTGCCACGGCAGCACAAACGCTACAAACGCGTTTCAAACGCACTGCATTGAGGCGGTGGCGCAGGGACGAGAGAGCGAACGGCGAGAGAAGGAGCGGCGAAGCACTGCACCTGCCCCCTCCTACACTCTCTCCACACACGCGGGAGCTCCGCCAAGCTCCCACGATGCGAGCGCCCTCACATGCCAGAGCGCGTCCCTCCTCTCCACTTACTCTCCGCTACTCCGCCCGCACCACCTGTTCCGGTTGCTAGGGGCAAGGATAAGCGCGCGCGCCCGCAGCTGTTGCTATGGGAGAGGGAGTGAGAGCGGAGAGGCGCGCGGACAACGCCGGATGCCTTACATAGCCCGACTAAGAAATGCATTCGCATTTAAAACGAGTATGGTCGTGCGTGGTGGCAGCGCCTCCTTTATTTTTCTGTGCCTGGGCGAAGGAGCGAAGCGCAATGGGAACCAACCGTCGGCGTTAGTGCGGTCTTTAGCCGCCGGGCGCCGCCACCGAAGTAGAGCCGCCGTCGCGTCGTCGCTCGCGGAAACGAATGCCATGGCTGCATTGGAAGCTGCTATATGGTTCAGTTTTCGGCGGCATTCGCGTTGTTTAAAGTATAATGAAAACTTGTAAACTGGAATCATGACGCACTTGTCGTTCTGGGCAACCAGTCCATTTCGAAGGCATGTGTCTTTCGCGGTTATTTGATCGAGACGCTCGCGCGTCGTCTGCTAGACCGATACCAGAGCGCATGCCAGTGATGCGCGAAATTTATTTTGTCACCGTTACGTTCGCTTGACTGAGAGTCGGTTTTTGAGTGTCTGAAAGTTGATTTTCGAAAGCAGCATTTGCCAAGAGCTAATACTGAAAGCTTAGGCGCTTAAACTTCCTCGATGCGTGCTACCGTCTACTGGTGTATCACACTATACGCAAGCCATGAGTTCATGAGCTAAATAGCGTGCAATGTCACTAAGCTGCTTCCAGTGACAATGTACATAATGATTTTCAGTTGTTTCGCCGGTAGCGCATGTAGTGTCCACGGGCTCCGATTCTTCAGCTTCGGGACCTAATGTCAGCGCTGCATGCACATATGGCGGCGATCGCTAGGCAGCGTCGCTACTGGTACTACATGCATTCGTTCACTGTTCGGACGCAACACGGTGACGTTTAGGGATACTTGCCATGCTTGATTCAGTTGTTACCTTGGGCTGCAAACGTGAAGGGATAGTCTGCAAATACTGACGCTACTGCATCCTTCTTAAGCCGCCGCTTCTTATATTCTATGAAATCTTCGCGTCGTAAACGATGGCTGCATATTCTAGTGTAGTTTGAAGATGTATTAGGAGACCAACTATCCCGCGTAATTACTGCAAGCCACCTCTACCGAACACCAACGGCAGCTGGAATTTCATGGAACGACAGCCGAACAGTGTATTAAGGCGAAAGCCTTATATGCCTCATCAAACGCGAAAATTGACCGTCGGCGGCGTCAGCACGAGTGATGCAAAAAATAATTACGTGATGACGTCATCATATGACGTCACAGATCATAAAATTTCGTGACATCGTCGTGACGTCACATCGCGTGACGTCGTCATGTTAAATCTTCGCTTGGTCAAAATGGGCTGATCACGGAGGCATGCATGCCTCCGCTGATGTGCAGAAAGCTTGCACTGCCTCCGATCCTTGAGGCTGTAAGAAAACTACGTTAGGCGCAGAAACATCTCGGAGGGAGGCAGGAAATGTTCAATACATTGACAGGAAGAAAAAGAAGAAGATGGCTTTCGCCTTTTAGTCATCTTAGATGAATGCATAAAGAACCCTGTGAGATTTTTTTCTTTACCAATAAAGGGAAATAAAGAAAAGACAATCGTGATTTCTTTCAGTTCCATTTGCAGAGTGGAACACAACTGTATGACATACTAAGGCATTGGGGCGGTTGCAATAGACTGAAATAGAAAATAAAACGCGAATACTATCAAACTCGAGTGCAAGCATCGAACCGGCAGCATGGCCTGACAGTCTACCTGCGGAATACTTACAGCGGGGATGGAAAGAAACGCGAACATGCGGCATCTGCATTCTTTGCTGTTTCGTATCTATTTTCAAGTGGTTATAGCCTCGATGATTGATGAGAACACGACGTCATCTATGACACAATAAAAAACCATCTAGCATATTTTTATTGCCACCGCGGTTAGGGCGTGATGATAACAGCACGCCGCTATGTTCGCGTTTCTTTCCATCCCCCTGTACCTGTGAAAGCCTGCAAGAAGCACAAATGCAATTAAACTCGGATGCATACATGAATTCGTGAGCTTCATGATACGCGCGGCCGTTCAGCGCCAGCTTCCCGTAGTCTACTTGCACAGCGCCACCACGCGGCAGCGGCGAGCGGACGAGGAGCGCGCGCTCGACGGCCCGTGGAGAGCGTTCGCCCAGGCACTGAAAAATAGAGGAGGCGCTGGTGGTGGTTACGCAGTGCTCAGCAGAGTTGCTTTGCGCCTTCCGTTCTAACCTTGAGTTATAGATGAACTCGCGCAGACGTCGGGCTGTACATTTTATCACGACATTGCTCACTGACGGAGTGGAACGCATGAAACATACGGCATACTAGACCGCATCACTTGAACCCTCTACTGCAACTCCGACCTCCATCCTGACTTTATCTACGAGAAGCTTACAAAAAGCATACAAAAGTACAATTGGAATAATTTGTAGTGCGGCATGCGATGTTTTCGGCACAGAAGAAAACATCGAGCACTTCCTATGCCACGGTCCTCAGTCTGCCTCGGAAAGACAAGCACTTCCTAACGCGCTGCGACAGCTGGACGATCGGCCCCTTTCCGCGCAGGTGCTGCTAGAACGTCGGCCCCATCGCTCGTCGGCCCACAGGGCAGTGAAGGCCCTCTTGTGCTCCCTGATAACGACAGGCTGGTGCAAACGTCTCTTATTAGTGGTGTAGTTCAGCACGTAAGCGTCAGCGAATTCATTGCTCATTCCGTTCTTTCCCTTCCACCAATTTTCTTCAAGTTTCTGTTCTCCTTTCCCAATCAACCAGTGTAGGGTTTTCAACAAGGTGCTTTTCTGGTAAACTTCCCTGCGTTCTGCCTTTCTGTTTCCTCCTCCTTCAGATTTACTTAAGAACAAATCGACATTGTAAACCCGTGTTAGCCTCACTTTTTTTTATTCGTTCGCAAGCACTATTCACTGCGCGCTCGACTTTATTTTCGACTGAATACGCCTTCGTACACAACTAAGTGATTTCACCTAAAGCAGCAAGTTTTTAAAAGCGCGTGCGGGGGCAACGGCGTGTGGCCGAAATGTGCGCAGCTCTGCCGCCTGATATGAGTAAGGTAAAAGCAACGACAAGAAGTAGGGCCAACCTGGTGGGCAATACTCACATAGCACCTATGAGTCTTCTAACGACTTAAACGGTCAGGGGGAGATAGCGCTCGTAGGAAGCCAAGTGGTGGCGTAAAAATGTCCCTATCTTGCCTTCACGCTCAGATTGGTTCGCGGGCGCTTGAACAGCCCTTTTTTAGGAGGGAAGCTCCTTAGGCCCGCACCTCGCCGTCGCCGTCGAAGCTCCCTGCAAATAGATGCGGCGCCGGCGCAGTGCGCGAGGCGCAACAACAACAAGAACAACAACAACAAGAACGAAGCGCGCGGCGCAATAAAACGTTTCAAAACGTGCATATTCATTTGCGCCCCATTTCTAAGGAGCTTCGCTCATCGGTTGTATTCGTACACGGAACAACTGGTGATTTTTTTAGGAACGAAGCTCCTTAGGCCTGCACTCCTCCGCGCCGTCGAAGCTCCCTTCTCTTAAAGGGGTCATGAAGCACCCCTTGGGCTGATTGAAAAAACACATCCTGCGGAAAGCTGACACGGCTATGAACTGCTCTGCCAATTATTACAGTCGTGCGCGCCGCGTAATGGCCACAAGCGGAGCGCGAAGTTGCCGTTTCCCCAGGCACCCTCTTTTCAAACAGAGGCCGGTTCTCACTCTCGTCGGTGGGCGGGGCGTCTGTCCGCTGTACGTCGCAAGAGACATAGCATGCTTATTGGCCGATAGCCGACGTAAATCGAGAGCGGCGTTCGGATCAGATGCGCTTCTTGCCGCGGGGTGCCGCCACTTGCCGGCGCCGCACTCCTCAGTACACGGTAGCCGCACTCGCGCAAGCGAATCACAGCGGGAGAGCGATCGCGTTTCATGACGCGCGCTGGCGTAACTTCTTTCCCCCATGCCATCCCTCCCTGTCTAGCTTCCAGTGCGCTCGCCGGCACGAGAAAAGAGAGAAAGCGCTGGGAGCGTGCGCCAAACGCCCGTAACTCCGCTGATTCTTGACGGATTCGAGAAATTTTTGCGGCAATCGATTCGGGAGGCAGTACACTCCGATACTGAGGCCATTAGATCATTACTTGGAAAAGTGGTTCATGACCCCTTTAAGCATCACTTTAGGCTGCAGTGGCCGGTGATTTAAGAGAAAATGCTTATGCCTTGAGCGGTTTTTTCTAGCGCACCAGAAATTTGAGGTTAAAAGAAATAAGCTCTGTATTGTGAAATGACAACCGTCATTCTAGCGCACTACAGGCGCTTTGTCGAAGGTAGTAGCAGACGGTCTCCCCACCGGCGCCGGTGCAAAAACACAATGAAACGCTGCGCGCGGCGTTCCATCGCCGCCGTAGAAAGTCCCCGCCGCATCACCGCTCTCCTACTTGTCTCCCTCACGCTGCCCTGAGCGCGCTGCACACTCTCTCGCTCAGTCTTTCTCGCCACCGAGCGCAGCAGACGCTCTCCCCACCCGCTCCCCACGTTACCGCCTTCATGAAAGCCAGCAGCAAGATCAGGCGCATAGTCGTTTTGCGTCCCATTTCTAAGGAGCTTTGCTCATCGATTGTATTCGTACACGGAGCTGCTATTTTTTTTTCTTTCTTGTCCTGCGTGAACATATCAGGTTAACATCCAGCTTTCACGGACATCACCGGTTAGTTCGCTTGTGCTGCATGGCCTTTATCTCCTTGAATCTCGCACAAAGTCTAGAGTTGTATCACGGCAAGAAAGAAAAGAAAAAAAATCTTCAGGAGACACAACTTTTCAGACTAAACTTGGTTGGCCATCGTTCGTGTTAACGGCAATTGAGACAAGACTGCTTACCCAGTTACGATATTGTGACCTTTTCGCACAATTTCGGGATGCATCTACAACACTTTAAAACTGTCCTCACTTGCCTCAGCTCAACTGGCTTACAGCTAAATTTAAAGAAGAGTTTCTTTGGCGTACAAAAGCTCCTTATTTAGGGTGGTATCATGTCCGGAGATGGTGTCCTTCCGAATCCCGCGGAACTTGGTGCTGCTCCCGAGCTTCCTAAAGCAAGGATAATGAAATCTTTCGCTGCTTCTTGAGCCTTCGCGGTCATTTTTGATGCTTCATTCCAAACTTCGCCTCAATTATAGCGCATTTGGATGACCTCCACAGGAGCCGCGACCTTTCAGCGTGGGTAGCGGCCAGTGACGATGCATTCAGAAATTTCCAACGCAATCTTACGCCTCCTCCACTCTTCTGACATTTAGACCCACTCGCCCCAATTGAAATTTGCACCGACGTTAGCTTTGTCGGCCTCGGTGCTGCGCTTGACCTGTGTAAACATGGATTTCACGAGTAAATTGTTGCTTAAGCCAGCCTTGCGGTTAGCAAAGCCTAAGCCAACTCTTCTCTCATAGGAAAGGAGCACCTAGGCATTATATGAACCACACGGAAGTTTGGCTCCTGCCTTTATGGCCACCCGTAGGATGTAATTACAGATCCTTTGGCTGGCTACTCCAGCTACATGCAGGAGTAGGACATTCGCGTTATTTGCCGCTCTGGCGGCAAACATTCTGATATAGACGCTCTGTCCCGCTCACTTTTCCCATCTGGTGCCGTGTCCCCGTTTCTGTCCCTGTACGACGAGTCCTCATTTGCTGTCACTGACATGCCTTGGAGCAACGAAAGGACCTTGAATTACTTCCCTTATAGACCTACTGGTGGAACCAACGTCGCCTGTGGCCTCGAGAAATCAGCGAACAAGCTCACCATTTCATTTTTCGCGACGGTTTCTACGCCATCGCAATTATCTTTCCGATGGAAGGCAAATGGCTTTTATTCCCCATTATTCACGTTCAAACATATGCGCCGCATCTCACGCTGAACCACAGTGCGCAAATACCTGAGTCTTGAACACTTACACCTTCCTCCGACTCCGCTACCGTTGGCGCTGAATGTAACGCATCGTCTGCCGCTACGTGCGATTCTGCATCGCTTGCCAGAGCAGCAAGAATCAGCCTATCCGTTTCCTCACCCCGTTACAACCATTGTCTTTTCCTCGCCGCCCCTTCGACCACTTTGGCGTTGATGTGCACGGGCCCCTACTCATCACTCCTGCTGAAAACCGATGGATAGTGTCACAGCGATCGCCTCACACGCTAAGCAGAGAGTTGCCCCTTTCACACCGTGTCGTTCTACGGCACGGCGCCTCACGTGAGCCGCTTAGCGACTGAGGACGGGTATCGATGCGGCTGGACGGACGCCGTCGACGCCATATTGTATTATAGAAATGAAACGGCTTTCACCAGACCACCATGGTGAAAGATCCGCAGTCGCATGTTTCAACAGAACGATTTAACCGAACAGGGGCCGATATGCTGGCAATGTACGCCACTTCCGATCTCTGAGACTGGTACATTGTCCTTCCCTTTGTGACGTCCACCCATAATACTACTACGTAGACTGCGGCTAGATTCTTCAGTTGTCTGCTTCTGTGTGGTCTTCATCTTACCTCCCGTCCCGCTTTCGAGCTATTTTTCCCCTCAGTGACTAGATTCTCTCATTGCTTCCTGTTATAGGAACACGAGCCCTCCGGCATTGTAGATAAAAGGCAACCCTGATGTAAGTTAGTCCACGACATTTTAACACGAAAGTGTTTTATGCCGGGGTCCACCACGGCTCCGCTGACGTATTTCCGTCACGGATATGACGTTGTAAAATATAAAGACTAACAGTGGGCAAAGAAAAAAAAAACAGAAGAAAAAGTTCCGTCATCGGGAATCGAACTCACGACCGCTCCTTCCGCAGCGCGAAATGATTCGGCCACTGACGGCACGTTCTTCGCAGTGCTAACAGTGACTTATTTATGTACACCATTTGCGGGTGGCTGTACTCAGAGATCTGTGTTAGAGTGTGTTTTCGTTATCACTAGCGAGATGGCGTGACGGCCTCGAAGAGCGTAGAAGAGCGCGCTTGAAAGGTCGTCGCTGTTGCGACGAGCGCCCGCGTCTACAGGGCGTGGTCGCCTGTACTCAGAGATCTGTGTTACAGTGTTTTCGTTATCACTGGCGATATGGCACGACGGGCTCGAAGAGCGTAAAGCCCCTTGATCTAGAAAGTAGCGACACTCTCCTCCGCGCGCGCGTTTTCCTCCTCAATTCTCCTCGGATTTCTACCCTCCCCTGGCCGGCGCGCGGCGCACGGCACGCTGAACCCTCCACTGGCTCGCCGCAGTCGCATTAGAATCACTGCGCGCGCTTGTTTAATCGACCCCTTGAAGCATTGAATGAGAATTCTGTCTCGTAAGAAATAGTCATGACGAAAGTGGACTTCTGATAGAACAGACAAATATATATTTTTAAGACGCTTCGATAAATACAAATAAGCGCTTCGAAAAAAGTGAGTATACCAAGTGGCGGCTGAGTGGTTTACCTCTTCGTTGTGGTATTGATGAGCTCAAAGAAGGCAGCCAAGAAGGAATGTGGTGGTTTACTTAAATTGAATTGGGCCAAACGAGTGGGCCCGAAGCCTTTTTGTGTCAATGCCGCTGTCAGACACGCACGCGCGCACACGATAGAGGCATGCAGGCACACACACATGCTAATACACACGTGATAAAGACAAGCACATACATACACACACACGCACATAGATACACACGCGATACAGACACGCACGCATATAGATACACACGATCACACGCACGCGATATAGATATGCACCTTCATACACAAGCGCGTACACACGTGATAGACGCACGTGCGTGCACATGCGAACAGACACGCACGCACTTCCATACACATGCGCATACACACCGTAACACACGCGATATAGACAGGCACGCACTTGCATACATATACACGCGCATACAGAAGCGATACAGACGCGCACGCACATACATACATACATACGTACATACATACATACATACATACATACATACATACATACATACATACATGCATACATACATACATACATACATACATACGCGCATATACACGCGATACACGCAGGCACATACATACACACGCGATGCAGTACACGCACCTATACAGCGATAGAGACACGCACGCGCATGCATAAGTGATACAGACACGCACGCACATACATGCGAACGCGAATGCACATGTGATACATGCACACACGCAAATACATACACACGCGATACAGGCACGCACGCACATACATACACGCGCGCGAATACACACAAACGCACGCACGCGCAGGCGCACACATACACACACATACGTGCGTACACGCACAAACACGCGCGAAGACACATACACAAACGCACGTACATGCCCTCACACGTTAACACGTGCGCACACGCACATACAAACGCAGGCGCACATATGCACACATACAAACACGCATACACCTGCACACATTCGTACAAATATGCCTGGAGAGTTCATGGCGTTCTTGAGCAATTGAAAGCGCGCGAAATTTGCTTGCGCTCGCTTCTCGTGACGTCAAGGTCACCTGACTGGGAGGCATCGCGCGTCGAAGCCATTCAGCGTTGCGGATGCGCCGGCTCCGCGAAAGGCAGGATGAAGAAAGAGGCGGTTGACGCCGCGGCGAGGGTGAGGCGGCGTGGATAAAGGAGCGCCGCTACTTTCCAACATCAAGGGGCGTTAGAAGAGCATAGAAGAGCGCTCTCGAAAAGGTCGTCGCCGCTGCAACGAGCGATCGCGTCTACAGGGCGTGGCCGCTTGTGCGGGCGCTTATCTCGTGATCGCGGTGGTTTGTACATCTCGCGTTCAGAGCATGAAGGTCGCTTCGCCCACTGCAGCGGCTACTTTTGCGAAAGGAGCGCGGTGCTCACGCAGAAATAAGTTACAAACGTGACAGTTAGTTCGCTCTCATCCTGTGTATGTTCGTTGCGTGCGTCCTTGCTGCTTGAGCAGCGCGTTGCAAGTTTCGAGCTACTTGCCGTTCTTCGCGTGACATTACAATTTGTTGCTGTAGCATTCATTCCATCGCCCTTGAGGCGAAAGAATGTGCAACAAACGGTCAACTACGTCTGTGAAGACACGTTTCACTTTCGTGTTATACCGATTCCTATGACAGAGGGATCATCCATGTTTTTCCAAGCTGCTAACTACGCTGAAGAGTGTCGCCAGATTGCCCGATCACTCACCGCTACTCAGCAGCAGTATAAAAAACATCATCGAGACTCCTCGAAGTCTTTCCCCTCGTATATCTACCACTCACTTGTGCAGTTATTGATTCCTTCAGCTAGCCCCTGCTAGTCAACGAAATTTCTTGTAAAGTACCACAGCCCGTTCTGCGTGGTCAAGCAAACTTCGCAACTGCGTCGTCAAGCCGCCAGAGCCTTCTTCTCATCAACAATGTCGAGGGCATAAATGAGATCGTGCATAGAAACCGGCTAAAACCTTTCTGTCCCTGTGCAGTCCTGTTCTTCCGGTGAGTCGCCAGTATAGCGCTTTCCCGTAGGGGAAGTAAATGCAATGAAGAGGGGCGGAACTTTTCGCAGAAGCAGGGAGCGTTTCTCAGACAGAAAGAAGACGACGATTCGGCAGTGCAAGCTATGGTGCAAGCATGGTGCAAGCTTTTGTGCTGGTTCCACCAGTGCTGGCTGTATCGCTGAATCTGTCTTTATTAACTGAACGCTTACATCAAAAGCTCTATTATATTATACATGACTTTCCTCATGCTTTCCTTGGTTTCATTACATGTTGCCTTCTTATAGTTGCGAGTAACCGAAGTCGGGCCCCGGGGTTTCTGCTTTTCTCTTTCAATGAATACTAGGTTGCGTGATAGGAAATAGTAAAACGTAAGAGGTTTACCGGCTGCATTTCCAGAAGCGAAATCGAAGCTGCAAAGAAAATGCCGCAAAGGTGCGTAATTCAAACTCGCGCAGTAGCTATTACGCGCGAACTGCCGGCACAACCGCTTAACCCACTCGGCTACGGCGCACGTCGGTCGGAGGGTGATAGGATGGGCATTATCAAGATACTACGGTCAAAGGCTCGACTACCTTGTAGACAACGTCATTTTGGAACGTGTTTTTCTGCTCATGAAAACATAATGACTCGGTGAAATGAAACCTATCTCTTCGAACTGCTTGTATCTCCGGGCGATTTGCAGGTTCCCTTCAAGTTTTCTTGTTTTTTTTTTTCGACTGCACGTTTTTGTCCTAAAGGACGAGCCGCCACTTTCATACGTTCCCTTTGTTTAAACACAACACGTCACGGGTACAGAATTTAAAGTCCCCATGCAAACAGTTCTGCATTTGGGAAATGTGGCAAGGCTCCTAGAGCATGCCTCTCAACAGACTTTTGCAAATTGCACCAATTCGTTTTTTTGTCGCCGAAAAATGAGCCTGGAGAGCTTGCAGAAGTGGCCGCTAGGAGCGCTGTTTATCCAGTGTCCCTGAAAGCTGCATCTGTCACTCGCCCGACTCGTCGATTCGGCGCAGTGTAAACGCCCAGCTGCGGCATTCCACAGCATGGAAAGACAGCGTAAAAAAAGCAAGTACATGTAAGGTATTTGGCGACCTTTGTCACATGACCATCCGTTGTACAGCTTTTCGTTTGCGCTGCCAGGAAAACGACTTGCAGTCGACTGTTTTGACTGAAGCTGAAAAGAATGCTGCGGAGCATTCCAGCCTTCAAGCGAGGATAACTTGCTCTTTCCGTGTGAGTCATTCTATTCTTGAGCATCTTTGACAAGCAGAGCTCGAGCGTTGTTATAGAAAGCAACATTTTCCTCAAGCCTGAATGGCACTTTCAAGCAACGACTTCATGGAACATGTCACTGTATTGCACAGAAATGATACAGAAATGTGGTTGCGGAATACAATGGAAACAAGCCTGCAACCCGTGCCCTGGGTTAAGGCTTTAATTTCGAGAATTCCGAGATGGTTAAGCTTATCACGTCAACAAGCAGCCATCCACATCTATCCATACAGTGTGAATGTTCTTTTTAAAAACTGAGCTCACGACTTTCCTGTCAAGAGCACTGCCTTGATGCCTTTTCCCAGTTGAACTTCTCATTTCCTTTAGCTTTAAGGTTAGATTCCTCAAGATCTCAACGAAAGAGGTTCGGAGAACCGAGAAGCTGCAGAGGGTGCATATTGTTTAAAAGTATAGCCCAAAAGAAGAAACCTGCGATAATATTCATAAAGTGCAGGAATTGGACAGCGAAATGCTAAAACCCGCATTTCATAAACGCAGTGCGCCATCTAGGTCCGGCAGAATGCTGCTGATAGCGTGCACGAGGAACTCTACGAAAAAACCTACTTGAAATCATGCCCCGGAAAAAATGTTTGCACCCATGGAGCTTTTCTCTAATCCTGATGCCCCCTTCCCGCCAGAGTCTCTGTTTTATGAGTTCGTCCCGTGCTGCTAATGAAATTATACCTACAAGTGGGTAGGTGTCAAGAATGCATAGTTCCTTATATTCCTTTTTTATACGCCACATTCTCACATACTGGCTTTTAGTGCGCTCAAATTGAACAAAATGCCCCGTAGAAATGACCAGGTTCTTCTATTTGGTGTCTCAGTGTAACAGATCAGTCATGTATACCAGTACTTCAGTGAATGCGTATGCGAGTCGGCAAGCGATAGCAATGCTACTTTTTGGCGAGTGTCCGTAGCGCTCGCGGAGCAAATGCTTTTGCAAACACACAGTAACAAACATTATAAGAAAGATAGTTCACTCAGTAGGGAAGAAAATAGAAAATTTATACTCTTGCGAATTTCAGTGTCCTGCGTATTCGAAGCGCATCCTCTGCTCACTGCCATGTGCCTCACTTTGCTTCTAGAATGATTGAGCCAAAGTGAACAGCGTCCTGTCCTCATAATCAAAGGCAAGAAAACATTAGAAGTCCATGTCCTTTTAAAAGAAAACGGCATATGGCAAGAGCTGCTATTCAAGAAAACACGAAATTAAACTAATTATTGCTGGTATCCAGGTTCAGTACACACAGGTTACCTGTAAAATATATTATGTTTGATTGTATTATATTATGAACGAAAGAAGGAGAATTTCACGGATGTTTTTTTAGATACCTCTAAAGAGAACCAACAGACGGTTAAGTCAAAGGAAAGTATTGGGGACGTTATTGGTTGTAATTGTGATACAAATGTGAAGAAAATAAGGTGGACGAAAAGACCACTTTCCGCCGGCAGGCACCGAACCTGCAACCTTAGAATGACGCGTCCGATGCCCTACCAATTGATTCACGTCCACATTATTGATTCCGCCCCTGCCGATGGTAAGTTGCCTTTTTATCGTTTTTAATCTTTTCGCATTCATACCTTAATTATTACAAACAACGTCCCTATGCTTTTGAAGGCTTGATTTCCAGTTGGTTTTCATTAATGTTGTGTCTAAAGAAAATTCATTGTACTGTATAACTTTACGACCAATATAGAGAACTATATTCAATGCAGGTAAAAAGTTTTTCCACTAAATGGGCGTTAATACCGGCTACATAGTTCCATTAGAAATAGATCATAAAGAACAATCTGGGGACGAAAGAAAAAGTACAAGTAATTGCATTATATGAACATCACTGACACCTAATCCTGCTAACATGCTGACGTCATCCTGGAAAAAAGCTAGGTAATTGCTGTACTGATTTGATCTGGACTTCAACGGTACGCTGAGACGCGCTATAGTATCCCCCAATTTGGCGGTACAAGAAAATATAAAAATGCTATAGGTGCCACTTCAATATGGAGCATTTCGCGACGCTAGGTGGTGCATGAATTACAAGCTAACGGCGTCCTTTTTAATTGCTTGCTCAGCACACATAGTTCATAAATTAATAGGCACGTTTCATATTGCAGATGGAGTTGAAATCGACGACATGGTTAGTCTTGGCTTTCTGCTTCCTCCTACCCCAACATCAGGCATGGGCGCTGCTGAGAGTGACACCGCAGGACCCGATTAGCAGCTACAAGTTTGTGGACCTGTCTCACCACAACGCCGGGACCATATATTGGGACGATGACGCCAGCTACAGGCTGAACGTGACGGTTTACAACGCCACTAGAGCTGAGTGGTACGGAAGTTCTTATTGACTATTGTGTTTAAAATCCGCGTAAACTGAATCCCTGTTGCATGATGAATGCATAAATTTTATTACCATTAAGATGAACGTAAAAGGGGCAATCAACCGAGGAGATCACTTTAAGCTCAAATGTATGAAATCAACAGATAATGAAGCCAAGGAAGACATAGTGGCGTTATTTCTACGAAGGTAAAAGGGGGATGAAAATGGACGAAAAAACTTGCCACCACTGGTAACTTAACCCATGACCTTCGCATTGCGTGTGCGATGCATTACCAGTCGTGCCACGGTGATGGCCATTTCCCCGTCCACTTTCTGTGGTGTTTCTGAACGCGTAACATTGTGTCCGTTAGCTAGCGCTGCACCTAGACGTTGCGATGACTCTAGAACATTCAATGTGCTCCATCACGCTATGTAGTATGTCGGGTAGTATGTTAACACTAGTGCGTTGACAATCAGATGACATCTTGGCGTAGCTACATGTGTGAACGCGAAGTATAGGCATTTTCTTGTCGTTCATTTTAATTACGCGACACCTACATGAATACATCAGATCACCTGCTGTGCACTTTCTCTTGCGGTGTATTAGTTCCCCAAAACGACGAAATCCCAAGTATGACAGCATGCTTGCAGTTGATTTGCACCAATACTTTGCTCAAAGCCATGCAGTATGCTGCGACGCAGCCCTCTGGCACTTGTATTGACAAGCTTTAGCGCAAAGGAAAAGCAGCGTAGACCTTAACCATTAGGCCTAGGCTGTGGTGTCAGCCATTTTCTTTATTCCGAACACCCTCATCTTCCTCGTCTTCCTTCAGACCCTCTCTAACTTCTTTAGAACGTCCACGTACGCTCCGCTTCCTTGAAGACTCATCCCTCCTGGCATGATACATAAAGACGTTTCCAATGGTCTGAAACTCCAGCACAACGCCATCGTTGACGTAACCAACCCTCTTGCGAACGCCTTGCTGCACTGCAGTCTGCACCACACGATAAGGTCCCGTATACACCTGCTTCGTGCCGCGAAGGCTTTTTCTGACGATTATGAGATCGTTCAGCTGTATATGGGGTATCCGCGTGTTGTGGCGGCGGTCGAAGTTTCTCTTCATATCTTCTCTGTATCGCTGGTATGCTTCCGAAGTTTTTCGCTTTTTGCTCAATTGCGGGTTGTGAGCAGTACGAAGCTGTTGATCAGCAGGAAGCACTGGTGCCTTTACGAATGCCGCAAAATACGGGCTACAGCCGATGCTCACAGTATGCGACCGATTGGGAAGGGGAGCAGCTGCCTCCAAGAAGCACTTACATTGGCCTTGAAAACTTGGGCACGCTGAAATGAACTCCTTCAAATCTCGTATAGTTCTTTCAGCCATGCCATTTCCTCCAGGATGGTATGGCCCGCAGCGTTGCAAAATAACTCTTCGTTATTTCGCCCATTTTTCCAAACACAGGCGCACAAACGCTGGTCCATTGTCTTATATCACTACTTGGTGTTCTTAAACATCTCTCGGCTCAAAAGAGCAATCACACCATTTGCGTCTTCTCTTCTTGGCGGTGCAGGCACTGTTCTTGTGCATTGATCTATTGCCACTAGGAAAGGCTGCGTTTTTACTACTCCTGCGGCCTTTTTATAGAGCTGTGCGAAGTCCGCCTGGACGACTTCAAGCAGCATGTCGGAGTGTTGGGGCAAGACCACCTCGTCCGTTCTCTGAAGGAACTTAGCTTTGTGAACTTGACATTGATGACAAGACTGAACATACCGCTGGATGGTATCTTTCATGTGTTTCCACTGGAATCGCTTATGAATCTTGCGATAATTCCTCAAAAAATCGTCGTGTCCACCTGAGTGCGGAGAGTCGTGATAAAGCTCCAAGATTGGAGGCACCATTGTTTCTGGGACGGCGAACTTTCCGTCGTGGCACTTGAGTTCTTCAGTTCCCTCCCACAACAGAGTTGCTTCGATATGTTCTTGATCAGCAATTACCGCAAGTATCGAAAGCGAATCTGCAGCCTTGAGGTGCTCCCGAGGCCTGTGATGGACCACGACCGTGAACTGCCGGAGTTCGCTCACCGACCTTGCGATTTTTAAAGACGATAGTCTTTCTTGGGGAACTTAAACGCAGAAATTTTGGTCTGTCTTTCTGTCTGTCTGTCTGTCTTTCTGTTTGTCGGCACGTCCCTCGATTCAGCCACTCGGCCAAAGTTGAACCACTTGCCCAAGGGCCAGCCGTCTTGAACTGGTACGGCTGTTCATACTTGTGAACGTTGTCGATCAAAAAGTAAATATCATGCATATCTGAGCTGCAACATCACTAGGTAAGTATCAGGTGGCGTGTTCCTTTAATAGAAAATGCATACATACGTAATTTTAAGGACCCTAGTTTCTTAAGCTGCGCTGAAAATGCATAAGAATTAATGGAAGCTTGAGCGAGTTGATATGCGTTCATCTATGTTGAAACAGCGCTCACTAGACGACGACGAAGTAAAAGAAGGCACAGGACAGGCGCTGCCTGTCCTGTGCCTTCTTATACTTCGTCGTCGTCTAGTGAGCGCTGTTTCAACAAAGCTGAAAATGCGACTGCGCTGAAATTTGCCTTCCTCCGTGCCCTTCGCACGAGCTCATTGTTGTGTTTCGGTTTCGGTTCTGTATTGCACTGTACGAATGCCATGGGTTGGTGTTGAAAAACTTTAGTTTTGAGAAGGCCAAGAAGGTGAAAAAAAAATATTTAAAAAATGAAAAAGCAGCGTTGTGGGCGGCCTTGAGGCTGCCGGTTGTGGGCGCCGCTCTGGCGTTCCTGTTTTACCCAGGCGACGTGTAAATAAAAGAGTGTGTGGAGAGTACTCGTTGAGTGCGGACGTTTCTCTGCTTCAGCGCTTCGCGCCAAACCGCGTATTCGGGCTGGCTGGCGTCCCCGCCGGTCGCGTTGGTCACCGCCGGTCTTCGCCTGCTGCTGCGCCGGGACTACCAGCACGCAACACAGCACTCATGTTTCCCGACGTATTGCCAGATGGCGTCCATATCTCACACAGCGCCTCTACTATCGTCTTTACGCGACATTTGCAGCGAAGCACGCAGATACGCGGCCAACGGCCAATTTTTTTCTCTAGGTTATGCGAAGTTAAGCATATTCGTTAAGGCTTGATGATCAGTAAAGAGCGTGAAGCTCGTGCCGTCCAGGTCTAGTAGATGTTAAGGCGAAGTGCACTGATAGCTGAACGTGAAAGGAGTAATTTAAAGGGTACTCTGTCGAGTACCAGTGCTTGCGCAGCGACAGTATTGCCGAGGCACGATATGGTTACACATGTTCATTTATCGTGAACATCTCGTCTTCCATCGTATCCGTGTATTTCTACAGGCCGTGCTTGTTTTACCTTCTCGCTCTCAACATCACTAGCATTTATAACAGTGACGTATGTTCCGCTGTAATCTAGCGCACTCCTTTTATATCCACCAACAAAAACCGATATGTACAATAGACTATTATGACATAAATAAACACCTACTATTATGTCGTCGGGCGAAAGCCGACACCCTCTTCATTCAGTTTTTTCTCACGTCATCTAGGTCTTCATATTGGTCTGAGCCCCGCTGTACGGTCTAAAAGGGCATAGGAGTTGCGGAAGGCCTCCAGTTTGCAAGCGGGCGTCTTTCATCAGCTGATGCGGTGCTTGGACACCTTGTACCAGGTGTCGTTGGTTGACGCTGGGTTCCTAGGTCCTGGATGTAGAGGTTTCGCATTCCCTACAGTCGTTTGTAGATTGGGTATAATAATAATATCTGGGGTTTAACGTCCCAAAACCATGATATGATTATGAGAGACGCCGTAGTGGAGGGCTCCGGAAATTTCGACCACCTGGGATTCTTTAACGTGCACCTAAATCAAAGCACACGGGCCTCAAACATTTTCGCCTCCATCGAAAATGCAGCCGCCGCGGCCGGGATTTGATCCCGCGACCTTCGGGTCAGCAGCGAGATTGTCTTGGGTCATCTCACTTACATTTGCCTTTGGAGGTCCGGACCCAAACCATCGATAATAAGCGGAACCACAGATGTCTCAAGCAAGGATGAGTCAGCCAGCTGGAATAACCGCCTTTCTTTATAATAATAGCTGAGTGCAAATCCAGACCTGTACATGAATGCGATCGCTTTGTTCCCTAGCAACATCTTGTTCATTTTATCCATGGCTTGTTGCTTGAGCGTTGACACGTAATTTGTACCACCTCTTCGCCTAATGGCATGTTCTTTGCTTTATCCTCGTCACTGTGCCAGTAATATTCATTGCATGCATATTCACAAAATGTGAGCCACCACTCGGGACTGCCAGATTCTCCGTCAAACATGCCCGGCTTCACGTGACCGAGACTCGGTGTGCTTATTCCTTCGCTCACGTTTGCAAGCAAGCGCATTAACTCATTTTGCTTCCTGCTCTCTTCCTCTTGTATTTCAAGAAACTTGTTGGTCAGTTCGACGGAACTGTCAGACGAAACAACGGTAGCAGCCTTCGTGCAATTTACAATTTCAGTGAGAACAAAATTCTCATAATGTTCAAATTTCATGTTTATCCTCACTGTTCCTTTCGCAGTTAAACCACCTGGAGTGAACTTCGTTTTAGTGCTTATACAGGAAATGAATGGATCAGTTCCCACTGCTTCAGGAAGAGCTTGTTCCTCTTTATCTCGAGGAGTTGCAGCGAAGATCTGGATGCCACCGCGTTCATTTGCTCCAATTGTGAAGTCCACCCACATATAGACTTGGATGTCCACAGACAAGGTACCCTGTCGGCTTCGCCAATTTGTAATAACACACAGCTGGGCTTGGCATTGGTGTCAGCCATGCTCTTTATTTCCAACACCCTCACCTTCATCGCCTTCGCTCTGACCCTCTCTAACTTCTTCACAACATCCACGTACAAGAGATACCTAGACGTGATGCAAACGCCCGCATGTTCAGTTGCTGCACAAACACCCCATTCATTGTTTTGCTGGCTGGGCACTCACCAATTCCTGTGCTCACAAAAACCTCTATGGCAGAATTTTTTCATAAGCGAAATTTTTAACCGCTGTTTAACCGCACTGCAGGAGACCAACCAACAAAGAAAAACAGCTTGAAAGCACCCACGAATGAATAGTTTTCAAACTCATTTAAACTAATCTCTGCTAGCATTAACCCGATACGCCCAGTGTCCCACATGTAGGACGCTTCTTTGATGTGCTTTAAAGTCGCTACTTCTTTAGCTGAAGACTAGCGTGGCCTACAGCGAAATCAAGAAAGTCTTTGCCTAAACGTGTGCTAGCCTTGTGCTGTAAACTTGTGCAGTAACTGGCTAGCAAATCATCCAGATGCGTGGAAGATGCATGTCTAAACGTTGTTTCTCCTAGCTTTTGATGATTATCTAGGCTTCAGGTGGACATGGTCGAAGAGCCCATACACGGTGGTACACATCTAACGCCCCATTACACTTCAACAAGACCGGCTGGGACGTTTCTCAAGTACCACTGGACATGCTGCTGTTCATGCCAGTGGCACTTGTGGACGTGCGACACAACGTGGAGTCCGACCCCGCATACCTTGTTACTGTGAACGATATTCTTGATTGGGAGAAAAGGCACCAGCGTCTACCGGACGGATGCCTGTTCATCGCTCACACTGGACATTCTAAGGTATACATTATTTTTTCACTGAATGAGTTTTGTACAGGACATAACTTGTCAAAGTTGTACGCATAAATGTTCCAAGGCAAAAAGACAATTTTGCTATTTTAAAAATATTCCGCCACGTTCGTAGAAGCTGGCAGCTTAATTAGTCGTGCAGTGTCATCCGTGCCCACATGGTGTCACTGATGGTGTCAGTGATGACTTACAACGTATTTTGTCTGTGTAACACGCCAAAAGGAATTACTCCAAACAAGTTCTGAGGAATACCGCAATGTGGTGGAAGGGTTAAAAAAAGAAAAACTAGAAAAATTCGAAGTCCCAAGAAATTTGTATGAATTTACTTGTGGTTTCGTGCTACAAACCGGTGGTTGTCAATTTCCCTTTCTTACGCCAACAAGAAGCAGCAAATTGAATTACTTGTACCTCACGGCAATTTATCCGGCACATTTCTAGGGATTCCTCGGATAACGTTGCAATACACGACTTTGCAAAAGTCCCACGAATGTCCCAGAATGGTTTGATAAAAAAGGCCTAATATTATTTCCTTCTCAAGGTAATATCTCGCTATGAAATAAAAGGCAATAATAACTAAGTTTACTACAGCGATTGTTTCCGAGTGTCCGCTTTGCAATACTGAATGTAAGAACCCAAAATACAAATAGAGGAATGGAGACATCATTGAAACCAGGCAAATGCTGGTGGGCTGTCCCACAAGTCTCCCTGACCGGGAAGAAAAATGGCTTCACTGGCAGCAGATGGTATCACGCTCTTCATATGAAGATCAACTATGGGCTGTCCAGATGGTCCACGATGGCGCCATAAAGCTTGGCCTGGCGGTCCCGACGTTGACGCGGCCCACCTCGGTCTGAAAAGACCGGGCTTCAGGAATCTTGTAATAGAGTTTTGTGTATGGGCACTACAGAGCAACCGATAATGTTACCGCGTGACATTCTTCAATATGTGCTGGATGCCTTCTCCACATCTACAGCGCTGGTGGAGTAGGAAGAGTACGCCTCATTTCCGGGAAGTACGTACTGAGTTCGTTTCCCGACTGCTAGCAGACACATACCGTTTTTTTAATAGGAATTGAGCAGTACCCCGAAGTGTCGTTTCGTACAAGTGCACTAACACTCATCTAGAAGGGCAGACTGTCATTTCTTATCTTCTATCTATATCCGCTATCATATCTTCCCGACGAGGCTGAGGCATTCGTCATCGCATGGCATACAGAAATTGGCTTCTTTTCTAACCTCAAACATCTATCAAGTGTACTTCCTCCCAACTCAACGCCATGAGGCTGTCGCTGCCAATTTAGCATGTTATTTTGTATTTCTCGTCATTCAAGCAAGTATTTACAATCAGCTTGCACCGTTAAATCATCCTCACGGCTGGAGAAAAATATCATGAAATGCTTCGCATGGCTCAAAACAATACTGATGCAATTCGACAAGCGCAGCGCCTGTTTTTTTTAATTAGTGGCCTAAGTTTGGTTAGACAGCCTGTATGCGTCGAATTTGCAAAGCATTTTTATTTCTTGTAGTTTCTACGCTCTCCATCCAACTCGGCACGCCGCATACGTTTAAACAAAGAAATTGCACCATCTCCCGCTAAAAGAAATCATGTATGGATGCGAAGCAGCGGGATATGGTTCGCTTGAGCGGGAGCGTCGGTACACGCGGCGCTATGCAGCCGACGGCCTTGTGGTCGGTGAAGTGTAGCGTCAAGGGCGCGCGAGAAGGGGGAGCGTAGCAGGGCGCTCATCACGGCGTTGCGCAGGAGAGAATGAGGCGCGCGAGAGGGGGGAACGTAGAATAGGAGAGAGAGGGGACGCGCATGCGCAGTGGGGGTGTGGACGCCTCCCGTGGCGTGCTTGTGCTGGCGCTAACGCTGACACTGGCGGCGGCGTTGACGCTGGCGCTCATCGCGGCGTAGCGCAGGAGAGAATGAGGCGCGCGAGAGGGAGGAACGTAGGAGAGGAGAGAGAGGGGGAGGGGACGCGCATACGCAGTGGAGGTGTGGACGCCGCGGAAGGGATGGACAAAGTCCCCGCGTTAAGCTGCTTCGCATCTAATATGTTAAATTTGATGATCTTTCTCGTACCCGTAGCTCTTACAAAGTAAACCATTTAGCTTTTAAACCTAGATCACACAGTAGAAACACGGTTGCTTACTTTAGCAACTGAACGGTGCAATTATTTTGCCTGAAGACTTTCGCTCATTCCCATTAAATGAGTTTTGCCTGCAATCGATGTATAATATCCTGACACCTGCAACCGCCACAGCGGTGCTGCAGGGAGTATAAGTGGATAAGTCAATGACGTTGTTCTGTGAAAGTAAGCTTGTTGCTGTTTTAATGTGAAGTCGGAGACCTACGAGATGGCTTTGCGAATTCAGTGAAAAGAGACGATCAATTAAAAAAGCATCTCTTCTCTCGCACAGTACTAGCTCAACCGCACGCCATACTTGGGCATCGACGCCAACGGCGAAAGGCGTTTCCCGGCGTTCACAGCAGACGCCGCATCGTTTTTGGCCACCCAGCGCAACGTCAACGGTGTAGGTCTAGACACGGCATCCGTGGACGCGTCCGGCGATGGTGCGCACGGGGCTATCCTGGAGGCGAACATGTTTGTCATCGAGAATCTGGCTAACCTGGAGAAACTGCCCATATTGGGGTCGTATGCCCTCGCGCTTCCGCTCTTGCTGGACGGCGGTAGCGCATCTCCCGTTCGCATCGTAGCCATGGTGCCACGGTGAAAATTCTGCCGTCTTGAAGGCCAGCGCGCAAATTAAAACACTCGTTTGACTTCACCGGTGCAAAACGACGTCCAGCATTCAAGCCTCACTAATGGGCTCTAATGGGTTTTACTGGTTTTGGTGACATAACGCAAACGATAGTGGCTGTGTTCCAATTCTGGACAGCATCGTATACAATCTACGCTGACAGCTTAGGAGAGAGCATCCAGCCGCAGTCATCCAAATAATGTAACGCGTCCCGATGAGGTTTGGACGAAATGACGGCGCCTCACGTCACCGAGAGAAAGCTAAGGAAAAGCAACAAATTTTTATTCCCTTAACTTATTTCATGTTCAAATCTACAAAAAACTAAGCGTAGCTCATAATAACCGCGCGAAAAAGCGTCAACGTGCGGGCAGACGACCACATCGGCGATATCCGAGAAGTCCGATCATTCCGCAAAGCCGCTTCTTGTTTGGACAGCAAGGTAGCCTGTACCGTATTTGTATCCGATGCTGTCTTCGCGAAGCTGTCTATATTGCCATCTGCGTGAGAATTAGAGTCGGACTGAAGTTGCCCGCTGTCCGTGCAACTGTCTATTTAGTTGGGGTGTGCGAATAGTGCAATTTCATTTCGAATTGAATCGTGCCGAATAGTGGCCAAAAATAACGAATATTGAATCGAATATGGAATACAAAGTTTTTATTGAAACTGAAAGAAAACAAGGAAATGAAATGAAATATGCTCATGTCCTCGAGCGCATAACGCGGTAAGTGACTGTTACCGAAAGAATACGAATTGTCATGCCGAAACACAAGCTGTTCCACATGCCCGGCTTCAGGCTCTCTCACCGTGATGTCGGTGTTTCCTGCAGTTGAAGACATACGCTCACTGAGCACCTCAGTAGCAGGAATGGAAAGGTATCGCAAAGCAATTTTGGCGATAATTGGATGAAGTGCAGCTCCACGTTCTTTTCAGTATTTCAAAGGATCATCCTTTGTTGGTATCAGTGGCTCATTGAAGTATTTTTCAACCTCTTGACTATAAGGCCTGAGCTGGGTGTGCTGATTATTTTTTAATGCTAGCAGTTCACATTCTCCCAGGCTGTTCCTTGGCCTTCTGGACCTGTCGTCAGCAGCACAAATGTGGTTATAAAAGCAATCGTAGCCTTCTTACAAGCCACTGGACTGGATGCACGTCTTTACATTTGCCCCAGCGTAACGCAACTATATTCACATCTCCCTACCTTACCATCGTCATTCATCACTCTTTCGCAACCCCTGTCTCCCTCAGTGTAGAAGCAGGCCAGAGCAAAATGTAGCTCAGGCCGACCTCTCTGCCTTTCTGTAAATAAATTCTTTCTCTCTATGCTGGAGCCACGACGTGAGGAAATGACATAAATTCCTTTAAAATAAGCATGCGCTCGCTTTTGGTCCGGGATATCGGTGATAGTTTTAACAAAAAAGCTTACTGTAACGACGTTAACGTTAGTTTTAGCCGCCCCACCTTAACCGAGCTGCACCATTGGCCTTTTTCGAGTTTTAGGTATTCGTCCTGTCGAATTATTCGAAACATCGAATTCTATATATTCGAAAGTCGAATCGAAATATTTGATTAGGCATTATTGGATTCGAATTTGAAACCCGAATATTCGCACACTCTTACTATTTAGCCGTTTCTACGGTGACTATCGAACACACCCAGTGTGTAGCACATCGATCGCTTTTCGCAAAACAAAAGTTTATGACATCGGTTCGAAAACATAAGTGAAACAGGAGCTCAGTGGCGAATTTAAGCCCCTGAGTTTCACGTGAGAGACCTCGTCTGAAACAACGCTAATTGGAAAATAGAAACGAGTTGTCATGGAGACGAGACGAGACGCGAGTGTTGGCGTGTAATGCATTGTTCCGAGAGTTTTCACAGTCTGCACATTAAGAAAAGGCCATGTTTGCTATATTTTGACTAGCCTACAACGTCACGTCATTGAGACTGCGACAGAGCAACAGATTGGTACACGCCACAAGAAATAATAGGAACTTCAAGTCTCGACATAGTTTCTCAGGGAGGTGGACGGTCATACACGCACAACTCTTCGAACAGGCGTGTCTTCCGAAGTACGGACTCCTCCTGACGGTCAAAATCGAACTCATTTCGCGTGCCACCGAATTCGGCTGGTACAAGGCCTCGGGGACAAATTTTCCAGAGCTCCGAGGCGTCCTCTCCGACGAAGTGAATCTGCAAAGGACAACAGATTGCTAAAGCAGTCAATACAACTCCACTGACGGTGGCCTTAGACTTTTTGTGAAGAGCAGGGGCAGCGCCGGGAGGGGGTAGGGGACAAGGAGGGTGGCAGATCGGGCTAATTGGTATAAGAAATGGGCGGGCGCTCCCAGAAATTTACGCCTATCCCAATTAGCCTTTTCCCCCTCCCCAATAGCAAACATAGTCCTAACACCACACATACCGTATTTACTCGGACGTAAGGCGAGTTTATTTCCAGATTTTTGCTACCTCAAGTCAACCCTCGCGGTACAATCGAATACCGAAATAATTTTTTTTTTTACTGGACGCAATCAAAGGTCACCCCTCGCGTTACAATCTTGGTCGCGTTACAATCGAGTAAATACGGTAGGTTCCCCGTCTCGCTAGATGTACCCCCCCCCCCCCAAAAAAAAAGAAAGCAAGAAAAAAGGTGCCAACACCTCGTAAACATGCATTTAAAAAAAAGCAATTGCACTCGCTGGCAAACGGTTCGGGTGCCGTATTTAGGCGATAGTAAGTGGGCGTAATACCAAGATGAGGACTGTGTGTTACCCAATCGCGTACCTACTACAGCTGTGTAGAAATGTTTGACAAAAGCAGCGACGAAAGTGTCACAGGGTTTTTGCTCGTAGCAACAGTGTTTTAGGTCGGCCACCATTGATAATAATTGCTATCTAATCTCGGGGGAAATAATGCGTTCCTAGATAGGGTCATAGCATACGAAGTGCTTTGATGATACGAGTCCAAATGGCCCGATAGGAGTAAATCGTTAGTACTAAAACAATTATTACTTGATGGCAGTGAATAAAAGCAGCTGCCACATTATAACATCCTTTTCATTTATTTATACCCTCGGACTTCTCAACATTACAGAAGGAACGAGGCACGGTGATGCAAAAATAGAAAAAAGGTCAGTAGCAAATAAAAGCAAACCAGTAGACAAAGCAACTGAGCAAAGAAGCACACGCATGTTACAGTTTGAAAGAAAAACATTAGTCATAGCAGCTGAAAAACCAATTACAGTAACATAAAAACACGAACGATCCACTATTTCAGTAGTATTTGGAAATAGAAAGTTCGAATTAATGCAGGTGTTCGGCAGGGAAAACTCGGAATATGTTACAGTTTTCCATATCGAGATACATACCTTCTTTGCATGCTGAACGCTGAGGAGGTGTATGGAGGTCGTTTTATCTAAAGCGGTTGAAGTTACTGATCAGTACAAAAGCTTTGTGTGACAAACAGAGGCTAAAGAACTGCCCGTGTGCTGCAAGTGGGGGACGCTTACAAGCTCTAACTTCATGCAGGACACGCTAGACGTGCGGGTATTGTCTGATGATATAAAACCTGCAATGATTTTTTATTGGTTCTAGATGGTTGTAGATAAAACGACCATAGTATTATACCAAACATCTGAAGCGTGTGCAAGGAGTGGGCGAATGCATCGTTAGTTTCGCATAGCCTTAGCGAAGACGAATGGTCAGTGCCCATAAATTCTTACGAACAAAAGCATTTTTGAGTTCGTCGCGCCTCATGCCATTTGCTCAATAATAGTAACAACATTTGTTTAATCCGGCCAAGCGTGCTCTTCACTGTATTGCGTAGGCATCTCACAATAGTCCGGTGTACGCGAGCATAGCGTGCTTTAAAGGAGAGCAACACTTTTCCAAGTGATCATCGAATAAGCTCACTATCGGAGTTTCTTGAGTCACGAATCGAGTTCCGCAAAAAGATATCCTAATCCATCGAGAACAAGCGGAGATACAGGGATACGTATAAATCGCTTTTTCTCTTTTTTTTTGTCCCGACAAGCGAGCTGAAAGGCACAGAGCGGTGGGTGACAAAGGGGCAAGAAGCTATGACAGCACTCGTCAATATCTCTAGCATTTTTGGTTCATTTTTTTTTTGCAGGTGTCGCTCACTTTCGGTGTGATCCTGAGCACGCTGGGGTCGCTACTGCGTAGTTCCAGCGCCCTACAGAGCGCGGCGCCGGCACGTCGCGGCACCCGTGGCGGCTGCGGTAACTGTGCAGCACAAGAACACTCATCAGCCAATGGCTGTGCTGTGCCCTCCGCTGACGTAGTCAGGCCCGTCGATGTCGTTATTTACTGAGAGAAAAGTGAGCGTTTTCTAGCTATCTTTGAAACGGAATTAGAAGTTTCCAGCCACGCACGGTGCTATAATATCTGTCACACATGCTGAAAGGAGCCTCGACTACCGATCGGCAGTGTTTTCCGACCATGTTCGAAGAGTGTCGCCGGGCCTCTTTAAGGTGAGTGGCCTCTACTGCGCTAAAACTGTAAGATTAGGACAAGTATCTTCAAACATGGAAAATTTAGGGTATTATAGCAAGTAAGTAACTCGGCCAGTGACCAAGACATAAGTTCTGCGATATGGTGCGTGAGCACTAAACCGAGCAAATTTTGAGGTTGCGATTTATGGCTTAAGATTAGTAAGAGGTTCGAAGAGGGTACCTATTATTCATGTTCTTATGGACACCAAGCTGTCGAATTTCCAGCCGAAGGCTGTGTCCTAGATAAGGCATAGCGGGAATGATGTGCGATGGCGGTGTGCTATATTTGGGTCCGTGTTCTCAAAGACGTCCCCTAGAACCATGTTTATAGTGTCACGTGGTCGTGACGTCGACGAAGGCGGCAGTCAGCACGTCCGAGATGAAACTCTTTATTTGGCCGAACTTGTGGCCGGGAAATTGAAAGTCAAACTACTGCAATACACTGATAGCGGCGAACAGAGCGTCGACCGTCGATCAACTGCTCGTGGCTGGGACGCGCCGTCTTTTATACATCACGCATCGAACTTTCCAGTCTTATCACTGGTGGTCGCGCAAGCTCCGGAATAATCTATACACTATTCGCGTCCTGCGGGCAATCTTAACAAAATGATCTACTACAATCGCGAAGCTTCCCGAACACTGCGGCACACACTTAATCAAGTCCTGCTTAAAGTGGCAGTCTACAGCCCAGAAACGAGACGAAAAATCTAACGCCTATATACTGCTTGTTTAGCCGGCACGACCTGTAGGCGGCGCCGCCCGTAGCCGTCCCGCGGCGTAGTAGCTTTCTCAGCGGCTCATCTCATAGGCGGGACCCAATATAGGCCGGAGATTTTTCGTCTCGATTCCCGGCTAGTTGAAGGCCGCCTATAGACATCTCCTCGTTCCACGTGACCAGGTGTCCTGGCTACGGGGAGTCCTACCTACGGTGCGTCCCAGCTGCGGCGCGTCCTAGCTATAGGCGGTGTACGAAGCGGCGAAACAAAAATTTATTTTAGGTCACCTTTTAAGCTGTATTCGGAGACTTACACACATGTTTTATGACATACATAATCCATACACACATATTACAATCAGAAGTAAACCACAGAAAAATTCACAATTTACACGCGCGGATTCGTACTCGCGAACACTCGATCAGCAAGCGCGTACGCTAACCACTACACCACATCACCCGCGGTCACAGTGATAAAAGTACGGGGGTTTATATGCACCAATGTGTCGCTACACGCTCTGGCATATTAGTGCAGTGGAGGTCGTTATTATGCATGTAGCGTTCACTGATACGTAAAGAGACATTTTTTTAAATGACATTCGTGAAACTATATACGGCGTCACTCAAGTTATGCTTCAAGCGAATTTGCGTGCTTGGTAAAGAAGATAAAACTGTTCCGCATACATTTGGCACTGGCGCCTCAGTGACATTTAAAGAATTTTGGTGTGCATAATATCCGAGTTTTATTCATGTTGGCCGTCAGCAGGGTTGCCAGTGGTGGCTACTTTTCGCCAAATTGGCGAATTTGTGAGGCCCGTGGCGACCTAAAATTATGAATGGCGACATGGCGAATTTTTGGCGATTTTCAGCTTAGGTCTCCACTGAGTTATGCATCCTAAGCTCAGTGCCTTCCCAACGAATGAGCGGCACTATTATCTGTATTTTTCTGGGTTTTGAGGTGCACATTACGCGCCGTTCTGTATGTCCGTCCTGTAACTCGTGTGCATCTCCTCAATTCATCTACACGCTTCTAACTCAATTCATCTAGATTCATCTAGATGCTTCAGAGCATCGCTAAAGTTTCGCTTCTGAAGGGGCTAGATGACGGGTTGGTCATGTGTTCCGACCATTTGTTCCGCCAAAGCTCCAACTATTCTGAATAGCTTGGCGACCTATTCACCGCTGCAGTATCCCCTAATCGAGCTCGTATAGCGAAGATGGGCGGATACGCGGGTGTTCGTGCAATAAAAAATTATTTATTCAGGCATTTTCTACTGTTCTCGGTGAGCGTGTGCAATGAAAACACTTGCTATATAACATTTTACAATGTCTACCTGTTCAATTATAACGCACTGGATTGACGCGGGTAGATATAAGTGATTATATATAAAAAGGACAGTGGCGTCCGGTATCATATTAGTTCACACTGAAAGCTATAATACTCACTAATGAACGATACCTGTAAGAATTCTGTCTTACTATTTTTAATAAACCTGGTAATCCTTTTTTTCATATGAGGGGATGTAAAGCTGTCTACAAACAAAGCCTTCGCGGCTTTCGCTCAAGGTTTACCACACTTTTACCTTTGAAACGAGCGGACAGGGATGGAAGGATATCATGAGCGTTTTATCCTTTCACACTTGCGCCTCCGCGCACATCTTGCCGCTAGTCGGGTAACCAGGTGCACCAAGCACTCCCATGGTGAAGGGGCGATGCGCCTGGTATTGAGGAATGTCAAGATACTTTAAGGGCTTTGAATGGCACTGTATTCTACGGGGCTATACATCAGTGAAAATTTCTATTACTAGGATATGCCGCGCACATCTATAATGGCGACTTTTTTGGCGAAATTGTTAAAAAAATGGCGACTTTTGGCGACTTTCTGCTCGTTGTTTGGTGACATTTACTTGAAAGTCAGTGGCAACTCTGGCCGTCAGCCTGTTGTCTTTCGTGGACTGAACGAGTTTTCAACGTCAAGATTCGCTTGCCGTGGAACGTGTGCTCGGAATCCATCCACGGCAACCGCACACCGACGTAGCCGATTACCGCCGGAGAATCACCGTGTTCTCAGCAACGTCGCTGGCCGCTTCACCGCCGACGGTTACCAGGCCGGTAGCCGATATCGTCACTAAGCCTATTCAGTTTATTTCGAAGCCGTAGTCGACCGTGCTTCAGAACAAACCGCTCACGCTCATATGCTAGGATGTTTTACCTGTTACCGACGTTGGCTCGACCCACTCCCCGCAATAATTACACACTGAGATGAACATGCGCTGATAATCGTGGTATTGTCAGCCATATATACAATATGCGAACACGCCCGAGCAGGTGCGGTACGCCGTGCACGCACTGCAGATGAGCTTCACTTGTAAAGGAACTTCTCTTGGCTCTAAACTTTGGATATTGCACGTCGCTTCCCCTCAGATGAATGACACGATACCAGTAGACATTATTTTAGCTTCAATGAAAAATATGGCCGACTCTTGCGTCGACCATGGAAGCGAGGAGCTGGCGCTGAATGTATGCAGCTACGCGGTCGCTCGGCGGACGGCGCCCCGGAGGAAATGCCGTTTATGTTGCACGCCACTCGCGCGACGTACGTGACTCGCGAATTGGGCTTTGAACGCTGGAGACGCGGCTCGCCGTTTGCCATTCTCAGGCGCGCAGTGCGCAGACAGGAATATGATGCTAACATGGACTGGATCTTATATCCGGCAGCACTTATAGCAGAAATATCTGTGGTGTTCTGTTACGTCTCCATCAGAGGCTATATTTTTGAGAACTTCTAGATTCACGCTCATATAGCGGTCCCGCCGCGCTATTTAAATCACCTCATACTCGTCTCAAAGCTGAGATTGCGCTAAAATCACACTGGATGATGCTATATTTTTCACATAAGTTTACGAAACATTTTCTGGAAGCCCGAGACCATGCAATGTATTAAGTATAGTATTGGTGCGAACGGCACTTTCATGGGCATGCAGTGCCTAACTGTGTACAAGTCTCACCTTTTGACCAATGTTTGACAAATCTCGCCGTGATTAACACGGCTGAACACGCAAACATTTACGAGCTACATCCACACAGCTGCATTTGCATGCGCACGCGACTGGGGAATGTTAGTTTGCTGTGCTAGAGTGCATAGGATAGCCTTTTGGAGTGTTTTACATATAGACGAACTTAATTTTTTATGTGCGGATTACTGAGAGGCGTTGCGTACAGCAGAAATCGAGAACATAGTAGAGTGGTACATTAAAGGGGTCATGAAGCACCCCTTGGGCTGATTGAAAAAACACATCCTGCGGAAAGCTGACACGGCTATGAACTGCTCTGCCAAATATTACAGTCGTGCGCGCCGCGTAATGGCCACAAGCGGAGCGCGAAGTTGCCGTTTCCCCAGGCACCCTCTTTTCAAACAGAGGCCGGTTCTCACTCTCGTCGGTGGGCGGGGCGTCTGTCCGCTGTACGTCGCAAGAGACATAGCATGCTTATTGGCCGATAGCCGACGTAAATCGAGAGCGGCGTTCGGATCAGATGCGCTTCTTGCCGCGGGGTGCCGCCACAGCGGGAGAGCGATCGCGTTTCATGACGCGCGCTGGCGTAACTTCTTTCCCCCATGCCATCCCTCGCTGTCTAGCTTCCAGTGCGCTCGTCGGCACGAGAAAAGAGAGAAAGCGCTGGGAGCGTGCGCCAAACCCCCGTAGCTCCGCTGATTCTTGATGGATTCGAGAAATTTTTGCGGCAATCGATTCGGGAGGCAGTACACTCCGATACTGAGGCCATTAGATCATTACTTGGAAAAGTGGTTCATGACCCCTTTAATGGAAAATGAATTTGACACCATCGAGTAATAGGTTCTAGTGTTGCAGAGTTTGCGCAAATTTTTTTATTGCGCACATACAAAGCGGTTGCGCCTCAGTGTGGCAGTCGTTGCGAGGAACTGAAACTGCTAAATTATGACATATTATCGTAAGAAAATTAACGTAGAGTGGCCATTTGTCGAACATGAGGATGTTTAACGAATTCTGAACTTTTTTAGCCAATGCGGCGATGTTATTACGAGGTACACCGACAGGCGTGCGCACTTCGCGCTGGCACATATGTACGTTCCAGAGGATGGCAATTTAATTATGCAAATATTGTTTTCTAGACTTAGACATTGCCTACCGCGGATTTAGGAGAAAAGAGTGAATGGTATTGCGAAATCTAGAACACCTCGTGGAAGCTCTACTGCCTGCATTTGGTTTCGACAGCATGCGGTTACTAATAGTAGAGCATTAAATTAGATATATACATTTCACGGCAAACGATTCGAGAATTTGTCCAAGGAAGCATTTTGTTTTTCATCATTACTAGCCTATTTTATGCCCACTTGAGGATGAAGGTCTTTTCACTAATCCCCCTTTGATCCTATCTAGCGTCTTCATTACTATTTTTCTGTGTTTGTGGCACAAGAAGGAAGAAAGCAGTCAGGTTGTGGAATCCCGAATGCGGACTCCCTAGACGTCAAGTGGCACGCCGTATAGTGGTTGATTGTTGGCTAACAGAGTTTTAGAATTGTGTGCACAGACGTTGCGATGGCTGGGCACGTACGCTATACTGTATTCGGAAAGTAACGTGCGTACACAAGTGTCTAGTCTTTGACAGATGCACAGTGGCAACAAACACAAGAAATTGTGCACACGAAGCTCTGGGTAGCGCATGCTAATACTGCCTAATTTTAACCACGTGGATTTTTTAACGTGAACCGATTACATCACATAGGAGCGTTTTTGCGCTCATTTACCCTATGATGGGTACCTAGATTGACCATTAACTGTGAGCTTGGAAACTATAAGCATGCAGTGTGTTTAGACATGCGTATAAAAATTCGCATCGTTCTTTTTTTTAGTAGCGGTGGTTAAAGCATGGACGCACCGCGTTCCCCATAAATGTACCGTTCAGCGGAATCATTTGAGAATGACTTGACGGACCATACCAGCTTCATAGTTCAACAGTACCTGCTGTGTCTAGCGTGTATAAGCATGCGAGAAACAGGTACTGCTCACGTGTAAAAATAAGTATTTATTGTAAAAAAATACAAACAGCGCTAAAAGCAATGCTCAGCGCTGAAGGAAACGATAAACGTGCCATCCGATGTTTTTTTCGGACAAATATATTCTGGTGCTTAACAAATACCTTTGATCATGTCAATGTGTCTTCAGCAGCTTCCCGCCGGCAAAACACCTGGGAAAAAACTGGGTTCATTATACTCTGCACAAGACGAAGTATTGAGCATACCCAGTTGGGTATGTGAGGCCCTTAATACAGTACACCATCAAGCAAAATAAGAGCTTTCTCTAGAAGTGTGCCAAACGAAAGTTTCACATTCCCTTGCACTTGATCGCAGTTGAACGCCTTGTTGTCGAACTCCCTCCAAAGTCTGCGGTCAGGCGATGGGCGGGCTGCTGTCATGTCATCCTGACGGAAAAAAAAAGAAAACCAGAGGATACATGCGACGTTTTGTTCTTAGATCACCTGGTGTTTTCGCACATCACACAAAGACTGTAAACGGACGTTTTCAATCTGTTATACACCTTGACGAATTTTGTGTAGACAGTGTCACAGAAGTTACAAATATGAAAGTGTTTTCAGACGTTGCTAATGAAGCTTTCTAATAGTGTTTTAACCATAAACTTACTACTGCTATGAGAAAAAGCTTAGCATCATTTCCTCAGAAATACTCATCGATCTCCACGAAATATGCGGGCATTGCACATTTGACCTTGTTGAACTTCTCCATGAAACTTCCAGTTTTTCCTAAAGGTGAAGCTCTGTTTCGAATGTCGGCTGCAAGTGAAAACCACAGCACAATCGCAATTTGATGATAATCACGTACAAGGAAAACAGTTTTACAGTAGACTCACGATTCATTCGTTAAGTAAATAAAGTGGCAGGCAAACTTGGCTTAAAACTTGGTTGCACAATATTGCACAATATTGCAACAGCACGACATTGCAAACGAATTTTCTTCAATACCAGGTGAATGACAGTCACAGCGAATATTTGAATGGTAGCAGCCAATGCATGATTAAAAATTAATTCGCTGCTGCAGGTCAATGCTCGGCTGCGGCGGCGATATTTAGATGGGAGTGAAAAGCAAAAAAAAAAAGAAAATGAATAAAAAACACAAAAAGAAAGATCGTGTGCTCAGTTACGGCATTGTAAACAACACCACGGCCGGTGTTGCTGCTGCTGATGCTGCTGGAAAACCTGCAAGGTGTGCGCTCCTTGCCAGTCGCTCGATAAAACTGCGCCTGGCTCTTGTGTCAGAAGGTTTTGTCACCTGCAAAGGTATTCAAATTCTGTGTGTAGAATCACGAGGATGAACAACAATTATATCCCTTATTAAGATTGCTGTATGAATTTCACTTCTCTGTAATAACATTAACAGAGCAATCCAACATAAATAATAAGCTGCCAACGAAAACAACAATACTTTTATGCAACCACGGTTATATATCGCTGTTGCATCGCATGAAATGATGGATGAGAGAACAAAAATGCCATCAACTAGCTAACGTCTAATTACATACGACGCATTACTTTACCTTCATCGAGATCTGCAGTTTGTACAGGCACCAGAGCTGGTGCATGATGCACTGATGTACTTGTCCACACTTGACTTGGCACTGCATAAGACCAATGGGCAAATGTGACCAAATACTGTGGAAATCAGTGAAGGGGCACAGTAAATACGCAAGTGTATTCACGAGCATGAATGAGGCTGGCTTTAAAACTTGTTAGAAATTAGGCAGCAAAACGCGTTTTAAAGACTGTCGCTATTCAGAAGGTCAAATTGCTGATTTTGCCTCCTAAAAACAAGAGATGCCGCTACTCGTATCAATGAGCGCCTGATCCAATGAAACGGTACTAACGACTTCGGTGCTCGTAAGTGCAGTTTTATCACTTTTTGATCGCGGAAAAACTTTCCGCTTCCCAAAGGTAATCAAAGAAATGTAAATGCGAAGTATAACGACCTATCATTCAACTGCTAGCAAAAATATGCTTCCTTTGATTGCTGCATTGTATCATTGACCATAAATGCAGAGGACAGTTGCTAGCCGAAAGATAAGAAGCCTTGCGAGAGCTAAAATTACACAGCATATCAAGCAACACGAAGTGATTTTCTCAGTGACACCTGTAAAGAGCGACGAAAGCCTCTGAACTGTATGAGAGTTCACAATAAATGCGACCAGCACGACAACACGTGCGCGACTATAGAGACGGATGACGATTACAACAAAGTACTCGTATACTCGTATAGTTATTTCAAAAGCCGTCAAAAGAATATTCTGGCAGCTCAATACCGTCATTCATATAAATCAGCGCAAGCATGCAACAATGTGAACGCTAACAGCACGAGCATATATGTGAAGAAAGAAGAACACTCACCCAGGCAGGTACGATGCGCCGGGCTGTGTGCGCAATGTGCGCACCAGCGAGACAGAAATGGCGCGAAAGCGTCGTGTAGTCCTGCAACTGCTTGCGTGTAGCCATTTCATGTGCAAGGGGATGTCGCTATGTCCTCGCAACACCCCCCCTAATATTGAGATAAGATAATTTTTCGATGGCGGCCGAGTGCCGGCTCACGCGGCACGCTCAACAAACCACACCAACCTATTAAACATCCGCCGCTCTCGTACAATGCGCTAAAACTAACCACTCGCGCCAAAAACGCAACCCTCTTGCCATCGCGCAATATCTTCAAACTCTCGTTTTTACCTCCTCCCCGCAAAAACAGCAGAAGCGGAGTGCAACGGAGAGCGTAGCAGCCCCTATTCTCTCTCACGCACGCAAGAGAGGGTGCGTAGTTAGCTCCATGCGTATTGGCCTCGAGGCCCACCACTGGAAATGCCGGCGCCACCATCGGCGTGACGTCCTTGGCAGGATCACGTGGTCTCAGCGGCCGCGTCGGCTGCTTGTGGAGCGCTGCCGCGTGCTTTGAAAACGAAAGTTTCAAGTCACATCTGCGCTGCGGTCTGTTCAGCTGCGGATGTTTTTTCGCATATCGAGCACAGTCGAAGCCATTGTAATAGGAGTGGGTGCCCCCGAAGGCTACGAACATGGTGCTCTACTGCTCGGTGCCGCAGTGCCGGACCTACGCAACAGAGATCGGTGTCAGCCTGCACCGGTACCCGCGGGACAAGAAATTGCGCGAAGCGTGGATTGTGAAGCTTAGAACCGGCAAGCAGCCATCGGCTACGAGTCGTGTGTGCAACAAGCACTTCCGCGACGAAGACTTTCGCTACTGCGTCGGTGCTGCGCTGTTCGGTGAGTAGCAGACAGCGCGCAGTGAGACGATCGCTCGCGCGCGCTTCCCGCCGACTAATAGTGCTCATATCCGCAGGATGGAAAAGGCGCTACCTATTACCAGGTGCGATACCATCGCAGAACCTTCCCGTGCGACCTCTCGATCGTCAGCCCCGGGCTCCACGTCCACGAAATCGGCTGCAGATACGTAAGTCATTGTTTAGATACATTGGATTAAAAACTCACAGGGCCCCTTATGCAATCGCCTAAGACGAGGAGAAGGCGAAAGCCGCCTTCTTTTTCTCGTCAGTCGATGTATTCATCATCCCCTGCCCGTCGTATGGCTTATTAAGGCTTTCGCCTTAATAAGCCATACCACGTTTGCTGGTGGATGTACTCAGCTCACATGGCGAGTCAAACACTGCGGCTGACGTGTTTGGCTGATGTTGGCAATAACATTCTTTCAGCCAAGCTTGCGTTCTCCTGCACTAAACACTGCATGTTTAAAAGCGGCGAATTTCCATGTGAGCTGAGGTTTTCGCAAATGATTAACTGCAAG
This sequence comes from Rhipicephalus sanguineus, assembly GCF_013339695.2. Lineage (NCBI taxonomy): Eukaryota > Metazoa > Arthropoda > Arachnida > Ixodida > Ixodidae > Rhipicephalus > Rhipicephalus sanguineus. The sequence continues at coordinate 126,426,556 of NC_051177.1, read as the reverse complement.
GCATATTCGTTTTTCCTAGTGATGCTCCCTGCGTGCAATGGCAATTTACTTCTGCGTAAATGAATTGTGCCTGGTTTTATTGATACATAGGCTGAATTTTCAATTGGAATGTGTACCAATACAGCAAACAAGCCTGTAAGGCATGTTTGCTGTTCGTCTGGCCTTTCCTGGTTTTCGCAATTCATGGGTATGCCAGTGCCAAACAAGCATATTTATGTCGTACTTCATGATACATGCAATGTGCCGAATGCGCATGGGTACTTCATTTACCTTTTCTTGGAGTCCAGAGCAGAATGGTTGTTGAGTTTTAGGGTGTTGGCAAGAACTCCATACATGTAGTATTCAAGACACAGTAAATGCAAGGAATTATGGTTAAAGCATGTACACAGAACAAATATTTTTCCCAATATGCAAAACCAGTTGTGCAATGCCCAACCATTTCTTATGATGTCATCATGTCAAGAAAAACGAGTCGCACCTGCACATTGAAATAAGTGCAAGCATGTAAGGGAAGTTATGCTGCCATGTCTTGGTTGTGATGCATAGATGACTCACAATGTTGTGATAAATGTGCCAAGATCCTGAAGTCTTCACCAAGCGTTTGTGTTGTGATGCAATATCTAGTTGTCTGTACTGTAATAAATGTGGCTGTCAGCTAATACCCTGGAGGAACAGCTCGTGCACCTGTATAAAAAATACGCTTCAACTTTTCAAACGATTGTATAACATGACTAGACGAGCATATGTCGACTTGTAAGTGGCTATAGATACCGCATCAGTACTTGTGAGAATTTTTCTACAGGCCATAAAATAGTAAGATCACAAAAGTAAATGCCACCTTTCTTTGTAGGCAGTCATGAAGCATGTATCATAAAAACAGGAGGCACACAAACTAACCACTATTAATGGAATTCTAGTTGGAAGCAAAAGAACGCAAACATCTCTGCCTTTGGCTTGAAATGTGTCGCTGCACTGTAGTAATATATGTTCATCCCCGTATGTCTAGAACCACTGATGGATCAAGTTGCTATGTTTAATATTTGTTGTAGGTAATGTGCTATGTGCTTTGGGTAAGCACAGGCAAATTTTAATCAGTGCTTCTCATTTACAGAGGACAGACCTCTGGCTGAGGCTTTCCAGAAAGGTGATCCCACAACACTGGCTGTTGATGAGCCTCAGGCCAGCACCACTTCCCTCGCTGTCCATATTGAGGATGGAGAAGATCCAAGTGAGAGCTGTAGCCAAGGTTTGTTAAGAACACGGTTAATCTGTATTTTTCATTGATGGGAACAGCCGGAATAATAATCATTTTTTACTTCAGACATACCTGCCGAGGTCCTCACAATTACTCACGACATTGGCATCCAAGTCGGCACCCTTGATGCACTGCGAAACCAGCCACTAAGCATTTCAACTATACAGGATGAAAAAGCCCTCAATGTGCTTTCTGGTTTACCCTGTTTCCAGCTATTCTACAACTTGTGCGACCTGTACACAGATTGTAGACTACTTGCACATGCTAAGGGGTTTTGCATTTCAAATGAAGATGCTGTGCTGCTCACATTTATGAAGTTGCAGCACAACCTCACATTTTCAGTTTTAGGTGTGCTCTTTGGTGTTCACCGCACCACTGCAGCCGACATCTTTAAAGTAAGCGTGACTGTCCTTGCAGCAATACTGCGCAAAGCAGTATATTGGCCTACAAAAGAAGCTGTCATTGACAATTTGACTGTATACTTTAAAGATTACACCACTGTTCGGGCAGTACTTGACTGTACTGAGATTCCACTACAAAGGCCCAAGGACATGGAATCTCAGTTGCTGACATATAGTTGGTATAAGGGCACATATACAGCTAAAATTCTTGTCTGTGAGACTCCAGGAGGACTCATCAGCTATGTCAGCCAAGCCTACGGAGGAAGGGCATCCGATTCCTTCATAACTAAAGAATCTAAAGTGCTGGAGAAGTTCCTACCTTCCATAGACAGTGTTATGGTAGATAAGGGTTTTCTGATTGACAAATTATGCCTTGAACATCACGTTACAATGGTACGTCCACCTTTCTTAAGGAACAAAAAGCAGCTTTCAAAAGGTGATGCCGAAAGGAATCAAAACATTGCTGCAGCACGAGTTCACGTGGAAAGGGCAATCCAACGAATGAAATTATTCAAGATTTTGGATGGAAACATAGGAATAGAGCTTTTTCCTTTTATTGATGACATTGTGCAGATCATAGCTGGAATTGTTAACCTTTCTAGGCCAATCTTCAATGATGACAAGTTTTTAAATTAGGAAATTATTTTTTAAGATAGCAGAATGCACAACAGAGAAGCCACATAAACAAGCTGTCATTTATTTTTGGTCATTATTCGCACTGTACAGAGAATCTGTAGATGCCCATGTTCTTACATTTGCAAACAGTGGTTTAAATGTAAACACAAACATGCATGAAAACACTTTTTCAATGTAAAAATGCTACCTATACAACCATTTTGTTGCAGATTACTCATGATGGAGCTCAATAGTGCCATCACAATGAATGTAATGTCATCCTTACAGTCTCCACCTTTGTGATCAATTTTCTGTTCAAGGTTAAAAGTAACTGTTACATCTTATGCCTTATAATGAGTTATGTACGGGACGACATAAGACTTAAAAAAATATAGAGCTCGCTCGACAACATTGCTAAAAAAGCCTTCATCAAAATCAAAAGTTAGCAGCAAGGCATTTTCGCTGTCCTGGAAAACAAAAAAATCAGCTTTCTCTACTCCCAAAACTCCCATTTGAACTTGTATTTGGCAGAAGTATCTACTTGTTTTTTTAAGGGTGAAATTGCCATTGCTTAGTTTTGTGAGCTCCTTTGTCCGAAACCTTTCCAAATTAACTGGGCATTTCACTTCTAGCACTCTGGCAACACAGCAGTTGCAGGTTACAAGTCCATCTGGACTTGCTCCAATACAAGGGTGTTCTTTGAAAATTACAAGGCCCATGCTTTCTAGTTTTACATTTTGGTGTGTTGTTGTGGCTAAGTAGAAGTCCTTTGCTGTTCTTTCAAGCACGATTCCTCTTGACATAGCTGGAGTTTGCACTGTTTGTTCCCTCAACACTGACTTAAGCAGTGAGCGCACGTCATGGGGGCCCATTTTTGTTTTTAGTGTATGCACACGCGTGTACACAGAATAAGCAATAGATGCCGTTATGAGTCCTTTTCTGTAGAGCATCCAATATTGTGAGTCCGCCTGTTCTCTTGTCAGGTGCGTAATTGTTTGAATGTTTGATTGTGTATACGTCTGCTGCAATTGTAAACAAATGTCTTCTGTTGAGAGTGCCCCTGCTTCTACTGCTTTGATGACAGCTTCTGTCAGTGCTGGTGGCCTTGTTTCACTGGGTACTTCCTTATGTTGCTCTGATATTTCTACATCTGAACAGTGTTCATTTGACACTGTGCTTGTATTTGCTGCATCTGCAGCACTGCAGGCTTCTTTACCACTTGTAGAGGGGCTGCTGGCTGCATCTGCTGTATGCTTGTGGTTTCCTGGAATGAAAATACATTGCGTAAGTGCCAAAAATCATGGCTGTAACGTGAGAAAGTGGCAACATATGATTGTATGGTCAATTGCGCTGCAAAGGTGGTTCACAAATGAAACTTACGATGAAAAACAAGAAACAAGTAGACACCATGTTAATGTATTTGCCACTTTGTGTGTGCAGTGCCGCAATACACCCTACAGTCACGCCATACCAACTAGCCCCAGTCGAGACACCGCTGACACAACTTATGCAGAATAGTTTTTGTTCATTGCACATAATAAGCTTGTACAATAATGTACATGTCATACACTATGACTGTGACTGCACATTATGCTTACAGTTTTTATAAGTGGTTTCTGTATTATGATTTTATTCATGACATGCACTGCGTTGGTAATAAATACAGTTGTCTAATTACCAGAACTTCATTTGTCTGTGTTTTCTTGTAAGCATCTGCTTCAATGCGCAGCTGGCAAAAAGTTTACAAGCCATGATAGCAGAGATAGACATAGTTAAACAATGTTGCTTTAATATCTTCCTGCAGCATCAGTGTGTGGTGCATGCATAGAAAATTCTAACTCGTACCTATGGAAGGTATCCTTGTGGCAACCAGCACCAAAATGTGAAGATAACATTACGTAATGTATATGGAAGTGCCTGTAGTCAGGCTTGCCACTTCAGTGAAGTGTGTTGAGTCCACTGGTATTTGGAAACAGTAAATTTTAGCGGTGCTACTGAATGGCATGACACTGCAAGTATCAAAGCATCTCGGTCTGTTGTTTGCAGTAAGCAAGATGCAGCAGCATTGGTGCATCCAAAGGTAAGTTGGGGGGTCCGAACCCCTTCTGTAATTTTCTATCTGTACGTATCCACATACAGGTAATAACATACACATACGTACATATAGAGGTATCGAAGCCCCTGAAACAAAGTCCTGGCTACGACCTTGTGTAGTTGCAATAATTTCTCTCTGTGTGGCTTGCACAGAGTGTTAACAGCATCGGCTAGTGCAAATAGCTCAAGCGGTTTTATAATGTGCAAGCCGACAAATATGTTCTCTGCCGCAATGGGTTGTAGGTTTCTTATGGTTGGCATTATCTTTACACAAATAATGGTAGCCAGTCATATCTCATAGTAGTACACGTATGCTTACTGCTTTCACTGTGACGGAATGCTGTAGAACTGTATGGTAAACCGTGCAGCAGCCTCTTCAAGATGTCCTCAGAAGGCAGCTCTACGTGGATGTTGTTCACCTAAACATTTCAGGAATAAACATATCTCACTTTGACTTCGTTGCCTTATTTTACGGCTGCTATGACTTTCAATTTTGAAATTAGTAAAGTTGAAAGGAATTACTGTTTACCTTCTTTGAACAGGAAAGGTCCACAACCTTCCTTGGTGCATATTTCTCTTTGATGCTTGTCTTCAGCTCTTTTCCCCACAGCTGAGGAAGATCAGTAGATGACAGGATGTCAAAGGTCTCTCTTGCATTAATGTGTAGTAGTAGTGCAACCATGTGCTTGCATTTGTGCAGCCTGAATGAAGACATGTGAAACCAACTGTTAGATTATATATATCTGAATGAAGCAATATACCGTACTAACAGCCATATGCATCCACTGAAATGACATTTGGTTTTCGACATAGACAAGCACAATAGGATATTGCAATCATATTTAGTCGGGGGCTTTTTTCAACTCACAGACATGCACTAGGTTCCTGATCGTTTTACTCGTGTTTGCAGAATACTTAAATTCTAATTGAGAAGGGTAACCCACGGGTCCAATTTTCGTTAATCACGACCGTATGAAGCCAGCAGATACTGAAGTCAAGGAAAGCAGGGGAAGTTTTTTGTGGTTGTCCTAGTGAACATCACAAAAAGTGGTCAAATTGTTCAATAAATTTAAGGTGGTTTAAATATGAGCTCAAAGTAATAAAAGCATAGCATTTACTAAAAATTGCACGTTTAAATGTAATACATGCTTGAAAACAGCTACAGAAATTCAGTGAATTGTCTCCTAATAGGTACTATTCTTTGGCTCGTACCGTTCTCTTCCTATGTTTAGTACTTTTTCTTTCTTTTTCTTTTTTTAATGCTGGTTCTGCCAAAACTTCCGAGTTTCCCAACCCCGTATAACCCCCAAATTTATTTGTGTTACTCTTTAACCCCTTGTCTTTAATTTCTTGAAGCCATATTTATTTATGTGGGAAAGATGGCACGATTTTTCCGTTAGACACGGCACTGCTGCCGAAATCGCTGCGGTACTCGTTAAACAGTGCTGCGCATTAAAATTTTGCATTTTACTCTTTACGCGTTGTTGTTACCCTGCTTTGCAGCTGCAGGTTGCTCCAATCACTTCTCTCTCTTTCACCGTCACTTCAATTTCGTGCGGGTCCTTGTTTACCGCCGACGTTTGTAGTACAAGTCCGGCGAACGTTACTGTACATTCTTTCTTATCCTTCACGTTGCATGCAACGACATGCTTGGCCTCGTACACTGCCTCTCCTTCAACCAACAATCTCGATGTGGTGAAGCTTTGCTCAATGAATCTGTTGATTGCAGAGAGCGGCAAGTTCACTGCGATACAAAGGGAACGATAATTAAGGAACACATTAAAAAAGGCAGCGCATTTTCTCACGCTCTCTGTGAGCACCGAATGAAACGAATGCACTGAATTAAGAAATAGAAGCACCAGCAATTGCTCGTAGAGAAGGCCGATCAATATGCAGTGCGAGGCAACTTGCCAAATGACATTGAAATGTACACGAATTTAGACCGAAAAAAAAAAACTGAATCGTCGGGACGGCACATATCACAAGTTGCCATAGACGCACAAGTCGTAGTTGTAACGAAAGTGTTTGTGAACTGCTCTGATAGCGCCCGCACAACAATTCCTATTTTTGTACTCACAAATTCTTATATTATGCGGCCTAAAGTACACAGCACGGTGCCGAAACACGATCGCAGCGAAAGCGAAACCACGAGTACGGACATACATGCAGACGCTCATACATGCAGACGCACCGTCGGTCGCCGCGAACCCGTGAGACTGTTATGCTCCGTTTGGTTATACAGACAGTCAACTCTAACAAGATATTTCACATAGTTTGCACTCAGCGACTACCTACCTTTCACGCAAGAAGCCAGCTCAGGCGTCTCCATCGCGGTGACCGCTTGAAGCGGGCGCTCCGTTTTCTGCAAAGCACAGCGACTGTAAGCTATCTTGTGCTTTCTGTTCATCGAAAATTGTTATTTTCATACCAAAGAACATATTTAGTTTCGAAAGTACTTACAGAAATGTCCTGGAGGGCTTCCGCGATGTGTTTTAGTGCAGCGCCGACAGCAAAACCTATGGGAAGCGCGCCGCGGTATCCTGCCTAGCACGCAATCGAGGCGCGTCCGATAGAGGGCGACTCCGTAACTCCTCGAGGCCAATACCTCCTCGCAGCATAGCTCGCCTTTGCGGCTGACGCTGTCGGCGCATGCGTATACACCGACGCTTGCGCCGACAAGTTAAAGCACGCGGGAGCTTACGCTGAGCTGTAGCCGGGATTTTTATTTACGCGGCCCACAGCGACGCGCCATAATACTGCAGGCCGTCTATAAGGCGGCGGTGAAGGTTGCACGTTTTTTATATACACTTGTCACGGCTAACTCCTTTTCGAATCCCTACTATAGCCGGGAGTTTTCCTGAGTTTTGAAGCGTCCCGCCCACAGGGCATGCGTTAGCCAGGACTTGATTAAGAGTGCACGGTCAGCGTCGAGCGTTGCTAACCGTCCTTGCTGGTCAAACCCGAACACATCAAAATAAAACATGAAGCGGGCGTGGCAATAGTATATGTGCTCGAATTAAGATGTTGCCTGGGACCAGTTCGAGCTTCGCTCTTCGTAAAAATTTGAATAAGGCTGCATATGGTGTTCCCCTGCTGTAAAAATCAAGCTTCTAATAGCAAATGAAAGAGAATATACCATACCCTCGTTAAGAGCTTGTGCTTCAAAAAAGGTTTCACGACTTCAAACAGGGCCTTGAAAGCAGATGGGTAGTTAATTACGTACACAGCCTTGACTCGCATTGGCGAACAGTCCTGCAAATGCAGAGTAGAGTAAATGCGTGGAAACATTGGACGTATTTGATGGACTGCCTTATTTTTATAACACTGCTAATCCACTGCAGGTGCTCGAAAATTTTTACATATGTTAGTTGTGATGCTTCTGAGAAAGGTAGCAAATCCCTCCCATCACTCCCGTTTTGGTCAAATGTGGGGTGCATTATAGATATGCTAAGCATATACATAGATATCTTGGCTAGTTGGCTGCCAATTGCATTATGATACCGCATCCAGCGCAAAAATAAACACAAACACGCAAGACAGCCTTTATGGCCACATGGAGGAGCCACTATAGTATCTATCACCAAAGGTTTAGAGCTAAGTACTTATTGAGTCGGGCCAGAATTATCAGAGGCTACAAAACTGGCGAACCAAGTGGCGTTCTTTGTGTAGTTCTCCACTCCGTTTGTGTGTATTTTTGCACTAGAACATGCAACATAATGTGTTATATGTCTGTTTAAAAACAAAGGCAGAAGATGTTTCTAGGCATCTGCGAAATGCTAATGCAAGCGATACCAAATTAATCAACGAAAAGTTATGCAATTTGTAAAATTTAGGCGCAAATACGGAATTATGCAAATTATGGGCGTGTGACGGATTCCACAGGATAAATCTACTAGAAGTTATTCACGTGTAGATGATAACTTATTTATGCTAAGTAGCACCTGGAGGTATGTCCGTAGAAAGTGATACCAGCTTTGCGAAACCAGATGGGTCCAAGAGACATATTAGTCGAGGCAAGCGTATATGAAACATAATTTGTTGTTTTTAAATGTAGCGTAGTAATTTAAGGTATGAACTGAAATGAATTAGGTTGACGAAAAAAATACTTTGCGTCTGTGGGGCTCGAACCCACTACCTGCGAACCCACAACCTACCGACTCATACACGACGGAGGGTATTTCTCCAGTTTATGTTCTTGGGTATTTCTGTGTGTGTGATTCCTGGGAGTGTTAGGCAGCGCCACTCGCAGCCAAAGTGGCAAGTGTGGAACACTCTTTTCGAGTCCCGCCCGCGGCGGCCGTATTTTCGATGCAGGCGAAATGCTAGAGGACCGTGTACTTAGAATTGGGTGCACGTTAAACAACTCCAGGTGGGCGAAATTTCGGGAGCCCTTCGCTACGACGTCCCTCATAATCACACCGTTGTTGCAGGACGTAAAATCCCAACTATAATAACTTTTTGTCAGAGGACGTGACGTGGCACGTGATCATTGCACGAGGTGGCAGCAGACCAATAAACCCTCGCATGTTACCTAAAGGCATCAAGCATGCCGGGATGAGGCGCTCGATATAACAGGACGAAATAAGGGACAGAAATGTGCCATGTTTTAAAACAGCGCCATCATCATCACAAAATAACAAGTTTGTTTTAACAGCGAAGTTGTCTAAGCTGCCGGTAACTAGCGATCCGTCCTAAAAACTATCATCATCATGAACTGGCACGCGCTCTCTTCATTCTCTTCACATTGAAGGTGTTTAAGCTCTCGGGAACTTGTGCTCCGTCATGCAAAACTCATCAGTTGGGCATGCGCCACAGCAATTGGGCAAGACCCTCTACCGTGTAAAGCAGGTGCGAGTGTCAAACGAAAACGAACACGTGAAAGAGAGAGAGAGAGAGAATGAAAAAGATAGAAAGAAATAGATAGAAAATAGAGAGCAGGAAAGAGAGAAAGAGAGAAAAAAAGAAAGTGACAGAAAGGAAGAGCAAGAGAATAATATCGAGAAATAAATGGAATTAATCCATAGAAAGATATACAGACAGAAATGCACAGACATAGAGAGAAAGACAAAGAGAAAGAAAGCAATAGAAAGAAAGAGGAAGAGAGAAATAAAGGAAATAAAGACATAAAAAATACAAACACATATAAAGAGAGAGAAAGAGAAAGAAAGAGAGACAAAGAAGGTGCACCCAGCTGCGCTCTTCCTTCAGCCTTGGCTCTACTATTGCAAAGCTGCCGTAATCTTTCTTACCTGCGTGATGTGGGCAATCTTAATGAGCAACGCTGGAGTGAGCTGCCTGAAATGATGAAAACCAAGTCCCTCTAAGTCCACGATAGCCGCCACTCCGCGGATTTGTGCGGCGTCTTCATAGAAATTGCTGCTCGTCAAAGCCATTGTACCTCTAATGAAATCGATAAACGAGCACATGGTAGGGTCCCACGCACCTAGAAAGGCAATGAAGCCAAATTTGAGTTTTATAATTAGCGAGACCAGTTATTGCATGCATCTTTAAAGAGAAAAAATAAAATCGATATGGTTTTAGACAGAACTGAGCTAGTGAGCTACTCTTTCAAGTCCCGTTTCTATTTTCTTGTAGGCAATGGTTACCCACTGACAGGAGAAACGAACAGCTTTTTCTTTCCCAACCAATTGCACTAACGTATTCATGCCGTTAGAACTTCAATCAATCAATCAATCAATCAATCAATCAATCAATCAATCAATCAATCAATCGATCAATCAATCAATCAATCAATCAATCAATCAATCAATCAATCAATCAATCAAAGAACTTTATTTTCACCAAAAACAAGAACATTTACGGTGAAAAAAGGTGGCCGGGAAAAAAGCTGCCCAATGACAGCTTGACAAAGCCCCAGCCACCCATCGGCGGTGAAACGACAGGGTACAGCACTTGATAAAAGTGAAAAAAAAATGCATATTAATAGTTGCTCACAATTACACATTGATACCGTAGTGCATTCACTACGGGCGCAGGTACACTAGTTTTACAATGTTTTACAAGAGGAAAAAAAAAGTGAAAAAAAAAATGCAAGGAAATATACTAAGCACTTCAAGTACGTTAAAATGTACAATGCGCAGTTATGTACAGATATGCATGCGCATAATATACACATAGATATATATATATATATATATATACATGCAGCATAGGAATAACGAAGGAAAACACAACTTGCGAAATACGTGTATACTCCAATATTGGAAATGGCAAGTTTGAATTGTTACGTGAACAGACCTCTAATTTCTTTTTTTGTGTGAAATAAAACATCTGTTCCTTGCGTTTCGAAGTAGTTTAATGTTCTTGGGACGATGTCTTGGATGCGTTGCGTTCCATAGTGTGTGCGTGAGAACGGAACGTGCCAAGGCGGTTGATATCGAACATGGTAGGAAATTACGTTTTGTTTAAGGTTCGCGAGTTTAAGAAATGTGTCCGATTTCCCGAGTGCTGCCTTTTTGTAGCAGCATAGCAATTTGTAAGTATATAGATCTGATATTTTCACTATTTGGTGCTGTTTGAAAAGAGGGGTGGTATGTTCTAGAAAGGGAGCATTTGAAATAAGTCGAACCATTTTCTTTTGTAACACGCTCAGTTTTGACATATTAAGAGCTGTAGTTTTACCCCATACCAGGAAGCAGTAACATAGGTGGGAATTAAAAAGCGCGTCGTAAAGTAATCTCTTTATTGTAGCTGGCAGTATGTGTCGATGACGGCTAATTAGTCCTACACACTTAGCCATTTTCAACGTAACCGCGTTTACCTGGTCATTCCATGACATGTGCTCGTTGAAGATGATGCCAAGTATTTTAACGCATTTTTCAATGCGAACAGTGAACGGACCTAGGACAAGCTCCTTAGGTACTACAGCCAGCGCTCCGCGAGCACGATATATAACACACTTAGTTTTGGCTTCATTCAATACAAGGCTGTTTGCCTTGCACCAGTCATTCAGCTTCGAGCAGAACGCACTTGCTTCAGCTTGAATGCTACATAATTCATGGCCTTTAAAAAATACGGTGCAATCGTCGGCGTAAATGATGAAGTGACACGTGGTGTTTAATTTTATTATATCATTAATGTAAAAAAGGAAAAGTATTGGCCCTAAAATGCTGCCTTGTGGTACTCCACAAGAGATACGCCGCAGACGTGATCTGTGAGTGCCTATTTCGGTAAATTGAAGTCTTTCATCTAGGTAGGAGCGTGAAGTTGTGATGCAACTCCCCGAAAACCATAGCATTCCATTTTCTGTAAGAGAATAGCATGATTGACACGATCGAAGGCTTTGCTAAAATCGAGATATAGTCCTACTGTCAATGTCTTGTTTTCTATGTTTTCTAATATGAGCTCTTTTTGAAGCAAGAGCGCATCCTCTAATGAAATCAATCCTCTAATGAAATCAAAACGTCCCTTCTAACTTAGATTGGGTTTCCTTGTATTTCTGTGAAATTACCTGTAAAAAAATGAAAAAAAGAAACAGGGCGATTGCGAGGTTCCCTGTGCGTTCATACTTTCGTTTTCAAGGAAGATCTTATCCATTTAAAGCATTTTTGTTGAGCGTTACGCGGTATTTTTCGCCATCAGTCCATCATTTTCTGTTAAAGAGCTGGAGTAATCAAACGTTCACCTATATTGTTTGGCCGTTGATTGGTGTATTAAAGTACACTAATAACAGTGTACTAAGTTTATCACAGTGCAGTAATCACTGACCTTCACGGAGAATCGTGCATCTAGTAATTAACGCAATTCCCCTTTAAAACGCAAACATTGTGAAGGCTCCATAGGGCCCGAAATGCCAGCAAAACGGTGAGCAATCACTTATTCCTTGAAACGTCACTTCTAGACTTCCAGAAACGCGCCGGAGTTCTTCCGCAAGCGGCCATTACTAGCGCTGGCGGAAGTCCACGGTGTCTAGCAATCAATACTTCTCTTAGGTAGTATTCATGTGACGTCATGTTTGCGGAAGCAATAGCAGGAAGGGCACTGGCTGCGTTGTGAACATGCACCGCCACTATGTCGTTGGCCCTCCTAGCCGGCTTGGGCGTTATTTGCGGGCGTTACCGAAGTGCTTCTCATTAGTTAAATTTCATATGTCTGCTTGCTTGCATTTTGTCAGCGCAAAATGAAGTGCACTAAAGCAACCTGGGTCTAACACTGCCAAGTGATATGCTTCTTGGGCGAGTAGATACAGACTGACGGAGTGGAGAGCATGGCATCGTCAATGTGGAGCGGCGTCAACCCGATTGAGCTCACCATCAACAAAGCTTTTGTGCGGTTTGTGTGCGGACTCCAAGGTTCGTTAGTCGTGATAAAGTGAAAATGAACAAGTCCCTGGAAGCGCGCAACTGATCAGCGGCTTCGTTCTGGAAAGCCTCGGATGACTCCCAGTGTGCGTGCAAACGCAACACGAGTGTCACGCGGCCGCTTTCGAGCGCGATTAAGCCTCGATCGGGATAGAATTTCTCACCGGTGCTGGCATCCCTCCACATCTCGCACAGATTAGCCAATCGGGATCAAGAAACCTTATTTCGAATAGACTTGATAGAGATCTAGAGTGCTCCATGTGACATATGTATAACTGAATCGTCGTCTTTCTCGGCTAAAGTGCACGCATGCAGCGAAACAAAAAGTGATTCGGGCGAGGACACCGAAAGCAGTTCAGCGTTATGGTTTGTCACGACTGCTCTTCATGCGAACACCAATTGGCGCGGACAAAAAGATCAATACATAATTTAGTGCTTCCATGTTATTAAATCTTTCACATAAACACATCTTTTCTTTTCTATCCGCGCACAATGCAATGCTTTGTGTTTATCACAACGGTAATGACGAACGGCTGGAGAAACTTCGTGAGCAATGCGCATCTAATGCACAAGCTAAAACCAAAAGATCGAAAATGTTACGGCAATGACCGGTAGGAAGCGGCTGCTCAACTTCGCCCTTCCCCTCTTGCTTCGTGCGAGTGCATGGCTGCTCATTGTTCATTACGGGCTAATACCAGCTATGTATAAGCTAGTACAGTTTCTTCATATTTCAGTACACTGTGGAAGCAACGTAGTCTTCAACTTAGCTCTGTAGTACCGTCTTCAACCGAGAAGCCTCGGAATTACATCGCGTCATTTTGCCCTGTGAAATCAGCACAGTTGAAAAAAACATTGTGTACATCATCAAACGGCGCTGCTCAAGATCGCCTCATGCTTAAGCAGCGTTGCGTCTGCCCGAAACCTCTCGTTAATCCAGGATTAAAGCATCTGTATATACCACACGCGCAAGAAAAATTCGCGAAGTATCGAAGGCTCATTACTGGCGAAACAGAGGATTTGAGAGAGAAACAGATTTATTTGCCCCACCTTAAAGGGAAAGGGGCTGCGAGAAGAAGGCGAGGGATGTTATCCTACTCGCGGTAGTCCTCCTCTACCACCTCGGCCCACCTCAGGATAGCTTCCTGAAGGTCGGGGTGTAGCTACGCATGTCAGACCAGACTCCAACACCTCCCGACTACGCAAAACTCTGCAAATGTTAAGGGTGGGGGGTGGTTTTCAGATTGCCACATAATGTGCTTGAGGTCTTCTCTGCTAGCAGGGCAAAACGTGCAGGCTGAGCTAGGGTATATTCCCGGGTGCATTTTGTGACGCAAGGCAGGGGAGAGAAATGTTATGGAGTGAAATGGTGCAATGCAAATGTATGAATAAATAACGTAGCAGTCGCTGAAATGAAATCAAGCCAGCATGAACAATATTTGTTATTAAGCTCACGTTTTCGATAGAGACACTTGGAGCAACTGCGCGAACTCACCCAGTCTAATGAGTGACATACTTCGCCCATGCGCGTCGGCCTCCATCGAAGTCATAACCAGATGGTTTTCGTGGCAAATTTCTCTGAGCGGAACGTTCGCCGGCATAAGTCCTCTGAAAAACTCTGGTACGTCACGACGAACACGAACGTAGTTCTGAAACACCCTGAAAGACTCTTCAACATTGTACTTTTTGGTTCGAAGAAACATCAACAGGAACTGCTCGTCGCTGGGAACGTGCAATAACGCTTCTGAAACGAAATAGAAAGAACACCAAAAACAGAGAATTTTTTTGCGGTAAATGTTGATGAGCATAGATGCGGACATTTTTCTAGTCTTAACTAATAACTTTTTGAATGCGAGTTTTAACCGTCAGCTGTAATATGCTCACCCTTGCAGCCATTTTTGATGGTTATGTCGTCCGTCTTCGATTCCGTCAGCATCTTCGGTGTCCATCGCTGCTATCGCCCATAATTAAAATAATGGATATTTCAGTTCCCAAGCGCAAGGAACCGGGGTATTCTGAGTTAAATGTCATCACCTTTATCACTGAGTTACGTCAAAGCTTGCAAGCAACTCCCGAAAGAGATCGTCTATAGCGTTAGGAGTCATGTGTGTGGCGACACGGTTATACAAGTTTTATTTCAGTAGGTGAAACGCATGGAGGAAGAAAAAAAAACGTCACGTAGCCAGCCTTGGCAAGCGAACGCGCCGTTAAGCCAGCAGTGTCGGTCCAACACGTGACTTTTTGCATCATGATCACGCAAGAAATGAGATTTGTCGAGACTTCTGGGTTTTTGCCCGGTAGTCTTCAATCAAAGAGCGCTCGTTCGGCTAGCTCACGTGGGCGGTCCGAAGAAAAAAACAAAACGAGGAGTACTAAAACAAACCGCGCGCTCTGACCTTTTGGTCACGTGTTGGTCCGACACCGTATGCTTCAATCCCGTGGCGGAATCCTCCCTCCTAACTTTTTCCTTACTCCATGGCGCAACGTATCGAAACAGTTAGATGAAGGTAAACGGCTCAAGCGAAAAAATGTCCGTAGCTCTATCGAGTAAACAAAAATGGGAAGGCCGAATATAGCGGATTTCTAACAACGACAAGGGGCGTTGTCAGAAATTTTTTTCGGGGGAAAGGAGGGTGGTGGGGTTCAACCTCCCTGATGTGTGTATGTATATGTACACACGCAAAATTTAAAATTTCAGGGGAGGGGACGTCAACCATCTCCGCACTTTCTGGCTATGCTAATTGATAACATATACGGGTAGCGGTTTCCTCTCAGAGGCCAGATCAACAGTACAGTGATCACGTGAGCGAAGAGCCCGATTCATGAGCGGACATCAGACGACATGCGCTATCTGAGGGATGGCACAGAAGACCGCAGAACGTGTGCTCCTTGCCGTCACCGCAGTGACCAAATATGCACCCGCAGGCCCGCATGCTATCTTTTCTCGATGCTCTATGCTTCAGCCGGAATTACGTTGTCGTGGGGCTGGCACCTGATATAGAGGATTGCTGGGAAGGCGGTGTACTGCGTCACTGAGAATAATAACGGTGCGGGTCACGCCAGAAGAAACTGTATGCTACCGCCTATAGGCGTGCGCAGAGCTCCCCATTTGGGTGGGGGGGGGAGTGTCTCACTGCAGCAACATCCCCCCCCCCCTTCTTCGCAGGTGTTCGAGTTCAAAAGAAAACAAGCTTTTCAGCGGGTGCAAAAACGAAAACGAAGCAATGACGTACTTCCATATCCGCCTATCCTTAGTACCCGGCTTTCTGGGGGTAAAAATGGGAAGTAACAGCTCTTGGAAGGCATCATGCTCACCCGCCATTATCGACAAAAACCTGCATAGTCAAAGCCTTGCACATTATTGTTAAGAACGGTAAAAGCGCACCAGAAACAGCGACACAAAGAAGGTACACGCACGCACATACACAGAGGTTTAACCGCTCTTAAAAATGGACTACCAACGTGCCTAGAATGCCACCCTGGTGAATATGCACTACAAAAGGCCTCCGCAATGCCTTTTCAGCGTGGGTAGACAACGCTGCCGATCGGTAGTCGAGGCTCCTGAGAACACGTGAGCCCAACGTTATAGCGCAGCACACAGCCTGGAATTTACAATTAATTCCCAAAGTCAGCTAGAAATTGCTCGCGCTTCTCTCGAAAATGACGCCATAATCCCAAATGACCACGCCATGTACCCAAAGTCCACGGCCATCGGCTGATGTGAGCATCGTGAGCTGCATAGTTACGGCGGCCCCCGCGGGATGCCGCGATATGACCGCGCGCTCGCACGCGATCACACTGAAAGTGGGATCGCGAGAGAGTGGAAAAAAGAATAGGAAGTACTCAAGGTCACTTAAGCACTTCCTATTCCCCACTGCGTAGCCCCCACTGCACTCGCTGGTACGAAAGGAGAGAGAAAGCACACAAAGTGTGCTACAAACCCCTGTAACTACTCTCGCACTGCACCGATTCTAAAAATTTTTGCAGCAGTAGGTGCGTGACACACGGAATAGAAAGACAGAGGATGACGCGATTGCAAGTTGTCGTTTTATTCACGCCTTTTCACATCATGAGTCAAAACCAATTCGCCCAACTTTTTATTGAGCATCTCCATCACCACGATTGGCCAAAATTTTTTTGTTACGAAAGAATTTCAGCTCAAGACACTTCTTTTTATTAATACAGGCCCACATTAGTGGGCAACGTATACAATGAAAATTGAATTGACATCTCAGCAATGTAATTATAATGTCAATGCATTGACAGCACACCATGACGGGTCTTAATCAACAGGCGGCATGTTTGTGCTCGAATGTTATATTAACGCTATTATAAGTACCCTTATGTGAATCTGCCAATTCACATTTATGCCGCCGTTCATAAAGACAATTGCACAAAAATCGTCGTTCATTCGTCGTTCATGTCATGACTCGTCGTTCATGTCATGACTTTGAGCATGTCCTGTGGTTCAATAAAAAAATGAGCCTGAACGTGTCGTTCCCTTCTCTCTCTTTAAAATACTTCTTTTAAGAAGTTGGCAGAAGGTTGTTCCACGTCCATAGCAGCGATGAAGTTAAATTTCGCTTCGATGTGAGGTTCCTTGTCTTGTTATGCGTTCGTAAACTTCTTTTAGAACCTGTAGCAAAGCTCTTTTATTTTCATATAGAAGCCAATGAACGTATACATTGTTCAAAATGTGGCATCGTCCAGATGAACTCCCCTCACCCCCTACCCGCAAATATATTATGTTCCCTGTAAGTTATACGACGCTCACTAAAGAGCTTTGGAACATAATATTACTCAGCTTTTCCTTCGTTCTTTCTTTTTTATTATTACGTAGCACGCTGGCACTATCCATTGACTTTTCATAAGGCAGGTAGATGTTTCCTCTCTTACCACACCATGCAAGGAACTTTTGTTTCGTCGGCGACTGTTTAGTGGATTAGCGCACACCTCGAAGTACTTTCCTTGTAGTAATTAATGCAATGTATATGATGGGTGCGACGCCGTACCGCTTTCGCAGTCAGCCCCCGATCAAACAGGTATATCAAACACACACCGTGTAGCACATTGTACCATCGCAGATTGTACTATCGGTGTAAGAAATACACACTCACGGCGACACACTGGCGTTTTCTATCGCTTAGGACCCCAAAGATAGTAGGCTGGCGTCAAGAAAGATGGATTAGAAATCACAACGTCGTCGCCTTTCTTCTATAGTCACAACCATCGCGTCATTCACATAGTTCATATTATAGAAACTTGTTCGCCCACCTGCAAACGTATCGCGTGATTCGAAGAGAGGCTAATTAGTCAGTTACCAGGAAAAAAAATGCTTCGCGTAATATCGATTCCCATTGTACTTGAACACACCCCTCTTTTTTTTTTTCGTCACGCTTCTCCGGCGATCCCTTTAACGGGATTGTGCTGCACATCATCAAGTTACGATGTCCATACAGTATCTGTAATTTTATGAGCGTATTATAAGTATGTTAGAAATAACTAAGTGTGACGCTTATCTGTGAAATTGCCAATCCGACATCATACATGACGCGACCAGTAAACCTGAGCGCCAAGCGATTGTTCTGGCAACACATCTGAACACACCGGATGCACTAGACCCTTCCGATTACGTCTTGACTCACGGGAGAGGACTACAGTTGACGCTTATGTTGTAGATGAAAGAACACCTTTCCTCTCAGTTTTGGCTACGCGGTAACGAACTTGGGGTGGTAAAATACAATCCGGAGTACCCGCTGCGAGAGTGACTTATAATCATTTCGGGGTTAAGCAAACGAACGAAATCATTATTCGTTTAGGTGGAAACGTACCTTTTATGAGTTGACGCAGGCGTTCAAGAGATTTCTCTCGAACTTCTCGTGTTTCGCCGAGCTCGACTCTTGCTGTTTCTTGGAGATCCATCATGTGTGGCTTGCTGGTGTCGGTTGCCTCTGGATGCATCACCGCAGTAGCAGTCGCAACCTGTTCACGGGCGACGATTTTAATTCTTTAAAGAAACGAGCGGCCTATGTCGATCTGCTTCCAACCACCTCCGAGTAAAGATAGAGTTAGCGTATTCTAAAAAGTTTTTCCATTTCGCAAATAATAGGCTGCATACATTTTACCTCGCAACTACGGACACAGTTCCTTTTTTTTTCTGTTGTTGAAACACACGAAAGCATGTCTGACTTAAAGGTTTTTATTGGATGCCATGTAACGTTTTATTGAGCACTTTAGACATTTAATTATAAACTACGCAAACGCATAGGTAAATAAATCAGAAAAACACAAGCGCTCTGTATACGCTTGCGTTTGTCCATTCTTCATTGTCATTCAAGTTTCAGAGTACGCTGCCACATCCCATCAAAGCAGCACAGGTTGTTACTCTCCTTTTAGTTCTAGCGCTCATAAATGGAGCCCGTTTTAATGTCCTGCATGTTTCGAAATACACAGGCAAAGTCAAATAGGTGTTCAGTGAACTGGCGTCGCTAGCATAATATACGCGTTTGCCATTCGAATTGAGGTCACTGCTCTGTCGTTGAACAGATGAAAAATTCTTTAACAAGAGCATGGACAAGTGGTCAAGCGGACTTGCCTTTGTGAAGCAACTCTCCTCCTCCACTTTTGTGGTTCCGAGACCGGGAGCGAAGCATACACATAGGCACTACCTAAGGAAGGCAGTCGTTGCCTTCACGAAGGCAAGTCCGCTTGCCGAAACGTTAGCTCCAGCAACACACCATGTTCAAAGATTTCTCAGCTCCTCAGGCCTCCGTCTTCCGCTGAACTTTCATAACGTAGCGTTTTGAGCGTGTTGTTACGTAATACTCAGGTTTTTATTGCACACGAAAAACACGCACAAAAAAAGGCGCGACAAGTACACACAGGCGCCAGCTTGCAACAATGCTTATTTCGAAAACAGGAACCACATATAATGGCAAATTCGTTTTTTTAACCGTCATCAGATGCGCAGTTTGCAAAACTGAGTTATCGTTACGTAGATTGGCTAACTCTTTACGTGAGAGGGCGAGAGATGGCTTGGAAAGATAGTTATCCACTACCCTATGTGTCAGGTCAGCCTCAACACTTCAAACGCTTTAAACTCCTGTCTTGTTTGCTCGGTCTTTCGTAACTCTGCGTTTTCGCCCTTTTTCTTTTCATAAACGTTATCGATTGATTTTATCCCGTCAGTATCCATTACTTCAACTTAATCTTCAGACCGCTTCGGAAAGTTTTCGAAATAAAATGTGCACGTCATTCACGGAAGGTACGTAACGAGAAACAGGCCGTTACAGGACTAGGACAGAAACTATTCACTTTTAAACCGCACCTACACTGTTTCGTGAACCCGTTCACCAGACGGACCAAAACGCATTCAAACTTATTTGGACATAAAAGAGAGTTTTATTTCGACGTTGGAGCGAAAATTGGAGTTCGTTCATAAGCCTTCTCCAGGAGCTCAATACATAAGTTCTCGCCCACAGTCAAGTTCGTCTAAGCCACGTATTCATTGTTGCGCCATTTCGTTTACTGTCAAATACACACGATTACCTTTTGGCGGCGAAGCGCCTTGGTGGCCGTTGTAAGACCTAAAATTATCGTCTTTTTTTTTTGTAAACTGACATGTCGGATTGTACCTGACACGCTACAAAACTACAGAGTCTACCTTCTTCGTTGAGCCAGGACCCCAACCACGTCTACGTGTTTCTACAATGTATATGTACTTTAGAGAGATATAGCCACATCATGTAGCTGTCAAGTGAAACAAATTAGCGCACAGATCGATAATACAAATGCATTCTAGTGAACAAAGCTGTGCCGATTCTTATGCAGAAATTTGTCTCAGCAATCCTAACAAAGCTTTGCAGTGCATTCCGCGACTGTTTCTTGTTATAAAATCTGCTATTTCTGCGCGAAGGTAGCGAGACGGCCACTGTCGGCACATGCAATAAATATAAGTGACATTTAAAATGGCAGAGATGCCCCATTCGCTACATTCAGCCCGAAAACTTGCCTGACATTGGCGAGTGCAACCTTCACCGAATGTCCGAGGTTTGTCTCTCTCCCACTCTGCGCGCGCCGATACGAACGCAAGCTGCATATCGCACAGGGTCAAACAAAACTACAAAAGCAGCACGAAGCGTACGTTCCTCGTGAAACGCCGCACAGCTGTGGGGAAAAAATCATCTAAGCCAGTTCTACGCCAAGCGAAAGGTGTACGAACTGTGGAGCTTTGATTCGCCTGTGTTTCTCCTGCGTTTACTGTTTTCTGTTGTTTTGAGTCTTTTTTCTTGTGTTTATCGGCTCTTTTCTGCTTTCTTCGTGTTATTATGTGTTAGTTTATACCCTTTTCTGTTTTTTTCTTGCGATTGCCTGATCAGTTTTGCAATTATCTATTTTCTGTTCCATCGCCTTTCCACTGTTCGCTGCTCCGAGCGCGGTGCATCTAACTCCCGGCGCTTGCGTTTTGCCTCCGCTTCTGTCTTCCGTCGATCCGTCTCTAACATCTAACTCCCGACGCTGGCGTTTCGCTGTCGCCTGGCTGGCTAGGACTTACGAATGAGCCCTTCGGCGACGCTGGCGTTCACGGGCAAGCAAGCGCTGGCGTTCCATACGTACAGCCTGCTCGGCTTATGTGTATCAAACGTGGGACCTGCATGACACCAACGCGAGACATGAGACGACGACAGAGCGGCTTCATAAACAGCTCCGCAGGTAAAAATGGTCGTGCTACTATAGCAGAAGCGTCAGTCACGCGCCCAGCCCTGCAGGCCCGGTAATTATTAAGTTTTGACACCAACAAAAAATCACAGCATATCCACGGGGTGAATGATGATGAGTGGGGCGAAGCTACGGAGGGAATCATCTGTAAACCGTGAAACTCTTCCGTGAAATGCGCCCAGTACATAATATATAGAGTGTGAAACATCGTGTATATATTAAACATCAAACTTTTATTGTACTGTTGGTTTACGTGGTCCCTTCATTATCACTTGTGATCGGTGAAATGCAAGGAAGAAGTCCGCTCCCGAGCGAAAGAGCGACCGCATTCCCCGCTCGCCCTGTGCGAATTAAAGGCAAGGCTAGAGGGAAGACAGGACGCGCGTTCCACGACGCGAGGTCGGTAGCATGCCCAACGAAAGCCAACGGAACGCGATCGTGCAAGTGCTCCGGCTTCGCATCGCCTCATGGTTCCATTTAGCGTCCCAAAACCAAACATATTGCTCAAGGTGTGCCTTGCGTTTTTCGTAGAAATAATTTCTTTATCATGTACATTAAGACGAAAAGTTGAAAGCTCACTAGAGTGTATCGCCCGCAAAGTATGTCTTTTAGTGTGATTTAACTCTCGTACGGCAGGGTCCTCGCGCCGTTGCCGGTCCACCTCGCCCGTTGACGATCGGGCGAGGTGGCTACATGCAACTACTACTACTACACTTTAAGAAAAACATCTGGCGTTCTTTCGTTCTGCTTTTACAAAACATCTGGCGTCTTTCGTTGGTTTATTTCATCAATCAACGGCGTTTTGAACAAAATTTTTATTGTTTAATCACGCACAGGAGAAATCTCACCAGGCACTACCTTGGAGGTAAACAATGGCTGCTAATGGCAATGAGAGACAGAAGAAGTCGGCTTTTAGCTTACACTTACACTTCTACTTCTACTTACGTTTCCTACTGGAACATGCCAATGGCTGCTAATGGGGAATGAGAGACAGAAGAATTCGGCTTTTAGTTAACGCGCACGCTGCGAATTTTTTATTGTTCAACAACGCACAGGAGAAATCTCCCACCGGCACCACCTTGGAGGTCAAAGCGTAAGACTTG
Source organism: Rhipicephalus sanguineus (assembly GCF_013339695.2). NCBI lineage: Eukaryota > Metazoa > Arthropoda > Arachnida > Ixodida > Ixodidae > Rhipicephalus > Rhipicephalus sanguineus. Next base: position 126,404,052 of record NC_051177.1, on the reverse strand, counting down.
TTACTCACTACTACGACCACGACGACTACGAGGGACGAACGGGTGCCGCCTTAAGAGCCTTAAGGAGCTTCGCCCCTAATATAGAACACGGTATGCCTATCGAAGGTCACACCACAAGGTTACACAGCCCAATTCCTACACCGTAGGGTAATGCGCGTGCGCCGCGCTCTTCCGAGAGAACAATTTCACTCGACTCACCTGCGCTGGGTGAGTCGGGACCGGTCGTCGCGTATTCCCGTCGGCAAACTGGTATCTCGCGTCACCGCGGCCTCCAGTGTTGCTTTTCTTTTTTTTTTCCCACTCGCCACCGATTGCGTATAGTTTTCAAACCCGTCGTTAGGTCACGGCAAGCAAGAGTCGCGTTTCTCTCGTTGCATCGCTTATACGTTAGCAAGCGCGTGTGCGGACTTTTCGCCGGTTTATCGGGGTCTGATCTTCTCCTCGATATAAACGGAAGGCTGCAGCTAACTGTACAGGCGAGTCAAGGAAAGATAAGATAACGTACTCCCGACGGTTGCACGGCCTTAAGTTTTGTTTTGTATTGTCGCGTAAGAGAAACTGGCCCATGCCCACGAAGGGGATTGGCCACATTGTCGATAATACATGAAAATGTAAACTGTGTGAAACATCAAAAACTAAAGAAGAACGAAGCGCGATGTAAATAAGAAGTGAAAGAGGCAAGAAATTCAAAAAGCCGTTGAATAAAGATTGAGAAAAAATCAAAAAGTAAAAGTTGGTTTCAGTGGTCGGTAGCACTAGTAACGCATTCTTCCGTTTGCTTGAATGAATTTAAGTAGCGCAGTCATAATAGCACTGCGGTTTCCCCAAATTGATCGGCTCCAAACGACGTCAGGCTAGAAGTAGTAAAAGGTAATCCCAGTCGGAATTTAAAGAAACATTCTACGGAGTGAGGCGAAACGACGGCATGATAAAAAAAAAAGCGATCTATCGTTTCCGGTTCATTGCAAACTGCACAGAGATTAGTTAATAAGAAGCCAGATTTGTGAATGTAATAACTTAACTGGAGAACTCTACAGCAAGAGCTTGTGAGGGTCAGCTCGCATTGACGTGAAAGGCATTTGGTGGTGTCCCATGGGAGCTGTAAGTGCCGGTACTCATCTTACACTACGAGAGCTGTTTCAGTGTTTTTTTTAATAGACGTTTAAATCTCTCTCTTGTAATGAAAGAAAAAAGGAGTACGACATCTAACACTGGACCATCTAAAGGCGCCGTAGCGTCTTTAGAAAGATTCCAGCATGACCGGGGATCCACACCAACCGAACTTCTGATATAATGATACGTGGTACAAGGCCTTAAAATATCCTGAGTAGATGTTAGTGTTTTGCGGACGTTAAATTGTACAAACCCACAAGGCATCTGTAATATTGATAACATGTGATTTTTGAGGATTTAGTTTTCTAACAGCCAATGTGATTGTCATAAATTCTACAAGTAATATTGGGGTGAAGTCAGGCAGTCGGAAAGCAAAAGACCAATTGAGCTGATGGGAGAAGATGCCCATTCCGGCCTTCTGAAGATCTTGCGTTGCGTCCGTAGAAATCATAAGGTGAGCAGAAAATTGACCGAGGGGACCATGAAGCAGACCTTCGAGAATACGTTTTGGAAGAAATTTAGCATTTTTTGGAAAGATACCGCCAAAAACTAAATTAAGCTTCGACGAACGCGGTTTTTGGGAAGCTAAGCACGGCAGAGAAACTTGTAGATCCGATAACAGTGACTCGACGAAAATGACTGCAGGCCTTCGATGACGTCGCCATAGATGCTTGAAGAATGAATCGGGAAATGTGATGAAAACTGTGCGGGAACAGGAGGGAGGCGCATCGTAGAGCTTTAAAAACATCTGCACGGTAAGCTGCTTAAATCTTGCATCATGTGGCATGACTCGGGCTTCTAAATGCAGCACACTAATACCAACACATCTCGGTAGTCAAACACACAGGCGTAAGTGGAGTGCGCCTGTCTTCGTCTACCTTGCTGCTGTCCTGTTTCGCTGGGCTATTTACGATGAAATTAATATGAAAACAGGAACCCGACCAACATTGAAATCTTTTAAAGCTTAAGTGCAGCTTTTCTTTGTTTCGCGAACGCTTATGTGGTGTCTCCGAACGGGTGTCGATAAACATCGGCAACGGAATTCGTTCAACTGATTCCCCCAGTACGTATAAACAAACGGAACACAAACTGCCTCCACTCTCTTGTGTATCGACCGCCGTCTTACTTTCATCGACGACATCTCAGCGTATAGACAAATACGGTTGATGAATTGTTATTACATAGACTGCAGGACGAAACTTGATACCCGTGCATTTCAGCCACCATGAACTAAATGGCTCGACAATAAATAGTGGAAAATGTTTATTTTTATTGTGCCTTCATTCAAATTTCGTGAATTCCTTATCACCGGGAGTTCTTGTCTGACGTGGCAGAGTGGTGACTGATCAGGACTTTTTGCGCGAAATTTTCTCAGACAACGGACGAAACAGACACGGACGGGCGCAAACTTCCAACTGATTTTATTATCAACAAGTGACATATATATATATATATATATATATATATATATATATATATATATATATATATATATATATATATATATATATATATATATATATATATACAAATATGACTACGTCAAAACAAAAACAACAATGGCACAGGTGTGCAGTTGGAAGTTTGCGCCCGTCCGTATCTGTTTCGTCCGTTGTCTGAGAAAATTTTGCGCAAAAAGTGTTGATCATGGAGTACCAACTAGCTCGAACCCACACATTGTTAAGAGTGGTCACGTTACCTGTGCGCAGGGCGCGGTCAGTTTCGATATCGCCACTCAAGTTCGATGATGATTATCTCAAATTACGTGCGACTTTCGTGGTTTCTAAAAAATGGGCATGCCATAAACTTTCACGGATTGTAACTCCCCAATACAAGCAACTGCCCTAATGTCAATAGGTAAAAACTAAATAATTAGTTTTGTTAATTAGTCACTTCAGTGCCATTTTGAGCTGCGGCGGAGCACTTCCGCCTCGACACAGAGTGAGCGAGAACGACAGGAGGCTTAGTGTGATAGCATTTTTATTAAAGATTTGTATTGTAAAAAAACACCCTGTATATCATCCAGACACTGTACATCCCCTCGCCTGTTAATGGATGACACAGTATCGTCAGCATAAAACGAACCAGCGAGCTAGTTGCTCTACGAGGGCGCAGGTCTATTTGTATGGCATTAAAACCAATGTCGCTCCTTTCTAAAGCTCTTTTTGTCCTCACAATGTAGTACATCAATAAAAACTATAAAAACAGACATCCCTGTCTTACCCCCTTGCTTATATCATCCCTTCCAAATCTACGCAAGCGCTATTTCCTCGGCGCAACTTCCTTACAAGTTGTGTACAGTCGTCGCGTATGCCAGATTCTTTCAATATATATCTCTACTAGAGCACTGCACGGGCTCAGGCCTACCTAAAAACCCGTGGGCCGGGCCGGGCCGGGCCGGGTAAAGTAGTTTTCACGGCGGGCCCAGGCCGGGCTCGGGCCTGATGCTCCGGGCTTAGGGCCGGGCCCGGGTTTGAGGTGGCGGGCTCGGGTCGGGCAGGGCTTGGACTGTGCTCCGTTCTTAAAGGGTCGCTAGAGTGAAACACTGAATCGGTCTAGACCGATAAAGTGTACTCTGAGAATCCGAACGTCATTAATTTCACCATAAATGAGTTCATTAATAAATAAAAAAATCTGGGTTAAAGTTCCATTTTGAAATTTCTCGCTGAAATCTCCGCCCGTGACGTCATGGACTTCAAACTGTATTCGTCGCATTTTGGGGACATTGGCTCAATGAAATTTCCAGAAACTTGGTACGTTAAGTCTATGACCCCCTCAGAGGTCAACGTACTTCACTTTTACCCACTATAAACTACATAGGGCCCAGTAGATGCCGTCAGAATGTGACGTCACGGCGTTTGCTGCGTGAATTTCAAGTTGGCGTCGTTACCTGCATTTTCCTGCGAGTTTTCTCTCTTACCAAGAGTCTTGTCGCGGCGAGCGTGGTGCTTTTGGAATGGTAAAACAGTAATTTACTGATAATATAAAAATAATTTTTCTCTTTACTGTGCCGTGTGCCTTGTTCCGCATACGCTATGCATACATATATGTCCCACATTTTACCTAAAAAAAACGCTTTTTATGTGGGGTAAGCTATTTGGAGAAGTTTATGAGGGATAAGTACTGAACTTCTTTTGCTTCTTGCATATGAGCTACTTGATTTATCTGAAATGGGCGAGCTAAAAGTAAATAGACCAGGCGCTTATATGTGAAATCTCGCTATTCCGTGCTCTATTTGCTTTCGTTATAATTTTATATACCAAATGTTACTCTGTAATCGCAGTAATAAATGTAATATAATAAAATTATACCTATGAGATGTCATCGCAAGAGCGATCACAGAGCTCCAAAGCGGGGAAACGTTGTTAAAAGTTAGAGCCTCCCTCTAAAACGAAAGAACTGCACGGAGTCTTGATACATAGAATCCCTATAAAGGCACATTCTTTTTTTCTGACTCTGACGGCTCCCAGTGGTCATGTGGCGCGAGATGGACATGCACAGACTGCTTCGGGTGTCCACATTGTTAAAGTCTGAGCTTTCGTCTTGTTCCGCCATATCAGGGGTCTCAAACTCACCTCACCTCAGGCCGCATTCACGAAAATTTACTCCCCCAAGGGCTAGGGCAATGACGAAGGTAGGAGCGTGGGAGGGGGGAACAGGTTTTAAAACTACCGTCATTTCACAGCAGACCTTTCCCATATCTTTTATACGGGATCATTTCTGAAGGGCATTTGGCGGCAGGATTCCAACAACACATCGATACCCATTGTTGCAAAATAGTGCGGAACGGAGCAACTTGGAGCGTGCCAGACTCTATCGAAGAAGGGGAAACCGAGGGGCATCGAGGGCACGTGCACGTGGCCGCAGCAACTCCGGAGGTTCGGAACTGCAGTGTGGAGAAGGAAAAAAAAAATCACAGCATATCCACGGAGTGAATGATGATGAGTGGGCGAAGCTGCGGAGGTTCATCGGTAAACCGTGAATCTTCCGTGAATTCTTCCCAGTACATCATCACCGACGTGAGATCGGGCGCGTTTATACTAAAGGTTCGATGAGTTATGACGATTTGCAGCTCACCTTAATTTTACATGTACGCTGTGAATTTTCATTGTTTAGAAAACCATTGCTTTAGAAACATCTGGCGTCTTTCGTTGGTTTATTTCATCAATCAACGGCGTTTTGAACAAAATTTTTATTGTTTAATCACGCACAGGAGAAATCTCACCAGGCACTACCTTGGAGGTAAACAATGGCTGCTAATGGGAATGAGAGACAGAAGAAGTCGGCTTTTAGCTAACACTTACACTTCTACTTATACTAACGTTTCCTACTGGAACATGCCAATGGCTGCTAATGGGGAATGAGAGACAGAAGAATTCGGCTTTTAGTTAACGCGCACGCTGCGAATTTTTTATTGTTCAACAACGCACAGGAGAAATCTCCCACCGGCACCACCTTGGAGGTCAAAGCGTAAGACTGGTTACGCACTACGACTACTACGACTACGACTACGAGGGACGAACGGGTGCCGCTTTAAGGAGCTTCGCCCCTAAAATAGAGTAGCTTGCTAACGGATCCTTCTCGTGAGAACAACGAGCGACAGGTCGCCGTCTGCGAGATCGCGCCAGAGATAGGCCCGCGCTTTCAATAGTGCATGAAGGTAGAGCATGTCGAGAACGCTACCTTGGCCGTTTTGGAGTTAGGGACAATTCCGAAAGACGTTCCTTGCGGGGATGAGGTTTGTTCAAGCAGCCCTAATGGGGTCAGTGAGGAGCTGGAAATCTCCCTCGTGCCTCGAAAGGACGTTTCGGAATCGTCAAACGTACACACGGATGGCGTGGTGGCTGACCATAGCAAGGACGCGACGCTTCAAAGGTTCGGCGCTACCGTCGGTGAGGGCCCAGCTTTAGATTTTATCAGCGCTGAAGCAGATAATTTTGCCCGACAGTCCGACGTGGCGGAGAATACAAAAAGTATGAGCGGGATAGAAGGTGTAGCACAAGCACCAACGAGCTGCACAACTCCGCAAGTCACGACCCAAAGTAATGATCGAAGCATCGTGGGTAAGGTTGTTTGCCGCAATCGCAGAAAAAGAAAGAGGCGAAAGCGTTCGACGGACGTTTCGGAATCGTCAAAAGTAGACACGGTTAGCGGGGCGGCCGACCATAGCAAGGACGCGACACTTCAGGGGTGCAGCGATAGCATAGAAGAGGGCACACTTTCCGATTTTGTCAGTGTTGACACAGATAATTTGGACCATAATAAAGTTTATCCATCAATCAATCCATCCTTTGTTGTTATTGCGCTCCCTATTGAAACTGAACTCGTGCTGCAAATCACTTTCCTTGCTACAATGTCTGTTACAAAACGTCCTTCATGATCCCCAGTGTATTTGCAGAAAAAATGGGTACAGTACACCACTGCCGAACAAACATTCATTGTACCCAGTATGTTCGCTCAACTGTTTGCACCGTGAGCCCCTTTTTACAAGAAATTACCGTATGTTAAAGTACAATTGTTAGCGAAACATGCGCCATCAAAGCGTAGATATTTGCCACTTAAAACAGTTTGCTGTCGACTCCACGTTCGGGCAACACCAGCTATAGATTACTGGGTCGGGCCTCAGTGAGGCCTAATCTGTGGTCGGGCCGGGCCGCGTAGGCGAAAGTTTTCTCGGGTCCGGGCCGGGTCCGGGTCTCATTCTGAGTCACAGGGCCGGGTTCGGGCGGGTAAATTTGAACGAGTTCAAGGCCCGGGCCGGGCCCGGGCCGAGAATTGCGGCCCGTCCAGTGCTCTAATCCCTACTTCCTCCAATGGCGTAGCCAAGGGGTGGCACACCAGGCCCGTGCACACAGTCACATCACGCTGTCATCACGTGACGTCGTAGCTTGGTCAAAGGTGAGCCGATCCCGGAGGCACTGCAAATCCAGGTGAGGTGCACAAATGTCCATGGCTACGATCGCGGAGGCAGTGCAAAACCACATTGGGCGCACAAAGCTTTCGCAGGGGGTGGGGTAGGGGGGGGGGGGTGAGTGGGTGGGGGGGAGGAGATCAATACAATTTACTGAGAAGAAAAGTGCTTGGGTAAGACTTGTTGCTGGGCAAGTCGGTTGACGTCAAATGGACACATATTAGCGGAAAGAAACGAAGACCTGTAATGAAGTAGGAGCTGATCTTTCTGCTTCCTTCTACTTCTTTCATTAGTCTTTGTTTCCTCTTGTATGTATCCCACTGAGAAGAAAAAAAGTTGTCTCGCGATTGATGTAGTTATAAATCTTGCTCTAAATGCAACGTCGCTACTGTGAAACCTGAAAATAACCGCAGCACGGGCACCCAGCGATTCCTGTTCGTAGAGTTGCCACTGTTCCGTTTAGCAAACTGTCGATGACGTCAATGTTTGATGTAAGCATATAGGGTTTCCCCGGCACGAGTAGAATCATGTTATGGAGATTCGCAAGGTCGGTGTGCGGCATGCGCGCTACATTTGCTGCGTTTTATGGACTTCCTGATTGTTACAGCAGTTGAGATACGTTTCGCCTGCAGCGAGTTCCGACAGGTTACTTCCCCATTCAGATGCAGCGATGAAGACGCCGGAGAAGCGCTGGTGGAAGGAGCAGTCGCTCGCTTATCTAGGCGGTGGCGCCCTCTCTTGCGCGGCGTCGTAGGTAGCTCTTGTTTCCGACGCGCTTTTAGTGAGTTTAAGTTAATTATTTCAATTAATTATTGGTTATTTCCGTTAATTATATCATTTTAGTCCTTGTTGGTTTATTTTCGCCTGGCTTTGAGAATCGCTAGCCTTGTTTTGTTAAAATTTGATTTTGAGCGGGATTACTTCACACGAGACGGACGGACGACAAGCCGGGCCCCATAGTGCTACTCACTTTAAGATTATGGCTTTCGCCTTCCAGCCGTGTTACGCAAATGCATTAGGGACAATGCCATTTATTTAATCGCTTGCATTGCCAACCTTTGTAGGACCAGTGAGCAGTCTCAATGAGCGAGTGTTAGCCTTCTTTCCTTTGCCTTCATAAATTAAGTTTATCCTACTTTGTCATCAAGTGTTTGCTTTTCGGGAATACCGTAAGCTGTTTTCTACTACTTCCAAAAGCGCTTCCTTACTCTTTCGTCAGAGTTATTTCACGAGACAAATGTGAACCCAGTGTCATCCCGTGGCTGTCCGCTTAGCAATCTTTTCTTTCGCCTTCTTCCAGTTCAATTTCTCAAGAACTATCTCTCCTTCCGTCGGCTTCTTCATAATGTTACTCATAGGAGAACTGATCTCACCGTTCTTTTTAAAACATTCGGATGTTACTTTTCGGCTGTAACATAGGAACTGGTGTTTTTCCCGTATATTTCAACGTAGCTTAGGTGCGGTCTTTTTTCACTCGTAGGACACCCACCGTTAACTGTCATCTTCATGCTTTCCTTAGAGCAAAGTCTGAACCATCGATTTATTTTTTCTTTCATGAGACAGCAATCAGTGGTCGATTATCTGTTTCCGGCTTCCCCCGTGAGCGGCCCATCACATTCAAGATCCGTGTTCACTATATCAAGGCTATGTTCCACTCAGAGATATACCATTAACTTCTCGTTTCTGTTTGTATATGTTTCCGTCTAACTCATCTATGTGGGCATTCATGTCTCCTAACTGGACGATTACGACACTGCACCGTTACCTAATTTCTTAATACCTATTCTTTTGCAGGTAAATTTTGGTTTTAGCGCCGCATGCGCAGAGTGACACTCTGAAACCGGAAGCACTCACTTCCGGTTTTCCGAAAAGTCATCAAAGGTGTTCTAAAAAATATAAATCGACGGTTCTAGTTCCAGTTAGGAGTTATATTAAGGCCTTAGATGCCTCCTCAAACGCGAAAATTGACCTGCGTCCCCCGTCGTCGGCGGCGTCAACACGTGTGCTGCGAAAAATTATCATCACGTGATTACATCACCATATGACGTCATTGTGACGTCAGATATCGCCAAAATATGCGACTTCATCATGACGTCACTGTGACGTCAGATACCACGACATCACACGATGACGTCATCACATGACATCATTGCTTAGTCAAAGGTAGGCCGATCACGGAGGCAGTGCAAAACCAGCCGAGGTACCTCCGATGCTTGAGGCAGTGCAGAACCACGTTAGATGCAGAAAGCTTTCAGAGGGTGGCGGAGCGGGATCAACACATCGACTGAGAAGAAAAAGAAGATGGCTTTCGCATTCGAGTCGTCTTACGTGAATGAATAAGGGACCTGAATCTGAATCTGAATAACTTTATTTGGTCCTGAGGAGGCGATGGCCCCCTAGGGGGCCTCGTCTGTGGGCCGCGCCCACGATGGGACCGGGAGTTGAAACTCGACGGCAAGGTCGTCAGCACTCTGGACGGCCCGAAGTTGGTCGTCCTCGTGGGGACTTGTGAGGAGTGTGTCCCAGTTCTCTTCTGTGGTTGGAGACAAAGGACCCTGTGAGTTTTTTCGGATTCATGTGATATCGGAACGTACCTTACTTAATAGCGAATTAACTGTCAGTATAATTAACCAAAATTATTTGAACGAGTTCAGGGAAAAAGCAGACGCTTTCTTTGTAAGCATCTGGGTTCGTTGCGGCACCTAGCGGAGTAGATCTCAACCACGCGCTTTTTTCTACGTGGCCTTTGAGATCCGCTTCGGCAGCGCGCGAAGAACAAGGTTAACCCAAGGAATACACCAGGGTACACGAACGCCGACGTGCGAATGCCACTACCAGACACCTAACTCAATGATTAGGGCTGCCTTGCACGGCGCTAGCGCCATCTAGTTGCAGTGAGCAAACTAGCCTGCGAAAAGCACAGGCTCCGTGTTCCTGCATGCTCAAAATCATGGAGCACATAGTCGTAACTTCATTGTAGATGCCAGGTCGATACATAGCCGTTTACAAGTGTGTTGCTCTTTTACCAAGGAACTCCGAGTGCCGTACCGAGCGCGTAGTCAGTTGCATTCGTACATCTTCGAGAACACATTTGATATCGCATGTGTGTGCGTTCTCGCTTTTACAAATTAATTTTCTTTAAATGTTTGGAAAGGTTTCCGCTGACTTGCGACCAACTATTTAATGCGCCTACGACAAGATTTGCTTTTCATATAGACTCCGATATGACGGATTAATACGTTTTAATATCTACAGCAGTATTTTTCTATGACGTGCTGCTACAAGCCGCTTAAATGCACTGCGTAACTTACCTTCTCGTAACTGAGGGCAATAGTGAGAGGAATACAGAGTGGGTTTGTGCGCGGTACCTCGTCGTGGACTCGAACTGAAGTTTATATTAAAGAAAAGTTACTTACAGATCAAATGGGTCAAAAGCGTACTCGCAAAATATTTTTAATTTTGCAGAAACCTGCCTGAAGGACCACGCTTTTGTACTCCATCTCAGTAGTTTTTCCTAAATCCGTGGCAAGTACAGCCTTTTTTCGACAAACAATTGGAGCGAGCACATCGTGAGCTCTATTCCTTCCGCATTTTGGCGCCTGCTCGCTCAGGTAGTCTCTGTGCGCTCAGCATGCAATAAAAACAAGAGGAAAGAACGTGCATGTGTCTGCCAGCCGTAACAAAAATATGTTGTATGACTGAAAGGCGGGCGAGTTGGAGCGTTTGTCCCGTCTTCTTCCTTCGTGTCTTGTCCGTTTGTGCGCTACCCAATGATGGAAAAATGTTAGCACGATAGTCGGGCGTTCCCTTCCCCGTTTCTTTTTCTCTTTCCCTTTTTTTTCGAGCGAAGCTTGTCAGGAGTTGTACGCGAAAATCCCGGCACCGTAGAGGGTGCACAATTGCAGCACTCGAAGGTGTGCCGGTCGGACGCGTAATTGTATGCGATATCTTCCATTGATAAATGCTTTCTCGTTCGTGGCGTTCTGGTGATTGGCGTTTTGGGATATGGCAATGTCATATTTTATCGAGGCCGCTTGTAATTTTACATTACCACATTTCATTGTTGCCTGGACGTGAACGCATGACCGTCGTCGATGCATGTCGAAACTGAAGTGTCGCACTGCTAAGCACGTGGATGAAGGTCCAATGAAGGCGACCTGTGAGGTCATGATGACGTCATATGTTGACGCCGTGAAGTGTTGATGTTTTTTTTTCCTCACCCTTGCTGACGCTGCGGGAGTCCCGCCGACGTTCAATTTTCGCGTTTGATGAGGCATCTAGGGCTTTCGCCTTAAAAAGAGCGCCTACGCGAGGAACTGTACTTACGCAGCACCCATGTGTCTTGTAACGACTTCGACGGCGTGGTGGAGTTAACGCTCGTAGAAAGCAAAGTAAAGGCGCGAAAACGTCGCTATCTTGCCTTAGAGCTCAGAATGGTTCGTGGACGCTTGACCAGCCTTTTTTGTATGTGTTGTGTGCACCGTAAACATATCAGGTTCTACTTAGCCGACACGTCGTTTGCGCTCAGTGTAAGCGACCAGCTGCGATATCACGCTGCATGGAAAGACACTGCGTTGACCTTTGCCACACTGCGATCAGACGCACGGCTTTCCGTTTTCGTTACGAGGAAGACAACTTGCACTGGAATATTTTGACTAAAGCTTGCAGAGAATGTTGCGGATCGAGTCTTCCTGCCTTCATGCGAGGATACCTCGCGCTCTCCACGTGAGTCGTTCTATTCTCGCACCCACCACGGTGGTCTATTTGATATGGTAGTCGACTGCTGGCCCTAAGATTGCGGGATCAAATCCCGGCCGCAGCGGCCGCATGTTCGATGGAGGCGAATATGCTTGAGGCCCGTGTATTTAGATTTAGGTGCACGTTAAATAGCCCCAGGTGGTCGCAAATTTCGGAGCCCTCCACTACGGCGTCTTTCATTATCATATTGTGGTTTTGGAACGTTTAACTTTCAACAATCATTATCTCTTATTCTTTCACCTCTTTTGCACGGAAAACTTGAGCTTTGTTAAGAAGAGCAATGTTTTCCTCAAGACTGAATTGCAACTTCAAGGAATTTCTTCGAGAAGCACGTCAGTGTACTGTGCAGCAATAATACGGGAATGTGCTAATGGAGTCGACTGAAAACAAGCCTTTAACTCGTGCTCTGGGCTAAGCATTCATTGCAATTATTTGTAGCTGTTTGGGTTTATTGGGTTAACGAGCAGCCATCCACATTATCTATGCAGCATGAAGGTTCTTTCTCAGGACTGAGCTCGCAACTTTCCTGCCATGAGCGCTGCCTCTGTGCCTTTTTCGCGTTTAAACTTTCTTTTGTTTCATTTTTACATTCCGCAAGGTGTCAGAGAAAGAAGAGGCAGGCAAAGTAGATGAAGATAATTGTTCAGATAGCGGATAAGCTCCATAGGGAGCATACTGTTTAAATGTATATCACGAAAGAAGTAATCTGCTGTATCATTTGTAAAGCGCGGAAAGTTGACAGCGATATATTAATCGCAGTCTTTCGTCAACATATTTATCCCCTTCAGCTGCGGTGGCTACGCTTGTGCACGCAGTTTGTTTATGCTAGTTGGGTCAACTTGTGGTCAACAGAGAGCAAGGTACATTGCTCATTGGATGAACTGAACCTTCTTCATAGTCAATATGGCTTGACTTAAGCTCATTGTGCTGCGCATGACTGCAACCGATCACTTTAGTGAAGGCAGTACGATGTTCGACTGGTCGTTCGACGTGCCGCGTTCCAGAACCAATGCCTTTTTTTTTGCTCTGCCTTTTTTTTATTACTTTTTTTTTTGCTCGAGATGAATACAACCAAAAAATAATTGCGCACACAATTGGAGCCTATGATTTATTTCTTTTTATGTCAAACAGGAACATGACTGGCTGCAGAATAATTAAATAATTAATTGAATGGTCGTTACGATTAACTACTGAAACTAACACAAAATAGCACGTTGCTTCACTTTCTTTCTCGGAATGTAATATTGAGTCCCTTGGAATTATGCTGGGTGAATTTGATACATTCGAAGACAGTGCATCATAATTCGCGCCTGAAGGGGCTGCAGAAAGCCTCTAGATCAGGCGAAATGGCTTTGTTAAAATCGTGCGCTTAAAAAAATATATATTTGCAACCTTTGAGTTTCTGTCCTTTCCTTATGACCCCTTCCCACAAAATAATCGGAAACTGATTTTATCTGAATTTGCGATGTGAAATTATAGCTACAAATGGGTATGTCTCAAGCAATGTTTTATATTTTCCTTTTTATATGCCGAATTCTCACAGACTTACATTTGGTGCGTCTGAATTGAACAGAATATCTCGTATAGTTAACTACGTTTTCTAACAAAAATGAGTGTTTCGGTGCACGAGGCTGCATCATTTATACCCGCCTTTTCACTTGCTCATTGTATATTCGTGTTGTCAGTGGCACCTTTTGGCGAATGCCTGTAGTGCATGCGAGCAACGACTGTGAAAAGCGTGCAGTAGCGCACATTTGAAGAAAATTCACGCTGTGTGGAAGAATATAAAATAATGAATAAACTACGGCAAGATTTGGGCTATTGAGGTACTCCAGATTCTCACTGTCGCGTGCCTCACTTTTCTTCAAAAATTATTGAGTCGAAGTGAAGAACTCCTGTCCGCATAGTGAAAACAAAGAAATCTTGACAAGTTCCTGACCCCTTAAAAAGAAAATAGCATATGGCACAGGTTGCCGTTCAAAAACAGGAACTTAGATTAATGATCGCTGGAATACAAGTGCACACACAAATTTATAATATATTGCAGTATATTATGTTCTATAACTTTGCGACCGATATGGAGTTATATACGATGAAGGTAAAAAAAATGTGTCCGCTAAATGGACGTTAATACAGGCTAAATGTTCCTATTAGGAATAAATCATAAAGAATATTTTGGGGACGAAAAAATTAATTATAAGCGAGCGAATTGTTTAACCGACTCTGACAGCTCAGCCTGTTAACATACGTACATCTCCCTAGAAAAAAAGATATCAGAACTTTGCACGACTGATTTAGTCAAGACTTCAGTGTAACCTAAGGCCCAGAATCCCAAAATCCGGCGGGACAAAATAACGTAATCAGATTGTCTTCCCTATTGGTTCAGGAGACCGTGTGCATACATGCCGCATCACTTACATCGGCGAGACAAAAAAACTTTCCGGAAAGGATGCGGCAACACCGAAACGACGTACGTAGCTTCAATGCAGCACGAAACGCTCTCCCAGAGCACAGCGAGAAGCTGGACCATCGCATCAACTTCGACGCTGCCCGGGACATCGAAACGGAAGGTAGGCAAGTAGGCGCACCAAAAGAGAATTCTTGGGATCGTGGCATATTCAAACGACACCTGAAATCATCAACCGGTCAACAGGGACATTGCAGAGCGTGTATGTACACGGTCTTCGGAACCAATGGAGAAGACAACCCACTAACAAGAGCGGTGGGGAGAATGACGGTGGGGAGAATGACACTAAAAAGCGCGAGCTTCAGAGCGGGCCCGGCCGGGGAGTCATCCCTGAAGAAGAGGCCGAATGGTTCTCGAAACGTAGGGCCAGTTTTATAAAATTAAAAAAAAAAACTAAAGACAAAACGTGGCTGGAGAGTCCGTTTCTTCTGATAATTTCACCCAGCCAGACAAATTGCTGTCGAATATGTTTACCTTTAAAATAACATAAAAATGTTCTTCTTGCCACTTCAATAAGGGCATGGCGTGACGCATGGCGTCTCATAAATTGCAATATTATTAACGTCGTTCATTGTCATTTCTTACTCAGCATATATGGTCCACAAGTTAAAAGAGATGTTTTATATTGCAGATGGGGGTACAATCTACGACATTGTTAATTCTGGCTTTCTGCTTCGTGCTAAGCCAGCATCAGGCATGGGCGCTCCTGGGAGTCACACCGCAGGCCCTAAGCAACAGCTACAAGTTTGTGGACTTGTCTCACCACTTCAACGACGAGACTATATACTGGGAGAATGACGGCATCTATAGACTGAACGTGACGGTTTACAACGCCACTAGATCCGGGTGGTACGGAAGTTCATATCGACTATCGTGTTTAAGCGTCGCGGAAGCTCGGCCCGCGTGGCACGGTGAATGCACAAATGTTATTACCATAAAGTGAACATGAAGGGAATAGACCGAGGATATCGTTTTCGTTAAACACAATCGTATGAAATCAAGTGATATTGAAGCCAAGAAAGACATAGTAGTGTTATTTCTACGACGGAAAATGTGGGATGAAAATGGGCCAAAAAACTTGCCACCGCTGGGAACCTAACCTATGACCTTCGCATTGCGTGTGCGATGCACTGCCATTTGTGCAAAGGCGGTGGCCGTTCCTCCGTCCACTTTCCCGGGTGTTTCTGAATGTGTAGCACTGAGTCTGTTAGCTAGCGCCACTACTAGACGTCGCGGTGAGTCTAGAACATTCAATGTGCTCGATCACGCCATGTGGTATGTCGGTAATACATTAACGCTAGTACGTTAACAACAAGATAGCATCGCGGCCTAGCTACATGCGTAAACGCTGAATGTAAGCATTTTGTTGTCATTCATTATTATTACGCGACACCTACTTGAATAGATCGCATGACTTGCAGTGCACTTCCTGTTACGTTCTCTTTTGTTCACCAAAACAACAAAATCTCAAGTATGACAGCGTGCTTGCTGTTGACTTGCACCAATGCTTTGCACTATGTCATGCAGTACGCTGCGACATAGTCCTCTGGAACCTGTATTGACAAGATTTGTTGTGAAGGAAAACCAGCATAGGACTTAACCTTTTACAGATATATAGACGTGAAGCAAACGCCCGCATGTTCAGCTGCTGCACAAACATCTCATTCATTGTTCGCTGGCTGTGCACTAGTCAATTCCCGCGTTCAAAAAAATCTCTACGGCAGAATTTTTTCTAAGCGAAAACTTCAACCAGTGTTGATATTGGACACAATAGCGAAGGAGACCAACCCACATAGAAAAATAACATGAAAGCACCCAGGAATGAATTGTTTTCAGATTCGGCGCTTAATCTGTACTAGCATTATTGTTATGATCATTTTTATTGCACATACGCAGACTCATTAAACTACACCTGGCGACAACTTTCTGTGGCAGCACAGCTAAGGCTACTTGGCGGAGCTTCCGCACATGTGTTACTACGCCAAGTAGTCCGTTCGCGGGCGATTTCGGTTTTGGTTTCGCAAGCGCATTCAACATGCGCGTTTCCGTAAGAATATTCACGGCTCATGACGTTATTTGAGAATTCATGCAGATAGTTTACACACAGATGCAATCGAAATCTACCACAAGCCTTGATATACTTATGGATGCAACACAAATATCTGGAATCATTGCTGAGCTCTTCTGCAAATCAAATTATGTATCGATAATGTGCTAGCGGTTCAAATCCGCGTGTTAAGCGAGTACTATTTAGTATTCTTTACATTTCTTTTTTGGGAAAGCGATAAAATGTTTCGTGTTGCGAAAGAACGCAGGAATCAGCTTTATTGAAGCGGTCGGTTTTACTTTTCAAAGAAAAAAAAAAGGCATGGCCCAATAGTAACTGCGCAGTTGGAAATCCTACGCAAAGGCAACAAGCCATTTCATGAATTTCGGTGCATACATGGTCCACATCGTCGTTTTCCTACATTTGGTGACGCAATAACATTCTGGAGACGCTCACGTTATTTTGTCAGGGGACGCGAAGGCATCGAGAGGCAGCAGATATCTTGGCTACGACAGGTCAGGAGCGGGCGTCTCACGTTTGTAATTACGAGCGGGTGAAACGCGCTCCTTGCTCCCATGGTCAAGCACGCTTTTCTTGCACATTGAAAATCACGCTGTCAATTGCATATTAGACACGAACGCGTCTGTTGTCGAGGCGAAGCTGTGCACGGGTGATTTGATCACCGTAAATTGCTCTCATCGCAAAGCGCCAAAAACGCCTCCCGCCGTATACGCCGACGGGCACGGCGTTACAGTACGCAATATACAGCGAAATTGTATCAGCAACAGTAGGCAACCGAAATATCGACCATGCATGCAACGCAATTTATGAAATGGGCCACTTATTTTACGTACAGTTTCCAATCGAAGTTTTGCTTTTAAGCGGCTGTTCTTGCTGGACTTGCAGGTCGCCGGCGCAATCGTCAAGGTAGCTATTGCGATCAGAGACCCACTTGCGCTGGTGGTATCACTTGCACACTTCTCCGTGATAGTATGGGTAAATCAACAAAATAATTCACAACGCACCGCTGTCTTCGTTTCTTTCTGGTCGATGAACACAGATCATCTAACGAACAGGCGCTTATGCTGACTTACAAGCTTCGATGTGCACCTGTCGCAACCGAGCGACGCCATTGTTGTTTAGTGGGGTCGGAAAACGCGATATGGACACCGAAAACCTGAAAACTCGAAAGAGCAAAAATCGCAAATCCTTTGCGGAATCATCATTATTATTTTCAATGCAAGCAGTCTTGAACGTAATAACTATTTCTTTTTATGTCTTTTTTGTGCTACGTAGTCTACAAAAGCTAGAGTTTGCGGACTACATGCAGAAGCGTAGTAAAAAAGTGCGTGATTCGGTTGCGTAGCCTTGGCTGTGCTGCCACAGAAAGTTGTCGCCAGGTATAAACTGCAAACTTTTGCTAGAAACGTGTGCTAGAAAATCATCCAGATCGTCAAAGGTGCACGTCTAAACGTTGTTAACTCCTAGCATTTGACGATTGTCTAGGATTCAGGTGGACATGGTCGAAGAGCCGATACACGGTGGTATACATCTAGACGCCCCATTACACTTCAACAAGAACGGCTGGGACGTTTCTCAAGTACCGCTCGAGATGTTGCTGTTCGCGCCAGTGGCACGTGTGGACATGCGACACAAAGTGGAGTCGGATCCCGCATACCTTCATACTGTGGACGATATTCTTGACTGGGAAAAAGAGCACCGGCGTCTTCCGGACGGGTGCCTCTTCATCGCCCACACTGGACATTCCAAGGTATACATTATTTTATGCTAAAATAGTGCTATTGATGGTGCACAGGAGGTAACTTGTCAATGTTGTAAGCAGAAACGTTCAAAGGCAAAAACAAAACTTTTCTACCTATTTCAAGGAATTTCACCAGCGTCTGCAGAAGTTGGCAGCCTAATTAGCCGTGTAGTGTCATTGGTGCCCACATGGTACCATTGATGGTGTGAATAATGAGTCATCACTGATGACTTACAAGATATTTTGTCGATGTAACACGCCAAGAGGAAGTAGTGAACTTAACGACTTGTATATTGCGGTGATTTATTCGGCACAATTCTAGAGATTGCCCAGACCACGTAATAATTGAGAATTTCGCAAGTACCCCAGGATTGTCACACAGCTAGTGGTTTAATAAGAACAAAAAAGAAAGAAGGCCTAATATTATTTTCTTCTCGAGGCACTTTCTGGCTATGAAATGAAAGGCAATGGGGTCTACAAGTTCACTACAGGCATTGTTTCGGAGTGTGCACATTGCAATACTGAATGCAGGAAAATTTGCGCTAAACTAGAAAAGGACAACACAAAGGAGGAACACTTCAACAGATCGAGCGCACACTACCAATTGTTTTTATTGAATGTAGAGCATCGGTTAAATAGGGAAATCCGAACTGTGTTCCTTCTTTGTGTTGTCCTTTTTCTAGTTTACGGCAAATTTTCCTGCATAGCATGAACCAACTAGCCCCTCAAGACGTCCTGATAATACTGAATGTATGAACACGAAACACAAATGCAGGAGTGGAGCCGGGCACCACAGAGCAATTATGTTACCGGGCGACATTCATCAATATGAACTGAATGCCTCCCTCACATCCACAGTGGGGGTGAAGTGGGATAGTTACCGCCCCAGTTGCGAGAAGTACGTGCTGAGTTCGATTCCGACTGCTGCCGCACACCTACGGGTTTTTTCTAATGGGAATTGAGCAGTACCTCGAAATGGCGTTTCATACAAGTGTATTGGCAGTCATCTCGAAGGGCAGCCTTTCCTATCTTATCTCTCTCTTTATCTTTCCTATCATATATTCCCAAAGAGGTTGCGCCACACTTTATTACATGAGATACGGAAACTGGCTTGTTTCCTAACCGCAAACCACTATCGACTGTACTTCCTTCCACCTAAACGCCATGAGGCTGTCGCTGGCAATTAAGCACGTTATTCTGCATCTGTCGTCATTCAAGCAAGTATTTCCAATCAGTATTTATTTATTTATTATTTATTTATTAAAGATACTTTCAAGGCCCGAAGGCACTACAGAAAGGAGTGGGGAAAACATTTACAAGTGCAGTTAACAAAAAAAAAGAAAAAAAAAAGAAAGAAGAACGAAGTTACAGGGCATCTTGTACGGCGAGCTTGAAATCTTTTTCGTCCGTTTTGCAGGCGATGGAGGCGGGAAGGCGGTTCCAGGCGGCGCTTGTCCTAGGAACAAACGAGTCATTGCACAGTCTGGTGCGACAGGATGGTAGGCCCACCTTATAGTGATGATCAGTCCTCGGTGATATGAAACGAGGTGGATGAAATAGGGCGTCCTTCAAATAGCTGTTGTAATGATAGATTTTGTGAAAAAGGTTAAGGCGAGACAATCTGCGGCGCAACGAAAGGTCAGGCAAGTTTAGGGTGTTCTTCATGGATGTGACACTGGAATGACGTGAATAATTCGATAAGATGAAACGTGCTGCGCGATTTTGAATGGCTTCGAGAGTTTGAATGAGAATGGCATGAGTTGAGTCCCATATGGCGCATGCGTACTCTAATTTTGATCTTACCAATGTTTTGTACAGTGTTAGCTTGATGGACGATGGGGCAGAGGAAAAATTTCCACGCAGATAACCAAGCATGCGGTTAGCATTGTTACTCACATATTCTACGTGCATATTCCATGAAAGATTAGAAGATATATGAACACCAATATATTTATAATTTTCAACAGATGGTAATGGAATGTCATTGAGGGAGTATGTACGCAAACAGTGGGTAGTGGTGTGGCGTGAAACTCGCATGCTCTTACATTTAGTAATATTAAGTGTCATGAGCCATTTCTTGCACCATTCATATATTGCATCTAGATCGCGTTGGAGGTTAAGATGATCGGCATGGTTAGTAATCTTTTGGTAAACTACGCAGTCATCTGCGAATAGTCGGACTGTTGAGAAAGAAACACAAGAAGGAAGATCATTAATATAAATTAGGAAAAGCAGTGGGCCTAAAACGGACCCTTGTGGTACACCAGAGGTTACAGCGGAATTAGGGGAACAAAAATTGTTAGCTGTCACATACTGGCTACGGTTAGAGAGAAATTCTTTAATCCATGCAAGTACGTTGGGGTCAATATTGAGCTGATTAAGTTTGAAAATTAGTAGTTCATGTGAGACGGTGTCGAATGCTTTAGCGAAATCTAAGTATATGCAGTCAGTATCAAGTTCAAGATCTGCGTTAATAAATAAGTCGTTAGTAAAACACAGCAACTGCGTTTCGCACGAAACTGCTTTACGAAATCCATGCTGATAAATACTAAGAAGGAATTAGACTCAAGGAAATCTATAAGGTGCGAGTATATTACATGTTCCAAGATTTTTACTGGGATGGATGTTAATGATATCGGACGGTAGTTATTAGGGGAATGTACATCACCAGATTTATGCACAGGGACCACCTTCCCAGCCTTCCAGTCAGATGGCAGTGTGGACGTCTGCAATGACTGTTCAAAAAGTTTTGACAATATTAAAGCAGAATAGACTTGTGTACACTTCAACATTTTTGACGAAATACAATCTGGACCAGCCGATGAAGACACTTTCAAATTGGCAATCAGTCTTTCAACACCAACTGCGTCAATGATGATGGGGTCCATTGGCAAGAAATTGGTTCTTGTTAAATGCGGGAATATCGTAGAGGTGCTTTTATGAAAGTGTGCCGCAAATGACTCATTCAGAACATTGCAGCACTCGCTAAGAGCAACTGGGACATTAGACTCGATTAATTGAATTTGTCGCGTTTTCGTTCCGCTGATGATGCTCCAAAACTTACGCGGGTTAAAACGGAGTAGCGAAGGAAGAGTTTTATCAAAAAATTCTTTTTTGGCTTTCGAAAGTGCAGTGCAGAATTCTCTATTAAATATCTGATAGGATGACCAATCGTCACTTCTTGCTGTTAATTTCGCGCGTCTGAATAGCCGCTTCTTTTTATTGCGCATGCGTTTTAACGTGTTATTAAACCATGGAGAACGAGGATTTGATGAAACCTTTCTTTTAGGTACAAAGCGATCAATAAGTGAGAGCAATTTGTTCTTATATTCTAACCAATTCTGATCAACTGATCGCTGCTCAAAACCAGCAAAAAAGAAGTCAACAAAAAATTGTAATTCTCTGTTCATTCCATCAAAGTCCGCCTTGCTATAGTCTTGGATAACCTTGCTTTTTTTCTTGACGGAAACCCGTGCTTTTAAAGTGAAGTGGATTATACAGTGGTCGCTAATGCCCGGCAGATGAGTTAAAGGCGAAGCTAGGTCGGGTGTAGTGGTAAGTATTAGGTCTAATATGTTAGCGGAAGTGGGAGTAATGCGAGTGGGAAAGTCAACGAGCTGGGTCAAGTTGAAGTCGTGACAAAACGTGAAAAATTCCTTGCTCTCAGCTGAGCTATGCTTTAAAGTAACTGAGTCTCTTTCCCACATGATATCAGGAAAGTTGAAGTCGCCAAGGATGAACAAGGGTGATTTTGGATATCTGACGAACAGCTGATTGATAACATCGTGCAGGTCATTACAGAAGGATGATGAGGCAGTTGGTGACCGGTAGCAAACACAAAATATTATTTCACGAGAATCAATGAGCACGCGCACACACACCAGCTCAAGTGAAGATAGAACAGGAATAACATAAGAAGCAAGGTTATCGGCGATCGCGAGCAAGACACCACCACCAGACCGGCAATCACGGTCACATCGGTAAAACTTGTAGCACTTCTCGCAATCCAAGATTTCTTCATTTTTAACTTTTGCGGAAAGCCAAGTCTCCGTCAGGCCAACAATATCAGCGGAGCAGGAATCAATAGCAGAAGACAGTTCAACGCGTTTATTCAGCACGCTCCGCACATTAGAAAAGAAAACAAAAGCGTTTCCTGCGCAGGAATGAGACGGGCGTAGCTATGTTGTGCTTGTATTAGCAGCACGTGCAGATACAGTGGCTGCATTGTCCTGTTTATCCAGGGCTCGTGATGACTGGATTTCGCTAACGCTGTCAGTTTCTGCGCAGTAAACGTACATTTTTTTATTCATGATAAGTTTGATAACGCGTAGCAAGTACGGTTGCCCAGTCGCCTTCGCAAATTCTGTTAGTTTCCTCCTTGAGTTTCGTGTACTTCTACAAAAGTCTTCGCTAGCTGATATACCAGTTCCTTTGAGCTTATGTTTCTGTGCCAAGATAGAATCTCTAGCCTTAGACGACGAAAATTTGATGATAATTGGTCGAGCCTTTTTATCGGCATAAGATCCTAACCTGTGCGCTCTGGAAACTTCTGAGTCAGTAATATGCATGTTAAGGTGACGAGACAATACGTCACGAACAAGGCCTTCGGACTGAGCCCACGTTTCAGTAGGGCTGTCCGGTATACCAAAGAACAATAGGTTCTCTCGTCTGGACCTGTCTTCAAAATCATCCAGCCGGGCATTGAGCGCCTGGCCCTGCATCCTGACAGTTTCAGTGATTAGACGTGGTATATCATTTACTGCTGCAGAACCGTCAGATGATTCAACGAAAGCTTCAACCGCTGATAATCTTTCTGTTAGATGAGCGACAGTCTGTGCTAATGCCTCCTGTTTTGTCTTTAGGTCGGTAAGAACTTCCATTAGCTCACCATGACGGTGATCCCCTTTTTCAGACAGCTTAGCGATGGCGTCTAGTATTTCTTTGTTAGTATTTGCAGGGCCAGGGTTGACCTGAACGTCTCCGCAACACAGTAACAGCTTTGTGACAAGCACACATTCGCATAGGCACTCAAATATGACACTTGGGCACGGTAGGAGCAGCAGACAGACGTTGTTGGTCCGCTTACAGTAGAGAGAAGGAGGTTTACTAACCTGCACAAAAAGCAAAATGGGATGGCTGAGCGACCGCATCATTGCCGCTCCACCGTGCCCACTGAAGGAACAGAGGAATTCCGTGGTCTTTATATCTTCTAATGTCGCTGTAGTCGCCCACAGTGTTGTCGACCGGCTGACGATGGAAGTAATGTCGCCGCTGAAACAGGGCTGATGACACAAGTGCGTATCAAAGCAGATCGGGGCCGTCAGCAACACCGGTGAGGAGCAGTTGGTAACCGCTAGATCCGCACGTTGTAGCCACGTTCCAAATTGGGCGATAAACTGCACAAAAAGCAAAATCGGATGGCTGAGCGACCGCATCATTGCCGCTCCACCATGCCCACTGAAGGAACAGAGGAATTCCGTGGTCTTTATATCTTCTAGTGTCGCTGTAGTCGCCCACAGTGTTGTCGACCGGCTGACGATGGAAGTAATGTCGCCGCTGAAACAGGGCTGATGACACAAGTGCGTATCAAGGCAGATCGGGGCCGTCAGCAACACCGGTGAGGAGCAGTTGGTAACCGCTAGATCCGCACGTTGTAGCCACGTTCCAAATTGGGCGATAAACTGCACAAAAAGCAAAATCGGATGGCTGAGCGACCGCATCATTGCCGCTCCACCGTGCCCACTATGCGCCGTTAAATCATCCTCACGGTTCGGAAAAAATACCACGACGTGCTTCGTACGGCTCAGAACAACACTGAATCAATTCGACAACCTTAGCGCCTTTTTTTTTAAATATTGGCCTAAGTTAGCCGAGATAGCTTGTGTGCGTCGAATCTCCAAAACAGTTTTTTCGTGTAGTTTCTACGCTGTCTGTCCAACTCGTCACGCCGCATCAGTTTAGACAAATGTGTTCAGTTTGCTGTTCTTTCCCGTAATCGTAGCTCCTACAAACTAAACAATTTCGTGTTTAAGCTTATATCAGGCAATAGAAACATGGTTTCTTGCTTTAGCAACTGAACGGCGCAGTCATTCTGCCTGGAGACTTTCGTCCATTGCCGTTAGATGAGTTTTGCCTGCAATCGATGTATAGTATACTGACTCTTGCAACCGCGACAGCGGTGCTTCAGTGCGTAGAAATAGATGTCAATCACGCTGCTCTGGGAAAGTGAAGTTGTTGCTGTTTTAACGTGCAGTCGGGGACATACGTGGCTGCTTTGCAAATTCAGTGAAACGAGACGATCAATGAAGAAGCACCTCTTCTCTCCCGCAGTACTGGCTCAAGCGCACGGCATACTTGGGCATTGACGCCAACGGCGAAAGGCGTTTTCCGGCATTGACAACAGACGCCGCATCGTTTTTGGCCACCCAGCGCCACGTCAACGGCGTAGGTCTAGACACTACATCCGTGGACGCGTCCGGCGTTGGTGCGCACAGGGCTATCCTGGAGGCGAACATGTTCATCATCGAGAATCTGGTTAACCTGGAGCACGGTGTAAGATATATACTCTTTAGGTGTGGACACTCCTCGGCTTGCATGCAGAGCGCGTTCGACCAGATAAAGTAACAACGGCGCGCGTCTGTTGGTCCGGTGACCGCAGCGGGTATCTAGCGGCGGGAAGACGCAACTTAGAGAGAAAATGCTTTCTGCACCGTTGCTATAGCAACCGACGCAGTCGGCGGCAACGCCGGCGTCCGCTGCATGTCTTGTTTTTCGCTCGTGAAAAACGCGGTATGCGTTTCTAACTTGAGTTGCTGGCGTGCCGTAGCCGCGTTCGCTGACTAGGAAATTCAGATTTCCCGCGAAGCGCCAGTTGCTACGGGAACGCGTTTTTGTGTTGAAGTTGCATCTTCCCGCCGGTAGGTATCCGCTGCCGTCAGCGGTCCGACGGGCTCTCGGCGTTGTTACTTTATCTGGTCGATCGCGTCTCGCGAGTGTCCTCACCTAAAGAGTATATATCTTACACCGTGACCTGGAGAAACTGCCGGTACTGGGGTCGTACGTCCTCGTGCTTACGCTCATGCTGGACGGCGGCAGCGGGTCTCCCGTGCGCGTCGTAGCCATGGTGCCACGGTGAAAAGTCCGCCGTCTTGAAGGCCAGCGCGCAAATTAAAACACTCATTTTACTACAGCGATGCAAAACCACTCCGAGCATTAAATCCTCGCACGTCGTTTCTGTTTTACTGGTTCTGGCGACATAACGTAGGCTACAGTGGATGTGTTCCAATTCTGGACGGCCTCAGACACTCTACGCTGACAGCTTAGAAGACAGCACCGAGTCCTGGTCGTCCGACTAAAGGAACAGGTCCGGATGGCGTCTGCTCGAAATTACGGCGCCTCACGTCGACGAGAGCTGAGGAAAACAAACAGAATTGTTATTCTTTTATCTTCTTTCTCTACAAATAGTAATTCCGCAGGGCGTCACCTTCTTTGCACAGCAAGGTAGCCTGCATCATATTTTTCTCCGATGCTGTCTTCATGTCTATTTTACCGTCTACGTGAGCGTTCGAGTTGCGCTAAACAAAGAGTTTCATACAATAACATAGAAAGGAAACTGGCGAAGCGATCGTTCAACGACCATGGGTAGAGTGCACCCTACCATGGGAATGATGGGAAGTACAGGCTTCGGATTGGATACTGTTAGATAGCGAACTGTCTACGGATCTTTTTCTACAGTTTTATTTTCGTTATTCGCGAGGCGTGGATTGTGGGTTGTTTGCGTTGCAAAGCACTCAAGAAGTTCCTTTCTTGTTCAAAGAGGCTCAAATCCGCTAGACCTCTTGGTTTGCTGCGACGTTGCAGCTTTACAGGTTGTATTTGGCAGTTTTAGCAAAGCGTCATGCACTCGACGCTGCGCATAGATGTAACGTCCCTTGCCGGTGCAGGAGATTGCATAGAGATCACTTTTTTTATAAGTGCGTCTTGCCAAAACTCGTTCACATCGGCTGCAAAATGACGGCGAAGCTGAGTAAACGCACCGCCACGCTCCTCTGGCTCGACATCACTACAAAACGAGAGATGCGTCGGGGGCAGGCCACTTGGGCAGACGCACCATGCATCGCAGGAGACGATACGTTAAGTGTTTCTCACTCACTACAGTTAGAGTCCACTCTATTACAGTACTGCTATTTCCATAAACATATAATGCTCACTTGATAGGGAAAAACAGGCGTGTTTGTTTTAAGCATTGTCAAAAAAAGTCAGTTTCGCCGCAAGGGCGAAGCAATGAATGCGATAGAAAGAAAAGCGGCCCCCCGGCAGCAACTACCGCGCGAGCAGACAGCGGAAGGGCAAGGTTCTCTCTGCGCAAATATCAGAAGAAGCGAGCGAGCTGGCCGACGACCTTTAAGTGCGCTCGTTGCGCTCCTCGTGCCATCTCGCTGGTCCGGCCAGCGGTAAAGGGTGTGTATATATGTGTAGGCTGCCGTCTCTGAGTCCGGCCAGTGGCAAAGGGTGTGTATATAACGTTCGCCGTTAGGCGCCTGGAGCATCTTGGTTTGGTGGCGTAGTGGTTAGCGCCACGCGCTGTAAAGCAAGATGTCCCTCGTTCGATTCCACGCCTTGGAAGCATTTTTCTCTATTATTTTTCTTTGGGATTTCTATATATATATATATATATATATATATATATATATATATATATATATATATACATACATACTTATACATATACGCTGCATGACGGCGGCGGCGACGGGGACGGACAAAACCCAGCCGAGACTGTCCATTAAATTGCTATCGCAATAAAATAATTCATTATATAATCATGCCAGATGTGGAACACAAGTGCAGAGCAACGCTACGCTGGTAGTTCAATTTGTCCAAGTTTCACTTCCATCTCACGGTCACGCAAACTTTTGCAATAAGTTTGAAGTAAAAAAAATTGAATCAAGTTTTAATTGGAAATAACTTCATCTCACTTTGTTTTACACTCGGCAAACAAGTGTCGCGAATGGCAAGAACGAAAGCCATCCGAAGCAGATCCGAAGTCTGTACTTCCCATCATGCCCATGGTAGCTCAAGCGCCGCTGATGGAGTCCGCATAGACACTAGCGCCAGATTTCCCTGTAGGTATTATAGCAAGAAACTCTACGGTGCTAAGGATGGCCGCTGTCCTCTAAGCTGTCTATTTAGCCGTCTACGGTGAGTACTGGGACACATCTAGTGTGTACTAGAGCTGTGCACGGGCCGTATTTCCGAGCCCGAGCCCGACCCGGGCCCGCTGACTTTGTCGAAGGCCCGCCCGAGCCCGACGGCAAAGGGCTGCGAGCCCGCCCGGCCCTGCCCGACGCACGAAAACAAAATCCCGGGCCCGGCCCGGCCCGGCTTTTTGAAGGTTCGCTGCGAAAACGAAACATCGTTTTCCGGCAATTTGGCATTTTATTAAGCATATCCAATATGATCAAACGACACACGACGAACGGTCTCTATTACACAGATTACAAATTACAAGTAGACGGCCTCATGCCAGCTACTATGGAGCTCGCTCGCCAAAGGCGTCACGTGTATCGGGTATGCCCATGCAAGCGTCAGCTTGCACGAAGGCGATCTACGTCGGGTCGCTCGTCGCTGTCGCGTGCATTTTCACTCATATGGGATTTGGCCTTAAACCTAACGCGAACAGTCGCGTGGCGCCGTCACTAGCTCAGGTGGTGTTACTTCTCTGTCTGTCGGAGTGCAACAGAGCCAGTGCTTTACCTGCTCCCATTTTGTTTAAAGTAGCGAATGGAAAGGAAAAGTGGTAAAGGCGGTCGCGGAAAAGGCGCTGTATGCGTGCTGGAAAATAATTCCCGCTCATTCTCTATATTTCTGGCTTGAGTCGGGCTTTGCGCCGGGCCCGAGCCCGGCCCGATAAAACGCCAAGTAGCCCGAGCCCGGCCCGGGCCCGATGTGAAAATACGTCGGCCCGCCCGAGCCCGGCCCGCGGGCCGGGTCGGGCTCGGGCTTTCGGGCTACCCGGAGCCCGTGCACACCTCTAGTGTGTACCACTTTGAAGTCCTTTCTCAAAACAAGGATGTATCACGTCGGTTCTAAAATAGAAGTGAAACAGAAGCTCAGTGGTGAACTTAAACGGTTGCGTTTCACGTGAGAGATCGCGTCTGAAACAACGCTAATTGGAAAATAGGAACGAGATGTCATGGAGACGAGATGCGAATGTTCGCGTAGAACGCGTGGTTCCGAAAGTTTTCACAGTGTGCAAATTAAGCAAAGTCAATGTTTACTGTAGTTTGGTTAGCCTACAACGTCACTGCATCGTAAATGCGATAGATCAAAATATTGGCACACGCTACAAGAAATAACAGTAACTTCGTTTCTCAGGAAGGTGGACGGTCATATAGGCACAACTCTTCGAACAGGCGACTCTTCCGAAGCACAGACTCCTCTTGGCGGTCGAAATCGAACTCATTTCGCGCGCCTCCGAATTCGGCTGGTACCAGGTCTCGTGGACAAATTTTCCAGAGCTGCGAGAGGTCCTCTCCGACGAAGTGTATCTGTAAAAGCGAACACATAGCTAGCGCAGTCAATACAACTCCACTGACGGTGGCCTTACATTTCCTTTGAAGAGTAGTAGCCGGGGCTGTGCAAAGGTACCGACATTTTCTAAACACATAATAGGGGCACGAGCAACAAGTCCCAATTTTGTTCTTCTCCAAAGTACTTCTGGTTGAGCACATCCGGTTTTATGAATATTCAGAGAAATCTTTAAAAAGACTGGTTAAAAATCAATGTTTCTGTTTCGGGTTAAGAGTTAAGGTCTCTTAAGAGCAAGGTCTCAGGTCGAAGTTTATTGCCTCACAGATCGATTACCGCTATATATTTTCAAATCTGCGATGTACGAGTGGAGGATGAGTGATTTGTCAGAGGCTTTAAAGTGTTTTTTTCTTCTTTCGCTCCGACGAGCGCGCAGAAAGGCCTACCTGGTGGAGTAGATGACAAAGGGGCAAGAAGCTATGTCAGTGGGCGTCATGACCTCGAGTACTTTGTCTTCTTTTATCTTGGAACGCGTCTGCTGACTTTCGGCGTGATCACGAGTGCGCTGGTGTCGTTACTGTGTAATTCTAGGGCACTACAAAGTGCTGCGCCGGCACGTGGCGGCGCACAATGGCGTCGAGCAAGACTTTGATTTGGGCGAGTTCGTACATGCTTAGCTGGGGAAAAACAGCGCAATAAAGGACGAGGATGCAGGAACACAGTAGACTGGACGAGCGCCCAGCGCTCGTCCTGTCTACTGTGTTCCTGCGTCCTCGTCCTTTACTGCGCTGTTTTCCCCAACTAAGCACAATGGCAGCCCTGGTAACAATACAGCACAACAATTCTCAAATCAGCCAATGGCCGTGTCCTGCCCTCCGCTTAAGTAGTCAAGCCCGCAGACATCCTAATTTGCCGAGAGAGCAGCGAGTAACCTCCAGCTGCCTGTGAAACGCGAATATAAATTTCCTGCCGCATGCAGTACTTAATATTCAGCTTGTATGTTCACAAGAGCCGCGACTACCAAACGGCAGTGTTTTTGGACCACGTAGAAAAGGTTTTTGCAGGGCCTCCTTACGATGAGTGCCCTCTACTGCGCTAGAATTGCAGGATTAGAGGTCTTCGAACCTCGTATATTTATGGTACTATAGCAAGTAATCGTTCTTTTACAGCGAAAGCTCTTATGAGATCACAACCAGGGACGTTTGTGGCGCCGTAGTTGTCTGCCGCCGCGGCCGCCGGCGTTCGTAACCACTATCGCGCGAAATAGGAAAAAAATAAGAAACAATATCCAGGGTGGAACAAGGTTCGAACCTGGGCCCTTTGCATGGGAGGCCAGTATTCTACCTCAGGGCCATGCCGGTGCTTGAAAATTCTTTGCAAGAGGACCCTACACAGGCTTCATGTCGGAAAGGAACCACATTAACATGTGTAATGTAGTGTGGTAGAAGAGTAAAATAACAACCAGGCGTCACACAGCGTGAATTCTGTAACCAGGCGTCACACAATGTGATTGCGCAACGAGTGCGTTGTTGAATGCTTCGAACCAATTTCAAAGGGAACTGCTATAATTCTTCATCGTCATTAGCCACAGCATCAACAAAGTGCACATAATGTCTTACAGGTGTTTAACGGGTACCACGATTCTCCACAGAATGACAAAAATGGCATAGTGGCTGCTTCCCGACTCCACAAAAATTATGATGATTTATGGCGTAGTGGGTTCCTCGCAAGTGCACTTATATTGATTGCCAAGGACCCCATAAGGCTCCCATGAGCGATTTCCTCAGGGTCTCAATAAAGTTAGTTCCCTCTCTCTTTCTTTCTTTCTCACATTAACGCATGTTATTAAGCGTAATTGAAGAGTTCATTAACGACCGGGCCTCACACAGAATTACGTAACTAGTGGGTCGTTCAAAGCTTCCAACCGATTACAAAAGGTTCAGCCATAATTCATCGTCATCAACCGTCGCATCAACAAAGCGCACCTAATACCTTTCAGATCGCACCTCGCTTCTTCGCAGAATGAATAATAATGTCGTGGTGGGTGCTTCCCAACTTCACAAAAATTATGATTTGTGGAGTAGTGGGTACTTTGCTAATGTACTTGTATTAGTAGCCACAAGAGTGCTTATAACGGGCTCTAGAAATGCCGCTCTGCCAGCTTTCGCTGTGGCTGTGCTGCGCTTTCCGCGCAGGCCTGGCGATTTTTACTTTCATCTGTGATCAAGACGTATCATTCGTTTTGCGATATGATGCGTGACACAGTGAAGCGGGATAATTTGATATGCGATTTATAAGCTTAAGATTATAAAGAGGTTCAAAGAGTGTAGCTATTATGCATGTATTTGCGGACGCTAAGCTGTCAAGGTTCTCACTCAGGGCTCTGTCTGAGATAAGGCAGAGTGGAAATGACGTGTGGTGGCGAATACTTTAGTCCGTGTACTCATGGATGTTGCCTAATAGTCAGAGTTCTCAAAGCTGCTGCCTAGAACCAGTTTGAGCTATGCTCCACAGAAAAGTTCGACTGAGGCTGCATATAGTGTTCCCCAACTAGAGATATTAAGCTTCGAAGAGCTAATGAACGAGAATACATCATACCCTGTTTAATAGCTTGTGCTTCAGGAAAGGTTTCACGACTTCAAAAAGGGCCTTGAAAGGAGAGGGGTAGTTGATTACGTACACAGCCTTGACTCGCACTGGCGAACAGTCCTGCGAAGGGAGAGTACGGTGAATGCGTGAAAACACTGAGTGTATTTGAAGGGCTGCGATTTTTACAGAAAAATTATTAATGCACTAGAGGCGCTCGAAACACGTTACATGCCAGTTGTGATGGTTCTGACAAGAATAGTAAATCCCTCTCATCACTCTCATTTTAATGAAATCTGGGGTGCCTTACATGCTAAGCGTGTACATAGAGAAATGTGCCAGATGTGCTAGTTGGTTGTCTTATCTAAATACACGCGGACGTAAGTACATCAAGAACGCCTGGCTTCAATTAAGTTTTATCCCACAGAAAAAAAGTGCCCTTACGGAAACAGGGAAGAGCCGCTTGCATCATGATAAATTTGAAGATAAGCGCTTGAGCGGCCTCACAATTACCAGAGGCGACAAAAATTTCAAACGAAATGGCATTCTTGGTATACTCCTGTACTCCGTCGTAATGTGTTAATGTGTTTGTGCGCTGGAAGGTGCATCACTGTGTGTTATAGGACAAACAGGCCGAAGTTCGGGTGAATATGGAAGCTTGAAAAAAATGAAAAATTCGTGAACACGGGGCGTCGCTGGCGCTGATGTTTCAACAAGCGGACTTGTCTTTTTCAAGACTGCAACTGCTTTCCTTAGCGCGTGCTTGTAAATTATCCGTACCCTCTCCTACAAGCTAATCAAAGGAGGAGGAGAGGGCAACTGCGAAAATGAGGATGGGGGAGAAGGAGAAGTCAGAATTCTGTTATGATAAGGCAGACACAGATGACGTAAAAATGACTCTCTGCGACCACCAAGCACTTGGACAGCAGATACAGGACAATGTCGATGAGTTATACCGGTGCACAAAACTAGTCTCAAGGAAAATTCTGAGCAGAACTAGACCAAATCGACAGCCGAAGAACTTAGCCTGTGCAAAGCACGACGTCTTGAAACAACTCGCTGAGAGAAATGATATTATTATAAAGCATGCGGACAAGAGCGTTTGTATAGTAATTTTTCCTATAGAAAAATATAAAAACAGAGCAATCAGGCAACCCGGAAACAACGCCTACTACCGAAAATTAAACGTCGACCCAGCTCAAGAATATATTAAGAGCAGACGACATATGATAACGGATTTTCTAGCCAAGAAATTAATCACACCTCCGAGTATCGCTTCTTGATTCCTAAAAACAAGCAACCAGGCCGCTTCTACCACTTTTACCTTCTTTCGAAAATTCATAAGGTTTCCATAGATAAATTCTATGCCAGCCCTGCACCCCACCCCATGCGCACGCCTATGAAGACAGATCTCTAGCGACGACAATGAATACGTTCACCACTTATGGAACCTAAAGGAAACATTACTTAAAAAAAAAAAAATTACCCGCACGACGTTCAGCGACGGTCTATGACAGAGCATGTTAATTAGATTAAAAATTTCCACTAGATTGACGAACCCCTAAGGCACAGCCCAACCAGCTGCTACCATTTACGACCAAATACTGATATGCGCTGTCAAAGATAAATAATATATTCCGCGAGTATTATCCAACAGTAGCGAACCTCCGGAAAGCGTTTCCCACAGTAGCAAGGGTCGTGTATCGCAGTAATAGGAATTTTAAGGACGTGTTAGTGCATGCAAAAGTAAACCCTCATTCTACTGCCCACAAAAAACCTTGTTTTCGTCCAAGATGTAAGGCTTGTGAACACCTTTAAGATGACCTTAGAGTTAAAAGCACCGGAAGTGATTACGTCCATTACATAAAATCTAGTTTTACCTGCACTAAAGTCCAAACGTTATCTACATGATCGAATGTTCATATTGTGACGTGTTCGTGACGTTGACAAAGGCAACAGTCGGTGTGTCCAAGACGAACCTCTATATTTGGGTGAACTTGTGCCCGGACACTGAACGGTTCCAAGTACAAGCAGTTCAAGCTGTACACTGATAGCGGCGAAAACAACATCGGCCTTCGACTGATATCAATATCGGCGGAATGCGTCGTCTTTTATAAAGTAGTCATCGAACCTTCCAGCGTTACCGCAGGTGCTTGCGTAGGCTCTGAAATAAACTTGTCTTTTCGCGTCCTGCGCATTCCTGCGCATAATCTTAACACAATGATCTCAAACAATCGCGAAGCTTCCCAAACACGGCGACGCCGTCTGCGCCGAGCCTTGCTAACAGTTTTTGTGGCTGAAACCTGAACACACGAAAATAAAGCAATAAACGCGCTTGGCAATATTGTCACAAACAGTACACTGGCGAAAAAGGGCAGCCTCATAATGTTATATTTAACGGGCATCGCGCGGACAGGGCGAAGAAATTACTGAAAGGAATGGCACAACATTTTCATGTGGCAGGTCACAACTTCGACGATCTCAAGCTTTACTTCAATCAAAGCTGAGGTCCTCGAGAGACAGAAAATACAACGAGTCCTTTCTTATTCGTACGTTTAATGGGCTCCAGACAGCAGGTGTAAACGTTTCGAAGGGGGCTCTTGAATCCATCCAAAATGGTACATACACCAAGAAAACCTGTCAGAATTAAGCCTATCTTCTAGGAATTTCTAACCCTGCTTGTCCCCGTAAAATTGTCATTGTCAGGTGCTGCTTCCTTGTGACGACCATAATTCCGCGAAACGTCTACCTCCCTTCCTACTCTTCTACTCCAGTACCCCCCTCCCCCTCCGTTATCTTTCTTTTTCACGGACGATTCTTCTTTCCTTTTGATTCACGCAATTCTCTACACCGACCTCTCCTTCTGCCTCACCCTCGTTTTCAAAGCTCCCTTCTTCTCCTCCTTAGTTTGGATTGGAGCAGAGGATATGGAGAAAAGCAATTGCAGTCCTGAGGAAAAGTGCGCATATGGGTTATAGGCGTTGCTAACAACAACAACATAACATCTCTGCATCCGAGAAATGCGAACGCAGGCACGACAAAATCTAGCAACGAAATAGTGTAATGCGATTTATGCAAGTTAAGTGAAATTATGCAAGTTATGTGCGTCTTGTAGATATACACGGAATAAACCTACAAAAAATTATTGATATCTGCATGGTAATTTATTTTTAGGCCGAGCCTTGAGGTATGCCCGTAAACAGTGATACCAGTTTTGTGCAACGACATGAATCGAACAGCGAAATAAGTCAAGGACAGAATATGGGACATCATTTGTTGTTTTTGACTGTAGTGGAGTAATTATGGCATAAATTTAAATGAATTACGTGGACGAAAAAAATTGGCCGCGTTTCGGCCTTGCGAACGTGAATGTCCAGCGGAGCTGTATCAAACACCCCACATGCTGATGGCGGGTATGTTTTATTATATTAGAGTAATGGTTGCGATAATCGCTCAGTGATCGCTGTACTGGACAGTGATTAGTTCTGCGACCATTTTCAGCAGGACGGATCTGTTCCTTTCGCACAGCATTGTATTCATGCTGTTCTTCTGGTGTCTTTAATTTCCGTGGTTCACCCTTCGCAGTCTTAGAATGAACTGAATGAGTTGCTGGATGGGTCTCCCTTTTATACATGGAAATGGGGAACACACACGGGAATAGGCACCGGGCGCGGGGCGAGTTTGGACTGGTAGCGCCACTATCGGTGGAAGCGCCGAACTAACGGCATGCGCGTGTCGGAAAGGAGCAGGCGCTTGCTGCGGGGACGCGGCGCTGCGTTGGCTGAGCTTCACTGCGTTCTCGTCGCTTGTGTAGTACGCTGCCGAAATGTAGGGGTGCGCGAATAGCGAAGTTTAGAACGGAATCGAATAGTGATGGCCCCGAATCGTATACCAATACAAATCGAATAGTGTTCTAATAGTAAGAACCATTTTCCAAGCAGCTCTAGGCTGGTTAGGTAACAATTTTTAAAACAGCCGAAGAATTCCACAACATTTTATTTGAAACACATATTCACAAGCTTTAACAAAGGAACATTACGATTACTTTTAGCCGAGAAAACATACCGCAATTATCTAACATGAGGCAAACGCGTATACAACAGCTACTACGCAGCCTTCGAAATGTAGTTTTCGAGGTGGTACTTTGTCAACAGCTTTTAAATAAAACTGATTCACAAATGTTAAGCAAGTTTCGTGAGTTATTATTATCATCAATGTCATGCTAGCGCATTGATGTCATGTCATGTAGTGGATTGATGACACTGTCGCATTGGTGACACTGGAGTTTTAAACGAAAGGGTAAGTAGTAGGGCTGCATAATTCGGTGACGAAAAAAATAAAAAATACCCCTCGCTGTTCCAAGTCTAGTTCCTTCGGGCATTTTTCGTCATTGCTGATTATTCGAAAAATATTCGGCATATCGAATATGCACTATTTGATTCGAGTACCGAATCGAATAGAACGCTATTCTATTTGTTATTCGCAAATTTTCGAATATTCGCACACCCCTACCGAAATGCCTCGGGGAACCAAGCTCAAGCACACATGTTGCGCTACCCGCCGCGATGGTCTAGTGGTTAAGGTGCTCGACTGCTAACCCGCAAGTTGCGGGATCGAATCTCGGCCGCGGCGGCCGCATTTTTGATGGAGGCGAAAATGCTAGAGCCCCGTGTACTTTGATTTAGGTGCACGTTAAAGAACCCCTGGGGCTCAAAATATCCGGAGCACCTCACTACGGCGTTTCTCATAATCACATCGTGGTTTTGAGACGTTAAACCCCAACAATTATTATTATTACATGTTAAGCTGTAGGCTACACAAACAACTATGCAAACATGGATAAAGCTGCAGAGTACATCCAGTTCCATCGGTTCCCGTGTGCAATCGGCGTCGACACCGGCCTTGCTCGTAGTGCACCGACCGCCAATGACGGACTTCGTTCTGTCAGGCTACGTGAAATTCACAGACTGAAGATTACCATAGCTGTTAAAATATTAGGAACGGCGAAGCATCGAAAAAAAGAACGGTAACAGGAGTCTGCAAGTACAACAAAGGAAAGTGTGCGATCGGCGAAGCATCGCGTAAAAAAAGACGAAAAGTGAACAGGAGACGTACGCTCTGCTTTCTTAAATAGCGAGTTTTAGTATAGCGGATAACAGCAAACGCAAGGATTTAGCGTTAGCGTTAGCGTTGCGTGCTCCTAACTGCGCATGAGCAGAACGTAAACGTAGCCCGAGCTCTTACGTATGAACGCTATTTCTGGAATATAGCGTTCAACGCTAACGCAAGCAAGAGATGCCGTACGTATGGCAAGATGGCGGTGCCTGTTGAAGCGAGAGCCGTCCACTTCGAATCTTTGTAGCCGTCGTCCTGCATTATTAAACTTATTTATTCCCTAATAATGTTGGTATTTGATTTAGATTTGAGTAATGAGGCTTCGCCAGCCGTGTACCGCCGATAAAATAGCTCCGTTTTTTAGATACAAAGTGGATTTGCGCTGCAGAAGGCTTAGCAAGATTTGTTTGCAAGGTTCGCTCATGTTTTCTGTAGCAGCGCAGAGATGGCGACGCTGTCTTTAGTCGCCTCTTTCCAAGATACGGCCACAAGTCAAGCAGATACATGCCAGGCTTCGTTTCCCTTCATGCCTTTCGCGGCAGTGCATGAATGTGACGCGTGATGCGTCCCAGCTTAAAAAGGCCAGGTAATAGGGGTCTTCTCGAACGCGGCATGTCGACAGAAACCAATGTGTCAGAACTCAACACTTTTGCAAACGCGACATGGAGACGCAACAGTGGTGACTTTGGATCAGCTCGACATGGTGGCGCTTTTGTGGATTCTACAGTGCATTTAGTGTTTTTATGTCTAGATGGTGCCGTATGTGCTTGCGTTAGCGTTAGCGGGAATGCCTTCCGCTGTACTAAAAGACCACCAGTTGACACGCAGCGCGTTCCGTTTTAGCGTTAGCGTTGAGACGCACGCTAACGCTAACGTAAGCGTTTCCCGCTATACTAAAACTCGCTAATCTTAGGAGATAATGTTAACGTGCAGACCGAATACCAAAGCATTGGAAAAAAATTCGGCAGATCCCACGTACCGTGGGAGTCGATGTTATGCGAAGCATGCGGCGGGAAGGTGACTGTGGCGTAATTGTTTCTATTAACTGAACGAAACGTTACAAAATGACGCTAAAGATTAGTATAAATTTTATACGCACACATATATGTTGAAGAGCCGCATATGTGTTATATAACCAGTTGTTTACAGTTGGGTAACGCTGCCAACGGCAACGTGGGTATTACCAACACCAGAAGAGGTAAGCTGATATGTGTTCCTTATACTTGTCCCTTATGATGGAGAACTCACGCACGTTTCACGAAGCCGTGTTCACGTGTGGAAGAAGTTCTTGACAGTTATTGAACAAGGTCAACACCACCGTGATCAGTGAGCACCAGCAGCTGGTCATGACTTGTTATCGTTCCGGTCGTGATAGCGGCTACGAGGGGTCCATGTGTAGTGAAGTATGAGGTATAGTACAGCTGTGGGAAATTGTGAATGCCTCGGTCATTTCGTCGACAAATTGTCTGACAGTGCTACGTAGACCAATTTCAGTGGATGGCGCTTTTCGTATTCGTAGACTACCTGGGCGTATGTGGCCTACGTAGCCTAGTTTACAAAGCGGCTGTCAATCAATCTGGCATCATCCTCGGTCAGCATGAGGCCATCGCCCAGCCTCGTAAGAAATGAAGAGGACACAGCGTCGTTCTGGCGGACTAAGTGCACTTTACGGTGCAATGATGTGAATATGATACGTAACTTTTGTTAATGTATTCTTCCGGGGTCGAGCAATGCTTCAATATAGCTTGCTGAATCACAGGGATAGAAATGCAATGTTTATTAGACTACTATAAAAGTGGAGCCAACATTGGAACCACCGACGTTAATCTGATATGACGCCTGTATCGTAGGAGTACACGTCGTAGGAGTATCATGTAGTGTTTATTGCTTTCTTGCAAAATTACATAGCCAGCACCACAACCACCATTGTCGTTGCACCATTGTACGCCTGCATAGGCTGTTTTTCCAAACCAGTTTATAGACCTGGCGTGGCTCTGAGGTAGAATACCTGATTGCCACGCAGAATGCTTCTGTTCGATTCCTGCTGGGAACCTAATTTTCATTCTTTCCATTCGCCGGGTCAACGATGCCGGGGTCAGTTTTTTCTTAACGCTCTCGCATTTAAGTTACCAATGTCTGTTCATGCCGTTCCTGGGTAGATACAAACTGTCAATCACCTGTGGCGCATACCCGTACATCGCGGCCCGTGGTAAACGGGTATGTGCCACACGTGTCTGGAGGAAAGGGTTTGACGACGTACGCGACAGGATTTTCAAATTGTTCATGTAGTGACACGACAGTGATATTCGTCAAATCCTCTTGCCCTCCCATGCCAAGTTTGGTCTACACCAAGCTAAGGGGGTGATCATGAGAACACCCAGACCTAGGCGGCTAGATAGATAGATAGATAGATAGATAGATAGATAGATAGATAGATAGATACTCTCAAAGTGCCGAAGGTTCGCTAAGAAATGCTTCGCATTTAAAATGGAAAGGGTGCTACTGATGTCTAGCTCCACATCGTAGCTTATCGCGTTAAGTTTCGTCTGCGGGGCGCTCCTTCAATGCAATTTTCACTCGTTGTCTCCTTTATATATTCCGTCATATTGTGCACGTGACCTGCTTCGTGCAATCGGTGACCCTTCTCTAAAGCAGACGCGCGTAAACACTCACGCTAGCTGATCAAGCCCTTAAAACCACAACGCAAAATAATTGGCAGCGCTATGGGTGCACTTACTCTGTCAGGACTCGCCCTCCCGCCAAAAGCCCTCCAGACAACAGTGACGAACAGCGAGTTCGGCAGTTAAAATGCAAAGATGCTTATTTTACAACGTGTCGCCAATCAGGCCTGCCTCATTTCCAGTCCCGACAGGGATGAGACATCATGCTGCTTCTGGTCCGCCTCCGAACGAAAACAAACGCCTAAAAGGACAGCGCCCCACAAAGAACCCAACTCGTTTGATTTTCCGACTGTGCTCCTCGCTGGGAAGATAGGAAAGGAAACGTCACATCCTTTCTAGGTGACTTGGCGACCATTAAACGCGCCCACGACCGCGAACTACTGCGCTGGAGTGTCCCAGAAGCCCGGCTACGGGCGCTAGCTGTTAGCTCAACTCATGTTCGACAGTCGAACGCTACGTGCATTGTTCAAGAGAACACTGTTGCTGCCGCTTTTATTTGCCTTGGACGCCAAACAGCAAACGCAATAGCGTACAGATTCGGATTGCTCAACAAGAAACGCCGCCGCTTCTCTTCGAATACGGTCCCCAACGTAATAGAGCCTACTCTGTGTCGTCTGCTTCACATGTCAGCGCTCTCCCGCACAGCGCTTGCGGCGCTGTGCGGGTGAGGCGCTGCTGGCGCCTTACGACGGCCGCCCGGTGCCTATAAGGAAGGGCCGTTTGGCGTCATTCGAAGCCCTCGTGTGAAGTGCGAAGCAGCTGCGACTTAATCTTTACTGGGAACGCGTGGAAGGGTGTTCCCATTGTTCTCACGCGCCTTGTCATCCAGCATGCGGTTTTGATGCTTTTTTCGTGGTTTTCTTTGTTGAAACGAATACTGAGCTCTATTCTATACGCCTGATTGCAAAGAAAGATATGCCGTTTGCCTGTAAAGGACCCATAAACCACCCAGACGTTGAAATTCAGTTGTGGCGTTGCAGTTGTGCACAAGTCTACAGCGAACGCGTTTTAACACCAAAGTGTGTTATGCCGAGGTCCAGCAAGATTTTCATGACGTATTTCCGTCAAGGAAATACGTCAGCAAAATGAACGCCATCAAATTACAAAGAAAAAGAACTATAAGAAAAGAGTTCCGTTGACAGGAGTCGAACCCACGACCTCTCGGTCCGCGATGATGGCTGGCGGGCGTTTAGCCCACTGAGCTACCGCCAAACACATCATGGAGGCTAAATGAACGCGCCTTTTATCTTTCACAATTTCTTCTCGCAGTACTCTTGCATGGATGGATGGATGAACGCTTTGAGCGACCCTTTATAACGGGGTGGTGACTTGTGTGCCCACCAGGCTCGAAAAAGACAAAAAAAAAGGGGCCGTTGCTGCGACCGTCCCATTCGGCGCGTTTCCAATAGAAACGTAATTTTGTTTAAGGGGGGCCCTATACCACCCAGAAGTCAAAATTTAGTTGTGGCGTTGCAGTTGTGCACAAGTCTACAGCGAACGCTAGCGGAGTTGCACCACTGACCTCCATTAAAAAGGCTGGACGGCGCATCCCCGCTCTGCGAGGCGGGCGCTTGTGAAGCCACCGGAAGGTCCCCTTTTTGTCCCGGAAGCCGGCGTCTTCTGTGCGTCTTAGTCGCGCAATTCAAATATTCTCGGGTGGCAGCTGTTGTTATGATCGCTTTTATTTTTTATTTTTTCAAACTCTGCGATTATGCGTCGCTTTAGACGCCGACGAACGCTACACGAAAGATGACAGACGCCGTGCCGACACCGTCCGAATACGGCGGAGTGCTGCAACGTACAAAATGCGTAAAAAGTAATGCAACTTTGAGGTATTTACGCGTGAAATGTCTTCCCTGGCGACTTTTCCGGTCGATTCGTACAGTTTACTGCGCTACAAGCAAGTATTTTTTTAAAAAAAGAAGAGAAAAGCTCTTTTCCGGGACAAAAACGGCGGCTTCCGGTGGCTTCACGCCCGCGTGCTCGATGCGCCATCCAGCTCCTCCTAGTGGAGATCAGTGAGTTGCACGCGCTTTCTCG
This sequence comes from Rhipicephalus sanguineus, assembly GCF_013339695.2. Taxonomy (NCBI): domain Eukaryota; kingdom Metazoa; phylum Arthropoda; class Arachnida; order Ixodida; family Ixodidae; genus Rhipicephalus; species Rhipicephalus sanguineus. The sequence goes on along the minus strand of NC_051177.1, from coordinate 126,363,042 downwards.
TTTCGCTCTTTCCTTCGCTATGCTGCGTTCATCAGCTCGTCTGTCCACCTCTCCGAGTGCCTTGCCTCAGGGTCCGAGGTAGAAACGCAGGATGCGCGCGCATTTGCTAGCAGAAAACACGCTTTTCTTCACCCACTGAGAGCGTCTCTTGCTCGCGCTGTCACCTAATCATACATGTTACGTCATCACGGCTGTTGTCGATTGAGAAAAGACACAGAGAGGAGTAAGCGAGCGTCTGTTGGTGGTTTAGGGGCCCTTTAACACATCGTGAGGTGGTGGCTTCAGCGCAAGCCTCGCTCATAGCATCCATCATTATCGAAAAATAGCTCTCCGATGCTCGCCCGGCGGTATATGTACCCGGCGGTCGCACCGCGTTCCCTGCTCCCCCTGTGAGAAATAACTGCCAGGATACAGGGAAGACACAACGCGCGTAGCGTTTCTCTTCGCGTTTCACGCCGGTTTGGAGGAGTGCATACCGAGTATCAGTGTTTATTATGTGTTTGTTGATGCCGTATTTGGGATTCACCATATGCGGTGTCCACGTATATGTTAAGAACTTCAGCTACCGCAAGGGTTAAATCATGATCATGGCCGTTAGTTGTCGGTACGGAGATGTGCCACTACGCGTCAACCTGAGTGCGTCCACATCAAGCGGTGCTACATCTGCCAAACAGCAATAGACATTATACAAGCTCTGATATACCAATGCACTAAAGCAATCAACTACTTCTGTGACGACACGTTTCACTTTCGTGTTATACGGTTATACCGATTCCTATGACAGGCGGATCAGCCATCTTTTTAGGGGCGAAGCTCCTTAAAGCGGCACCTGTTCGTCCCTCGTAGTGCGTAACCAGTCGTAACGCTAGTACCAGATCTTGACCTCCACGGTGGTGCCGGTGAAAGATTTCTCCTGTGCGTTGTTGAAAAATAAAAAATTCGCAGCGTGCGCGTTAACTAAAAGCCGAATTCTTCTGTCTCTGATTCCCCATTAGCAGCCATTGGCATGTTCCAGTAGGAAACGTTAGTAGAAGTGTAAGTGTTAGCTAAAAGCCGACTTCATCTGTCTCTCATTCCCATTAGCAGCCATTGTTTACCTCCAAGGTAGTGCCTGGTGAGATTTCTCCTGTGCGTGATTAAACAATAAAAATTTTGTTCAAAACGCCGTTGATTGATGAAATAAACCAACGAAAGACGCCAGATGTTTTCTAAAAGAAAACCGAAAAGAGGCCACATGTATCTCAAGCAAAACGAAAAGACGCCAGCTGCTTAACGAAAGTCGCCAGATGCTTTCTAAAGCAATGGTTTTCTAAACAATGAAAATTCACAGCGTACATGTAAAATTAAAGTGAGCTGCAAGTCGTCATAACTCTCATCGAACCTTTAGTATAAACGCGCCCGATCTCACGTCGGTGATGATGTACTGGGCAGAATTCACGGAAGATTCACGGTTTACCGATGAACCTCCGCAGCTTCGCCCACTCATCATCATTCACTCCGTGGATATGCTGTGATTTTTCTGTTCGTCTGTCCGCCTATCAGAATGCCCTTTCTCAGCGTCCGAGGTGAAAACACAAAGAACGCGCGCATCTGCTAGCAGAGGAACACGCAAGCGCGAGCGTCTATGGGTGGTTTAAAGGCCTTGCGTGTCGTTTTACGGGCGAAGCTCCTTAGGGTGTGGGTCGCTCCCTCCTCTGTAGTAGTAGTATGTAGCCACTTCGCCCGATCGGCAACGGGCAAGCGCCGATCGGTAAAGTCCACCCCCCCTCTCTCTTTCGCCTCGCGACGCCGACGCTCCGCGCACGCTGCGTTGCAGATGCGTGCTCTAGAAATGGCTCTAGTCCCCCCCACCCCCCCCCACCCAGCTCTCTCGCCTCGCGAGGCCGACGCAGGCAGCGTCTGCTAGCGAGTTTCTTGATCGAAAAAACCGACTGCTCGCGCTGCACAACCGTTCACTGACCACCCCGTATATATAGGCACTGGATTTTGACCTCCAAGGTAGTACCTGAGTGAGATTTCTCTTGTGCGTGATTCAACAATAAAAATTCACAGCGTACATGTAAAACTAAAGTGAGCTGCAAGTCGCCATGACTCTCATCGACCCTTTAATATACACGCGCCCGATCTCACGTCGTTGATGATGTACTGGGCAGAATTCATGGAAGATTCACATATGGCGCGTGTCATTGGTGGACGGCAATCGTTCGATTTAGTGCGGCGACGTACGCTAGGGGGACAGTTGTAATAAAATCCGCTCGCTGTTGGCACGCTTTCACTTTCGCTCGGAGTATTCACGGTTTACCGATGATTTCCTCCGGAGCTTCGCCCCACTGATCATCATTCACCCCATGGATATGCTGTGCATTTTATGTGTTCTTTTTTTCTAATGAGAAACTTTTTGTGGGCAGTTCTTTTTGCCAGACAGCTCGTGATGTGTGCACGAGATGGCAGGTGATCAACAAACTCTCGCATGCTACCTAAAGGCATCAATTCTGCCGGGAGTACGCCCTTGGTGTGAAAGAACGAAAGAAGGAAAAGATAATTTTTAATATTTGGGGTTTCACGTCCCAAAACTACGATATGATTATGAGGCACGCCGTAGTGGACCTCCTGGTGTCTTTAACGTGAGCCTAAGTCGAAGCACACGGGCCTGAAACATTTTGGCCTCGTCTGCACTCCGTGGCCCCCTTAAAGGAGTCCTGACACAAAAATTTTCGCCCCGCGCTTTTTTGCTGCAATGTGTTGCTGGGGACCTGTTAGTCATAACACGGCACTTGTTTGCTGCAGCGCCTGACAGATAATTAATTACAAGCTCCTCATTACCGACACAGCCTCAGTTTCGGTTTGACAGAGCTCCAAAAACGACAAGCCGCCGGGTGCAACTATCACCACCTAGCGAGTGACACGCTCGGTCACGTGAGCACACAGAACAGTGACGCATTTCCGCGCGGTCTGTCGTCGTCAGGCTCATTGTCGTCTGATGGCGACGTTTTCTTACGGCGGGAATGGAAGGAATTTTGGACGTGGCGAATCACTTCAGGTTTGACCCGCTGGCGAGGAGCGATTCGTCGGGAAGCGCGTCAAAACAGAAATGGCGGCTACGACGTCATCATAACCTGTACCGGCTGCAACGATTACGTAGGGGATGTAGGAGGGTCACCTCGGGTCACCTCCGAGGGTGTCAATGCACCAGGTGCGGCCAATAATGCTGGATCGCGCTCGCGAACTTCAAAATTCATATAAAATACCTTCCAAGCTTTATTCGCTGTCGATATTTTGCAGATGGTACACGCACGTACACGGGAATCGATCCAGCAGGCTATCTCGGCCGCGAAATTTTGTGTCAGTACCCCTTTAATGTTCACCGCAAGGGGGCCACGGAGTGCAGACGTGTATCTCCTCGGTTCCGTGATTTTCCTACGTTCTCTAGTGGATTTTCGAATGTTCTGTGAAATCTGTCTCACCAGTTATCGACGGAAGTTGCGAGGACCTTCCGTATACCACAGTTCTCCATTTGGGCCCTTTTTCTGGCCATCTTTCGGTGTTCTGTGCCACCACGTCGGTGGCAAAGAGAAGCCTAAATCGAACACACACGACACCATTGCCCGGCCGCTGAGGCGGTAGGGCGGGCTAGGCCTGACGTGTCGTGGGAATTTTTCGGAGACCCCCGCTTTCCGTCGGCAACGTAGCAGGCCTACTTCACTGTAAAATGGAAGTCGTACTAGTTGAAGGAGAGGAGTTGTAGCCGGACGAGTTCAGCGAGGGCTCGGTATGGTGTGAAATCAGAAGACACAGCAAGAAGCAGCAGCAAGGTCAGCAGTAGACGGCTGCCACGTTCCCTACGGAGACCTCAACGGCTGCCGGCATGGCAGCGAAGTACAATACGAAGACAGCCCGCCAAGTGCGTCAGATAGCCAGGGCCAGCCGGACGCCAGATCTACCCACGGAGGACTACAAAGTCGTCGTGCGCCTCCGAGGCGGCTTCAATGTCTCCGACTACAAGATGGACCGAATCTACAATTTCCTGCGCAGCGCGGTGGAGATAGGTTGCGAAGCAGCCGTAGAGGACAGCATCTGCCTCAACTTCAAAAAAAAAAAAACATCGTGGTGCTGAGCACACCGCCGGAAGACCGAGCCAAGTGACACGGAGCCATCAGCGAACTCCGCATTGGAGAACGAGAGTTCGAGGCGAGCGCCTACAGATCCGCCCCGATAAACACCTCTAAGGGGCTCGTCAGAGGCATTTCTAATGACGACAGCCCCGAGAACATCGTCAAGAGCTTGGTCCCGCTGCGCAATCCCGCCGTACTGCACGCCAAACGCATGGGAAACACAGACAACGTGACCGTACTTTTCCGTGGTGTCTACGTGCCGAGATAGGTGTACTATTGGGCGATGCTCGTCAGATGCAGCCTATACAGGAAGCATATCGACGTGCGTTATGAGTGCGGCAGGCTGGGACACAGAGCCGACGTGTGCCCCAATCCAAACAGCAAGAAGTGCCGTGGGTGCGGCTACAGTAACCCACCACAGGAACATCTGTGCGATCTGAAGTGTCAACTATGTGTCAAGGGTCACCTCACGGGAGACCGCAAGTGCAAGGCTAAATACAAGATCCATTATCTGGTTAAGCGGCATCGATGGGAACGAAGAACACGAGAAGAAGGAGCCGCCGTCGAAGCCTACGGTAACGGCTACAACAGCAGCAGTACCGCGAACTACGCCTCGCAAGACCGACAGCCAGCAGCAGCAGCAGCAGCAGCAGCAGCAGCAGCAGCAGCAGCAGCAGCAGCAGCAGCAGCAGCAGCAGCAGCAGCAGCAGCAGCATCAGCAGCAGCAGCAGCAGCAGCAGCAGCAGCAGCAGCAGCAGCAGCTCGAACGAGCTATACAGCAGCGCTTAGGGCCTTTAGAGCGTACAATTAATGAGTTAAGACGCGAAAACGCGCTTCTTAGAGAGGAAATATCCGAATTGAAAGTCGGAGCGGCACAACGGCAGCAACATAAACAGCAGAAACGACAGGAGCTGTCATTAGAGCCACAACCTCTTCCGCCACAGCCCGTGCCGGTCGAGGTGAATACGGCGGACGACAGCTCGGTGGAGACAGCGGACGAACGCGACGACCACCCGGTATCTTCCAAGAGGGCCGCGTTAGACCCCGAAAGACCCACAACAGAACCGCGTAGCACTTCCTACGAAAGGCTAAAGAAGCGCATTGCAAATATTGAGACAAGCCTAGACGAGCGTTTCGTGAGCCAGACGGAACAAATTAACAAAATGTTTACCGTGGTCAACAACTCGGTGGCCAAGCTTGCGGAGCAAATGACTCAAGTGATTGGGGCGCTCACGACGCGAATGGACGACTTCGAAGCGAGGCCCCCGCCCCTTGCGGGCAGGCCGTTGCGGGCAACCGGGAAACCATACGCGAGACCGCAGCAGCAGCAGCAGCAGCGAACCCCGCTAACAGACGGAGAAACGCAGCACCAACAGCCGAGTCTATCGGGCGACGGGCTACATTAACACACACGCATCACGATGGCTATACACGACAAAATAAACACACACACACGCACTAGACAACATCCTTAACAGTACACGATCTGACAGTGGAACTGCTGTTGCTACAGAAGGAAGCGGGGCAATCTCCAGCAATTTGTATGCAACTGCGAGAGAAAGCCGGACGTGATCCTGTTACAGGAGATAAATAACCCGGTCGAACTCGCGGGCTACAAAGCCATAGATGCGGCCGCGTCTAGCGAGGGGCAGATGCAGAGACGACGCCGAGTTGCGTCGACCGGCGTTATGGCGACGTTGCCGGCCGCCGCGGTGCTCGTTCGTCGCAGCCTAACAGTGGCGCAGCGTGATCTTCAAGGGGTGAAGATACCGCACGTGTTTGTGGAGCTAATTCCGATGAGGGGTGAAGGGCTATTCGTATTGAACGTATACAGCAAGCCGTCGCTGCAGCACAGATTCCGGGAGCTGTTCCGCAAGGCACGTGCGCTCGCCGGCGATGGGCCGCTGCTCGTCGCGGGAGACTTCAACGCGCCGCACGCGGCCTGGGGATACGCACGAGAAACACCCAAGGGAGGCGCCTGCGGGAAGACTCGGCAGACCAGCGACTCGAACTCATCGCGAACCCTGCCGATCCCACGCGCAGGGGCAACAGCGCATGCGTTGACACGCTACCGGACCTTGCGTTCGTGGCGAACATAGGCAACGCGCAGTGGCACAACTTGCAGGAGGAGCTCGGAAGCGACCATTCCATAATAGAGATTCATATAAACACGGGGCAGCATACTAGGGGGTGCCACTTCGAGAGCGAAGGCAAAGCCAGGGGATGTAGGCTCCGTCTCGTGGGATGGGACGCATTTAGCAAGACACGCAAAGAACGCGAGCGAGGCGACCGGCCAATAACGAACATTGACGAATGGACCGAGACGCTCAGGGCAGACGTGGACGCGGCAACGCACGAGGTCCCTTTCGAGGCCAACCTTCAAGTGATCGATAGCAGGCTCCTGCGCATGTTGGAGGCCAAGCAGGCTTTGCTGAAGAGATGGAAGCGTCAAAGGCACAATAGGACGCTACGCAGGCGCATAGCCAAACTGGACAGGGACACAGAAGAGCACGCCTTCCAGGTATGCCACGCGCAATGGCCTCGAGACTCAGATGCGTGGTGCGAGCGGTTGGCCCCTCTTCCGGCACCTTCGGCACCTTCTGGATCCGAAGGAAACCGAGACCGCTCAGGGGCACAAGATTCGCAGACTCGTACGCGACTTTGGGCGCACGCCAGATGAATTTCTTGAGGCCGTGCGCGAGCGTTACTTTAGAACGGGAGAAAGATTACAGCCACGGCCGCTACATAAAAAACACCTGTTTTTTTATGTAGCTTCCGTGTTACAGCACGCAATGTACGATGGAGACGACAACGAGAAGCTAGACGCGGTGCTTAGTGAAGCAGAAATCAGGGCAGTCCTAAGCAGTCTCAATACCAGGTCGGCTCCTGGCCCGGATCGGGTGACCAACAAGACTCTACGCAACCTGGACGACGAGTCAATTACGCGACCTACGTTAACGAGTGCTGGCGAGAGGGCTCCCTCCCCAATGCATGGAAAAGGGCCCGCGTGGTCATGATTCCCAAACCGGGTAAGCAGGTGACGATCGATAACCTAAGACCAATCTCGTTCACGTCCTGCGTGGGCAAAATCATGGAACGCGCTGTCCTGACTCGCGTGATTGATTACCTTGAAGACGCCGACGTCTTCCCCCCACGATGTTGGGATTTCGTCGCAACCTTTCCGCGCAGGACGTGATGCTGCAGCTCAAACACGAGATCGTAGACGACACTTCTCGTTTCACCAAGGCGATTCTCGGCCTCGATCTGAAAAAGGCTTTTTACAGTGTCGTGCACGCGGCGATTATAGACCGTGTCCGATCGCTGGGGTTAGGCCAAAGAATTTATAACTATATAGGCGATTTCCTCACGGGCAGCCGTGCGAGCGTCGTCGTCGGCAATGCGGAATCAGCGGAATTCGAGACGGGCCCGATGGATACGCCGCAGGGCTCTGTCGTGTCGCCCATGTTAATTAATCTCGTCCTTCTTGGGCTTCCGGAAAAAACTAGCTACAATAGAGGGGCTGCATCACGGCCTCTGCGCGGACGAGATCACCCTCTGGGTCCCCGGAGGAGGATGCGACAGCAACGTAGAACGAACGCTTCAGACAGGGGCGTAGCCAGAAATTTTTTTCGGGGGGGGGGGGGGGGTTCGAACCCCCCCCCCCCTCTGGCTACGCTCCTGGCTTCAGATGGGCGTGGACGCGGTCCAGGAGTTCTTGCGAGGCACGGGCCTCGAATGTTCGGCAGCCAAGTTCGAGCTATTGCTCCACAGGCCCACGAGCAGGGGCTGCAAAATCCTGCTTCCCGGCGGGGGGAGATCAGACATTAGAGTAGTAACGGCGGCCGGCGTTCCCATACCGAGTGTAGAGCACATAAGGATGTTGGGACTACACCTGCAGGCCAACGGTCACAACGGTGAGATAGCACGAAGTCTAAGACGCTCAGCAGAAGACACGGTTCGACTACTCCACCGCATAACGAACAGACGCAGCGTCATGCGGGAAAGCTACGCGATCCGTCTCGTACAGGCGTACGCGATCAGTCGCATAACGTTCATAGCCCCTTATCTAAAGTGGCTGGCGTCTGAACGAAACAAGATCGACTGCATATACGCAAAGCGTTCAAGAGGGCGGTCGGCTTCCCTGTCAATGCGAGCACGGGCACGTTCTTCGAGCTGGGCCTGCACAACAACCTGGGCGAACTGATCGAGGCGCAGAACATCGCACAATACGAGGGACTGTCCAAGTCCAAGACGGGCAGGCGCATCCTCGAGTCACTCGGCATAACATACCACACACAATGCGGGGAGAGGGTGATGGTTCCGATCACGGTCCGTGGCCGTCTCACCGTCCCGGCCCTCCCCAAGAACAGGCACCCAACGCACCACGTCGGGCGCCGCAACAGAAGAGCGAGCGACCTGCAAAGAGTGTATGGCAACAGCGAGGAGGCGATGTACGTGGACGCCGCGCGATACACAGAGGGAAGGTGTGCTCACGCGATCGCAGTTGTGAATCACACGGGCAAATGCATCGCGAGCGCCACGGCGCGTACGGAACACATAGCGGCGGCCGAAGAGGCGGCGATCGCTCTAGCACTGGTCGCGGCACCGGAAGCTGCGGTCGAGTTCAGCGACTCGCAGGCTGCCGTCCGTGGCTGCGCACGCGGCCGCATCTCGTGGCAGGTGGCCCACATAATTAAAACTCGCTATGGCAGCAGGGACGGCGGCGACCTTCGAGGAGCGATGGCCTCGACATCACCGTCCTCGCATTTCAAAACCGAAAATGCGACGGTCTTCCTCCTGTGGACCCCGGCGCACACCAGCGTCCCGCTTGCAGGCAACCAGGCGGCCCACACCGCGGCTCGAGGTCACACTCACCGAGCCGCGGCCGATTCGGTGGCCGCCTCCACCTCCGAAAGTGTGAGAACACAACAACAGCAACGGGAAAAGTTGTGAGGCGATCGCCTGACCACATTCAGCGACATCACACAACATTACAGGCTCAACAGACGCAAATACCCTCCACCACACGGCAAATTAAACAAACGACAGGCCGTAACTTGTAGATTACTACAAACAGACACTTACCCCAGCCCGGCGATTCTACACATCTGTTATCCGAGCATATACTCGACGGACGCGTGTACAGCGTGCGCGGAAAGAGCCACACTGATGCACATGCTTTGGGAATGTGCCGGGAGAGCTAATGTCGCTGCCGCCGCTCACTTCGCGACGCATGTTAGGCAGGGACGAACTGCTCCCACCGCGCGAGGACACGGGCCAACCGCCGCCGCGGCTGTGGTCACCGCTGTGGATCGACTGCGTCGGCGTCGCTGACGCTGGGAGGCGGCATTCACCAGCGACATGCTGACCGACAAACTTTAGGCCGTCCGGCAAGCCGAAAACACCGCCCGGGTCCAAGGGCTTCAATCTGTCACCTGACGCATTCATCCTCGACAGAGAGTGGGACGGGAGAGGGGTTAATCCCCTCTTTCCCCCGCCTCGCCTGGACTTTTATTAAAGTTTATTCATTCATTCATTTCATCGAAAATGCAGCCGCCCCGGCCGGGATTCGATCCCGCGACCTTCAAGTAAAAAAGGAAAGACATGTGCCATGTTTCAAAACACCGTCATAATCATCACAAAGTTACAACTTCGTTTTCTCACCTGCGTGATGTGAGCAATCTTAATGAGCAACCCTGGAGTTAGCTGCCTAAAATGATGAAAACCAAGTCCCTCTAAATCCACGATAGCAGCCACTCCACTGATTTGTGCGGCGTCTTCATAGAAACTGCTGCTCGCCAAAGCCAGTGCGCCTCTAATGAAATCGTCAAACGAGGGTTCCAGGCACCTGAAAGGCAATGAAAGCCAAATTGAACTATTCTTATTCGCCAGACCAGTTATTTCTATACATACTTCAAGAGAAGAAATAAGAAAGATAATATTTTCGACAGCCGCGAATTAGTCGGTTACTCTTAAAAAAAACAAAAAGAAAACACGTTTCTCTTTCCTTGCAAGCAACAGTTACTCACTGACAGGAGAAACGAACAGTTTTTTAAAGCGAAGCTTGTGCTGACTGGTCAGTCAAGCTGGTGATGGTAGTGTTCCAAAAAAAGAAACCCTCCTCGCCCACAGCTGGCGCGCACCAAAGAAATAACAAGTAAATAAATTTTCTTTCCGGAGCTGGGGCTTCAACCCGGGGCCCACCGGTCCGAAAGCGAGTGCCTTGATCTCTAAGCCACGCAGCCTTGTTTCTTTTCTCTTTTTTTCATTCTTTTTCTTGTCTTTTTATTGCGATAGCAATTATATGGACAGTCTCGGCTGGTTTTTGCCGCCGCCGTCATGCACCGTATATGTATAAGTATGTATATATATATATATAAAACTCCCAAAGAAAAATAATTCAGAGATATGCTTCCGAGGCGCGGAATCGAACCAGCGACCGCTCGCTCCGCAGCGCATGGCGCTTACCACAACGCCATAAAGCGCAGATCTTACAGGTAGCTAACGGCGAGCGTTATATAGACACCCTTTACCGCTGGCAGGACTCAGAGACGGCAAGCGCGTATAAGCGTTCTCTCATTCTAGCGAGATGGCGCGAGGAGGGCAACGGGCGCATTTAAATGTCGTCGGGCAGCTCGCTCGCTTCTAATATTTGCGCAGGGCTTTATCAGCGAAACTGAACTCTTTCTTTTATTTAACTTATGCCGTAGGACATACTGGCGCCAATAAAAAAAAAGAGAACCTTGCCCATCTGCTGTCCGCTCCTGCGGTAGTTGCTGCCGGGGGGCAGATCTTTCTGCAGCGTAGCAGCGCGTCCATCACGGGCCACCTTTCTTGCTATCGCATTGTATATATGATATTGCTTCGCCCTTGCGCGAAACTGTAACTTCTTTGTCTTTTAATCGGAGACTTCGACACGTCATGGTTTACATGGTGTAAAACATGTCAGCCACACTGCGGCTGATATAGACTAAATTTTTGGAAGGACGCCAACACACCAAGTGCAGAAATCCACTAGGGCGTACCACCGAACGCATGGTGCACCTCTCTCAGAGGCAAAACGCTTTCAATGAAGTGTTCCCGTGCAGAATGGACGACAGGGTCAGCATGCTCAAATTGCCATTCTACACTCCGTTTCATATATCAGGTGCAACGCTGTGGAAGCTATGCAAGAAGTTCGATCAGCAAAACGTATAACTCCGAGCCTCTCGTGTTTGATATGTGTCGTTCTAAACGCTCGCACGAGCCTTCGCGCGACGTGTCGCGCCGGCACGCACATTAAACACCAAAATAAAGAAAACAACAAGACGTTAAGCGATCCAGCCCTATGAAAGCAGCCGTATACCAGGGTATGTTTATTCCTGAGGCATGAAACATCTTTATTTAGTACTCAGCCGAAGAGCGAAAAGGAAAAGGAAAGAGCGAATTCTGGGTGGTAAAAAAACTCAACTATTTCTTAATGCGAACGCATCTGCTGCAAGAAGTCTCGGTAGCCTCGACAGCGTTGCATATGCTGTGTGAAACGGAGTATAATTTTCCACAAAGCGTGGAGTCCCAGGAGCATAATAAGTTCTTACGCGCCCGTGCTTGCCCAATGTGGGCTGAACTGAAGCATTCGGATGCGTTTACCGCCGATGCAAAGAACAATTGGGAAGCAGTACACTTGCTGTGGGCGCTTCATTAAAACATTTCCTGTTGGCGGACTAAAAGCGGTCTGCTAGACAGCGCGTAATCTCGATACCAGGAATTGCACGCTTCAGAAAAATTCCGACTTCGAGAAAATTGAATCCTAAACCACGTTTCCATGGTCGGGCGATGGTCCTTTCGTTCGGCCGTTCTACATTGTGACTAACGCTGGAAAGGAGACGAAAGACGCCATGCCGATTCTGTCCGAAAACAGCGTTATGGGTAGGCTCTTATCTAAAAGAAAGAAAGAAAGAAAGAAAGAAAGAAAGAAAGAAAGAAAGAAAGAAAGAAAGAAAGAAAGAAAGAAAGAAAGAAAGAAAGAAAGAAAGAAAGAAAGAAAAGCAGTAGGTTTGGCATGCCCACGACAAGCTTCGCTTGCCCCCATTTCTCCCACAGGGAAAGGGCTCCCGATTTTTTTTTATTTTCTTTCCAACATATTACTACCACCTTCGTGACGTGGAAAGGTCGATGAGGTATCCTGGTATATTTATTTATTTAGCAATCAAACGAGAAAAGAACGGGGTGATTGCCAGGTTCACTGAACGTGTATACTTTACAGTTCAGGACAATTCCTCTCCATACGAAGCATTTTTTTCTGAACGTAGCCCGGCTTTTTCTGCCACCTGCCCAGCGTTTTCTGTTGAAGAGCTGGATTAATCAAACGTCTAGATATATTGATTGATTGGTCACTGATTGGTTTGTAACATTACTTTAATCACAATGAACCAAGTTTGTCAGAGTACGTTAATTACTGACCTCGGCAAATAATCATGCATCTAGTCCGCAACGCAAGTCCTCTTTGAAACGAAAGCATGGTAAATGAAAAATTCTTGAACACGGGTTGTCGCTGGAGCCAACGTTTCGACAAGTGGTCTTGTCAGCGACACCTCGTGTTCAAGAATTTTTCATCTCTCCAAGCTTCCGTCTTTCCCTGAACTTCAAACATTGCGAATGTTTCATAGCGCCCGAAGTGACCACGAAACGGTGAACAATTGCTTATTGCTCGGCACGTCACTTGTGGGCTTCGTGGACAAAGCACCGGCACGCTGCCAACATTTCTCTTCGTGTTACCGGCGCGGAAGTCACGTGACAGAAGTTGAGGTCTCGGGGCGCGCTCGTTCGCAGGCTCGCGGCTCTCGCTGGCCGACGGAGAGGTGTGCGCGGGAGAGGAGAACAAAACGGCACTGCGCATGTCCGTTGCTATGACGACGGACGTGCGAGGAGTAAGATGATGAAATTGACGCTGGCTGAGCTTCAAGGTCAAGCGCTAGCACAAAGTCGTTTTCTGGGCTTATAACAGGAGGCGCAGAGCTCTTGCTCTAAAACGCGACGGGATTCTACCGCAAGCAGCGATTACAAGCGCTGACATCTCAGCGTCTAGCAATCAGTACTTCTCTGTATAGGTAATATTCATGTGATATCATGCTAGCAAAGGCAATAGCGGAAAGGGCACCGGCTGCGCTGGCAACATGGACCGCTGCCATGTCGTTGGTCGTCCGTGCCGGCTCACGCGTTATTTGCTGGCGTTACCGCACAGCTTCTGATGAGTAAAGTTCGCTAGGTGTGCTTGCTTGTGTTCTATCCTTTGCTTTTGCTTGCACCCTTCCTTGTGCGTCGGCCCTCTATACGTGCCCCACGTGTCCCAGCGGAAGACGCCTGCTTCAAAGTTAGCAGGCAGCGGCGTGGAAATTCTCAGTGAAACTAGCCTGTTGTCCGCAGTATCCGACCAGACAGCGTCATCAATTGCTATAAGGGCAGTTATAGGCTTCCTGAAGAGTTCTGGACTAGACACTAGACTTAAAAAAAAAAACAACTGTGTTACGTGGTTATTGTACATACGCAACAACTCTTCCTGTCCCCATCATCATCTTCATCACTCTTTTTCACCCTTTCCTGTTACCCCTGCGCAAAGTACCCTGCCAGAGCTCACAAACTCCGGCTATCTCTCGGCATTATTCTAATAAATTTGCTCTCTCTCTCTTGCTTGCATTTTATCAGCACAAGATGAAGTGCACTAAAATAACCTCGATCCATCGCTACCAAACATGATGGTTCTTCAGTCAGTAAATGCAGCAAATTGTGGTGTCGGTGCGGAGGGCATGGCATCGTCAACGTGGAGCGGTGTCAGTCCGCCTGCGCTCACCAGCAACGAACCTTTTGTGCAGGTTATACTCACATCCAAGTTTGCCTTTACAAGGTTGCCGTGTGCAGAAAACAAGCTTACATACTCGTGATAAAACGAAAGCGTCAATTCTCTGGAAGTGCACTGCCCAGCGGCTGCGTTCGAGAATGCCTCGGATGATTCCCATTGCACGTGCGAGCGTAACACGAATGTCACACGGCCGCTTTCGATAGCGATTAATCCCCGATCAGGAGAGAATTTCTCATCGCTATAGGCGTGCCTCCACATGTTGCGCAAATAAGCCAATCAAGTTCAATAAACTTCACTTCGATTACGCTCGATTGAGACTGAGAGTGCGCCGTGTGAGAGAAACATAGTGAATCGTCTTACATTTTACAAATGCGCCGCGTGAAGTACGCATGCGTCATAGTAAATGTGTGATTCTGTCGGAGACACCGAAAGAAATCTAGCGCTATGGTTCGTCGGCGTTATATGAACGCCACTTGACACAGAGAGCAAGCTCACTGCACAAAAAGTTATGCTTCCGTGTTATTACGTCTTCAGCCTGCACAATTTTTTTTGACCGCAAGAAACATATGTGGTTAGCACAACTGTAATGTCGGACTGCTCAACTATAGCTGTGTGAGCCATGCACACAAGCGCAGAAGCTAAAACCGAAGGACCGAAGACGCTACGGCAACGACCGGTGGGAAGCGGCGGCTCTTGGATCGTGTGAGTGCACAGATTATCATTGTTGATTGAGGGATAATGCCACCTATTTAAAAGCTAGGCGAGTTGCTACAGATTTCAGTTCGCTCTGCGAGTAACGTATAGTCTTCACTTCGCTCCACAGTATCGTCTTCCGCCGAAAGGACTTGGGCTGAGAGGATCTCGTCATTTTGCCGCGGGAATATCAGCACAGTTGGGCGAATCCTTCTTCTATACATAACCAGACAATGCTGCTTACATCACCTCATGCTCAAGTGCCGTTGCATCTGCCGGAACCTTTTTCTTAATCCTGAATAAAAGCTTCTCTATGTACTACACGCTCAAGAAAAGTGCCGCGACGTATGGCCGGGGCCATGTAAAGTTCATTGGTGTAATGCAAGTGCACTTATCAAAACGCAGCATGCACTAAACTTAAATTAAGCCAACAAGCACGATATTGGTATTCAACTTGCGCTCATGATAGAAGTACTTAGAGTAGCTCCTCGAACTCACCCAATCTCATGAGTGCAATACTGCGTCCAAGCGCGTCGGCCTCCATCGAAGTCATCACCAAATGGTTTTCGTGGCAAATTTCTCTGAGCCTAACGCTTGCTGGCGTAACATCTCTGAAAAATTCCGGTACATCGCGACGAGCACGAATGTAGTTCTGAAACACTCTGAAAGCCTCTTCAACATTGTACTTTTTGGCTCGAAGAAACATCAACAGGAACTTCTCGTCACTGGGAACGTGCAATGACGCCTCTGGAATAAACAAGAAACATCGGTAAAAAAAGCGCATTTTGTGTGGTAAATATTGTTATGCCTATATGCGGGTATTTTTTTTTTTACTCCGAGAGAAAGAGAGAGAAAGCTTAAGTTAAAATCAGGCAGGTAAACCAGAAGAAAGTTTTTCGGTTTGCTACCCTGCACTTGGGAATGGGTGAGGGGGGATGAAAGGTAAGAGAGAAAAAATACAGAAAAAATTTAAAGAAAAAAGAATCCACGCATATTCATGAAGTTAATGATGATGAGTGGGCGAAGCACTGGGGATCATTTGGTTACTGTTAATCTCCCGTGACATTGCCAACTCGCGCATGTAAATGAGTGATAATGCGTGTGTGCAGTTATGTACAATGTGTTTGATTGGTCATAACTCGTATGTCGTGTTCAGTTGCCGATTTCGTATACCCTTCATTATTCTGCTTTGTGGTCAGTGAATTGCAGAGCCAACGGTTCTTCGATCGGAGGTTGCGCGTGTCACTGTCATTCATGTAGGTGGCAGTAAAAATGACTTCAATAATTATCGACCAATATCGGTACTGCCGCTTTTTTTCAAAAATTGCAAAGCGTATTATTTACAAACAATTGTATGATTTTATTCGAGTTAAATAGGTTATCTCGAAACACCAGTATGGCTTTCAATCTGGAAAATCGGTGGAATCTGCTCTACTGTAGGTAAAAAAAAAGATACTTAGTAATTTCGAACATCGATATTTTACAGTGGGAATGTTCCTTGACTTTCGAAAAGCCTTTGGTTCGATCAAACACCAAATCTTGTGTGAAGAGCTCGAAGGCAAAATGCAATATACACAGCTTCATGAATTAAAGTCAGACTTAGGTAACATAAACTTTGGGGTCCCACAGGGATGTATTTTGGGTCCTTTGCTCTTTCTTTTATATATTAATGATATTTCTAACATTTCTTTTACTCCCGCCATTGCTATGTACGCCGATGACGCTAACGTTTTCTTTTCTGGGCCAGATCTAAATTCATTAGAGCAGCGTGCTAATATCTGGCTAAACGAACTTCATACCTGGCTTAATGTGAACGAAATAAACCTAAACGTAAAGAAAGCACAGTACGTAATATTTCGTCCAAAAAATAAACCACTTCTTCATAACGTAAAATTGAGTATCAAAACAATACAATAACGCCAGTCAACTCTTGTCCATTCTTGGGAGTCGTTTTTAGGTTTGACCTCAGCTGGCCTGAGCACATAAATTATGTTCGTGCTAAGCTATCTAGATCTCTTGGTATGCTATACAGGCTAAAATATTTATTGCCGTTGCGTGTTAGAAAACAATTGTACTTCGCTTTTATTCATTTCCACCTAACATATTGTCACCTAGTATGGGCTACGTGCAAAAAGACGGACGCTGAACGTGTTTCCTCTCTACAAAAAAGGAGCCTAAAAATTATTTCTTCCCATCCTCCCCCATCAGTGGGCGACGTGGGAGTCGCCCACTGCGCGCTAGGGCGCGTACCGCAGGACCTCATTAAAGTTATTTCAATCAATCAATCCCCCATCAACTGACTCTCTGTATAAAACTCTGAACGTACCGCCATTCTCATAGTTACGTCAGCTTTCTTTGGCAGCAATGATTTTCCGCGAATTCAAACACGATCGTACCATGTTCTCAAACAAATATCTAAACAGACAAGTGGCATATGACCTTCGCATTATTTCATTGGCGGGATCAAGACCAAGAACTAATTATGGTACTAAAACTATAGATTATCAGATTATTTCATTGTTGATTGCATACCCATCCCTAATCGAATTAGCCAATCAGAACTCAAGTATGTTTCGTTTTAAAAAACAAGTAAAGCCACTTTTCCTGCCTCCTTGAAATATACAATTATTTTTCTATGAACGTGAAAATTATGTAATTTTGTATATTTGTAAACTTTAGAAAATTTTTAAACCCGAACAATGTAAACTTTGTATAATTTTTGTCCCATGTGTTTTTTACTGTTCATGTTGTTCATATAAGCTGTGCAATGAGCATTGTACTTTTTTTCTCTGAATTGGCTCCTGCTGTATGACGTGCAAGTCCGGGGTGAAGGCCTCGCCAGGAGACATACGAGTCTCCTTTTGCCTTGTGCAAGTTGCATTTACTGCAGAAAAGAGCCACACGACATACTGCTGCTGCGCATTATGTGTCCTCTACGACACTTCTTTCTCCAAAGCACGAAATTCTTCCAGTGTTGTCTTTGTGCAATTACCGGCTGATGCAGTGCTATGAAGCGTTTCTTGAGCATGGTAGCGACGCCATAATTAATCTTGCTAAGCTAAAAGTAAACTCAAGCGTTCGTCTAACCAGCCACAAATGAATGTGGACTGTACCCATCCCCTAGAACTGTTTATGATGCATAAATATTTGTCTCACAGGCTGCCTCCCTGCTAAACTTCTTAAACCATGAAGACTTTGATCCTTCGTGTAATCAAAATTGTCTCATGAAACGCTTCGCCCAGCTCATTTATGTTGAACAGCAGTACATTCCTCGAGATTTTAGCCACTCTTCTTGTCGATCGTTGTTTTTCGTGTTCATGCCCCGGCATGACTTTACAAATGGATAATTCTGCATTCTTTCGCGCTTTGTTACATAATTTTTGTATTGCTCGATGCCATGTAATACTTGTTCCGTTTATTTTTTACTCTTCAGGCATGACTGCGCGTCATCTTGTTGCTTTGCCAACTTGTAAGCGGATCGGGACCTCCTCAAACTGCTCGAGTTTTTAGTCCCGTACTGCTCCTATCCAAAGTGCAGCCTATAGTGCAGCCTATATGCAAAAAGTGCAGCCTATATTGGTACGCCTCCCACCACCACCTCGCAGATATTAAGTTAGGGTCTTCTAAAACATTCTTCCACTTCACAAATATTAGGCCGTATTTATTTTAACTTGCAACGGTGGACACAGGAGTTTCTTCCTCAAACGCACTAAAGTATTTCTGACTTAAGACTAGTTGCTGGATGTCTTCCATGACCACCACGGCGACTTAGCGGCTACGGTACTCAGCTGATGGCCCGAAAGACGCGGGTTCGATACTGTTGCGGCGGTCGCATTTCAAATGGAGGAGAAATAGTAGAGGCCCGCGTACTGTACGATGACGTCAAATAACCCCAGCTGGTCGAAATAATACCGAGGACTTCACTACTTCGTCTCTCACAGTCTAACTCGCTTTGAGACATTGAACCATACAAATTAACCGATGTATTATTTTTAATTTTAGATATTTAATTAGGAGTCATACAAACACAGGTTTATACTAATTAGACATGCGCGAGCGTTGTGCGCTTGTGTTTTTCTCTTCAGTGTCTTCCGTGTTTCGACGTACTGTGCCTCATATCATCAAAAAGGTGCAGGTTCTTTATCTGCTCCGCAGCTGTCCTGTCCTTTCACTGATGACAAAACGTAGCGCTTATAAATTGCTCCAGTTTTAATGTCGTGCATGTTTTCGACCACACATGTGGGGACACGCAGATACCTATGGAACTTGCGTCACTAGTATAATACGCGAGTTGGTAAGTCGAATTATTTCCGCCGCTCGGTCATTGAAAAAATGAAAAATCCTTGAGCAGGGGGTGTCGCTTGAGCCATCGTTTTGACCTGTGGACTTGTCTTCGTCAAGGCTGCACAGCAACTGGCTTCCTTAGCAGTGTGTGTATGCGTGTGTGTATGCGTGTGTGCGTGGGTGCGTGTGTGTTTGCTTCGCTAAACGCGGAGGAGGAGAAGGAAAGCTTGCCTCCTCCTCCTCTACTTTTTGTAGTTGGGGGAGAGTGAGCCAAGAAAACAATACTGTGCTCCATTTCCATGTGAATCTAAGTAAGCAGATTCTTTATCAGTCGCTAACGCTATGGGCGTTGACAGATATACTTTGTCAGCGAACATTACATGGCGTCAGCAGATAAAGAATTTGCTTGCTTTGCTGTTCAGTTGGACGTGGAGTGCAATTATGATCTCGCTTTGTGCTTTTCTCAAACTATTGAGGTTGTTTCGATAAGTTGCACAGGGCAATGTGGTTGTGATAGCATGTGCAATGTAATACATTTATGCGTCTGTATTAAATGCCAGCTAGTGGTCGGGTTTCGCGCTTGCGTGTTTCTTGTAAATTTCTTGCGCTGGTCGCGTCAAAATAAAATATCGTGTAGCACGGCCTTGCACCAAGGATACAGTCACGGATATATGTTTCTACGATGCAGAGACAATTTTGCCCGATATAGTCACATCACCTAACTCTCAAGATCGCTTAGCTAACGGAATGAATAAATGAATTTTAATTGATGTCAGCCCGGCAGTTTCTTTCGGGCGGGGCGGGGGCAGAGTGTATTAACCCACGTCTCGCCCCACCCTTCGTCGATGATGATGGTGGTGCGTCAGGTGACGGCTCGAAGTGCTTAGACCCGGACGCCCTCTTCAGCTTGCCGGACGGCCCAAAGCTGGTCGGCAAGCTCGTCGCTGGTGAGTGGCACCTCCCAGCGGCAGCGACGCCGACGGAGGCGATCCGCAGTAGCGACCGCAGTCGCGGCGGCGGCCGGCCACGGCCCTCGCGTGGTGGCAGCAGCGACGATTGAACTTGGAGTTTGTCTCGGCCTAGCGTGCGTCGATAAGTGAGCAGCGGCAGCGGCATTCACTTTCCCGGCTCATTCGCCAAAGCCGCAGCGTAGCTCTTTCCCCGCAAGCTTTACACGCGTCCGTCGGGTATAGGCTCGGGTAACATAGGCGTAGGGTCGCCGGACTGGGGTAAGTGTTTGTTTGTAATAGTCTTCATGTTACGGCCTGTCTTTTATTTAATTTGTCATGTGGTGGTGGGTACTGACTTTAAAGATATTTGATACATTTGAAATAATATAACCAACATCAGGAAATTAGCAGAGCTAAGTAAGAAAGCTCAGGAATATTCAACGAGACACTGCGAGGAATGGATGGTGGCGACGTTACGACTTAATCTCGCTAAGTAATGGCTTATTTATACTGTTCCGTCTGCCCTTAGTAGCTTTGCTCCTCGTAATTTCGATTTGTTTTTCTGTTCTCGCGAAGAACTTCACACTACGTATTTAAATAAGATGCCTTCACTTTATTTATGCGTGTACATTGCGGCTTAGTGAATTCATTTGTGTTTCCTTCGCGCAGTTATCTTCGTTTTCCAATTGGATAAGCCCTTCTGCTGCCTCCCTGCTCAACATTAGGTTTGCAGACTCGTCAAGCAGCCCTTGGTCAGCTTTTATTTGCAACCCCTCCACCTGTTTCGTAAGATGAGAAGATGAGATTGAATCGAATTCTACCTCACAAATCAGTGTTGGCTCTTATGCCAAACGCTGTATAGCAATCCTAACGAAATTTACCAGTGTTTTCGGGACTGCTCCTATAATAAAATGTCGGCGCGCCGGCATTGAGATGGACATTTTCAGAACAACAAATAAAAAATAAATAGCCCTTCAATTGATAGAGATTCCTCACTCGCTACAGTCAGCGAGAAAATTTTACGGATTTTGGCTCGGCACGAGGACACGTTGAGCGAGCGTTCCTTCAATGGCATTTTTCTGTCACTCTGTGAGCACGCAGACACAAGCGCAAGCTGTAGTCCGCACAAGGTCAACAAATCTACAAAAAAAAAATGCACGAGCAACAAAGCGTTCACTCCCCATGACGCTCCGCGCAGCTGCAGGGAAATGGAACACGCCGCTAATACAGCGACGATCACACGTCCAGGCCTCGCACGAAGACTAATAAACTTCCGGACCGACAGTGCAGAGGACGGCACTTAACAAAGGCCACACCGCACGGTCGCACAAACAGTATTCATTCACTTTCACAACAAATGCGCGCTTTCACGAAAGCGCTTTAACTATGCACTCACCTGCGGTGGTCGAGAAGAGACCGGTCGGCGCAAGTTCCCGTCGGCAAACTGGCGTCTCGCGTCGCAGTGGCTTATAGAGTTTCTTTCTTCTTGCCGCTGACCGCATACTGTTTAGCAATCCGTCGTTAGGTCACGGTAAGCGAGAGCGCGTCGCTATCGTCCCGTCGCCTACGTCAGTACGGGCACGTGCCGTATTTTGCGGGAATATTGCGCTCTTCGTTTTACAGCGCAGCTTTTAAGCTTTTCGTTAGGCCGTACGGAGTAGAGCACTGCACGGGCCGTGATTCTCGGCCCGGGCCCGGGACTCGTTCAAGTTTACCCGCCCGAGCGCGGCCCGGCGACTCCAAGCGAGACCCGGCCCGAACCCGAGAAAAAATTTCGCCTACCCAGCCCGGCCCGACCCCAGATCGCGCCCGAAAGGGGCCCGAGCCAATAATCTAGGTGGTGTTGCCTGAAGACAGAATCAACCGAAATGGCGTTTTAGGCGGCAATTATCTACGCATGCTTGGCGCATGCTTCGCTAGCAAGTATACTTTAACCTATGGTACTTTCTTGTTAAAAGGGGCTGGCTCACCGTGGAAACAGTTGAGAAGAGATACTGGATACGATGAACGTTTGCTCGACAGTGGTGTAATGTACCCAATTTTCTAGGAATACCACAGGGATCATCAAGAGAGTTTTGTAGCAGATACTGTAGAAAGAAAAGTGATTTCCAATATCAGTCCGGTTTTGATAAGGAGCGCAATAAGAACAGAAGGGACAGCTTGCGCCAACTTGGCGCGAAGTAGCCATACCTGGCAACCCTGGGCCCGGGCTCCGCCCGGCCAAGCGAGAGCGAGACCCGTGTCCCCGGCCCGAACCCAAGAAAAAATTTTGCCGACCCGGCCCCGCCCGGCCCGACCACAGATCTGTCACGACAGGGGGCCGAGCCACTAATCTAGGTGGTGCTACCCGAACATGGAATCGACAGCAAGGTTTTTTAAGAGGCAAATATCTACGCTTTGTTGGCGCATGTTTCGCTAACAATCGTACTTTAACCTGCGGTAATTTCTTGTAAAAAGGGGCTCACGCTGGAAACAGCTGAGTGGGCATACTCGGTACAATGAATGTTTGTTCGGCAGTGGCATACTGCACCTATTTTTTTCTGCAAATACAATGGGGATCACCAAGGGTGTTTTGTATCAGATATTGTAGCAAGGAAAGTGATTTGCAGCATGAGTTCAGTTTCCATGGGGAGAGCAATAAAAACAGAGAAGACAAAGAACAGAACATCCTCTTCACTTTGTTTTTATTGCGCTCTCTATTGAAATTTAAAGCATACTCGAATGACAAAGCCGACAGTGCACCCTTCTGGAGATAAGTAGCACCTGTCTTCAGCATAATAGCACCTTGCCATAGCAAAAGAAATAGAGGGATAAAGCCAAATTTGTTGCCGTGTTGTAAATACACAAACCTATAGACAAACTTATAATGAACCGCTTGCACCACGTGTACTTTTAGAAATACGTATAAGCAGCCAGAAGGAAGGAAAGCTATTTGTCATAGCATTCTTTTCATATGTCACACCACTACTAGTATACACAGTCTAAAATTTTTTGTGGCATATTTTAAGGTTTCTTTCTTCACATATCGTTGTGCAAAAAATAAAATTATCAAAAGATTCCGGCTTTAAGCACACCATGCGCTGTTGCACCACACATGCAGCTGCGCTAAAGTTTCTCGCACTGCTTGCGCTAGCCACAGGGGCGCATATCTGCCTTGCGAATTCTGAAGGCTTCGGCCGGCGTTATTCTAAATTTGCTCCTGTGGTAGAAGTTCAGAACGCCTTTGTGGACCTCTGCAGCATGAACATAGCTGTCAAGCTCATCCCTTCATTTCTCTCGTTCCTGAACGTCGTGCCACTCTTTCAATGTAACCTATAAAACTCCTCTTTGAGGCTTTCTCCTCGCAGTTTTCAGTAGTTTATGTTCTGCCCAATTCGCACCGTGCTCTTTTTTCTTCATGTTATGATGGTGTACGACTTTCTAACGATGTACTGGTATAAGGTGGACGAAGCGATTTCGATCTATTTTCGGGGTTCGTTCCAGTTTGGTAATAAAGTCGCGAAGAAGCTTCTCAACGCTTACTCATTTGATGCATATGGTTAGACGTAAAGGAACCTCACCGGGCAGGGAATTCGTAATTGTCTTCTTTCAAGCCAGGCATTTCGTCAAGCCAATATACTTGGCCCCAGGCCTTGCTTAATCCGCCTATGCTATTCCTGCCCATTCCAACGCGGTTGCGGCAGTGTCATGTAGCTCTCGCACTATATAGCAGACGGGTCTGTTTGGTCGATTCGGAGATAGGTATCCATATAGAATTCTACCGCGAATGCCTTTCAAAAATAACCTATATATGAGGTATGGAAAAGGTCCTTGAAATGACAACGTTAGCTGACATTTGGTACAACCCCCCCCCCCCCTCCGGCACCCTTCCGCTGCAATGTTCATCACTGCACTGGCCCTTGCGGGAGTAAATTTTCGTGAATGCGGCCCGTTAGACGAGGTGAGTTTGAGACCCCTGACATAGCGGAACAACAGAAAACTCAGACGTTAACAATGTGGGCTCACAAAGCAGGCTGTGCATGTCCATCTCGCGTCACATGACCACTAGGAGCCGTGACCACGGAAAAAGAATGTGTATTTGTAGGTATCAATATATTGTCCAATCGAAGGGATCACTTTGTGACGTTCTCGTGCATACGCTGGACAGGCGCAAAATATATGCTCAAGTATATGTTCAAGTGTTTCAAATAACTGACAATGACCACGATCGGGACCTGTGTCTCTGCAGCCGATAAAATGGGCATAAAGTCTTGTGAATGCCACACCAAGACGAATGCGGTGAGGAGGAGGAGGATACAACTTTATTGACGCCATGAAATGGGTCAGGTGAGGGGGGGGGGGGGATGGGTGCAGGGAAAAGGTAGCCGATGGGCCCTCGGGCCGCTTTAGGTGGCCGAAAGTCCTTGCGCTTCGGCGACCCCCATGGCCCAGCACACTATCCGGAGTTGGTCGTCCGGTCGTGAGCTGCGCAAAGCAGCCTCCCATCGCTCCTGTCTCTCAGCCCCGAATCATGCCTGGAATGTTTCGCTTTAGTTGGCGAGGCATACTGATCTTCATTTCTGGGTCCAATTTAAGCAGCCGCTTGTGCTGTCGTTCTGGTTTGTTCCAATGCTCTAAGGTGGAGTTGCGCATTTCTCGCCGAAGTAAGGCGTTAGTGTCTGTTCGCAGAAACGCAATGCTCACTTCCGGGGCATTATTTAAAAGTTAGACGAAACTCCGCGGCTATGCATAGCAAAGAAATGCATTGTATAGTATAGCAAGGAGGTTAGAAAGGGAAGTAAGGGTGAGGAGGAAATAAAATAAAAGGGACGAGTGTAAATGATTTCATGGCCTTGCATAGTATAGTATAGCCAGGGGACGGGAATGGGAAGTGAACGTGAGAAAGAGCTAGGGAATGGTGGAGGGTGAAGCATAGGATGGCCTTGTATAGCATAGCAAGAGGGTGAGGAAGTGCCGTGAGGGTGACGAGAAGTTATGTGAGAGTGAGGAGGAGGGAAAGAAGGAGGGGAGAGGGTACATCATTGCACAATTTTCTTTACTATAGTATAGCAAGGGGATGCGAAGGGGAAGCCAGGATGAGCAGGAGTGATATGAGGGTGAGGAGGAGATACAGAAGGAGGGCGGAGGGTGAAGCATAACATAGCCTTGTATTATATACCCTAGTAAGGAGGGGGAAAGGGGGAGTGATGGTGAGGAGGAGGGGAGAGGGTAGAGCATTGCATAGCCAAGTATAGTACGGCATAGCAAAGGGGTCGGAAGGAAAATGAGAGTGAGGTGTAGGGAAAGGAGGAGGGTAACGCCACCAGCTCAACTGTTTCCTCGGTTTTCGCGCCACTATAGTGCATAGCTGCCCTAATTTTTGCTCTTTGTTTTCTTTCTTTTTTTTCTTTGGAAGCGAAGCTTGCTATGGGTTACAGATTTCGCTGGCGCGCAGCCACCGCGTTTTTGTTCACAAAAAAATAATAAAAAGTCGGCGCCAGCGAATGCACACAAATGCGATCTCGAAGGTGTGCTGGGCACATGCGTACTTATGCCACATTTTCCAATAATTCGTGGGCAATAATCCGTGGACTCCCTAGGGCTTCTCGCAATCAGCCGTTTGCGATATCGCAGTACGATCTATTACCGAGGAGACTTGTCATTCCACGTTGCCACATTTCATTGTTGCCTGGACATGAGCGCATGGCCGTCGTCGTTGCATCTAGCAAGCGAATTGTTGCGCTGCTAAGAACGTGAATGAAGGTCCACTTGCGGCATGAAGGAACAGTTAGGAGGGTGCAATGGGCAATGTGAAAGAAAGAAAGAAAGAAAGAAAGAAAGAAAGAAAGAAAGAAAGAAAGAAAGAAGAGAAAGAAAGAAAGAAAAGTAGTACGTCGGGCGCGCAGACGCCAAGCTTCGCATGGCCCCATTTCGCCGATAGGGCAAGGGCTCCCTATTTTATTGTTTTATTTTGCTGATTTCTACCGTGCACGGCATCCACGAACACTGCGCGACTACGACGCGAGATAAAGCGAAGCGATAGGAGACGTCTCAAGTTCGCTTTCTGCACTGGCGAGACAGCTTGCGATAGCGAGATGTCCGTGTGCTGACATTTGCACGGTTGCGACACACGCCAGAGGCATGCGCTTCACGGTGGCAGATAAATGCCAGATTTGTAGACGTGAGATGCCGGCAGTCATCGACCTAGCGTTACACAAAGACGGACAGGTTGGTGCACTTATTCCCTCTAGCCTTGTGTGAACGTGTATAGCTGTGTGCGTACTAATTGTAAATACTGAGGTTTACGTGACGAAAGGAGGCACTTAGCCGGAAAAGAGACACTCCGCGTCTATCTTCGAGCTTCGTATGTAAACGTACGCAGCTGTGAAGCAGATAGCAGGCCTAATCGAGGATGCATTTTTTGTTTAGGTAGGCGAGATTCATTTTGCAGTACTGTTAATTTCAGAATTCACTAATTACAGAGTTTCTTGCTTTCAGAGATTCAGAGCACTGCCAGTGCTAGCGGTCTGCTTCCTGGTGTAGAGCCGCGAGTTTTGCCAGTGCGCAGGCTCAAAGATGGAAGCTTGAAACATGGAAACACATGCTCAAGCATAAAACATTCGTGTTTAGGAAAGCTTTTCAATTGGTATTCAACGACGCCACAGTGCAGGCGAAATACTGAGTCACATAAAAATACTAGGAGAGAATTGATATCCATTTGTGAAGAAAATTAAAACGCATGGATGCCAGCTTCGCTGCTGTCGTGAATAACGCCCAAGAAAATGCTACGATTTATCTCGCACCTGTGTTTGCTGTATACTTTACGAAGCCCTCGATAAAGCTGATATGTTCTTTATAATAGCTGAACAGCGGCGTCGGTAGAAATTTTTAGCGGGGGCATGGGTTTTCAACCATGCTTTCCGTACGTTCGTGCGTGCGTTTGTATGAGTACCGGTGTCTATGTATACACATGCAAAATTAAAAAAAAAACGTTCACAAGGATATGAACCCTCCCATCCCCCTTCCTCCCTGGCTACAGCAATGTAGCTGAACATGGGTTAAATTTCCTGCAAGGTCCATTACAATACAACACATACCTAACATAAAGCTGAGGGGCACCGGCTTGGCTACACATATTGTGGTACAAAAGTGTAAAGAGTGTTCTGGAGCCCAGCACGGCTTCGCCAACTGAGCAATGGCCGCCGTATTGAGAATGAGGTTGGCAAAGTGACCCGGAGTCCTTCCCTATACGGCATCTGTCATTATCTGATGAGGTATGGGATGTCACAATTCCAGTTCATCGTTTTCTTCTGGTCTCGCAAAATGTTTCATGATTTCAAGCAGGAGGACTCGTGCTCAACATAATCTTCGTCCGCGCTTCTGTCCATAGGCGTCCGCAGCGTTCTCCATTTGGGGAAGCCAAGTTTCACCGCAGCGAGCCCCCCCCCCCCCCACCTCTCTCTCTCTCCCCACCCAAGTTGGTCGTGCCAGAAGAAAAAGAAGCTTCGCAATAGATGGAAGAATGAAACTGAAGCTATGACACGCTTGTCACAACGGCTTACCTGTCGTTCCCGGCTTTCCGGGTGGACAGGTGAGAAAGTAAAGAGTTCTTGAAAGGCGACATCAGTGGTCCTCGGCCGCCATCACCGTCAAAAACCTGCATGGCTATAACTCTGCGCTTTAAGCAATGACGGGACAGGTCCGGCTGAGTAAGAGTAGGGGGCCGCCTTCGCGGCCCCCTAGGATGACAAGGGGGGAGAAGCGTCTGTGTTTTTCGCGGTTTTATCGGATACACTCGCTAGCATTTGCTCAGGTTTGGTACGTGTGATAAATCTAACTTCCTTATCGGAGCAGCACCTTCATAGGCAGCAGATACTGCTCTGGCCACTGAAGAAATTGCGCAGCTTCGATGAGGTGCACGTTGCGAGAAGTCTGCGTAAACTTGAAGCCAATCTTACGCCACATCATGGGCATTGTTGTTGAAAGCATGGACGCTGAGGTGTCGACATTGCAGAAGTGCTGCAAATTTTGCCACAGTCGGAAGATTTCGGTGGAATGTCTTGGGTGTCTCATTCAGCTCCCCCTCTAGCGAAACATCGCAGCGAATGAATCGGTACAGAATCGCACGTGACCCACGACACCGATGACGTCATCGCATTGCATCATCGTTTGGTCAAAGGTGAACCCATTCCGGAGGTTGTGTTCTTCCCCACCGGAAGCCTACTGCACGTCATGTGCAGAACGCTTCAGGTGGGAAGGAACAATACAGTCGACTGAGAAGGTCGAGATAATTTAATACGGGTCGCTCACACTACGGCTCGTTATGTCCTTCAAGAAGTCTAGTCGCCGATTCTATGACTTAACGGATTACCAAATGGGCAGCAGCCTTTCGCCTTCAAGCGTTACAGAGTGTAACGAGCTGCCCAACTTTCTGCGTCTTCAAGCCTCTGTGTGCTGCCCTTCACAGCACTCCCACACCGGAGCTCTTGGCAACTGCAACACTTAGTTCATGGGACCACTCTCATTTCTCGTTTATCATTCATATGAAAATACAGAAAGGAACAAAATGTAATTTCACACATTCCACATTATTTCAAGGGGACAGAAGTTTAATTTTCCTTATAACTGCAACTTAGCATTCTTTCAAAGTGATCTGCTTTTCCGAGGAACAAGCTTTCCTGTCTCTCAAAGTCGAAGTCTTCCGGTGTTCCTCCAAACTCTTTCGGCAGAACTTCCGCCGGAATGTCACCACAAAGTTCTGACAAGTCGCTTCCAATAAAACGGAGCTGTAAGAAATAATTAGTGGTGAAATGTAGAATTAACCACGTTGCTAGATGAAAGCAGCAGAAGGGTATAGGCGAATAAATAAAGCATTATGAGTAGAAGATCGACCATCGTCCATACAGCCAGTGTTCTAAAACCGTAGTTTTTTGCACAGCTAGCTGCACGGCTTTTAATCGCAGCTTCTTTGTTCTCACGCTATCACAAAATCACCTGTATGAGACATCGTATTCGCATTCAGCAGTTCACCCACAACGAAAAGAACACATTACGAGTGCTAAAAATAACAATGTACAATCATCGCATAATTTTTCAGTGCCACTGACCTTCGATTTTATGACTCCACAGACTTAGAGAAGCGACGTCCTTGACTCTTGGCTTGTGAATTGCATAATTGTGATTGAAGGTGCCTTATGGAGTTGCCAGAATACCCTTTACAAAAATGTTCGCGTAAAAAAAAAAACCTCTGCAACTTTATACAAGAAAGCTTTGAACCGCAAACATTAACGGACTCACTCACTATCAGATTTTACGTATTTCGATATACTAATGACAAAATGAAACTTTTCAAGATGCTAATCTCTACCGTCCCAACTGCACTACGCATCCCTAAACTTAGACACATTGATGTTATGCCAATAGAGCGCCGATGTGTATCACCTATGTATTTGAGTGAGTTGTACATCTGTGGCGAGAACTGTTCATGCAAACATTTTCATCACATCATGTTGGAGTGGCGCGCTAGGCATGCCACCGGGCTAATTGAATAGTTCTTCCTCTATTAACCTCTATCTCCTCTTGTCGTAAGAGAACTTACTCAAGTATAACACCTTCCTCTTACGAAAAAAGCTCGCATATTACATCGAAGCACCTCCATGCTATTTAATGCAATTACGGTTGTCTTATTCCTTAACTCTACACCGACCATTTTCAGTTAGATTGCTAAAGCAATTATTTGCGATGAAATGTTGCCTTAAGATAACGTCGGGGCTTCCTGCCCCTCATTACTGAATTACCGTTTACTAACGCCCGTTTACTAAAGCCCACCTCTTTCTTTTAGAAGATTATTATCCTAGTGGAACTGTAGCAGCCTAAAAGAAACATATTGGACTCAGCTATTCAGTACAGTCTCGTAAATACAGGTATATAGACGGGTATACTTATTTATCATGTCGAACATTAATATGTGTGAATATTACGAAGAACCATTAGCGCGCGTTCCCTGTTCATGCTCAGCTAGCTACTGACAACAAACTTGCGATACCTCTGGTGAGGTTGCTCGCAAGGAAGCTCATAGACACTCTCTTATTTCAATCAAATTGCATTGGTACAAAAAGGTTGCATCTGTCTCGGATAATTCTTGTGCTTTGACCTTAACGCTTAATGGTGATACTGAAAAGCCTGGCGCCAACGCCTGGTGCCACTTGCATGACGAATGCATCCAACTACGAAGCACGCTATGCCGCGGGAATCTTCACTTGGAGTTGTTGCCTTACCCGCTTCTGCAGTTTCTCCGAGAGAAATGACTTCACAAGACCGTAAAGCGTCTCCGTTACGGGTGGGCAGTTTATGAAGTACACACCCTTGATCCGCACAGGCATTGTGTCCTGAAAATTAGACGAGAACGGCGAACAGTTAAACCACAGGGCATCAATGAGCCACTGTTCATGAGCGTATACGTAAATTACTGTTCGGTATTTTTTGATATCACAGTTTAATACGTTTATGCAACGAAATATTCATACTGGGTCGTACAAAACGACAAATGTAATCCTGATACTTGCTGTAAGTGTTAACATAACTCTTATTATAAATATTAGAGTGACATCATTGAAGATTTGACACTTTGAAGCAAGTGTCAAATTTCTTCACCTTACTTCATGAGCCATACTCTCGCTTGCATATTATGAATAAATTTTCTACAGTGAGACCATAATATAAATAAACAAAAGTAAACGATCTCCGATCTTTAAGCGTTATATCTGGTTATAAGTGTCTGAAATTTGTCACTTCCACTTGACTGTGAATATGCGTTTTATACTTGCCTGTGCCAGAATGATAACTTTTCGGGCGAACTTTGGCGATAGCTGCACCAGGTGGCGAGAGCAGAAGCCCTTCATGTCTATTATCGCTACGCCTCCGCGAATCTGTATTTCTTCATCCAGGAGGCCAGATTCTAGTCCTACTAAAACACACCTTGCCAGATCATCCATGGAACAAATGCTTGGACTCCAGGCACCTGTGTCGACAAGGATGTACACGTGAAAACTTCAGCTGTAACTGAAACGTGAATTTCTGCGCATCAGTGCTAGTGTGTGGTGACCGTGCCCTGTGTTTACGTGTATCGATAGATGTATACATTGCGAGGTAACTGGAAGCTGAACAATACTAGCTGCTTCAAGCAGCTAGGCTGGTTAAGTCACTGTGGTCTAGGCATGCTGCCCTTTAGTTCTCATGTGCGATTTCACTTACTCGAGTCGCACTTCTACGGAACTGGCATGACAATAAAAAAGGAAAACTCTTGTGCCACGCTCAGGACGTTCAGTAAACAACAATAGATAATGAAGATGCATCCAAAGTGCGTGTTGCGCGTCCCAATAAGTTGTCTCAGGGTTAAAAAATTGATAAAACGTATTGGTTTCCTTCAAAAGACTAACTCCACCTCAACTGTAATAGCCTCGCCACAGCAAACAACGCACATTTAATCTGGGATATTCTGTGGGTACAGCTATAAAAAAATTGAACAAATTTAAGGGCTCGTTTTTTTTTCTTTGTTCGACAAAAACTGAATGAAAAGCAACAGACAATAAAGCCCAGGAAAGCGTAGGGAACGTTATTTGTAGTCTTTTAACTCTATTGTAGTAATTATGATGTAAATATGAAGAAACTGAAGTGGACGAAAAGACGACTTGGCACCGGCAGGGACCGAACCTACAACCTTCAGATAACGGGTCCGATGCTCTACCAATCGAGCTACAGCGACGGTCATCCTCCCGTCCATTTTATCGGGTATTTTTGGGCATGTAAACCTGACAGTGTTAGTCAGCACCACCCATTGTCATGACGGCGAGTGTGGAACACCCCCTTTATTGTTCACACAGTCCTTAACAATTACAATTTGTGAGGGAAAGCAAGCTCCCTTACGCAAAAATACAGTATGCTATTCCAACTAGCACAAGAAACAGGATCCCTGAAGCACAAATGCTGAAAATGATAATCTTCACGAGGACATCTCGAATAGGTTGCAAATTTTATAGCAGTACACCATTTTCATCGTGAATGGCTGAAAATATTTCGTCAGGCTTCCATAACGACCTCGTTCACAGGCTCACAATGTATATCGTAGACAACAGACAAAAGCATCGTCTGACTTTGCTCACCGAAATTGACGTAAGCCACGGCTCTTCCTTGGGAGTCCCTTTCCTTGGCGTACATGATGAGCTTATACTCGTTGAAGACAGCATGGTAGGGAATGCTCGACGGAGTCAAATTTTCAAAATACTCCGGAATGTCTCTGCGAGCACGCAAGTATCTCCTAATTGTTCTCAACGTGCCTGGCACATTGAACTTGCGGGCACGAAGAAACATGAGGAGGATGTAGTCATCTCGAGGAATTTGCAGGTGACTGTTCTCTGCGAATGAAAATTCGAATGGGGTAATTTACTCTTGTCGCCTGCTGCAGTCGTAGTAGCAATTTTTCTAGCGTAAATATTCTCGCCATTTACACGTGAAGTATTGCAGCACACCAACATCGCACTTGCAATACGGCAATTTTCACACTGATAGACAAGGTACACACATAACTAAAAAAATAGATAACTGTCGTGAACACCCGAATGGACGAAAAGCTCAGCGGAGAACGGCAGAGGCTTAGGTGGAGTGTCGAAATGAACAAATTTGGGGACATAAAATGGCATCAGCTCGTGCAAGGTCGGAAAATTTGGATATGATTGGGAAAAGCTTTCATCCTGCAGGGGACAATAAATTAAGCGCAAATTAGTAATGAGGATGATCATGATGAATGATCACCCGCATGCCTACTTACGATGGCATCAGCTGATAGCGCTGTAGGAATCTGAGCAGCAGTGCGTCTGCAATTATCGTTCCTTATATCTTCGGATTCAATAATAATATCTGGCGTTTTGCGCGCCAAAACCACGATATGATTATGGAGGTGTGGAGGGCTCCGCAAAATTTCACCATCTCGTGTTCTTTAACGTGCGCTGAAATCGCACAGTACACGGCCCTCTAGCCTTTCGCATCGCCCGAAATGCCACTGCCGCGGCGGGATCGAACCAGCGACCTGCGCGTCAGCAGTCGAGCACCGTAACCGCTACACCACTACGGCGGACAGTGTCTTGACGTTCAAAGACATTTTATTAACCTTATAACGTTTCCTTAGTACCTTATGCTACTCAAGAATGAAGTTACGAAACGTAAAAGAAAAGGTAATTAACTGTCTCGTAAAACCACAGCCGCGGGCTTTACTTACTGCCTATGCAATTCATGCCTGAACGAAATAATGATCGTAAAATCCACGGCTCTAGAGAAAAGAAAATATTTTTGTTATGCTAGAGATGACTTCTGAGTGTACCTGTTGTTTCGTGCATATTGATTTCCCTCTGAAAATTAATTCATCTTTTAAACAAGAACAGACTCCAACAAGCATTGCATGCGTTCAAGTATCACTAGTGGGCACTAAGGGCACTTGTGGCTGGCAAATGGAGTCTGAGACTAAAAGGTTGAACATATAATTTGGCTTACCGTCGAGAAGTTTCTTGAGTTCTGCTAAGGATTCCCGTCTGACTTCTGCTGTTTCTCCCAATTCATTCTTTGCTAACATTTTCAAGCCTTCCATACCGCCGGGATGCGATGTTAGTGGCTGCAACGAAAACAAGAGAAAGAAACGCAAGTGCAATATTTTTGAGAAAAATATAACTGTTCTTCTTTTACATTGCCGAGCGAGAAATTCTTATAGTATCGGTATCCTGCAGCATATATATGTGCTGACGTAATGGTATGGCTTTATAGTATCCGTGCCCTAGAGTAGAGCATATGGGCGTGGACCCCAGTTCAAATCCTAGCTGGGCTGAGCTCCTAGGTACTCTCGCATGCAAATATTTGTGTATGATACGACGGTTCAAATCCGAGGAACCCTATGTGGTTGAATGTAATCCAGTGCTCTCCAGAAAAACGTCGATGAGATCTCTGACCTTGCTTTGGAAACATAAATTGCGGTTACAGTTTGCACGATGCGTCACATGAAGATGTCTATTGTAACATTGTGCTTGACCCATGAGCAGCGATTTGACATTAAATATATTTAGCTAGTGGGAAATGACTCATTGACAATTTGAGTGCAGCGTCTATTCTATAGACTGCAGTTGAGGAAGTTCTTACTGAACAGGCCAACATACAAATATTTTTTTACTTGCTTGTGTGCTCGTCGTTACTTCGAATTATTTTCTTCTGAACAAGAGGTGTGTTTGGTTTTATGCATGTCGTTTGCAATTTCTGCCTAATGTTTACTTCAATTAACCGATTCTGTAACGAAGGCCTCATAAAATATTCTTGTTTTTATCAAGTGTCGTTGGTTTCATGTGCAAAGCATGTTAGTAATTTTAGTCCAGCTAGATTGTTCAAGAATTCGGACGCCGCTTGTAGAATAAATCACAGTCTCCAGAAACCTAGCTACCATGCACAAAATAGTTCCTTGTACAGAACGTCCTGGCACGATATGTAATCAATATATAAGACTGTGCCCTAAAGAGAGCTCCGTGTTCGAGGTTGTGGTTCAGTCAGCCACTTCAAGCTCAGCAGCGCTACGCCATAGCCAGACATCGATCAAGGAGGGAGACCTGTTTTAACTAAAGAAGCTTGCTTGTGGTATATAAATCTCCTACAAAGATTTACACCTAAGCAGTATTTTTCGAAAAGGCACAACGTTAAAAATATAGAACTGTAGGCGTATACTGTTGGATTAATTTCACAGAGACGCATATGCGGTCTAGAATTAATTCTTAGGGCCATGTTTCTGGACCGTTACAATTTACGTACATTTCTATGCCACCTCAACAGTGATAAGTCATCCAAGCAGGATATACGTTGTGTCAATATATGATTTGCGAATGCTTACCTATATTTCGCAGCAGCTTTGCAATGACGGAGCGTTGGATAGCTAAGGGTGGCAACGTTGAATCATCGAGCCGAAGCCAGCAGCCTTGTATGCAATTACAGCAGAATTAATTGCCCTCACAGCCCCGCGACGCACATCCGAGCAACGCTCTGCACCGCAGTGCTTTGCGCGTTCGCGAAGAGATCCCCAGTAATTAAATGATCCACCTGGGGGAAACCGCATTGTAATTTCTTTTCTTGACGCTTCACAGCCTCACACAAGCAGCGTGGGAGCTCTCATTCGCAGACTCTCTCACACTTCCGATGAAGAAACACAAAGGGATCGACGCGCTTCAACGAAATCTTGAGTTACGTTGGTAGCATAACATATACGCACGCACACAAACGCAGGCGCTCTCCTATCACCAATACTCATTTCGCTGCTCTGTGTGTGTATCACGCTTTAAGGAGGAAGGAAAGTCCCTAAATTTAGTGCTGCGTTAAGTTTTCAGTAATGCCTTTGTTCTTTCCTGCGTTTTATTTTCGCCAGACTATGTTACGCACGTTCACGCACTCCCGTGGGAACGTTTCCCACGATCGGCGAACCGATACGCGGTTGGCGTCATTTTATCCCCGCTATTATGCGGTTGTCGTTTTTTGCTAATACTTCCCGCACGTGCCCTGCAGAATACGTGACGTCATAACACAGACCACGCACATTAATCAGCTGCCTAACGAAACTTTCTGTATGCCATTGAATTAATTCCGTATGTTTCCGTAATATTTTTACACAAATGAAATTTGCGGATTCCGTAAGGAAACATGTAGGATAATTAAAATAGCAAATGGAACGTTTCATTAGGGCTAAAAGACC
This sequence comes from Rhipicephalus sanguineus, assembly GCF_013339695.2. Classification (NCBI taxonomy): domain Eukaryota; kingdom Metazoa; phylum Arthropoda; class Arachnida; order Ixodida; family Ixodidae; genus Rhipicephalus; species Rhipicephalus sanguineus. The sequence continues at coordinate 126,327,417 of NC_051177.1, read as the reverse complement.
AGAACAGAGGCAACACCTCTCGCTGGTCATAAAAATAGATTTCTGCAACACAACGCCGTAGCTATTGGGATATCGCTGCTGGTCTGCAGGTCACGAAGGACGGAACAGTAGAGATAGGAAAGCCAGAGATGTTAACCAGTCTACATGGACCGGTATGCTACCCTATACAGGGGAAAGCGATGGGGAGCTTTAGAGATAGAAAAAGGGAGAGAGGAAGAGCAGGCACGCGTGAAGTCACACACCTCACAGTCATGGTAACGCCGCTATTCTATAACCGCCGGTACAAGTCCGATGTCTTCAAGAAGTTGAGCACTGCCTTTGTCGCTTTCACCCGCGATGACCTCTCACGACATTCCAGAACGGTTTCTGCCGTCGTCAGTCTGTGATCTATGCTAGCTAGAGTGACTGCGAATGATTTTCTCTGCGCATTGTAGCGATGACAGTCGCAGAATATGTGCTGTAATGTCTCCTCGCTACTGCAGTTGTCACAAAAATGGTCCTCAGCTATTTCGATTCGAAAGAAGAATGACTTCGTGAAAGCCACTCTTAGCCATAAACGGCAAAGCAGAGTGGCATCATTTCGACGTATTCCAGAAATATCGGAAGACGTAAAGTGTTCGGGCAGTGATGGTACTGGTTGTACAGTCTACTTGCTGTATTCCGAGCGAGTGGAAAAAAGTGATTGCTTGTGCGGCCACTCGAAGTGTGCCAGCAGCTTCGGTCCTTGATAGGGGTATTGTCTCGAGCCTGTCGCCTTGAAGAGCTGATAGAGCAGCATTGTCGGCGTGCTCATTGCCTATCACGCCGCAGTGACTTAGGAATCACTAAAATGTCGGACTTGATGAAACTTGCTGTGGGCAACTCGGTAAGTCGTCATAATGAAGTAACTTGGCACAACTTAGCACTCCTTCATTCACGCACGCATCGACACACGTCAACCATGACGAACAATGATACTATGTACAACGACTATCACCACGAAACATAAAGCATAAAAACAGGCTAGCAGCATTTTAAATTATTGCATCAATAAACTAGGTTTCCTTCGGAAGGGAATACACAGAATATTAGCTGACACACTGATTCTTATTTTTTTCGATAAAGTAAGCTTCTTCGCCACACGTGCAGATAATAGCGCTGCTTGTGGGGTGTAGTCTTGAGTGTAGGCGCGTGTGAATGTGTCCTACGAAGTGTTAAGTAGCGCCTAGTTACTTTTCTGCTTTTACTGACCTATTCAAAGGAACTTTGATTTAGAAAAAAACGCCTATTATCTGGGGTTTGATATGCCAAAACCACGATATGACTATGAGTCGCGCCGTATATAGTGGGGGGCACAGAAAATTTTGACCGTCTGGTGTTCTTTAATGTGCACTGGCATCGCACAGCACACGTTCATTAGCACTTCGCCTCCACCGAAATGCGAATGCCGTGGCCGGGAATTTGTAAAAAAGAAAAGAAATGAAACACAAACGAAGCGTGATCTGTTCAGCACTTTCAATGAGCATAGGAACACAATGATATAATAGCCGGTTTGACGCACAGCAGCATTGCGTAGATGCTTCAGCATTCCTTCTATTGTCAAAAATACAGGCGGGCTGCTAAGAACAACCAAATCACGCGCGCTTTATGAAGTCGGACACAAACATTACCCCTGTGTTAGCAGTTGTAATAAGGCTCCTTTGACTGAACCACTCGTGATATGAAAAAATGGCAATGAAGCTGTGTTTCAGGTCACGCATTCACACGCGATGAATGCAAAGACGTGCACCTTACCACGTTAAGACGAGCCCAAAAACTGAGCGAGTTTTGCTCTTGCCTTCATTCAACAGCACGTCACTCTACCAGTAGCGATCACACACATTATCTTAGGGCCACAGGAGAAACACGCCGAGTCGCCCGACACTTGGCTGCTGAACTGTTCGTCACCACTTTGGTGTCACCGGCAAATCGGTTCTTTTCGCTTCAACGAGATACAGAACGCACAAAACAAGATCAATTCTCTCAGAACATTGACGATGTTTCGTCAATAAACATCCGAATTCGTTTTCGACATGTACAGTCATTGAAAAAATTAGGGCAGTCTCGCACAAGTGGTGCCAATCCTGAAGGAATTGCGGAGTTGGGTGGTCTTCCTTGCTTCACTTTATTTTTGTTCTTTCTTTATCTCTTTCTTTTTTTTCTCTATTCTCTCCGTTTCTTGTGTCTTTTGCGCATCTGTTTATTTGTATTTCTTTCTTTCTCTCTCTATTTTTTTCTCTCTCTTTTTGTCTTTCTTTCTATTTCTATATTTTGAGTTTGAATTTGAGTTTATTCAACCACGTGACAAGTACACGTTCTTTTGCTCTCCGTTCTTTTCTATCTCTTTCTCGGGTTCGTTTCCTTCTATCTATTTTTTTGTCTCTCTGTTTATTTCTTTCTCGGTCTTACTATCTTTTCCTTTCTTTCTTTCTTTCTTTCTTTCTTTCTTTCTTTCTTTCTTTCTTTCTTTCTTTCTTTCTTTCTCTTTCTGTACTCGTTCTCTCACCCATCAGAGCTATTGCAGCCGCACAAATTGGCGCACTTGTTCTGCGAGCGAAGCAGAAAATGAAGAAGAGGACGTAGAGCAAGAAGAGGAGGAAGAGAGCCCGTGTCGGCTCATGATGACGATAACTTTTGTTCGCGACTAGTGAACTTTCTCTGAGCATAAGCGGCTCCGCTGTTAAAATGAAACGTGAACGGGAAATTACAAAGTGGAGCAGCTTCCGCAAGTTATGACTCGAGAACTCTATCTTTCTTCGGTAATTCTTCTATCTTTCTCTGGCCAAAGATGGTTTCGTGTCCACACTAAGTGTGCAAGGCAAAACCGGCTAAAAAGGAAAACTGTTTTACTTCGCCTTAGCGTCTTCGTACTTCAATTGTTCATGACTGCACATGGGAAGGAACGATGTTATCAGCGTCGAAGCACATGCGATCGTCGGGAACTTCGGATTGGAAGTACCGAATTCATAAAGTGGTACAGCAACCTTTCACTTTGGTCGCAGTTAGGCATCTACGGAAAACCTAACATTGAAGCTTTCTTGTCACTGGCCCTGCGGTCAGAATACAGCAGGCTATTAGCAGCACTTCAGCTGCTACTTAGCGCTGCGGATCGCTAATTGAAATATGACGGCGACCGCAGAAGCTAACAAACAAACAAACAGAAAATGACGAGGAGCAAGAATAAAATTTACACAGCTGCTATACGAAGCTGTAGCGAGAGCTACTAGCGCTGCTGCCCTTGTGCAGTTGCCCTTCGACAGACGCCACCACCGCCGTGTGGCGAACATCTCCTACAGCGTTACGCTGAAGTTGAATGACTCGTTAAGTATTCAGGGGGTCTTTTACCTTAATGTACAGGCCGTTTCACACTTAAGGGAAAACTTGGAGCGCATTGCAATGTCCTCCGAGTCTGTACATGAGTATTAGTCGTTTATACATTGAGGAAGGATATGAACGACGAGATAGCATTACAGCGTGCGTCCAGCATTCGCACGAGTATTACATGACACCGTGCCATTCGTTTTCTGTCAAAAGGTCGGCGGTTTACCTGAACCAGAACGGAGGTGTCCTGCCAGGTGCCGGGCTTGGAGCTAAGGTGTCGGCACAGGTGTACATGTATTGTTTTATTCGATGAGCACTTGTTTGGTCTTTTTTGATACACTAACTCTGTATGCGTTTTCCTCAGTGAAACGTTTGCAACTTGGGTAATTTACAGCTGCATACACATTTGTGGTCCTGGTTGCTACGCCCCACGGCGGCAGCCGTATTGCTTTCGTACGCACGTATGCACCGCGAAGTCCAGCGTAGTCAACACTGAAGCATGGCTTAACTCGTGATGCTCCCTTTTAGTTATTAGGGGCGAAGCTCCTTATAGCGAGACCTGGTCGGTTGTCGATCGTCGATCCATCCGGCGTACCCCGTTGTTCCCTTATCGTACAATAGAGGGCGCTGTCCCATAGAGATGCATGCAAACTGCAGTTGGATGACGATATACTAGATAGCGCTGTACGCATTCTGTGTCGTCATCTCCATTTCTCGTCTCGTTTCCGAGAGGGCGCTGTCCCATAGACATGCGTACAATATGGCGGTTGGGTGAAGGTACGCTAGATGGCGTTGGCGGTGCAGCTGCTCTCCGATTGGCTGCTGCGCGGGCTGCGCGGGGATCTCTCATTCCCCGGATCGTCGCCGTACGAGTGCGCTTGCCGGATCGTGCTGCTTGGCGGACCATGGACGACGAGGAGCGCCGGGTGCGGAAGGCCGCTGCGGCTCGTGTTCGTCGGCAGGATCCCCAGGTGCGAGCTCGAGAGGCCGCCGCGAAACGTGCGCAGCGAGAAGTGGACCCGGAGACGTCGAGGGCTCGTGCTACGGCTGCAAAACTTACGCAGCAAGAGCGGACCCGGGACTGCGAGAGCGAAAAGCGGCTGCGAAACTTGCGCAGCGAGATTACTGCTGGGCAAAACCACTGAAGATTTCACGGCGTAAGCATGATTGCTTCGGGAGCTTCGCCCCAAACTCTTCATCATTCACCCCGTAGATATGCTGTGATTTTTTTCATTCCTCCGTGCCTTGGCCAAATTTGGTTGGTAACAACATTATCGATAGTCCTGCAGGGCTTACGCCGACCGGGCCTTAGGTCTGCTGCAAAAGATCTCGCTAAAAAAATAAAGAATCGACAATATTGACAAAAAAAAAACTCTCTTTCACACTCTCTCTGTCTCTTCTTCTATACGTGTGCAGTGCACGTTAAACACCCTGGAGACGAGTATGTGGGAATGTATTAACAAAGAGACGCTCAGTCCTCTTATTTTTATCGACGACCAAGGATCAGAAAGTCGCGCACGTGTGGGCTCCTTGCTCGTTGTTTTTTTATTGCGCTCCTGCCTTCCCAGGCTCACTACTCGCCAGGTAGTGCTGAAGTATTTATTGCGCTAGCGAAGGCTTCTGCACCGATAAACAAGTTCTAATGAGTAGAAGGAAATCCCGCAGAGCAAGTACTGTGCAAACCATAAGACGATAACGACGGAGAGGTTCATGCGTAAGCGTGATAGAGGACGAGAGAAAAGACCACTTTCACTTATATGCGCTGCGCCGCGTCACAAAAAAGAGAGAGAAACCTGGCGTACACTAAAGCCAGTGTTGTCGCCAGGATGCGGTGGAAATAGCGCGAATATGTTTCTGTTGCCTTTACCAGCCGCTTTGGATCTGTACAGTTCACACACCTAGGCTGCTTATCTCGTGCGCGTCAATGATATCTTTCTGGTAGCTCAAAACATCGTGGATGTTTGTTGTTTTTTTAACATGCGTGCAGCTTCGTCGGTGCAGCTGTGTTATGCGAAACCGCTTGACAACACCAATGCTCCCTGCCGTCGTCACTCCTGGTAAACTTATCGCGAACGACGCAGCCCCGGATTTCTCCCTCGCCAGAAGTCGTCGACGCGGCAGCGGTGAACGGGCGCGACAACTCAAAGCCGTGAGTGAGAACATTTCTTTCCACGACGTTTCAGTGGTTTCCACGTGAATTATTTATTTACAAACATGACTTTTCGATGCAAAAAAAACGCACTCAGAAAGAAAAACACCCAGACACACAGAGCATCATGGGCCTGTGCTTCATGGCACTCTGTGCGTCCCTTGTTTTAGTGCTAAGAAGTCACGCCTACTAAATCCCAAGAAGTGTTCATAAGTAATATTTATTTAGAGCCTTGACAGTTAACCTGGCAGTATAGGTCGGCAAAATCACTTATGAGTCGACTCACACAGATTCACTCAGACTCAGATTAACCCCTTGAGTATGAGTTTGAGTGAGTCAGGGTGAGTAATATTTTGGTAAGTTTGAGTCTGAGTGAGTCCACTTGAAGAACTTTTTAGTGAGCCTGAGCCCGAGTTAGTCTGACAGAGGAAAATTTTGGTGAGTCTGAGTCCGAGTAAGCCCTGAGCGCAAAATATATTTCTTGAGTGAGTCTGAGTGAGCTCCACCTTTTATTGCCGACCTATGGTCCTATCTACTCATCTTCAGCATTACTGACAGCCTCATATCAGGTTACGTTTATACTGAAAACTATTCACACATATCTCAACGCATTCACGTTCACGTGCCACCTCGATATTTATTGGTCAGAGACGTGAATTGGAAGGGGTGCCGAGACCCCCCCCCCCTCCGCAAACTCTTTCACACAAACTTCTTGATAAAATTTTGTCGTTTATGTAGGGTATTTCATAAAAATGTCCTTACTGGATTACTGATAACTTGTATTTGCAGGTATAAGATCAAATGATGTATCGAAGAGCACCGATTATGCGAGATATTGTCATTAAAGAGCAAGGACACCAAGATCGAAAAAAAGGTAGTTTTACGCTCAAGGACTCATGAGTCGACTCACTCAGGCTGACTGAGACTCAAGTCTAGCCGTGAGTCTGAGTCTGAGTGAGTCCAGCTGAGTAATATATTGGTGAGTTTGAGTCCGAGTGAGTCCAGTTGAGAAATATTTTAGTGAGTCTGAGTCCGAGTGAGTCAGGTTGAGGAAAGTTTTGATGAGCCGGAGTGAGCCCTGAGAGCAGAATATATTTGTTGAGTGAGTCTGAGTGAGCTCCAACTTTTTTGCTGACCTATGCCTGGCAGCAGCTTTAATACAAACGATTTGCTATCCACGCAAAATCAGCTTTCGCAGGTAGTTTTGTGATTTCATAGACGCTGCTTTTAGGAACAATAGGCGAATAACAGACGAACCATTAGGAATATCCCAACCGGTTACTAAGAGTTCCAGGAGAGTTTGACGGTACGAGGGTTAAATGCAACACAAACATTTCCTCATAAATCACGCCCTTACTCACAGGTTGCAGAATAATTTTAGTTACATGGCCCGATAACGTGCGCATGTATAATCGTGTGTTCTTACTCTGTCACTGAAATACGACCGTCGAGAAAGCGGACGACTTCGAGCTCACCAGCTTACTGCCATAGTCACAGCCCCACAGGGCTACTGCGCGGCAGGCGGTAAGGATGGACTGCCTACAAAGAAACGAAAAGAAAACTGCCTACAAAAAAAAAACAAAATTAGTGTCACACTTTTTAAATGTAGGGCTAACATTCGAAGCTGCACAACGTCAATCAATTACATATGATACGCGGCCAACCACACTGCCATTTCGCGGATTTAGTTTAATGATAGTTTATTAAATGATAAAGAAACAGTAAACTGCTTCGTCATACAGCGTGTACTCGCACCAAGATTTAGTGTCGCAGAAAGAAAAAAAAAATGGGCGGGGTAATTTTTCTATCAACTCTTTTTAAGACGGCTACAGCTCGATGTGTCTAATTTTCTTTTGCTGATGTTACTAGAACGTATCACTGCCACGGGGTCGAAGAATGACGAGCGGCCGTCTAGCGAACTCGTTTGCTCGGCCTTGAACCATCGCGACACCCATTACAGGTCAAACAACTTGCCAGTTCGCGCGGGCGGGTAGCTAGAACGCTTTCCTCATTTCTTATTCGACCTGGAGAGCGCTCGCAGCAGTTTTGTTTGTTCCTGCGCTATCGATAGAGAGAACCCAAGCGCGAAAACACGACAAGATTGGACGAGTACTGGTTGCGAGGGTAGGTAATGAAGAATGATGGCGGCAAAAAAACAAAACTTTTTACTTAGCACATTTCGCCATCCCGAGTTGAGGTGCTACATCCCGAGTTGAGGGCTTAGAGATGCGGGGTTTAAACCCCGTCCCCTTGTAAAATTGACGAAACCAGTCCGATTTCCTGAACGTTGAGCTACCAACTGGCGAGTACACTCTAAGAAAGAAAAAGGTGTCATTTGATTCTTTTTTTCACGCACATGTGACTCCCACATGTATAACTCTCTTCAGAGAGGCACGTTAACGATCTTTAGAAGGGTCGTGGGATGTATATATTTCATTAAAAAGACACGCTTACTTCCTTTTGAACAGTCATGCGTCCCACGACCCTCCTAAAGGTAGTCAGCGTGACTCTCTAGAGAGAGTTATACATGTGAGAGTCACACATGTAGCAAAACAGCGTAAAAGGACACCTTTCTTTTTTCTTTCTGAAAGTGTACAACCTCGAGCTTATCGAAATTCAATATCTCCTCCACGTTTACAGCTGGGTGTCCGGTGTTGATATCTGACAAGGAGATCTCGTTTTACGATGAGGATGTTGACGTCGACAGCCCTTTCGTTTGGGCATTGCAATAAAAATAATTAAACAGGTTTCCTTGTGAAGTCTACCGTTAGAGAAACGGTGTAGTCACTCGAAAGGTGCTGTCTCGAGAAAATGCGCCTCGTGCACCCTTGTGTAGCCACTCAGCCTAACTTATACATTTAGTGGCTGGCAGCACGGTTATTACAAGAATGACCAGAATTCTTCGAAACGTGAGTCATCTCCTCTGTTCTTAACTATGGAAAACTAACGAAGATACACAGCTATAGCCTTTGCGCCGTACGAGGAGCCGAGCGGTGGTCAATATATATGTCCCCGTCGTGAACGCATAGCATTGTTTTATTGAACACGATAGCTTCTGCTAATGCAGTCAAACCTCGCTCGTTATAATGAAGCAGCATCGGGACCATTACCGTATTCACTCGAATCTAAGCCAATGTTTTATTTTTGAAAAAAAAAAACGATGTGCGAAAGTGTCTGTGTGTGTGGGGGGGGGGGGGGAAGGGTCGGCTTAGAATCGGGGCCGGCCTAGATTCAAGTAAATACGGTAATTCTTTAGTTATATTCGATATTCGCTGTAACAGTAGAGATAAAAATCGGCTCTAACGAATCGGCAGTATGGCTCGCGCCAAAATTCTAGGTACAAGAACGCTTTATTCCTGGCTTCAGACCCTCTATAAACGAGGTAATCCTTCCCTGCTTCCTTGTAACACTGCAAACTCAATATACCGGCACATGAGAAGGTGAAATACAAAAGAAGAAAGTTTACAAACGTCTCCGCACTTTTTTTAACCACATTTTTAACAAAATCTTCATTGCCACAACTGCATTTTGAAAAATGCGGCTGAGAATTCTCTTTAAATATTTTGCAGCCAACGCGGTAGTCTAGTGGCTATGGTGCTCGACTGCAGAACAGAAATTCGAGGGATCGAATCCCAGACACGGCGGCCGTGTTTCCGGTGGAGGTGAAAATGCTGGAAGCCCGTGCACTTAGATTTAGGTGCACGTTAAATAACCTCAGACGGTTGAAATTTGCGGAGCCCTTCACTGCGGCATCCCTCATAATTATTATCTTTAAATATTTTTATTGCTCTTTATGTTACTTCATGGGTTCTGAGCCTCGCGCGAACCGGATAGTTTTTGTTACAGCCGATATCGCGTCGGCTTACGCGTTATAGATTTCTTTATAAAAAGAATAAATGTCCTTGAAATCAACTGTGACTAACCAACGTTCGTAATTAGCTCGCTATAACGGATAATTCGCTATTTCAGTGTTCGTTATAAAGGAGTTCAACTGTACTGTGGTCGCATGCGACACGAATCTCTTTGGTGGATGAGAGATGTGGAGATAACTAGGTTACAAACGTCATCGTGAACATTCTATATTAAGTGATTGCCGAAAAGGGCAAAAACACGAAGATGAACGTAAAATGCTTCACTGGATCATAACACTGAAGAATCAGTGCTCAGCGTTTGCACGGAACACTTCCTATACCTAAAGTAACCTTGAGTGACATATTTGGTTGAACTAGTTGGCTATGTATGAGTTCAAGACGGTAGCATACAAATTAGCGAGGTGAACGGTAAGCCGACGGCGCTGTACAGCAAGGCAGCACGAATATTGGGGCGCCCGTTATAACCGAGGCTTCAGTGATGAATCATGACAAGGAGAAACCATAAAACACGTAAACTCACAGATGTAGAGGGAGTACTGCAAGGGTAGAGCGACTGTATTACTCTCGCCAGACTTCTTTAACGCCGTGGGGCAGTAGTGGAGAGTTAGCCGCGGAACTTACTCTTTCCTTGAAGGCAGAGTAAAAGAGACCGCGAACTCTCTGCTAGTCAGATAGAGTTCTCAATCCACGGAACTCCCGCCCCGACGTAGCGTGAACAGGGTCGGGAACTCCCTGCCAAGCAGACGGAGTACAAACTAGCGCCAACTTCTGGCCGACGCCGTACAACGATATATAACTGTCTCTTAACCATATTCCTCCGAGCGTAGACGCCACAGATGTCACTTTAATGTGCTAGTTAATAGGATAGCTGTCAGTAATAACAAAAGAAAGTGTTTGTGATCTTCAGCCTTTGGTTTCCGAAACGCCAACAGAGGCAGCTTCGAAGCCTCGAACATCTAACGCATCGCCAACTTAGTTTACGACGCAAACTAATAGCCACTGAAATAAGGTAGACACCTCAAGCATTATTGCAATAAAAAAAACAGCCGCGAAAAAAAGTATGACAGGAGGAATCGAACCTGCCACCCTCAGATACTCAGCATAAGTCTCTACCACTGCGCCACGCTCTTTTTTTTTGCTTTATTACCTGTTATTAGACATGTTTGTACATCAAACAATAAACACATGAAAGGAACGACAACAAGTTCTGTCAGTCCTACTGGACAGACACAAGGTTAAAATTCCTTGAGCCCTGTCAAGGGTTCTACACTCGACAACCACTCAGGAACAAACTCCTGAGCTTTCTGGAGTTCCACAAACTTGGTCATACACTCTCGAAAATACATCCGTGTGGGCCATGCATCTGGAACGCAATAAAATCCCGCCATACGATCCCGCCATAAACAGTCAAGGCCATTTAGCATAATCAAGTCAAAAGGAGAGTCTCCATAATTTACTGGCAGAAATCTGATACCATGTGGATATAAAGGTAAATCCTTCTTTATCGACGACCCCACCCCCCCCTTCGAATTACATCCCAAAAATAAACTCATTCTCAGCAATGTAAGAAAAGGTGGTCTATGGTTTCCGGCTTTTTACAGATGAGGCAATCTGGCCCCTAAGGTAAGAAAAGACCACGGTCTTCTTGAAATGCCTTGACAGATAATGTAGCCATGTGAAGCTTAAAAAAGAAAGACTTCGCGGCAGGTGCCACTTGCATTCTCTTCACCCTCTTAAGCACATCTTGCCCTTGACCTCCACTGTACATGGCTCGGTACGGAGGTACAGGTAGTACAGCATCGCATACATCTTTGTAGAGCTTTTTACGTGTCACTGGAAACAGATACTCATTAGAAAATCTAACAGATAAAAAGCATACACTTAGAATAACCTCCTTAAGATACCCGCAGACAGCACCTGTCATGTGATTCGTACTAACCACATATCCAGGTAAAGCCCGCACCTACGCCACGCTCTAACACAGCACTACTGCCGCAAAAAGACTAGTCAAGACAGAGCTCACCGCTCGGCTTCATCTTCACGGGTCGCATACTGAAGATAGACGCGATCTTAAATAAAATTCGCGTCTTCATAACACACAAATAGCTGCCGACCACGAATTACATTGAATAACGTGTATTTTCTCGCGCAATCGTCGATACACCAGTACAGCGGCCGTGTCAGAGTACTGAATTGCATCTCAATCGATAGGTGCAACTATGTACATAACCGATCGCCAAACACATAATTGAACGTGCAAGAAAGTATGCCATCATGTTAGTTCAACAAGGCGTACTAACTGACAAGTCCGTGTTAGCGAAGTGCCGGCGAGTGCGCCCGGCGGCTTTCGATGGCTGCCGGGGTGCGTTTGCTGAAAGCGCGTCCTAACGCTGCCCATCGCTTCTTGTACGGACACCGTACGCAAGAAAAAATGGTTCATTCAGATTAACGGATACTAAAGCTCTACTGTACAATCATTCTTACACGTCGGAATTGCGTATCCTTAAACCCAGAAGCGCCGACAGCATGTACACACGGACTCGGCAGATGCGCTAGGCCTACCTTCGCTGGGAGTCCTACGGGTCATATTGAGTGCGACCGATGTCAGCGCAAGTGGCTGGCGAAGGTTAAAGAATGCGCATTTTAGAGTCGAAAGCTTTTCACTGTTACCTTAAAGTGCAACCGAGGTAAGCGAAAGTGCGAGAATCGCCAGAGATTAGGGGTGTGCGAATATCAAATTTTTCGAATACGAATCGAATACGAATATCCACCTTCGAATATCGAATCGAATATCGAATATCAAAGGAAAAATGCCTCCACAGTAACGATATTCTATTTAACATGTAGCTATTTGAAAAAAAGAACATTAACAGACTGACTGGCAACATAACATACACTGCTATCTCCAGAACACAATCTCCAGGCTAGCACAATGCACATCACAACACGAGCAAATATAACGGTACAATGAAAGTAATGACTGCATGTTATCATGAAGAAATATGAGTTGCTCCACATGATCAGGCAGCAGGCGCTCCCTTCTAACAGAGACAACCCCCCCCCCCCCCTTGCGACTGAAAAGGCACGCTCGCTTGGAACAGAAGTGGCTGGTATAGGGAGGTACATGGGGCAAAGCTTTGCCAGACTGGGGTATCTGAAGGTGTCTACAGTCCGCCACCAGTCACATGGGTCACTGACTTTCTTCAGAAGTGGTCCCGCATAGTGAACGAGTGGTAGTGCGGCACGTTACGGCCGCATAATATTGAAAATGTACGGTTACATGATCGCCAACAGCGCTGCACGTCGGAGATGCACCAGCAATAAATCATACGTATTAGGGCGCTCGTCGCAGGCAGATATCGTGCCTCCGTGTACTTACGATGCGTATCGCTCCTCTCGGCAACGTTTTTAGCTATACGAACGCAGCAGAAATGTGGAAGACGAGTTATTTTAACACGAAAGTGTTTTATGCCGGGGTCCACCAAACTTTACTGACGTATTTCCGTCACGGATGTGACGTTCTGAAAATGTACACGAACATAATAAAAAAAAACAGAAGAAAAAGTTCCACAAACATGGAAAACTTCGGAATCGAACCCACGACCTCTCGGTCCGCGACGTTAGATCGCCGAGCGTTTAACCCATTGCGCCACAAACGCATTTGCGAAGAGTTACACAGACGCGCCTTATATATCTAACACTCCTCCGTGTACCTGCGCTCTTGCTCGGGGCGGTGCCGCCGCCTACGAGCAGAAAAGAGAAGTACTGCATTATGACACTAACGCGCACCGACAGTGAACGCTTCGGTGGTCTCAGCACAAAGACGCCTCGATGACAGCATTAGAAGGGACGCTGGCATCAAGAAGCACTACCAACGCCACCTAGGTGGCGTTCGCCCTACTCAGCACAGCGAAGCGTGGCCTCCGCAATTAGCTCTGAAAATGTTTTTGAAGTTGATCGCGGAGGCTGCAATTGCGACGCGCTCTACGCGCTGATTTGACTCGGTGACGATTCAGTTACGCGCTTTGTCTTTCGCGTTGTATTAGTGTGTCAGTTACTTGCTTCGTCTTTCGCGTTGTGCTAGCGTGTGCAGCGTAGTGCAGCTTCAATATGCACCAACGGTGTTTCTCCGCTGTCTACTGATACGAGTGTGATGGCACCGGCTAAGAGAACTGCGGCATTAAGCGCCGTCGAAAGACAACGACGTCGGCGAGCTAACCTCGCGCAACTGAGCTTGGTGCAGCGATGGACATGCCAGGGGGGAGCGGGAGGCCTTCGCGCGTTCACGGCTCAAGCTGAGAACTCTGCCTCTCGCTTTCCAGAAGTTGACCGCATCGCGACCCAACTGGCTGCCATACACACCGAACCAAGACCGAAATGGTCGCACCTTCGCCGAAGCGACCCGCCAGCGGGACGCCGCTCGACAATACGACGCAGGATGCCCAGCACACCCACAGGATGGTCCACGACGCGCAAATCATGCACCCTTCGCTGCAGCGGACCGCGAGTTCACCAAACGATTCAGTGAGAACCCGCTCGGTTTCGCCTGCACGGTTTGCGTAGGCCTGTGGTTCACGTGTGATTTGCGCGATGCTCCGGCGCGTGCAATGCAGTGTCTCCGAACAATGTATCCCGGTCGCGAGTCTTTCCAAGACTTCCGCTTATGTGCCAACTGTTTCACTTTCGTGTTCTATACCGATTCCCATATCAGAGGGATCAACCACATTTTTATGCATGATAATCGAATCGCATATTCGAATTTTTCGAATATTCGAAGTTAACGAATATTCGAAACTTTTCGAATACATGATTTTCGAATCGAATACGAATATCTCGAATGTAATATTCGACGAATATTCGAACCTTTCGAATATTCGCACACCCCTACCAGAGATGCGTTTGCATTGTGGTTACTTTAACCGGCGTTGCTTTCCCGGCCTACATGCCGCGTCTGCCGCGGCACCGCATGTCCAATTGGGCGCCAGGTCACAACGTCGTAAAGTATTCATCAGCCAGCCCTGGTAAAAGATCGTCGCAAGTGCATATGTAAGCGCGTGGCTACAACTCTCAGACTTGGGCATGAGCTGCTGTACGGCATTGAGCCGATATGATAGAGTCACAGCTGACTGGAAATTACTAATGAAGACAGTGTTGAATATTATGCTGTTTTATAGTAAAAGGTCGATGTGCCGACAGTATCGCAATAGATCATTAGATACTTGCACGTGTCCCGTGTATATTTGCTGTTTAAATACGCACAGCAGAGCTGTTGCCACTGGCACTGGAAGGGGGGCTAAACATCATAAATATATATACCGGTTACCGGGTGTATGGTTGTGTGCAGCGCCAGTAGTGCATATGTTCAGTGTTGCTGTATTGTGTATGAATGAGTGTGCGTATGTGAGTTCTGTGTATGTGTGAGGTAAGCTTCAGGCAATCCAGTAAGGCTCACTTACATTGTAGAAAACGCACGACGGTTTTCTTTTTTCCCTCTCTTTTTAGATGTTAGTCCTAGCAGCAAGAGTGATTCTATTCTTGGAGGAAGTTCATACACTCTAGCCCAACCAGCATTGTGAAACTCTGCGAGGGAATAGCGTAATTCCAGCCGAGAGTGTATGTACTCCATTTCAAAAGCGTGACTTTACTCTGGCGAGGGAGCTTGTTCCCTCTCGTTCAGCCAGAGTACCAGAACTCTGTCGAGAGAGTGTGCCTACTCTGTGCAGCAGAGAGTTCCCAGCACTCCTGAAAAGGGAGTGAAATATGGGACAAGTGTTTACTCTCGCGAAGACAGTTGCTAGCACTCTCTTGCCGCTGCGAGTGTAGACTCCCAGCATAGAGATGGTGAAAGTGATGAATGATTATTCGATTAAATGATGAAAAGTGTCCCGCAGTGCCAGTCATCTATGCCTTCCTTTGCTTTGATTTAATGGGCATTTAATCTATCAAAAACTACCTCATATATATATATATATATATATATATATATATATATATATATATATATATATATATATATATATGTATATATTGTTACGATGGGGTGTGTTTATTTACAAGTGAATAGATGAAAGGGACGAAGGGTTGCCGCGCTGACACCGAGTTGCTTCGAAGACAGCCGCGCTTCGTTCTCCTCTTCCTTCCCCTCCGTTGTCGCTTCAGCGTAACACTCCTCCTTTCCCAGACGAAGCCCTCTGGGCGAGTATACATTACGTGCGCTAAGAGTCACGTGGATGACAGCGCTTTAGGCGGGCGACGTGAGCGAGCTGCGTCTTCCTAGAACGGTAGCCGTGAGCTACGAGGCGAGCGATCGAATACGTGACATCACTTAAGCGATCGACGATGACGAAAGGGCCGGTGTAACGAGCCAGAAACTTTTGACACAGACCGCGCTTGCGAAGTGGTGTCCAAAGCCACACTTTGCCCCCTTTTTCGTACGACACGTCCTTGTGTCGCGAATCGTAGGCGAACTTGGAGCGGTCCTGGGACGCCAACGTACGGAGCTGAGCAATGCGACGTGCTTCTTCTGCGCGGCAGAGAGTCTGGGCAATAGAAGAGTCCGCACGAGCGTTTAAAGGTAGAATGGTGTCAAGGAAGCTTCGGGGTGGTCTAACATAAAGAAGATAGAATGGACTGTAACCAGAGGCTTCATGCTTTGCAGTGTTGTAGGCGTAGGTGATAAAGGGCAAGATGTCATCCCAATTTTTGTGCCTGGAATCGACGTACATCGAAAGCATGTTGGTCAATGTCCTGTTGGTGCGCTCGACGAGACCGTTTGTCTGCGGGTGATACGGGGTTGCGTGGCGAAACTGACAAGCACAGAGACGCAAGAGCTCTTCTACTACATCGGCCACGAACTGGCGACCACGATCGCTAACAATAATACGAGGTGGTCCATGGCGCAGTATAACCGAAGACAGGAGGAAACTCGATACATCGATAGCCGTGGCCGTTGGCATCGCTTTGGTTTCCGCATAACGTGTCAAATGGTCAACGCAGACTATAACCCAACGGTTGTTGTTTGATGAACGTGGAAATGGGCCGAGAAGATCCACTCCAACCATTTCGAAAGGCGATGAGGGTGGTGTCACAGGGTGAAGGAGACCGACCGGAGCCGTATTTGGTCGCTTGAATCGCTGACACTTATCACAACTGGCCACATACTTTTCTGTATTGCGTCGCATACTAGGCCAGTAGAAGCGACACAGTATGCGGTGGTACGTTTTGGCGAAACCCATGTGCCCAGCAGATGCGTCATCGTGCATAGCATGAAGTACGCGCGTTCTCAAAATTTTAGGGACCACTAAAAGAAGGCGGGCACCATCAGCTGTGTAATTCTTTTTGTATAGCAAGCCATCTTGAATAACAAAGTCGTTTTTACCTATCGGCTGAGCGGCTGAATCGAAGAGGGCATCCAAGCTGCGGTCGTTGCGCTGTTCCTTCCGGAAGGTGGCGAGATCAGGAAAAGCAGTATCGTCGATGGCAGCTAGAAAATCGTCAAAATTGTCAGCGTCACATGCAGTTGTTGGTAGAGGGAGCCTCGAGAGACAGTCGGCGTCAGCATGATGGCGGCCACTCTTGTAACGGATTTCAAAGTCAAATTCTTGCAAACGTAGCGCCCATCGCGCAAGGCGGCCAGACGGGTCACGGAGACCAACCAACCAACATAGGGAATGGTGGTCAGTAATGATCGAAAAGTGCCGCCCGTAGAGATATGGGCGGAACTTATGGACAGCGAAAACCACAGCGAGGCACTCTTGTTCAGTCACGGTGTAATTCTTCTCGGCCTTGCTCAATGAACGACTGGCGTAGGCAACGGCATGCTCGGCGTCATCGAAGCGCTGGATGAGAACAGCGCCGAGACCTATTCCACTTGCGTCGGTGTGCACTTCTGTTGTAGCAGAAGGGTCAAAATGGCGCAGTATGGGCCCAGAAGAGAGAAGGAACTTAAGTTGGCGAAACGAAGAATCACAATCCGCTGTCCAGATGAAAGGCGTGTCCTTGCACAGCAATGAAGTCAAAGGGTAGGCAGTATCAGCGAACTTGGGCACAAACCGTCGAAAGTAGGAGCAAAGACCCAAGAAACTTCTTAGTTCGCGTTGTGATTGCGGTTGTTGAAAACTGCTAACTGCAGCAACCTTCTGAGGGTCTGGACGCACACCGTGCTTGTCCACGAGATGTCCAAGTACAAGCGCTTCTCGTTGGCCGAAGTGACATTTCTTCGAGTTCAGGGTAAGGGCAGCTTGTTCAAGGCACGTTAAAACAACGTCAAGTCGATTATTGTGTTCGGCAAAAGTGCGACCAAAAATGACGATGTCGTCAAGGTAACATAAACAAATCTCCCATTTCAGGCCGCGTAGTACCGTGTCCATAAACCTTTCAAACGTTGCAGGAGCGTTGCACAAACCAAACGGCATGACATTGAATTCAAACAAGCCGTCTGGTGTGACGAAAGCGGTTTTCTCTTTGTCGACGGAATGCATGGGTATCTGCCAATAACCCGATCGGAGGTCCACAGATGAGAAGTAGGATGCGGAATGAAGACAGTCGATAACGTCGTCTATACGGGGAAGTGGATACACATCCTTTTTCGTCACAGAATTGAGGCGCCGGTAGTCTACGCAAAACCTCCAGGACCCGTCTTTCTTTTTCACGAGGATGACCGGCGCAGCCCATGGGCTAGCAGAATCTTGGATGACGCCCTTGGCCAGCATGTCGTCCACCTGTTCAGCGATCACCTTGCGTTCAGATGCGGACACGCGGTATGGTTTCTGCCTTATGGGATGCGCGGACCCTGTGTCGATCCTGTGGCGAGCCCGCGTATTTGGAACACGAACTTTGGTAGCGTCCTGGGTGAAATCAAACAATGAAGCATGCTTGCTAAGGACGCTGACCAGGGCTTGACGCTTCTCGGAGGGTAGTGCCTTGTTGACCATATTCAGGAACGGTGACGAGTCTTCAGGGATACCAGGGCCAGTTTCATGCGCTCGGCCTTCGAGCGAGGCGTCATTACTTAAGGCGTCTATGGTGAGGCTGGTATCCGCTTCAAACGAGGCAAGTCGCATACCGCTGGGTAGCACAACAGGCTGGTTTGATAAATTTGACACCCACAACGCACTTGTTCCACAGTCCACAGAGATAATACAACGAGGTACAAGCACACCTTTCTTCGCAATGACCGAAGGCACGGGCTCAACAATAGCATCAAATGCTTCGGTGTCGACAAGACCAACAGTAACTTGGACGCTGGACAAGGAACGTGCCGGTAAGACGGAATCTTCAAGGACGGCGAGGGTGCGCGAACATGCAGCAGGTTGGTCGGCAAGAGGAGAGAGGAAGAGCTCGCCAGTACCGCAGTCAAGAGTGGCACCGCACTGTTGTAGGAAATCTAGTCCAAGAATGACATTATGCGTGGATTTAGCGAGCACTGCGAATTCGGCTTGATACACGTTATCAGAGAAATGAACGTTCGCGGTGCACACACCAAGGGGTCGGAGCAATTCTCCACTCACAGCACGAAATGTGTTATCGTTATCCCACCGAAACATCACCTTACGGCCTAATTGGGTTTTGAAGTCCATGCTGATAACGGAGACACTCGCTCCCGTGTCCACTAAAGCCAGCGTAGTAACATTGTCCACAGAAACACGAATCTTGTTATGACACATGGTGACTGGCGGAGGCATAGGGGCATGTAGCTGAAGATGACTGGCGACCTCACCTCCATCGGTCGCGCCACCTAGTTTCCCGGTGGCGGTGACGTGAGACGTCGTCGAGGAGATGGGGACCTTCGGTGGCGCGAAGACGGCGGCGTCAAGCTCCGCACAGAAGCCGGCGAGTCGCTGCGGTAATTCACCCGATGGCTTGTCCTGCTGTCAGAGTCAGAGGGCCAGTGTGTCCCGTCAACGGGCTGATTGCTGCGCCGATAGAAAGTACGCGGTCGCTCATAGGACGGTGCTGACGTGCGACGGCGATTAGGACAATATCGGGCGACGTGGCCGCGGACGCCGCAGTTGAAGCATATAGGGCGCTCACGGGACGCACTGATATTGTCAGTAGAAAGATGAATGGCCCGGCTGTCCCACTCCTGAGAAACTGCAGGTGGTCTGCGTGCGTAACCATCATACGACTGGTAACTCGGACGCGCATTCGTAGAAGGGCTTGGCACTCTAGGACGAGGCGCGAAGTTGTAGGCATCAAAGGAGGCGGCGTTGATGGACGTCGCGCCAAAGCCGCAGGGAGGAAAGGGCTCTCGGGCCTTAGGAGTCGGGAGAGAAGCTGCCTCACGTCGGTCGAGCTCTTCGCGCACTACTTGCCGAATCACCGACGCAAGGTCAGATGGGGCGGGAAGAACATCGACACTGGCGACATTAGTTACGTTGGCCAGGCGTCCGAACTTTGGCGTAATTCGTCGAGCTTTCAGAGCTTCAAATGTACGGCAGTGCATAATGACGTCACTTACAGACTCCAGATTGTCTTTTGCTATGAGGAACTGGTATACGTCCTCCGCGATCCCTTTTAGAAGATGACCAACTTTGTCCTCTTCTGTCATCCGAGGGTCTAGTGCCTTGCACAACTTGAGCACTTCCTCGATATACGTCGTGCAGGTTTCCCCGGGAACTTGAGCTCGCTGCATGAGGGTTTGCTCGGCGCGCTTCTTTTTAGCTGCGGGATCTCCGAAGCACTTCCTAATTTCATCTACGAACGTCTGCCACGTCGTCAAGCTTTCTTCATGGTTTTCAAACCATACAGATGCTGTTCCCTTAAGGAAGAGGCCTACATTGTTCAGCTGGCCGGTAGCATTCCAGCCATTAAACCGACTCGCCCTTTGGTAGAAGCTGAGCCATGCGTCGACATCCTCCCCAGGTTGTCCGGCGAAGGTTCGGGGCTCGATGTAGGGTTGCCATGGAATACTGGAAGCAGGTGGCAGGTTGTCGTTGTTGCCGTCAGAGGCCATCGCGGGTGGCAGGCCAGCAATTCGTCGACTTCGGCGAAGCTCCACGTATTGCGCCTCAGCGGTCGGTGCGTCGTCGTTCGTCGGGGGCGCCGTTATCCTACCCAGCACCTTCCACCAAAAACTGTTACGATGGGGTGTGTTTATTTACAAGTGAATAGATGAAAGGGACGAAGGGTTGCCGCGCTGACACCGAGTTGCTTCGAAGACAGCCGCGCTTCGTTCTCCTCTTCCTTCCCCTCCGTTGTCGCTTCAGCGTAACAATATATATATATATATATATATATATATATATATATATATATATATATATATATATATATATGTGTGTGACGTATAAAGGCAGTGATGTCTGGTAGAAGCCGACGAGGAAGAAGTGACTCGTGCGATAGAATAAAAGTATGGCGTATGAGCCACGGCCCGTCTCTCATTCATAGCGTCACACAAGTCGACAGGATGAAGACCTGGCAGCCACTTCATCAGCCACACATCATCAACATTCCCAACAAGACGCCCTGACCACATACAGACCATCTGAGCAGATCATCGCTGCACACAGCGACCACCATTATGGCAGCATCATTGGCAGGCCTTGCCATCCCACAGTACGCCGGATCAGCGGACGATGGACCGGTAGAGGAATGGTTCAACCTCTTCGAACACCACGCTACCGCTGCATCATGGACGGAACGGGACATGGTCGCAGACTTCAACAACTACGTCACCGGTGAGGCTTTCAAATTTACCTCACACATATCTTTCAAAACGATGAATCTTGGCAAAAAATCAAAGAAGAAATGATCATTCGATTTAAAGAATACGATGAAGACTTGACCATAACCAATCAGTTGGAGGCCTTTCAACTCGCTCGTCACAGTAACGAAGAACCTTCACGCAGCAAGCATTTTTGCCACACAAAGCCTCATGTGAGAAAATCGTTGCCTATGGCCCCATGTTATGAACGTTCTGATAACAGAAAGCGCATTCGAATGCCGAGAATGAATGCCCAATTTTCAACAGACAAAGCAAGGCCCCAGCTCACTAAAACGCAACCATGGCTTTTGCCGAAAAGACCCAGCCTTCCACCGGGCTTCTCATCTGCTCAAAAATCGGCATCTTCTACCTCTGCGCTGCACCAAGCTACACGAGACGTTATTGAACCACCCAATGCAGCTGATTCGTCGTTTCGCATACGTGACGCACCACCTGGATTTGCGTCCAGTGGCTCTTATGTTCTTCGTAACGACTGCCACATACATCAGAAGGTCATTACGTTCACGACAGATGAGCTGACGCGACGGGAAAGTAATCTACCAAGCCACGACCTTTCTCTTCAATTGAAAGCATCAGAAGAGCCTGTTTCTGTTATTCCGCAAAAAGACGAAGATTCGGAATTGGGTCAAGCCATGTCTGTTGCGGTAACTTCCAGCGCTCAACCACCGGAATGTCGAAGCGATGTGGATTCACCATACAGCGCCAGTTCCAACAATGGAAACAAAAGCGCAGATGTGACTTCCGTCGACACAAGCTCCTTTCAGACAACTACCTCCGGTGAACGGTTTATTATTACTGAAGCCCCAGATCCACTTGACATCTCGTGTCGCATGCATGTCCCACAATCGGATTTGACATCACCTCACGGTAATATTACCGATAAACCTGACGACACACCTCAAAAGATGCCTACACTCACTCTCAACGAGCTGGTGAACCTGCACGAAGCCAGACCATACGACGACTTTCCAGAGCATGGTTTTTCGTCGGATGTTCTCAGATCGATAGCTCCGCAAAGTGACACGCATTCACAATTGACCCTGCCTTCACAGCCTGACAAGCAATACAACAGCTCACCGTGTACCAGCTACCTAGCGGACGTCACATCAACTTGCGAAAAAATTCAGAGTCATGTTCATAAAGGGCTCCCTCATCAGCGAGACCAGCACAAGCAAGTGGACGAAATCAAACTACAGCGCACACTTCAACATGGGCGACGACGAAAGAAAACGTCATCGAAACCTCGGTCACGCCTTAAAGAAATTATTCTGAAAAGAAGCCCGAGGAGAAGACACCGCCGAAACACCGCCCTTCTGCACCAACGATCAAGATTGCACCTTCGATCTAAACAACTGCGACATCATCGCACAAAGCTCTCAAAAAGACATGAAACCACCCCTTCTACTATGCAGGAAGAGAGGCAGCGCCCAATCAGCCTCAATCAACGGGCACGCGAACTGCATGCACGGCTTGTGTACCACTCACAACGAAGAATACGACGTCTACGAAATCCGAGGTGTCGATCCTGCAAAGTCTTCGAACCTGGTCCATTCCTCACTCAAATACCAGCTATGTCATCATCAGTGTCAACGTTCAAGGCATACTTGTGTTGTCCCGAGCGCAACCTCGCCCCCCAGAGCTCTCCTTGATATTCCTGGACTGCTGGCCTCTCCTGTGAATCTCTATGTGCTAGTTTTACGGAACTCCCTTGTGACAGCGAACTACTCCGCGTTTGGACATTTTAGCTTTAACACTCTGCTTGCTCATGTTTTGTTAAACTCGCGCATTCTTTCGGGGGGAGGGGGAATCCTGTGACGTATAAAGGCAGTGATGTCTGGTAGAAGCCGACGAGGAAGAAGTGACTCGTGCGATAGAATAAAAGTATGGCGTATGAGCCACGGCCCGTCTCTCATTCATAGCGTCACACATATATATATATATATATATATATATATATATATATATATATATATATATATATATATATATATATATATATATATAGTCGAAGAAATGAAGGAGCACACGAAAATTGCATATTTTTACTCATTTACGTTTCGGCCGTGTCATGGTCGAAACGTAAATGAGTAAAACTATGCAATTTTCGTGAGTGTGCTCCTTCATTTCTTCGACTACATGTGCACCAGACCTTCAGAACTTTCTTTTGAAATATTATATATATATATATATATATATATATATATATATATGCGTGTGTGTGTGTGTGTGTGTGTGTGTGTGTGTGTGTGTGTGTGTGTGTGTGTGTGTGCACGTACGAAATGTGGCCTTATTAACGTTTCGGCTGGTGGGTTCGTCGGAATGAATGCAGCACATGTTACAGGCACTATTTATTGGTCTGTAGTTTCACACTTTGGCGCAGTGCACCACAATCAGACACTCTGCGCATCGACAAAACAACAAGTTACAGGCACGTGGTGGACGCAACACTGCGAATAACAAAAAAACAAGATATCGCGTTAGACAAGAAACCGCGTCACTGGCCAGTGAGATACCGCGGGACATGAACAAAGCGCATATCAGATTCATTGGCGCTGTGCAAGGCGTACAAAGCAAAGGAGCGCACTCTGCGAATAGAATCGGGCAAGCAAGCAAGAAAAAAAACACGAAAAGAACATTTTGCCGATAGAATGAATGTCCAAATCGACAAAGGCTAGTCTGTACCAGCATGGAAGTATGCACTGTATACTATGCAAGCACGCTAGCCAGCTTACCCGCGTTTTCGTTTAAGCCACCAGAAACCGTGTTGAACTCGTGAATTAAAAATGACTCGCGGATTTCGCGCTTTTAATGTGAAGTGAGTCCTGATTCCAATATAGTCACCCTAAATGACGGGTCTAGATATTGGCAAATGAAGCACGGAGTTCACGCGCGCCTTGTGGTTGTTAAAAGGGTAGCGAAATGCATTTTCGGTTTGACCGATATACTGCAACTTGCAGATGGACCACTCAAGCAAAGAAACTACACTATCTGTCTCGCATCTAAAATCGCCACGAATTTTCAAGCTAAAGTGATTGGCGGTGCTTTTCGCCACAGTGGTGGTCGTCATCTGAGCGCATACTTTGCATCGAGGTTTACGACATGGATGGCAACCAGGGCGTTCAATATAGTTATTTAGAACTTTGGACGATGTGAGAATGTCCTGCAAATACCTTCAACGCCGATACACGCTCTGGAAAATTTTTAGGTGCTCGCTTTGCGTCAACATGTTGTAATGTTTCTTCAGGATCGTTGTTAAGGCGCGGACGCGCTATGCGTGAGTACAAGGTTAGCACTATTGAGGCTACGGGTACGTTTCTCTGCGTTGATCAACGTATTGCGGGCAAGCTTGTCTGCGCGTACCACTCATCGATAATCTGAAGTCATCGATAATCTGAACGGGGTATTTCTGTTTTAGAAGGCAAACACGTAGTCTGTCGCAGCTGGCGCTGAAGCCTACTTGCTCTGAGCAAATGCGTTTAAAACGGACTGCTTGACTGTATATAATGCTAATAATAATATCTGGGGGTTAACGTCCCAAAACCACGCTATGATTATGAGATTTTGACCACCTGGGGTTCTTTAATGTGCACCTAAATCTAAGTACACGGGCCTCAAACATTTTCGCCTCCATCGAAAATGCAGCCGCCGCGGCCGGGATTCGATCCCGCGACCTTCGGTCAGCAGTCGAGCGCCATAACCACTATACCACCGTGGCGGGGCAATGTATAGAATGCTTGATTCACAATGTTTAACATGACTACTATTGAAATGAATAAATTGCTGTCGGTCAGTAGGCTTCTGATAAAGCTTGGTAAATAAAAGTGTTCCACACTCGCCGCCATGGCTGCGATTGGCGCTGACTAACACTCGAAGGTTTAAATGCACATATATACCCCATAAAGTGGACGGGAGGATGACCGCCGCCGTAGCTCAGTGGTAGAGCATCGGACGCGTTATTCGAAGGTCGCAGGTTCGGTCCCTGCCGGGGGCAAGTTATCTTTTCGTCCACTTTACTTTCTTCACATTTATATTCTCAATGCTACAGATAACACCCCCTATACTTTCCTTGGCGTTATTGTCTGTTAGTTCTCATTAATATTGTGTCTAACAAAGGAAACGAGCCCTTAAGAGTCATCTTCTTTCCTTTACCATTTCTTAGGCATATGCTGACGTCCAGGAAGTTAATTTCTGCGGAGTAGGCATGCATGAAGGATATGGGTGGGTGAACGTTGTGAAAATCTGATATAAATGCGAGAAGTGGAGATTTACCATGAGGCCAAATAAAGATATCGTGAATGACTCTTTTGTAGCATAGCGGTTTCAACTGCGCAAAAATTGCTCTTCAAGCCTCCTCATAAACATGTTTACATATTTCAATTCAATCTTAGTTCCCGTACAGGTGCCGCTAACCTGTACGAAGTGGACTTCATTAAGCACGAAATTGTTCAGCTCGAGCATCATTTCAAGTAGCGTCGCTATGGTAGTGCTGTCTGCTGGCTTATCACCGGAAAAATTGTCATACGCTTCAACAACCGCCAAGATGCCGTCCGAATGAGGGACGTTTGTGTTGAGGGACGACACGTCCAGCGTCGCAAGAAAGGAACCATTTGGTCACGGTAATATCATTACCTGCCGACAAAAAGTGCTTCGTGTCCCTCACGAAAGACTGAAATGTGGCCGGAATGTAACGAATTAGCGAGTCGATATAATAAGACGGGTTTTCTGTCTCCGTTCCTTTAGCTAAAACAATCGGACGGTGGGGATTGTTTGGCTTATGAGTTTTTGGCAGCATATAAAATCGGCCTGCAGATGGACTTAGAGGGACTAGTGTTGTGGCTGCCTTATCCCATCTTTTTTCACTCTCAATGGTACATTTATCTTTTCTTTCAAACTTCTTTTAAAGTCATTTGTGGGGTCTGCATAAAGTCCCCTATAAACTGAATGATCATTAAGCTGCCTAAGAGCTTCCTCAATATAGTCTGCTGTGTTCATAACCGCAACTGCACCACCCTTATCTGCTGCTTGATAGTGATGTCGGCACGCTTCCTTAATGCTCCGACAGCCTTCAGTTCTTCTTGGCCCAAATTTCGACACGTGTGATGCCGCCTTAATTTCGCACATATGCGGCTTCAAATTCATTCATGATTTTTCCTATTTTGCCTAGTACGACATGCAAAAGGCGCCTTTAAAAGGCGGCATAGGGATGTGTTTAGAAAATAGATTGACGATTAAGAGTTCTGTCTACTATGCTATGAGACAGCTATCCAGAGCCCTTCACTACGGCGTGCCTCATAATCATATCGTGGTATTGGAGCATAAAACCCTACAAAATGAAAGATTACTTTTCAACGCTACCTCTAAAAATATCGATTAATCGACGACAGAACTCTCATCGATAACGATTAACCGACTAATGGCTGAAGCGCCGAACGATAAGTCCGTAAGCGATTAAAATAGTTAATTGACCTCGGCTATGCCAGTACTGTCGAAGAATGTAAGAACGAGGTTACACTCAATAACTGGGCTTTCCGATTCGCATAGAACTACGATGGGTTTCTTTTGTCCTACGCTCATCGCCAATATAATCAGAGACTTTACAGCCGATAAGCCAGTAACAAAGTAAGATTTATTTCAAGAGTGTTTCTTTAATTTAATCATAAACCACTCCTCGTGCTTGGTGAAGAAACATCTACGCCGGAAAGCAGGCGCTGCTTTGAAGAGCTCAGTGAAATCTTACAGCAGAGCGCAGCAAGGAGACTTCACAAGCGGGGCGCAGTGCTGTCACTTTCTTAAGTGCCCTCTCGTAATACAGAGGGGCGTAGTCACGCTCATCGGAGAGCAATGATACATAAGATCTTGCGTCACACAAAAGACTGCTGCTATTGGCCGCTAGTTAAAAACAAGACCTTGCATTTGAGCCACTGGAAGAACGCCGCAACATTTCTCTTTTATGTCTGATTCACAGGTACTACATTTATAGTAATACATTTCACTGTTTGTCACTTCATTCTCCTGTGCGCACATCCCGACGCATTCACAACGCACGAAGTTTCATGCGCATTCATGGTCACACGCAGGCATTTAACTGATCATCACTACCTCGAGGCATTGCACATTGGAACGATCTTCCTGATCACGTTTTATCCATCCCTAATTGTGAAACATTCCGTGATAACCTGATTTCGTTGCACTCTAGTATTGTATAACGTTCTTGCACTTTGCTGCTTGTAATCTTTGTTTTGATTCTTTTTCCTTTTTTTCCTTTTTTTTGCTTTTTGTCTGTATTTCTCTTTATTGTTGTCTTGCATATACTGATGCCCTCCTTGCTTAATGCCCTTCAGTGGGCCTGTAAGGCATTTTAAAAAAAAAGTAAGTTTGAAGGCTGCAGGGTGAAGAGGGCTTTTGTATCCACGTCAAAAAGTCTTATTCTCGGAATAATCGTTCCTGACCTCAGTCTTTGTGTCTTCGATTATTTGTTTATGCAGTCGGTCGCTTCTGGACTCGTACACCCTCAGAGCCACGTCATGGAAGAAGAGCTCGAAGTCGCAGCAAGGGAGGAACTCGGAGAAACACCCGAACTCAGAAAGGAAAGCGTGGACAAGTTCCGGGAACTACTGCAAGGTATATTCTGCGACCAATGCTGTTGACGGCAGCTACCGAAGAAAAAGTGTCTTAAAACATCAATGCGAATTACAAAGAGAATCTAGAGAACCTTCTTCCTTCTTCAGAAACAGGGCTAGTCTTGAAGATAGAGAAAACTTATTTATAGTGTAGCAGGGAGGCGGGTCTCATAGCTTTATCGGAAGGAATAAGGCGGCAACGAGACGAACACAAGAAGTGACATGGATGAACGCCTCGTGCCACGAAGACGACCACTTCTTGAGTTCGTATCGTTGGCGCCTTATACATAGCGTCAACATGCACCAACTAGCCCAACAAAAAGTTCTGCTCCCATAGCTTTTAATACTGCCGTTACATCCTTAAAAAATGCATTCTACTAGGAACATGTAAGACAATACAAATGCAAAAAAATGGGAAAAGTGCAGATCTTTAAATGCTTTTAATAAACTTATCTCTTCATACTTATAGAAGCAAACATTAGTCACGGAATACGAAGGGTTCAGGTTTCAAAGCCACTGAGGAATATATTTAGGTCACGGTGTTTGAGTATATGTGTGCGCACGTATATCGTGTGCGTGTTTGCGCACGCAGCCGTCATCTCTTAATAAAATACGTCGTTTCAGCTTACTGTCTCCCCAGCTGTTTTTCAAACGCTATTGTTGACTTCTTTCTTTCAGAAGAAACTGATCTTCGACCTCCACCCGATTACGTTCTTCTTATGTTCCTGCGAGCCCGAAAGTACAATATGGACAACGCCATGAAGTCCCTGAAGGCTTTCTTTCGTATCCGCACCAAGCTTCCTGAGTACTACGATAACCACTTGCCATCGGCTCTGGATTACCAGACAGTCGTGAGGGAACATAAGCTGCTCATGTTATCGAAGGACAGAGACTCCCAAGGCAGGGCCGTAGGGCTGGTAAGACTCGGTGAGGGTCCTTTTTATTTCTGTGTGCGCTTCAACTGCAGTGCCCCTCAACTTCGCGAGCATTGTCCTTGATATAAATGACGCCATAGTGGTGGAACGGCTCTTATTTGCATTCAAGACAGTACTACATGTAAGAGGACGAGTGTGTGGCATCAGCAAAATAGCTTATAGAGTTCAATTTTGTTGTAACCGCTCGCACACCACTCTCTTTTTCAATTAACATGTTTTATCGAACGAAATACGAATGAACTCTAAAAATCTGTACTCCTTAATGTCTGATTGTAGCGCTGTAAAGTGCAGTGACTGGAACAGCAAGACAAAGCTTGACAGACCAGTTCCAGGTAGTTACAACGCGGTCCCCCAATACAACGTATAACCAATCGGTCCCTATTTCAGCTCTACAGGCGGTTCCAAACTTCATCCCTGACATTTTTTCTGCATCTTGCCTGCCCCATTGCACACACGCCTCCAAATCGAATGATAATATCGACTACGAAAAGTGGTGGTTCTGTCATTACCTTCGCAGGAGCTTGGAACGGCAGTATTTGCTCTTTCAATGAGTTGCTCAAGTGGGTCTTAATTGGAGTGGAGTGCGCTCTTCTTGAGGACGAGACA
Organism: Rhipicephalus sanguineus; assembly: GCF_013339695.2. Classification (NCBI taxonomy): domain Eukaryota; kingdom Metazoa; phylum Arthropoda; class Arachnida; order Ixodida; family Ixodidae; genus Rhipicephalus; species Rhipicephalus sanguineus. Next base: position 126,298,171 of record NC_051177.1, on the reverse strand, counting down.
CAGATACGAGGAATTATGGGTGTCCTTGACCTTGCCGGATTAGGAGTGCACCATATTATCCAGATGACACCAAGGTTGCTTCGACTGACTGTCGCCCTCGCTCAAGTACGTATAACAGCGTAGTAAATGATGCGTTGAATGCGTGCAAGGCAAGGCGGGGAACGCTTGCAGTGCACACCTGTTTTGTCGAATAAATCCGCGCGTAGAGAGGATTTATCTGACGACAAATACACGAGTACGTCATCTGAAACGTAGGAGCACTTCATAAGTACTAAGTAAAATATATGCATATGCAATGTAGCAAATTTTCATTCTGTAGTTTTTCAGGTGAAGGGGCCAGTCATGCTGCGAAGTGCAGCATTTTTTTCCTCCACGCCAAGCCCCGTCTACGTGTACCCTTATGTATCTGCCATGTGGTTGAATGAACTTAACGCAACTTTAAACACAACTGAAGTGAAATGGAGCTAGCATCGCTTTGTGTACTAAAGATTTACTGCTAGGCCGAAGAAGTGCTCTTGTTTGATTTAAGGAGGGAGGGGAGGGGGCAAGCAGGCACAGAAATGTCACTGATTAGGTGTTTAGTGACTACTTGAAAAACATGATGTGAAAAAGAGACAGAGAAATGTGATGCGGAAAGGCAGAGGAGTTAACAGGAAAACCAATACCTTGTTTGGCACTCTGCACTGGAGAAGGGGTGAGGAGAGACATTAAAGAATAGAGGAATGAGATGGGGAGAGGGAGAAGCAGAAACACACACATACACAGGAGTGTCAGAATCGTTCAACGAGGCGGGTCACTCGCAGAAACTTCGTTGCTTTCTGGCGTGAATCTCGATCTTCCCGGCATTCCAAGATTGATTGCTCAGAATGTAACTGTCTGTGACAGCTGCACTGAGGGCACTGACATCAAATATGTTCAATGGTCTTGTCATTGCCGCTATCGTCACATGCAGCACTGCAAGCAAAGAGGTTCGTAAAAGATACCCCAAGCCACATGCGGCAGAGAACGGAAGTCTCATATCGGGGTATGCCAGATGGAATAGTGAGTCGTAGGCACGGATCCAGGCGGTGAAGACCGGTGTGGAGAAAACTGGCCGTGTTCTAAATACACCTTGCGACATCATGCGCGAGCGTATTAATCGTTGCTGCTGGTCGCTTCTTGATAGTGGAATAGGTTTTATCAGGCCATTTTCGTGAACATTCTTAGCTACATCGTCGGCATGCTTGTTACCGATGAGCCCGCAGTGGCCTGGTAACCACTAAAATGTTACACCATGCCCTTTGTCTGTGAGTTGATGGTACCGTTGTCTTACTTCCAGCACCAATTGGTCTTGAGGCCTACGACGTAGAACAGTTAGAAGACATTGCAGAGCTGGTTTAGAATAAGTAATAACGCTCCATTTAAGAGGTGCTTCTCTATCAATCCTGCGGAGTGCGCTGCGTAATGCCGCGAGCTCCGCGGCTGTCGATGTTGCCTTGTGTGACGTTCGAAACTGCATGTTTTCGACTTTTGATGAGAAGATCACAGCTCCTGCAGATCCTCCAACAGTTGTCGATCCATCCGTATAAAGTTTCACATGATCTTTGTATTCTTCGCGCAGCATGACTAGAGTCAACTGCTTCAGAGTTGGCGACGAGAGCTCCGCCTTGATGCAAATTCCTGGCACTGTCAAGCGTAATATTGATCGGTTCAAACAACAAGGGGGTGTCAGGATCTTTTCCGGAGGCGTGTAGACAGTTGGACGGCACCCTCGGTGAGTCAATATTTTCTTACAGAAGGAGGCAGTCGGTCGATCTTCTGGAAGCGAAGCGAGGTGGTGAGCAGGGACGCGAGCAACGTGACTAATATGAGCTCTAGCACCTCCAGAGTAATGTGCATTGTGGCCGGATGATCTTCGGCAAGTGCTATGCTCTCCGCTGTCGATGTGAAGCGTAACAATCCAAGACAAAGTCTGAGTGCATGGCCCTGGTCGTTTTTGATTGCGCGTATACTGCTTTTGCAAGCGTTCGTCAGAGCTCGCAAGCTGTACCGCAGGTACCCCAGAAACAGCGTTTTGCGTAACTGAAATATCGCGTGCAGTGACGTGCCCCACGTTTTTCCTCCGAGGAACTTGAAAAGTTGTGCGATGGCCGTTTGGCACTTCTTTAGAGGGGCTACGATTGGACTCCAGCAGATATTTCAATCGATGGTGACCCCCAAGAACCTCTGCGTCCTGGCGTAGCAGGCATTATGTCCACTGATGGCGATGAAATATGACGTCATTGCCTTAGCGTGAACGCGAGCAGCGCATATTTCTCAGGAGAAATCTCGAGGCCTTGCTCTCTAAGATACGCCAATTGTGAATTCACCAATTCTGCAGCCCCGCACGTACCTGAGGACGTGTTACACCTGACGTCCAGACAAGAATATCATCTGCATAGATAAATATCCCCACGGAATCTGATATGCATTCCACGAGACCGATCAGAACAAGGCTGAATAGTGTGGGTATCAATACACCACCTTGAGGAACAACACGGTGTGTGTAATGCTCAGAAGTCGTCCCATAATAGGTTTGCACAAACAATGATCTCATGTGTAGGTAGCAACAGATCCAGCGGTAGACTCGCCCACCCATACCAACCGACTTGAAGGCGTCAAGTATGGCTTCGTGAGAAACATTGTCATATCGTCCTTTGACATGCAAAAAAACTGCGGGAAGTTTGCACTAAGTCGCGCAAAGCTTGGCACAGCGAAGCAGGGACGGCCACTATATGACGCGATGCTTGCTTCCTCTTTCTTTCTTTCTATCTTTCTTTCTCTCTCTACTTCTTTCTAGCTCTTTCGTGTATGTTCTCTCTGTCTCTCTTTCTTTTTCTTTCTGGATTTCTTTCTTTCAATTTCTCTCTTTCCCTATCCCATTCCTCTACTCTTTACTTTCCTTTCTCACCCCTTCCCCAGTGCAGGTTAGCAAACTAGATATTTGTTTTCTGGTTAACCACCCTGCCTTTCCACATTACATTTCTCTATCTCTCTCTTTTGCATTCTTTCAGTACTACGCTTTACGCTCTTCCCTACTCCTTTCCCTCCTCCTCCGGATCACACATCTCCTCCTCACACTCACTTCCCTTTCCTACCACCTTGCTACCCCATACTATACAAGGCTATGCTATGCTGTGCTAGTGTGCTTGGTTAGCCGAGTGGTTAGGACGCTCGCCTTCGGATCGAGGGAACGCATGTTCGAATACCGCCTTGTGAAAAGTCTTTTACGGCAAACATTTTTCCCTTTCCCTTTCTGATATCTTTCTTTCCGTCTCTCTGTTTTTCTCTGTTGCTTTCTTTTATTTTTTCTCTTTCTGTTGGTGATAGCTTTGTGCAATTGACTCCAAAGGAAGGATTTGCTAAACAGTTTCGCTGTTAAAATAGGGCAACGTATAGCCGTCTGCTCATTTGCTGGTGCTGTATGCAAGTCACCAGGTCAATGACATTGTCACTGGAGCTACGAAGACGACCAAAACCGGCCATGACGTCTGGATATACTCTATAGCGTTCTAGGAACCACTCGAATCTCACAAGGATCATTCGCTCCATCAGCTTCCCTACGCCACTAGCCAAGCGCTATTGGTCGATATGATGTCAGCTCTAGAGGTGCTTTTCCAGGTTTGAGAAGTCGAACCAAACGTATTTGTTTTCCATTTTCTGGGGACTGCTCCATCTCTCCAAGACTCATTGAACACGTCCAGCAAAGCGCTTCGTGCTCGATCACCGAGAATGCGTAATAGGCGGTATGATATGCCATTCCAGCCCGGGTGACGACGATCGGTTACATGAAGCAAGAGCCACATCCAGCTCTTTGGTGGAAAAAGGCAGGTCCATGTCCGGGTCAAGTGAATGTGGCGTGTTATCAGCAGTAAGGGGTCATGTGCAAGGTGATTGGCCTGTATTCTTCATACAAAAACCTTCAACTACCTCGATATCCCTTCTATGTTGGATAAGGGCGAAGGCTTCAAACGGAAAACGTTGTTCTTGAGAAATACGTAGGCCTCGCACGGTTCACCATATTTGACAAAGCGCTTTGTGAGGGTCTAGCGACTCGCAAAACTTCGCCCACCATTGCAACTCCAGTTTGTCCATACGACGCTGGATCTTCTTTTGCCCGTACCTAGCTATTGGTAGATACTGAATAGATTTCGTGCGTCGATATCTGCGCTCCGCACGCAGACAAATCGTACGGAGTCGCTCGAACTCCACGTCCGTGTCTGAGGGCCTTGCAAAACATGTCAGCGTGCGCGTCGCACTCTGCGCTACTTTCTTAATATCTTGCTTATATGCCAAATGATAAGCCCTTTTCACAAGCGTCTGCATTGTTGGTTGTGAATGCTCACGAATGGGTCCTCTGGACGGTTTTCGGTGGGCGACTGCTAGCGAAGCCTTTGATGGTGAGATAACTGAGAATGTGATCGCTACCATGTGTCTCCGTGTTTAAAGACCACTTAACGCTTGTGGTTAAGGGAGATAAGTGGGATACTCAGCCGCAAGTGGTATCGTAGCGTGTTTTTATGTTATTTGTAGATGTTATTGTTTCATTGCTTCGTCCAATTGCTTGTCTTTTTCAGGACACTTACCCGTGTCGCCCTAAGGCATTGTACATAGTGAACACTCCCGCTGTATTTGAAGGGATGTTCTACTTATTCGTGAAGCCATTTTTATCGAAGAAACTTAAAACACGGGTAAGTGGCTTATAATACCAGGTGTTTTCCGCCCTGTTGCACTAGGCGAAGTTCCATTCGTTATTTTTACAGAAATGTCATTGGTAGAGTGTGCGCAAATATGAGTCAATTTTTACTGGTCCCCACTGATCAGATAAAGGCTTCTGATGATGTGTGTGACGCAGAAAAGAAACTTTATGCCTGCATAAACAATATAGATTGCAAACAAGATACGATTTTGCCTGAAGAGTCACTTGCCCAATAGCCTGAACATATGCTAGGATACTGCGCACAGCATCTCAATGTGGGCGAGCACATATGCACATTTCCCAGACCCATGCGTTAGATGTTGGTCCCATATCTCAGATGTGACATACGGGTAATGTCACATTAGTTAGCAAAAGAGACTTCGGCGTTGTCTTTTCGGCTAATGGACAGTGGTAAGACTTCACAGGCGAATGGAGAGAAGTGCACTAACGCGACACCTAATCTCATTGGCGAAAGTATGTATTACTAGCATTGCTAGACCATGTTGGGCAAGACTATGTACCAGTGCAAAAGCCAACGTTCGAGACTCATATGTGGCTTCCATACATGATCTCATAACGAATGTGCCACCCACCGAAACATTTCTTCTTTTTTCTTTCTTTCAGGTGCACTTGCTGAAGGGCGGCTTGTCTGAACTCTGCGGCGTCATTCCTTGCGATCTTATACCGAAGGAAGACGGCGGAACCTTCGAAGAGTTCACCTTTGATAGACTGGAACGTTATCTCCTCGACAAAGAGAGTCACTTCGAAATAATGCGTCAGTGCGGCTACGTTGCCGATGCCTCTAAAAGTTGAAAAGTGAAGCAGGAAACGCGTAGATTATATTTTCTCGATATGTACCGCTGTGATAGTGCATCCGTGTTCGCGGTTACGGCCAATCGTTTACGACCCCGCTCCAGGCTTAACCTTCAATTTTCTTTAAGTACTGAAGGTCAGTAGGAACCGTCTGGTGAGCGTTTCACCGAAAGAACTTTTCAATTCCGTTCTTTCCTGAACTGGGGAGAAGAACGTGTAAGCGTTTGTACTCTTTTCCCAGACCGTTTTTTAAAGGGGCCCTGAAACCCTTGTCCCAGTAATTATCCAATGACCTCATTATCAGAGTTTATTGCCCGGCGAAGCCACATTCGCAGAAGTGTTGAAGTGTTGAAGCGAGGGTGTGACCGCAGACGCGGAAAGAGAGTTCTCGCGCCAGTTGGTGTGCCGGCTCGTTTGGGTTGTAGTCAGGAGATAAGGAAATGTTTCCCATGTGAGCCGGGAACCATGAGATGTGTGAAGACGGGAAATTATCTTCTACCCTTTCTTGGCAGAAGAGCTTGTTGACAACCGCAGCTGCCTTCGAAGAGACGAGGGCCGCCGAAAAAGTTCTTATAGCTGTTCTGGAGTCCGAGTAAATGACAGAGGCTCCTGTGCAGCTTCGAAGGGCCACCTCAACGGCCATTTATTCTGCTTCGCGGGTGAAGTTTGTAACCACCGTGGCTGCGTGGACGAGCGAGCCATGGGCGTCCACCACGGAGACGGCGTAGGCGCCTCGATTCCAATATCTTGCAGCGTCAACAAAGAGGACTTGCATTTCGTTTCAGAGAAGTTGCGGGCCTTTTCAGTCCTGTTCTAATTAGTGTATCGATTTTGTTGACCTCCGTCTTCTTCCAGTGTAGGGAAGGGGCGGCGTACGTTACGCAGCTGATGAGAAAGGCGTGAAATGCCTTCATGAGGTTGTCCTCTTTCAGGCCGTCCCTTCTGCTGGCGAGCCGTGATATGACCCTAGTGAAGTTGAGGACACTCTTTTCTGTGCGTTTGAGTGCCCCCACGTTGTCACCGCTGTAAGCCCCACTGACAATACCAAAGACCTTGATTATGTTACACCTGCGGACGCTGCGTCCCTCCCTGCTGTGTAGGTGAACGAGGAGGGACCTAAGGGGCTGTCCCTTCCTGGGGCCGTGTTTGCACAGGAGGAGCTCTGATTTGCTGGAAGACAGCTTCACTCGCGTATTTTTAAGGAAACGTTCTGTGGTGTCCAGCGCTTGCTCTAGGTTCTGCTCCAGAGTGCCTAGTTGGCCGCTCGCAGACCAAATGGTAATTTCATCCGCGTAAATCGCGTTTCCTACTCCCTGGCCTTTCGAGAGTTGCTTGACAGATCGTGCATTGCGATGTTGAAAAAAAAAATCACAGCATATCCACGGAGTGAATGATGATGAGTGGGCGAAGCTGCGGAGGTTCATCGGTAAACTGTGAATCTTCCGTGAATTCTGCCCAGTACATCATCAACGACGTGAGATCGGGCGCGTTTATACTAAAGGTTCGATGAGTTATGACGACTTGCAGCTCACTTTAATTTTACATGTACGCTATGAATTTTCATTTTTTAGAAAACCATTGCTTTAGAAAACATCTGGCGTCTTTTGTTAAGCAGCTGGCGTCTTTTCGTTTTGCTTTAGAAACATCTGGCGTTCTTTCGTTTTGCTTTTACAAAACATCTGGCGTCTTTCGTTGGTTTATTTCATCAATCAACGGCGTTTTGAACAAAATTTTTATTATTTAATCACGCACAGGAGAAATCTCACCAGGCACTACCTTGGAGGTAAAGAATGGCTGCTAATGGGAATGAGAGACAGAAGAAGTCGGCTTTTAGCTAACGCTGCGAATTTGTGATTGTTCAACAACGCACAGGAAAAATCTCCCTCCGGCACCACCTTGGAGGTCAAAGCGTAAGACTGGTTACGCACTACGACTACGACTACGAGGGACGAACGGGTGCCGCCTTAAGGAGCTTCGCCCCTAAAAAGCGGCGAAAGCACTGACCCTTGCGGGGTGCTGATGTTGCCTAGCTTGTGCATCGGCTTCTGATTTGTCCGATGCTTATGGTGGCCGTTCGGATCTTACATAGTTGTGGAAGCTTACTCCGAAATCTGAAGTGGAGATTTCGTTGAGGATGTGTTCGTGCCTGGCCGTGTCGAAGGCCTTGGTTAGGGTGAGCGCCAGGATGCGTTTTACGTCGCTGGATTTATTCTATATGACAGCGCGCCTGATCAGGAGCATGCCGTCTTGCATTGATAGTGATTTTCGGAAGCCTATGAGATTGTGGCGGAATAGGCTGCTTTCTTCAATGTGCTTTGCAATTCTAATGTGAACTGCATGTCCGGCGATCTTCCCGAGGCACGAAGTAAGGGAGATAGGTCTCAAACTCTCTGCATGGAGCGGTTTTCCGGGTTTGCGGATGAGGATTACACTGGCAGTTTGCCATTCATCTGGTACCCGGCCTTCAGTCCATACATCGTTAATTTTACTCATAATGATTTTTGTGGTATGTCATCTAGATTTCTGAGCACTTTGTTTGTGAGTCCATCTGGACCGGGGGCAGAGGGGCCGTTTAGGTCGTGAAGGGCGTGCACAATCTCAGACCTCGGAAGGATGATCCAGCGAGGATTGAGGTGTCCCCTTGTACTCGCGTGTCGGGTCGTCCCAGGGGACATATTTGCTCTGTACCGGCAGGTATATGTCTGCCAGGGTGTCAACACAGTCTTGGGGACTAGTGCCTTCATTCGTGTGCAGATGGACGAGTCTTTAGATTATTGTCCGGGAATTGCTCTTGGTCAGGTTATTGCTGTCGGCGAATAGGTTCTGGAGAAGGCTCCACTTGCTTCCGCTTCTCCTTTTACCGTCCACCTCATTACAAACCTCGTCCCGTTGCTACGCACTCAGCTTTCTGGAGTGTTCTTCGATCTTTTTGTTTACTCCCGTTAGCTCAGATCTCAGCTTCCTGTTTAGCGTCTGCGGTTTCCATCGTTCACTCCACGCGTTGTTCGCCTCCAGGAGGTGTGCGAGTCTGGATTCCATGGCTGGCACCTCCCGGTCCAAGCTGATTTCTTTAGTGGCATCAGCCACAGTACTTTTCAGATTTTCCAGGAGCTCTTCGAATGTATCTCCTTTTCTGTCCTCGCTACCCCTCATGCTTCGGAAACGGTCCCAGTGGACGTACTTGTACATCTTGGGAGGAGCGGGTGTGATGGGAACGTTGATTTCTAGGATTAAATGGTCACTGCCAAGGTCCTATTGCAGGTTGTCCCACGACCCTTCCGCGTTTCCCAGGAACGTCAGCTCCGGGGTGGTGTCCCGCTGAGCCGTATTGCATCTGCGTGTGGGGAATCTTGAGTCCGTGATTAGTTTCATGCCGAGGGTGTCCGCACACTCGGCAAGGTTAATTCCTTTCCTGTCAATGGTGGCGTAGCCCCAGACGTTGTTGTGCGCATTGAAGTCGCCGGCAACGGCCTGTCCTTGGCTTGCGACGAGGCCGATGTTTGAAGTTTGGTAGAGTTTCCGATAAGCAATCAGTTCTTGTTTATAACAGTTCCAGTTACAATTCGAGTGTGTACTCATTGGTATTAAACAAATTGTGAATAAATGAACAATGCAGTAGTGACCGCTAATCACCCTGACGTATTAGCGATCACTAGTTATATGTTCTGATTGATGGTCTCGTACATTCCTGTAACGTTGCATCATGCGTGTGGAATCAAAATACTTTGAAAGGATGAGTGAATCTTATTCTCGAGGCTTGGCAGGACGGAGTCACCAGTGATGACGTGTAGCTTTGTCTGGTGATATAGACGTGCCTATAATTTTCACACGTAGTGGTTTGTATCAGTAAAGCTATCAACGATTGAGCGTCACTGAACATTTTGTTAAGTGAGAGTATTCATGGTCACTAAAGTATGCAATTGAAATGGCACTGAATACGTACGTTACGCGTACTTACGTAAAAATTCAAATTCGTAAGAATTTCACCTTGTAATGCACTGCGAGGATTGATACGGACCGAACACAACGAAAGGCAGCATACGGGGACGGGTAAACTAACAACTTACATTATTTCCAGCATGGAAAGGCTGTGCTGCGTTTCGTTTTCTTCGGCCCTTGATATTCAAGGCCACGCGTTACGAGATGAAGTCGTACCGACGAGCCCCCGTTGCAGTCTTATCAGCTTCGTAAGCATGCTATTTCTCTGAAAAGTTTACTGTTTACACATATTCTGTGAAGTCTAAAGTCAAGAATATAATCAGCTGGCTTTCATTCTGATTTTTTGAGCTCCTCCATTACGGCAGCAATAAAATTTAATTATATAAGGACAACTGCGAGTGAACGTTGTAATAGAGTAATCCTCTAGAAAAGCAAGCTTCGTTAATCGTGTCTTTGTTTTGGTTGCTCCTCGCGATTCCAAGTATATATCTTTAAGTCCGGCGAGTGCCTTATATTACAACGGACTTGGCGAACAGACTAAACAAACTAAATGGTAATGGAGCTGAAGGAGTGATTCATCAATCTTTTTGCAGCATGTTTATGGGCAGGAAGACCGCACGCCTGTTTATTATCTGTTTACAGTTTAATAACCCGCCTGGCATGGTGTCGCAATGCCGAACCGAAAACGCTACCCGGGGAAAACATTCTCATATCATTACGAAGCAACCATTGTTCTGATAATGTCGAGCTCATCTAATCGGTCATGGAAATGGTGATGATGAGAACCCATGAAAGCAAGGCCGTGAAAATGAACTGTATTTTTGTGAACATAAAAGTATTCTAAACTCACCGCCGTCCTTGTGTTGCTGAGCAGTGTTTTACATATCATGGCAGTCCAGAGCAGCTTGCACATAATTGTAATTGTGCCTATCATAAGCGGCACACTCCACACGTTAGAGGAGCTGCATAGAGCGCCCCGCGGCCTCAACAAGCAGCGCACGGCGATGCTCTTTCTTGTAGATGCCTACCGGTGTCGTGAGGATGTCATCTCTCTGCTCGGTGAGGAAGCGCTTCACACCTGCCTTGAACTTTGAGAACAGTCTGTAGGGCGGGAGCCGCTTCACTGTGTGCTCGCTTGCTGCGAGTGCAGCCTGTTACGCGCGGTGGTGCGCTGGTGCGTTGTCAAACAAGAACACTAGACAGTTAGAGTTTAGCGTTAGCGTGATAGCGGGGGTTAAGGGAATAGCGTTACCGTGCCGCAAACGTTGCTTGTGGACATCGCATTTTAGTTTAGCGGGATAGCGTTTACGTGCCCAAGCTTTGACGGCGACGCCATCTAGCGGAGGGTGAATGCGTTAAAAAAGTGAAAAGAAATAAAACTGAGAATGCTCGCCTGTATTCCCGAGCGCAGCAATATGACTACTTTTTTTAGTAACAATAAAGACAAATAAATATGAACCACGCACCGGAAGCGAAAATTTTTATCTTGCAGATTTGTTTACACCGATCTCCTAGTTTAGCCTAGGGACGTTCGAAATGGGAAGCGATCTCGAAAACTACGCTAAGGTATGCGTAATATTTGGGCGTCGAAGCTACCTGAAGGCAAGCGAAGCCTTTCTATACAGTCGCCTGCTTTGAAAAAAGGGAATCCGTCCATATCAACGCTAAATGCAGTTCGAAACGGGCGTCCAAAACCGGCGCCATTTTTTACGTACACTACGTTAACCACGCAAACACGATAACGCTAAATCTGAAAAATAGCGTGCGCAAAGATAGCGTGAGAAATGGCGTGCCTAGGGTCGTTTAACGTACTGCGCATGCGCATTTTGATCCCGCTATTCCGCTAAGCCCGCTAAACTATAACAGTCTACTGCCTCTGTTTCCGGTTCCTGCTGAAAAACATTAGACGACACTTCTGTGAGAAAGCTGTTAAAGGCCAACTCCGGCGATTTTTTGGCCATGTCAAAGTAATGGTGCTTTTATGTTCCTGAGACGCTCCTGTTACGGGCCCGACAGCAGAAATACTCGGCAAATTGGAGAATAATTTTAAATAAGCAAAAAAACGCAACACCGAAACCGAAAACCAACCGAGTGTACTGTCTACGTATGACGTAGCAGTTGTTACGAACGAAACGGAAGTCATGCAAGGCATGCCGGTCACGCCGGCGCGGTGTATGAAAACTGTGACAGTCGGGACGACCAGCGAAGAGCCGGCTAATGGCCTCGAGGCCCACCACTGGAAACGCCGGCGCCACCGTCGGTGTGACGTGCTTGGCAGGATCACGTGGTCTCAGCGGCCGCGTCGGCTACTTGTGGAGCGCTGCCGCGTGCTTTGAAAACGAGTTTCAAGTCCCACATGCGCTGCTGTCTGTTCAAATTCGGAAGTTTTCTCTCATTTTCTACTACTCAATTGAAACCATTGTAATAGAGTAGCTGCCTCCGAAGGCGACGAACATGGGGCTCTACCGCTCGGTGCCGCAGTGCCGCGCTTACGCAAAGGAGCCCAGTGTCAGCCTGCACTGGTAACCGCGGTACAAGAAACAGCGTGGAGCATGGGTTGTAAAGCTAATAACCGGCAAGTAGCCGTCGGCTACGACTCTTGTGTGCAACAAGCACTTCCGCGGCGAAGACTTTCGCTACTGCGTCGGGCCTGCGATGTTCGGTGAGTAGCAGGCAGCGCGCACTAAGACGATGGCGCGCGCTTCCCGCCGGCAAATGATGCTTATCTGCCACAGGATGGAAAAGGCGCTACCTTTTACCACGTGCGATACCATCTCAGAACCCTCCAATGCGACCTCTTGATCGTAGGCCCCGTGCTCAGCGTCCACAAAATCGGCTGCAGATGCGCAAGTCATTGTTTAGATACGTTAAATTAAAAAAAAAAAAACGTACAGGGTCCCTGATGCATTCGTTAAAGATGACTAGAAGGCGAAAGCCATCTTCTTGTTGTCAGTCGATGTACTGATTCTCCCGCGCCCCCCTCCAAAAGCGTTCTGCGCCTAACGCGGTTTTGCACGGCCTCCGTGACCGATCACGGAGGCAATGCAAAGCGACCATGACGTGTGAATACGTCATCATGTGACGTCACAATGACGCTACATATTTTGGCGATCTGTGACGTCATGATGACGTCATATGGTGAACCATCACGTGACGATTATTTTTTGCATCACTCGTGTTGACGCTGCCGACGCGGGACGCCGACGGGCAACCTTCCCATTTGATGAGGTATGGATTGCTTCATAAGCTACATAAATTTTGCATTGCCTCCGTGATCGGCCCACCGGCCAACCCCATGTATTTTCTTGGAGCCTCATTTATTTACGTGGGAAAGATGCCACCCTGTTGGCGTTAGACACGACACTGCTGCCAAAATTGCTGGGGTACTCGCCAAATAATTATTATCCTGTTTTGCGGCTGCTGGTTGCTGCAATAACTTCTATTTTATTCACCGCTATTTCAAGTTCATGTGGGTCCTAGTTCACAGCCGACGTTTGCAGAACAAGTCCGGCAAACGTTACTGTATTTTATTTCTTTTCCTAGGCGTCGCATGCTACATGCTCGGTCTCGTAGACTGGTTCTTCTATCACCAGCAATGTCGAAGTGGTGAAGCTTTGGTCTATGAATTTGTTGATGACAGAGAGCGGTAAGTTCACTGGAATGCAAACGGAACGACAATTAAGGAGCATTAAAAAAAGGCGTCGCATTTGCTCACGTTTTGTGGGAGCATGTACCAAACGAAACGAATGCGCTGATTAAAGAAACAGAAGCAGCGGCATTTGCCCGCTGAGAAGACCGATCAATACGCATTGCGAGACAACTTGTCAAATGACATTGAAACGTACCCGAATTCAGACCGAAAAAGAAAAAAAAAACACTGAATCGTCGGGACGGGAGATCACAAAGTTGCCATGCGCACCGAAGCCGCAGTTGTAAGGAAATTGTTTTTGAACTGCTCTGATAGCGTCCGCGCAACAGTAGTTGTTTGTTTACTTACACATTCTCATATTTTGCGGCCTAAAGTTCACAGCACGGTGCCAAAACGCGCTCGTAGCAAAAGCGAAACCATCAGTACGAACATACATGCAGACGCTCACACATGCAGAGGCACCGTCAGTCGTCGCGAACCCGTGCGATCGCGCTGGCTTGAGGCTTCTTTCTGTTATGCTCCGTTTGGTTCTACAGGCAGTCTAATCTAACGAGATACTTCACATAGTTTGCACTCAGCGAGTGACTACCTTTCACGCAAGAAGCCGGTTCAGGGGTCTCCAACGCGGTGACAGCGTGAAGCGGGTGCTCGGTTTTCTGCAGAGACAGCGACTGTAGACTATGTTGTGGTTTCAGTTCGTCGAAAATGATTATTTTGACATTAAAGAACACAGTTCATTTCGAAAGTACTTACAGAAATGCCATGGAGGGCTTCCGCGAGGTGTTTTTGTAGAGCGCCAACAGCAAAAGCTATGAGGAGCGCGCCGGCGGTATCCTGCCTAGCACGCAATCGAAGCGCGTCCGATAGAGGGCGACTCCGTAACTCCTCGAGGCCAAAACCAACGCTCTGTGTCGCCTTGTGCACAGCAGACGCTCGCTGTAGCGGCCGAAGTGCCGAAGTTAGCGGTGCCCTCGGCTGCGTCACTTCCGCCGCCTTCCCAAAACTGACGTCACAGACGCAATGTTGCCAATAATTGTGGGAAGCCAGGAGGGCGTTTGCAGACAATCTTTAAAATTTATTTGCAAACAATCTGGGCATGTCTCAAGCCTGTAATTTGGCATATATGACGGAAACGTGCAAAGGAAAGTACCCAGCGAATTTCATTGAGATCCATTGACCTCGAAAAAATCGCCGGAGTTGGCCTTTAAACACAGTCCAGCGGACCTTGTCCGCAATATTCCAATGCAGGCCATTTGCAGACATGCAGGCTATTATATTTATATTTGCACCCTTTGTGCTTGTGGAGAGACGGTACGCTGGAGCAGCTCGTTTTTCTCCTGCGAAACTGCGTGAGCACCAGACGTTGAAGTTCGTCTCGTCAATGTAATATCGTGTTAACGTAGTTCCCTCGTGTTGAAGCCAATGGGCATAACGGCGCTGCAGCTGCTTCACATCGGTGCGATTTCGGTCTACTGGCGTCTGGGTGAGCAGCTTTACTGAATAACCATGGCCACCAAGAAGGCGATCAATTGCCGATATGCTGACTTCTTCTCCTTCTCCTTGACATCTTCTTCTTGAAATTCCTCCTTATTTGCTCCAGCGTGAAGGATGGATTTTCTTCTACAATTTCTTGCAGGGTAACGACCACGTCTGGGCCATACTTTTTCGACGACACATGTCTTCGCTGTTTCACGTTCAGTTGCCGTAATAGAACGCACTGTCTTCATATTTATTCCCAGTGTTTGGGACAGCCCTTTCAGATCACCTCCGCGTCTGTGAACATCTATGATCCGGCAACGATCCAAAGGGGAAACGCGAGCGTACTTTTTCATCTCTTCGTCAGGTGTCTTCCGTGGTCTTCCAAGGCGTCGATTGGGGCCGTCTTCCATACCAGCAATACGCACTGCGCAAACTTTCGCTTAATTCAAGGATCATCGCAAGCGCAGACATGACCATCCCGTGACCTGACACTTCGCTGTACGTCTGCTCGTCGTCTGAGTCGCACCACGTCTGCTTGTCGTCTACGTGAAAGTGACTCGCCAAAAGCAGGCGCGACGGATTCTCGTCTGTTGTATTTCTAATGAAACCATTTGTTTCGGATCGTAAAAAAATAACATCAAGGTATTCTCACAAAATTTATTACGTATCTTCGACACTGTAAAAATTTTCGCCTGTTTTTGGCGAGTCACTCCACAAGCACAAAGGGTGCAATTTATAGTCTGCATGTCGGCAAATGGCCTTATGCATTTCAACATTGCGGACAAGGTCCACTGGGCTACGTTTAACGACTTTCTCAAAGAAGTGTCGGCAAAAGTTTTTTCGCAGGAACCTGCAACAGAGGCAGTGTTGTTGTTTGACAACGCACCGGCGCGCGGAACAGCTGCTGCCCTCGCTGCAGGCGAGCACACAGGGACGCGGCTACCGCCCTACCGCACATTTCTCGATCCAATTGAAAAAGTGTCCTTAAAATTCGAAGGCAGGTGTCAAGGGCTTCATCACCGAGCGGAGAGATGAAATCCTCACGACACCGGTAGGCATCTACAAGAAAGTGCATCGCCGTGACACTGCTGGCTGATGCCGCGGGGCGCTCTATGCAGCTCATCTAGAGTGTGGAGTGTGCCGATTATGATAGGCTCAATTACACTTATGTGGAAGCTGCTCTGGACTGCCATGATATGTAAAACAGTGCTCAGCAGCACATGGATGGCTGCGAGTATAGAAGAATTTTATGTTCACAATAATAAATTTCGTTTTCACGGGCTTGCATTCACGGGCTCTCATCATCACCATTTCCATGACCGATTAGAAGAGCTCGACATTATCAGAACAATGATTGTTTCGTAACGATTTGAGAATGTTTTATACGGGTAGCGTTTTCGGTTCAGCATTGCGATAACATGCCAGGCGGGTTATTAAACCGTAAAGAGATAATAAAGCAGAGACGTGTGGTCTTCCTGCCCATAAACATGCTGCAAAAAGTTTGATGAATCACTCCTTCAGCTCCATTACCATTTAGTTTGTTTATTCTGTTCGCCAAGTCCGTTGTAATATAAGGCACTCGCCGGACTTAAAGATATATACTTGGAATCGCGAGGAGCAACCAAAACAAAGAGACGATTAACGAAGCTTGCTTTTCTAGAGGATTACTTTATTACAACGTTCACTCGCAGTTGCCCTTATATAATAAAGTTTTATTGCTGCTGCCACGGGGGGAGGGGGGGGCTCAAAAATCGAAATGAATGCCCTGTGATTATATTCTTGACTTTAAACTTCAGGGAATATGCGTAAAGAGTAAACCATTTCAGAGAAATAGCATGCTTACGAAGCCGATAAGGCTGCAACGGGGGCTAGTCGGTACGACTTCATCTCGTAACGCGTGGCCTTGAATGTCAAGGGCCGAAGAAAACGAAACGCAGCACCGCCTTTCCATGCTGGAAATAATGTAAGTTGTTAGTTTACCCATCACCGTATGCTGCCTTTCGTTGTATTCGGTCCGTGTCATTCCTCGCAGCGCATTACAAGATGAAATTCTTACGAAGTGCGTAGCGTTTTTTGAATTTTTACATAACTACGCGTAACGTACGTATGTATTCTATGTTATTTCAATTGCATATGTTAGTGACCATAAATATTCTCACTTAAAGGGGCCCTGCAACACTTTTCGAGCATGCTCAGAAAGCGCTGCCGATCGGTAGTCGAGGCTCCCGAGAACACGCGAGCCAAATATTATAGCGATGCGCACGGCCTGGAATTTACAATAAATTCTCAAAGTCAGCTGAAAATCGCTCCCTCTTCTCTCGACAAATGATGTATTAGTCCGCAAAATATGACGCGATTGTCGGCAGTTCCACCATTGGCTGATGTTATAATCACGATAACACCCTCATTATTACTTTCGTTGTTAATTTTGAGTTCAATAAGTAGATAATATGTATGTTTATATTCTGTTATCGCGTTTAAAAACACCGAACAAACATTAATATTAGCACTTCCGGTCTCACCGACAGCTCGTCTGCTCGTAGTTGCGTGGTTCCGTTTTCTTCGCCATGCGCAGTGCCGAAAACGTGAATATTTCTGTGCTTTTGACCATCGCCGGTTGCTGTTGAGAGTGGCAGCCGTTCGAGTGTTGCCTCGTCAGCTGGGAACTGCATCGTCGGCACGTTCTCACGACCGACCGAGGCAGCCGTGCAGCATGTCTCCGATAACAATGCTGGCGTCCGGTAATGGCGGCGCTTCGGGGTCGTCGGGGTCGCTACGAGGCGGTGTATCGGAGTATGGGCCGAAACCGATCTCAGCTGTCATTCATTCCAAACGAGCGCGCAGATTTGCTTCCATGGTTGGCAAAGCGATGAAAACACTACGGCGTTCGAGGTGCACACCCAACATTACCAAACCGACGCGCAGTTTTCAAGCACGCGCGATACGGCTCCGCTCGACGAGAACGACGCAAGCCGACCGGAAGTGGCGGCACAGACCACGTGGTTGCGCCCAGACGTCAGAGAGAAAAAAATGAAGAAAAAATTTCCGCCGGCGCTCTTGGGCGGAGCCTCGCTCGTCTGCGCTCCCTCCCTCGACTCGCTGCCTAGCTCTCCGCGCGCTCGCTGCGTTGAGTTGAGGGAGAAAGCTGCGGAACGTGATCTCTATAATTTGGTAACACCACTTAGACTTGACGGATTCGAAAAATTTTTGCGGCATATGACTCGTGAAGAGTCATACGTCAATAATGAGCCTATTCCAATATAACTAAGAAAGGTGTTGCAGGGCCCCTTTAACGAAATTTTCAGTGATGCTCAATCATTGATAGCTTTACGGATACCAACCACTACATGTGAAAACTGTAGAGGCATGTCTATATCACCAGACAAAGCTACTCGTCTTCACTAGTGACTCCGTCCTGCCAAGCCTCGAGAATAAGATTCACTCACCCTTTCAATATATTTTGATTTCACATGCATGACGCGAGGTTACAGGAATGTAAGATACCGTCAGTCAGAATATACCACTAGTGATCGCTAATACGTCAGGGTGATTAGCGGTAACTACAGCAATGTTCATTTAATGGCAATTTGTTTGATACCAGTGAGTACACACTCGAATTGTAACTGGGACTGCTATAAACACGAACTGATTTCTTATCATTAGTGACTCAGTCGTACCATATTTTACACACAAAAAGTGCATACACTGCATAGCCTTTCAATGACCTTCGTTTGATACCCATGATGTAATGTTACAGGAATGTACGAGTTCATCAATCTCAACACATCACTAATGATCGCTAATAGGTCGGAGTGATTGACCTCGCAATGGTGACTGCTACAATCCTCATTTTATGACACTTTGTTTGATACCAATGAGTACGCACTCGCTTCGTAAGTGGGACTGCTTATCACGAGTGGCTTGGTCGTACCATATTTTACATACAATAATTGTGTCAGCCCTTCAGTGTCGTTTCCTTTGATACCCATGATGGAACGTCATAAGAACGTACGAGGCCATAGAGGTCAAGATATCACTAGTGATCACGAAAACTCAAGGCCATTGGTGTTTGCAGCAGTAGCAACATAAACGCTCAGTTCATTACCCCTTTATACCAGTGATCACGAGGTGGATTTCTGCAGTGACGTTCACACTACGCAAAGTGCAGGGGCGTAGCCAAGGGGGGGGTTGGGGGGGGTTCAAACCCCCCCCCGAAATTTTTCTGTTTTGCTTGCGTATATAGGCACGCACACATACAAACGCATGCACGAACATACAAAAAGTATGGTTGAACCCCCCCCCCCCCCGAAAAAAATTTCTGGCTACGCCCCTGGCAAAGTGATCACTAATGACTCACTCGTTCTTTACTCTACACATCCTGATTAAACCACCCTTTCATTAACTCCAAAGCTATTCACTGCATGCATTTCCGAAAATTCTGGGTCGTCTTGAAGTCGCAAATTAGTCACGTACGACATGCTTGGATTAAATTCGCTGGCGATTGGATTAAATCGGCTAGCGTTTAGATTAATTTCAGTGGCACTTGAATTAAAATGGCTGGCACTAGGATTAATTTGCATGGCGGCTGGATTAAATTGACTGGCGGCCAGACTATGTTGTCTGGCGCTTGGAATAAATTGAGCGGGAAAACCTGTAGTTGTCGCGCGATATTGCGCGATTCTGGTCGCGTCACTAGCTGCTATGTGGTGTTACGCGATTTGAGCCATGTTAGTATTGAAAGTTGGGCTAGTTGGTAAGGTAGTGTGTTAGGGTAAGGTGCGAAAACAACGAAGACGGAGTAAAATAGAAGGGACACGGACAAGCGCTGTACCTAAACGGGGATACGGCAGTGCTCGAAGGGATACGGCTGCGCTCGTCCGTGTGCCTTTCCTTTTACTCCGTCTTCGTCGGATCGCGCTGTACGTAAACATGCTTCAATCACGAGTGTAGTTGTTACGCGATGTTACCTGTTTAAGTCACGTGAAAAGGTGCTACGTGATGTTACGTGATTTTAGTCACGTCACTAGCTATTCCGTGATGCTACGTGATGCTACGTGCGCCGGTCTCAAAATCGCCGGCGGCGGCGCACCGGTGCTTCGACCTCCGGCGGCAGCGAGTGAACGGCGCGGCGTTCATCGTATCGGCAGCGTACTGGCGCGCGCGGTTTAGGGGGGTGGGGAGGAATGTTAAAGTTGGTGGGGAGACAAATTTGTCCGTGGAATTCTGAAAAAAAAAATTGTTTCACCAAAAGGGGGAGCAGTGAATGCGATAGGTACATGTAATGTTATATGAACGAAGGCTAGCAGCTAACTCTTTTTTATCCGATCTCGCGTAAATCTACACAACGCTGGTGTATGGGAATACGGCCGCTCCCGGGAGAGGAGCGGTTTTCGTTTAGTTTGTTGCATCAGTGGTCACAGCACGAAGCGGTGAGATCAGAGCGCGTAGAAGGGTATACGAGCCGTTCGCTGATGGCTGCCGAGACAGCGCTCGTGACCACGTCCTTATAGTAAATGTTCACAGTTCCTGCTCGAGCCACGCAGTCTCCCTCCCACGGCCTCCCTTCATGCTCCTTCTCCCAGCGAGAGACGGGCGGGGCGTTTCCTTTCTGCTTAGGGAACCACTGACGGCAAGCCTCGGACGCGGGTTGTTGTTGTCACGTGCGCCATCCGTGCGACGGCGATGGGCAGCTTGTTTCATATATGCTTTAGCCGTGTTCCTCGCCATCGCTTGCGAGCTTTTACTCGCCGGTAGAACATACGAACATACGGTCATTAAGGGTAACTGACTGGATTCCAAGAGATGGCAAACGCGTGAGGGGGAGACAGAAAATTAGGTGGGCAGATGAGATTAAGAAGTTTGCAGGTATAACGTGGCAGCAGAAAGTACAGGACCGGGTTGATTGGCGGAACATGGGAGAGGCCTTTGCCCTGCAGTGGGCGTAGACAGGCTGATGATGATGATGATCTTACGTGATTTTAGTCACGTGACTGGACGCTGCGTGATGTTACGTAATCTTTAGTCACGTGAGTAGCTGTTAGTGATGCTGCGCAAATTTTAGCAACGTGACTAGCTGTTACGTAATGTTACGTGATTCCAGGCACGTAACAGACGCGCTCATCATAGTTATTGCATTCCGCACCTAACAAATGTGCGCACGTGCTGTGGGAGGGAAGCATAAGTTGAAGAGGACGAAGCTAGCGCGTACCGGTTCGTGATGATGATAATTCCTGTTCGCACTTACTGGTGCACCGAAACCTTGGAGAGCTGCGCTCTTAAAACTTGGAGGACGCTTTAGCTTCGCTTTCAAGCGTAGAATGCGATAGCGTAATCAAAGCGCCCGTTACTTGCCATTTTTCTGTTCATTTTTCTTTCTGGTTTGATATTTGTACAGCCAACGCTGCCCCACTAGACAACCATGCCGTTTGTTACGTCGATTGTTCTATATTATTTGTTTTAAAATGGCAGGCCCGTTTTTTTTTTTTTTTTTTTTTTTTTGCGAGCGCGCGATGCACTGTGTACGTTTCTTACGTGCATGTGTCCAAGTTGTTTGCGTGATCTGTTAACACAGATAAAATATGAACTGTTGCAGTACAAAACAGCATTCTTGTTTTATTGATCACCTCAAACAGTACAACAACAATGACTATTACGGCTGTATGCCTGCTTAAGAAACGAAAAGACACGCGTTTTTATCTTCGCCAACACTCGTAGCACTCAACTAGGCCAAGAAAACCAATATCTAACTTGCTGAACTTTTTAACAGCCGTCACACAGCTGCATAATAATGCATGAAAGTACTTGTACTTTAACAAATGACCAACAAACATTCACACAGCGTTTTTTTTTGTTCACAGGCCGGGTTAACATATGGGAAAGTTTTAACTGCATTGCAATCACATATTTCGGAATATTTTCTCACTTTCACCATTGAAGCCACAATCCTATAACACATGCGCTTTAAATTGAGCATGGCAATAGTCAGACTTATATAGGAAATGGGCACGCGTGGCATTACTCAGATTTATATAGGAAATGGCACGCGTGTAATGTATCTCGTATGCTAGATTCTCCTTTGGTACGTGCAGCGCAACATAAAATGCGGTTCTAGAAGTAATGTTCGTGGAGTAGCGAGCATATAGAAGGGCAACTACTTACAGCTTCACTTACCTTTGCAAAAACGGTATTCCAATTGCAATTCAATATTAATCGACGCAACAACGATAACAACACACTTGTTGCACACAGGCGTACCAGGTTGACGCGCGAGGCCAAGCGTGGTATTTTAAGTGTAGCACAATCGTGCGCGTACAGTACGCTAGAATATTCTGGCACAATGACGTCAAACTTGCAGTCACTTCAGCGGTTCCCATGATGTAGCACCAGTTGACGTCCTCGCGTCATCAAACCGCTATGATGCCGAGAACTACACACACAGCTGACTTGGAAAAACGCGGTCTTGCAGGAGGCCATCTTGTCCAGCAACCAACAGACATAAGTCCAAAACTGAGGCGTCTGAAACATTCCCGTTGATGAGATGGCAGCTGAACGAAATCAGGGCTCATCGTCCGACGTGTGGCCACCGCCTTAACGCAATATTAACGGTGCAACGTTCAAGCAAGACGCGACGAAAGCGACGAGCCCAGCCGGTCTTGTTGGGTGTGCTACTGCACAGTGCACAGCGCGCGCTCTCACGGCCACCGAAAGAAATAAAAGAAAGTGGAGAGAAGGGTCACATTGGAGTATGGCATATCGGTGGAAGCAAGAGGACGTGTTGCGTCGTTGGTGTGGCGTATGGTCGAGAGATGGCGCTAGTTATTTTTGCGAAATAGAGTGCCTCGATGCGCGCGCCCCCGCTTAGAGTGGTGTCAGCTTTTGAAAGGGCAGATGCCGCCTCCTCGGCCTTGGCGGCAGCGTGGGCGCCATTTTGAATCCCCCGCCTGCTCACTTGTGCCTTGCGCGCGTGCTGTTTTTAGGTTGATGCTCGTTTCCCTCCAGTTTTATGCGCTCACTACCGTCACCATGGCCGGCTGTTGCGTACCGCAGTGCATCAATCATTCAGGAACGCTGGAAGCTGTATCGTTTTCCAAGAGACCCGATAAGAAGGTTTCCTTGGACAGTAAAAATCAAACGTGACAAGTCGCATTCGATCATCCATTTGCAGCGTAAGCTTCCAGCTAGTATTTCGAATTGATATGCAAGCAAAACTTTTGCCGGCGTCAACCTTTCGTAAGAAGTGGACACACTGATATCAGCTGTATGCTTAAAAGATTTCGGTTCACGTGTGTATGAATCCTGCTCTTTACTTCGTAAACATTCCTTACTGCACTTGGTTGGTCCTGTATCTGCCTTTGATTCTTGATTTCCCTATTTTTCTGTTGTGAAACTTATCATGAAATATATTATGCGTGTTTGTCTGTAGATGATATCGTTCTCTTTTTTTAGTATTAATTATTTGTGGGATTTACGTCCTAGAACCACGATATGATTATGAGAGACGCCATAGTGGAGGGCTCCGAAAATTTAGACCATCTGTTCTTTAACGTGCACCTAATTTTAAGTATACGGGCCTCTCGTTTTGCCTCCATGGAAATGGGGCCGCTGTGGCCGGGATTCGATCCCATGACGTTCGGGTAGTAGTAGTAGTAGTAGTATCTTTATCTTTATTTCTTGTTATACAAGAAAAAGGAACAGACGCAAAAGGCATTTTATACGCCTGACAAGGGCCTCTGTACCCGAAGTTCGGTCAGCAATCGAGCACCATAATCACTAGAAAATCACGGCGGGTTCTTGTTTTCTATATTCCTTTCCGTGGCTTAAGAACGCCTTCTGTGCTGTCTGATGCCCATGTATGTATGCGTGCAGTTAAATCTTTTTTATTCTTCACTGTTTCTGCGTTTCCAGGTTACCTTTTTGTCTTGTCGTAAATCATTACGGAGTTCTTGTTTTTTTAATCATTGACGATCACTTTGAAGCGACTAGTGGCAGTCCCCAGCAAATTCTGCCATGGAGCATTTTATTTGTGTAATTGCGTCTGTCATCGCAGCATCAATGCGCACAAATAAATGATATGTACACTGGATAATAATAGGGGGTTAAAAATAACACGCACAGTATTAATTCAGTACTTAAATGATTTGAGCAAGCATTATTTATTTATTTATTTATTTATTTATTTATTTATTTATTTATTTATTTATTTATTTATTTATTTATAATATATGCCGTGAAGGCTCATACAGAAGTGCGCATACAAACAGCACTCGCGAAGCGTCATTACAAACAAGGCGCATGAAAACAAAAAGACGACGGGGCAGCATTGTGTACAGTAGACGCGCTGTGTCACTAACAAAATACAAGAAACAAAGTAAATTTGTACAATGAGCACCTCATGGAAAACCAGTTGATACAATAAAAACTCACAGGGTCATTTATGCATTAACTTAAGACGACTCGAAGGCGAAAGCCGTCTTCTTCTCAGTCGATGTAGTAATCCTGTCCCACCACCCACCGAAAGCTTTGCGTACCTAGCGTGGTTTTGCATTGCCTCCAGGATCGGAGGCACCTCACCTGGTTTTGCACTGCCTCCGTGATCGGTCCACTTTTGTTTGACCAAGCTACGACGTCATGTAACAACATCATGTGACGTCACGCCAAAATTTGTGACGTCATGGTGGCGTCATAAGGTGATGTCATCACCTGACGATGATTTTTTGCATCACTTGTCCCCGACACCGCGGAACGCCAACGGCGACGGTGAAATTTCGCGTTTTATGAGGCATTAAGGCTTTCGACTTTAAAAAAAATCGCAGTGGCTTAGCTCAGCTATGCCAGGATATACGTAGCGTTAGCAAAGGTTCAACTGATTATTCTTAGCTTTCCAGATTGTCTAGGATTATTAGCCTTGATCTGTTCATTCTTCGTACGCTGAACCGCTAATTGCCAGGCAACTACTTCGGGATCCGATTAGATAAGCTTCTCGGCTCTTCCGCGCCGTTGAGCAGCATTTGCGCTCTCCTTCTCCGTGGCTTTACCCACCTGCACACGCTAGTCAGAGGCGCTATAAAGCGGCTCCAGCGCAGTGTCAGACGGCGACTGCACAGCGAAGGCGAATAGCTGCGCGCCCGCCGGCGCCAGTGTGCCTGCCATGGCTACGACGTCACTCCTCTAGAATGCGCAGACCAGCAGCGGCGAGTCGCGCGCGGCGGTGGCGGAGTCTGCGCGCGCGCCGGCGCCAGTGTGTCTGCCGTGGCTACGACACCACTCCTCCCGAACGCGCAGACCAGCAGCGGCGGTGGCGGAGAGCGCGTGAGATGCCGGCTCCGGTGAGCCAGCCGTGTGACATCACTGATCCTCGCGCATGCGCAGCACGGCTTGTGAGGATCCACGCCAAATCGGCTCCGGCTAGGCAGGTGTAGCTAACGCTACAAAAACGGAAAAACGTCGCCTCGGTGGTATAGTGGTTACGGTAATCGGCTGCTGACCCGAAAATCGCGGGTTCGATCTCGACCGCGGCGGTCGCATTTCGGTGGAGGTGTAATGCTAGAGGCCCGTGTACTGTGCGATGGTAGTGCAAGTTAAAGAACACCAGATGGTCAAAATTCATGAAGCCCTCCACTATGGCGTGCCTCATAATCATTCGTGGTTTTGGCACGTAAAAACCCAGATATTATTAATAATACAAGAGACAAACGACGGACGCAGTGGATCTGCCGCGCAGAATGCAAGACAGTTTTGGAAATACTCAATAACACGTGCATGCGATAGGGCATGCAAAAAAGAAAAGCTGCAGGTACGAAAAAGAGGGAAAACGCACATATTCGCGCTTATGCAAAGTTTTATGGCATACTACACAACATCGTATTCATTGTTTTGATAAGGACTCCGATGCCGATACAAATGCGGCCACAGATTGTGAGCAAGCAATGTCAGCTATAATAATGATAAAGAAGGTTTCATTTCATTAGCAGAATATTTGCACCACACTGCCCCTCGGCCCTTTATTATGTGTAAAATATGTATCACGCCATTTATGATAAACGAGTAAATTATTTGTAAACTGAGCTAAATAAGCCACCTTAATCGCGCTTAGGTAGCTTCGCAACACTAAAATGTGTGTTGACATACACATACTGCTGTTGCTGCTGACATGCATATAAATACTTTAAACAATTATTTGTGTTTTTGTAATGCATCGTTTACGAGACAACTAAGTAAGGCTTTAAACTTAACTGTGCCATTTCCGGCGTAAGGAAGAGGATTCGTTTTCAACATGAGTCTACGTCTACCCCGTCTACCTCTAGTGCATACCACATACACATGCCGTCAGTTTACATCAATTACATGCTCCAGTAATAAACATTTAGGCAACAGCAGCACTAAAGGCTGTCCAAGCATCAAAAAAGAAAAGAAGAAGAAAAAACTCGCTAGCGTGCACTTATTTCCGCACGTATCCGCGTACCGCAAGCGCGTTGTGTAGCGAGTTTCGCATGCTGCCTAGCTGCGGCGGGATTCGCAATGGCGGCCGCCGTAGCAGACGACGCGGCTGTCCTCACCCTCAGCGGAGCGCGCGGGCATCAAGGCACCCTATTGCGAAACGGAATCGCAAACTTCATTCAAAATGCATGGGATCCTATGGGGGGTTGGGAGAGAGTGCGACCGCCTGAGTCGAGTGGTGGCGCCACCATACCGATACACGAGGCGGATAGGGAACCCAAGTTCAAGTCTGCGGCGCGACGACAGCGCTGCGCTGGCCGCGCTGCGGCTCTGTCGAAAAGCTCTGGAGCTAATGCGCGGCCGACTCTGCGCCTTTCACGGTAGCGGTAGCGCACGTGCGCACGCGTTCTTCCGTCGGTGCGGGTAACGGGGGGGCGGGGGGCTTCAGCTCTGCACATTGAACCGAGATGCTTGCTGTGCGAAGCTGCGCATTTCCGCGATGGCAGAAGCGATCCCACGGAAGTGGACGTAAGGTTGGAAGTATTCCTGTGTCGTGGGCTGCCACAACAGTGCAGACAACACCAAGGCACGCGATTTACGTGTGAAACTGTATTGTTTCCCGGTCGTGTCGCACGAGAAATAAAGGCGGCAAGCGTGGGTAGCTGACAACGCTGTCTCGCTTCTATTTTGGTTGTCTGAGTTCATCGCTTTCGTTCGTTTCGACTACCTGAATCGGTAAGTAACGCGGCGCATGCACGCAGCGACTACAGTAATGAGTACACGCTGTCTTCTCGCATTGTGAAAGTCCAGTTACGGTTGTAGGTGAAACAACTTTGTGTTTTGATTCCCCGTGTTCGTGAGACCTACCCGTCGTTGTTGAACGTTCACACTCGCGCTATACCGTTAGCGTTGCGCGGTTGGTTGAATTCAACTGAACTCGGCACATTGTCAGAAGTTCGGCGCCTGCAATTCACGCGTCGGGAAGGCTGCTTTATCACGCCGGAACGGACGTCCGTGCATTTTCAGCAAGCTTTGACATCGTTCTGCAGGTTTGCTTCGTTCTTGTCACTTTATTAGTGTGATACATATTTAAGCCGCTAAATACAACTGGCACTTAATACATGCTTTGCAAATGCAACTTTGAAGTAACCTTCTGTCACCTTGTGACTTTGCGCGATTTTGTAGCCGCGTTCGCGCAGCAGGTTTTATACGCCTGTCAAGTCGATATCATAAAATGAGACTGCAAGCATGACACGAGAGCCGAAAGAACGAGGCCAGCAGTTCATGTTGCTCACGTTCATACTCACGTCTACTCACACTCGTAGGCACTCACTCACGTTCATACTCACGCCTACTCACACTTATAGGTACTCACTCACGTTCATACTCACGCCTACTCACACTCATAAGCACTCACTCACGTTCATACCCACACCTACTCACACTCATAAGCATTCACTCACGTTCATACTCACACCTACTCACACTCATAAACGCTCAGTCACGTTCATACTCACACCTACACACACTCATAGGCACTCACTCACGTTCTTACTCACGCCTACTCACACTCATAGGCACTCACTCACATTCATACTCACACTTTTAGGCACTCACTCACGTTCATACTCAGGCTTACTTACACTCATAGACACTCACTCAAGTTCATATTCACACTTACAGACACTCATTCACGTTCATACTCACGCCTACTCACATTCATACGTACTCAATCACGTTCATACTCACACCTACTACTACTCATAGGCGCTCACTCACGTTCATACTCACGCCCACCAACACCCACTGATGGGCATACTCACGCCCATACTCGCGCCCACTCACACCCACTGAAGTTCATACTCACGCTTCCTCACACTCATAGGCACTCACTCACGTTGATGCTCACACGTCACGACCATTGGTACTCACTCGTGTTCATATTCACGCCCGCTCACACTCATGAGTGTTCACTCACTGTCAGTAACGCCTCTCACACTCGTTGGTACTCACTCACGTTCATACTCACGTGCACTGACTATCATACCTACTCACTCACGTTTACACTCACACCTACATACACTCGTAGCACTTACTCACGCTCTTACTCACATCCCGTACTAACTCACGTTCACACTCACGCCATCTCACACTCATAGACACTCACTCACGTTCATATTCACGCCCACTTACGCTCATAAGTACTCACGTTCACATTCAAGGTATACTCACGCTTATGGGCACTCGCTCACGTTTATACTCATACCTGCTCATACCCATCGGTACTCACCGTCCCATTCACACTGGTAAGTACTGACTCACACCTACTCACACCGGTGCTCACGTCCATACTCACAGCTACTCACAGCCATTTGTACTCACGTTCACTCATGTCTACTCACTCCCATGGGTACTCACTCACATTCATCTCGCACGTATTACACTCGTATGTTGCCTTCATACTCATGCCTTCTCACATCCCTCGTCACTCACTCATACTCACACTCACGCCTTTGAAATGAGTCTACTCAAAAATGAACATGCCAAGCTTTCCGCTCTACTCACACTCACAGTGGCCCCTGATGTCCATATTGAAGTACACAGATACTCGCGTTTACAGGTCTAATAGCTCCCATCTTCAATCATTACCACGCACACCTACTCAACCTCGCCGAGTCTCATTCACGTCTCTGTCACACTGGACAATAGTTTTGTACGCATCCGCATCTAAGATTATCATCTCTCATATGTTCTCGTTATATCCGAACACGCAGATCTGTAAGTTTGTAATGGATAGTTTCAGGGACAAACCGCGGATGTTAACACTGGTTCAAGGGAAATGTGCTATGTAATATGTATTATTATTATTTTTTTAATTTGAACTTTACTCAGACAGACATTGTCTGGGATAAAGGGGCTAAAGGCAGATGCAACTCCCCGACAAAGACCCCCCTACCCATACATTGCTCAGGGTATGCCATATGGGACGTCGGGACCGCGGAAAATTTGTTCGAATTTAACCGAATGCCGAATTATCGAAAGCATCAAGGAAACAATAAACAAGTGTCTCTTACATCAATGCATTCGCATTTTCTTGATGACCACTTAAATTCATGGTACATATCTGGCACAAAAGCAATGCATATGCCGCAAATTTCTTCATTCGCAACTCCATTCACAATGTGACCGCGGCTCAAGACAGCCGTGTCTTAACATAAACGTGATCTGCCCCCCTCCCTTATTACGTACCTCCACCGCCACCACGCGCACGTGAAGATAACTTCTGCGCCGGAAAAATGATCGACAAATGATCGTTCGTTCATCGTAATGTCGCAACCGAATTTTATAATAGCATGCGCACTGCGGCTGAATCTCTTCACCTCAACAGCTTCCACTATGTTCGAGTTGCATGACATTGCGCGCGCATTGCCCGAAGTCAACACGAGGCTACTGAGTGCCGCATCCGCTGTGGACGAAAGTGCGGTCGCTAATTTAAGACAGGATCACAGCGACCACGCAGTTCTGAAGGCGCGTGCGCGGCCTGCACCCACAGTCGAAACGAAACTACTGCTTGTCGCAGTCGCCGCTGGCGCTACGGACGCGATCATAGATATATCAACCACGCAGTTCGCGTGCTCCGAGCAAGATTGAAGACAAAGCGAGTGGGCCGCAGCCGTCGAAGTCTTTGTCGCCAACAACGTGATTATGGCTAGATCATGGACGGCGACCACGCCTTTATGAAGGACCGCAGCCGTTTGAGTTGTTCGCGAATGCCCTTTTTCCTCCTTTGAGTCGAACTCCGAGTCAAACCTCGGATTGCTTGGTGCGCTCCGAGGATCGTCCGAATTAATCGGGTTGCGGTGAAATATGACCGAATTAACGAGAGTTTGATACCGTTAAACAATGCATAAGCTTGCCCCGACCAGAGAACACGTCCGTATTATCCGATTTTCCGAATTAACGAGAGGCGAATAACAACCTTTTAGCGTATAACCTTTCATTTTCGTCGACTGACCAAACAGCAAATGTATGCGCGCTTATTTGCTAACTCCACCTTCAGTGCTTATGCCAGGAATTTAAAACACACGTGAGCTAACGAGCCGCAGTCACGAAAATTTATTCCCGCAAGGGCCAGAACACAATGACGAAGGTAAGAGCGGGAGGCGGGTAGGAATAGTTTGTACAAAATGTCACGCCATGCATAAACATATTACGCCGCTATGTCAGGGTCAATTTTCTCTCCCCCCCCCCCCAGCCTCTCGCCCCTGAAAGTGCATTGCGCTTGTACGCTGCTCGACCAATATAGCATTGAATGCTTAGGTTTGTTTTGTCGGCGGACACAGTGAAAATCCAGCGCACAATCACGACGTCGAGGAAGAAGCACGCCACCACAGCGCTGATCGGCCTTGTGCCACATTGTGATTTCTGTGCGCCACACCAGCGGCTGCGTTAATCCTTGGATTATGCCGCTTTTGAGACATGGCAAGTTGACGCCGCAGTATGGAGGTCGGCGTTACGCCATAAAAATGTGTATCCAGTACATTGCATCGGCGTACTTCATATAAAGTTATTCGTATTAAGGCGAACGTCTTATATGCCTCATCAAGTGGGAAAAGTGACCTGTATATGCCATGTGACGCTCCCGCCTAGTCCTTTTCTTTCGTCCATGTGCAAGCCCAATCAGTAAAACACACACACACACACACACACACACACACACACACACACACACAGACACACACACACACACACACACACACACACACACACACACACACACACACACACACGCACGCACGCACGCACGCACGCGCACACACACGCACACACACACACACACACACACACACACACGAGATTACGGGAAATATATCATCTCATTATGCGCTCGTGTCGACCACCGCCACGGGACCGGCGAGGCTGCCATCGTCCGAGGCGGCAGAAGAAATGGTCATAGCCCTAGCAATAATCCATAGTGGCGACGAGGACACACTTGTCGTGAGTGACGCCAAGACGGCGGTCCGAAACTTTACCAAGGGATGGGTCTCCGTCGAGGCGGCGCACATGCTGAATGCCAGAGTCGAGAACTTTATGTCCGACGTGATTACGACCAAATCTCTCAAGTGGTTGCTTGCGCATGTGGGAGAGCTTGGCAACGAACAAAATTCGACGTCCCGTCGAACCACAACAAGCGCGCCCACCGCGTCGCGAGACTGCTAACCCGCCGCGACGTGGACGAAAGGGCCACCGCTGTGCGAGACATCGTCGATGGCGAGGCACCCAAGGTTGGAGGACATTCTTCTGTGACGATGATAACAGACCCCAAAGCCTTACAGGACTACATGGACATCATGGTCACGTACCACGAGGTCTTCAGCCACTACAGGAAAACGCCACCCCACAAGCAGCTAGAGAGGTCTCAGGCGTCTGACCGGAGACGCATGCAAACTGACATATTGAATATCCCCGGCATCTGAACAGGCTGTGCCCGTCGCTTCACCCGTCACCCGGCTGTCCGTGCTGCGGGCACGAGACAGCCGACATGGCACACATACTTTGGAAGTGCGAGTGCGGTATGCGCCGCCACTACCCGGACGAGGGAGTGTGTACCCCGGGACGACTGGCTGAGCGGTGGCGAGCCGCCCTTCTCAGCCCACATCTAGTGGACCATAATCTTGGCTGTCCAGCGAGCCAGGCCTATCGCCGAGGACGTCGCACGATGTTCCCCGGACGACGGCTCCTGGAGGCCTAGCCCGGGCCAGTGATTCCTCGTTGGACTGTAAATAATTTAAAGTTCATTACCTACCTACCTCATTATGCGCAAGGGTCAAAAGGTCATCACAATCTCATAATTTATTAAGGCGAAAGCCTTTTATGTCTCACGCGAAGCACGAAAGGCTGGCTCAAAAAGTCTAGTGACCTCTCTAGCGTGAAACTGTGCGCTACCTTCGCCTTTGCGGCCTTCGCGTGAAAAAGAAAAAGCAAAGCAGCGCTTGTGCAATATAAACTGCATGGTAAAATAGTCGCACCCGATGGCTCTGGTATTCAAGCCGCCTTAAGAGAATGCATCAGTGCCGCTGTGAATCTTTTTCCTGGTTTCTAGGATATTCACGGTCCTTCGGTTCCTTCAAAGCCATCGTGCTGAGGTAGCCAAAACTTCTTTATCATATTGACGCGACGTCAAGACAGAGGCCGTAACGCACAGGATGATCGCGTCTTTTTTTTTTCCACAGCTTTTGCTTTTAAGTACATGTGAGACGTCTTGGATGCGTGAGAATGTATTATGAAAGAAGTAAACTTAAGGAGCAGCCCGACCACTACGGACTACGAACTGGCACAGATACAGGTTGTCCTGTTATGTCATTTCCGGCTTTTCGCTTTCGCACTTTGCGGAGTATCAACGTGAAATATTTTTGCTATAGCCAAGGTAAAATGTAGTGGTTAGTGATGCCGAAAGCTGCCCTCAATCTGAAGAGAAAAAAAGTAAAGTAAACCGGCAAGAGCCAGGCCAAGATAGATACAGTCAAGATCAAAACAAATTTAGGATTTTCCTTACAAATCACACGATGCTTTAGAACAAGAAGAAAATATGGACGTGGAATGATGAACAATACCTTAACTACACTGATTTACGAAACAGCAATTTGAAGGTAAATCACAAAGGCAAGCATTAAGTAAATTCTCCAAAACTACAAAAAAATAAAGTATTACCAACTTCAGTGATCAAGTAGAATTAGTAGACCGTAGAAAATGGAACACCACTATGTTAGTTGGCGAAATCATTTACTGTTGCTGAGCGCTCGCTTATTTTCTCTGATAATAATATCTGGGTTTAACGCGCCAAAACCACCATATGATTATGAGGCGTGCCGCAGTGGAGGACTCCGGTAAGTTTGACCAGCTGGTGTTCTTTAACGTGCACTGACATCGCACAGTACACGGGCCTCTACCACCACGCCTCCATCGAAATGCGACCGCCGCGGCCGGGGTCGAACCCGCGACCTTCGGGTCAGCAGCCGAGCACCGTAACCGCTACACCACCGCAGAGGACTCTTACTTTCTCTAGTATTAGCAAAGAGCTTGCTCGTGGTGGTGTTGCACACGTCACCGGTCCCAAGAGAATTAATAGTCGAAACATTGCTACACTCTAAAAAAAAAAAAGGTGAAAAGGGGGTCACGGCAACCCACTCTCTTCGGTAATTCATTTGACCCCTTTTGGAAGGTAGAATCAAAAATGATATTTACTTTTCTGCAAGAGTCAGTTGTCACTCTTGCAGCGCGTTTCGATCGGCTAGCGTGTCGAAGACGCCGCCGTACACTGCAAACGGGTTTGAGCCTTTTAGGGAGTTTTGGGCTCGTTGCGCAGCGTGCATCCTAAAGGTACTACGCAAAACCCTTTTCGAAAGGAGGTTCAAAAGGAGGGAGTGATTAGACGGAACTAAGTGTGTTTTTATTGAACTCATTTTGAGGGCTTGAACGGAGCTCAGTGGAAATTTTTCTGGTTCTTTTGAGAGCTTTTAAAGCCTCCTTTTGGAGGTAAAGTTGATGTTTTTATGTAACCCATTTTGGGGGCTTGAACAGAGCGCATTGAGAGTTTTTCTGCTTCTTTTGAGAGCTGTTAAATCCTCCTTTTATACGAGGCCCTAGAGCGGTCGCGAAATGATTTTAGGCACTATACTACGTTTACCGGCCAATTTCCGCTACTATTCATCACTAGGACATAATAGAAAATGGACATCAAAGTATTTATGCACAACCATGACATTTGCATACAAGTACGCACGACACAGGAATCGAACTCGCGACCACACGCACTTAAAGCAAGCGCTATAACCATTACACCACAGCGCCACCACTTGCAAGCTTGCTTTTTTCGTGGGCTTATATATGTACCAATGTATGTACAAAGCGGCTGGTAACCCGTCGGCACAACTTCGAACTTCTGTTCTTGTACCATCGGCGTGTGTTTGCTCTTGCGGAAGGTGAGGGACTTCCTGCAGGCGGGGGCGTCATGCAGGCCGAGCCGATCGACGTAAGCACCCTCGGGTCCGAATTCTCCGGTTCACCATGTCGTGCCGCTATAAAAATTATAAACGTGTGCCCTCTTCGCTCGCGCTAAATTCGTGAATACC
Source organism: Rhipicephalus sanguineus (assembly GCF_013339695.2). NCBI lineage: Eukaryota > Metazoa > Arthropoda > Arachnida > Ixodida > Ixodidae > Rhipicephalus > Rhipicephalus sanguineus. The sequence continues at coordinate 126,264,006 of NC_051177.1, read as the reverse complement.
AGCGTGACAAAGGTATCTTCAGATGAGCGAACGTATGTGCATTCCATGAGCGTATGCTGTGGAGCAGTTTTCGTTATTTCTGCAGCAGCGACCTGCGCGCGTCCAGATGCGGCAGCGTGTTATGAGCGGTTGGAAGACCGCCTGCGTTCGCATATGAAAATTACACATGCAGAAAATTCCAGAGTTAAAAGGACATTGTAACGCGCCTACATAAAGTGCGTTGAATGCGCGCGTACAGCCGCGAGCTGCACGCAGCTAGGGGCAGCAGCGCCTTCTGAGCAGCTGAACGCTTATCTATTTCCGCAATTAGCGCTTATTCGCGATGTACGCTTTAGCACGGCATTCAGTGATTCTCTATAACGCATATTCAGTATTTATTTGCTTTCATACTCGGATACTACCTACATTTCTTACTAATAAGCGTTTATTGTTAAGCATCACGCCACCGCGTTAAAGCGAATGCCTAATGCGTGCCCCAATGTCAAGGACAACCTCCCCACTTTACCAGTGACAGGTCTCCCACAAAACAAAAAAGTTAATGTACTTGCACTTCTCTCTTGTGAACGTCCATGTGTACTTGGCCCTCCCCTCAGACAGATGATGCAGTACCCATTAAAAAAGCATATACCCTCTTCCTCAATGGAACAGCTGTTCTTGAGAAAATATGGTTCTGCTGAATGACTTCACCATAGCAGCAGAGAGGTTGGCTTGTTCGCAATTCAGAATTTCACAATCGTAACACAGAAACACGAGGACTGTAGAAAATATGCAGAAAACTGGAAAAACTATCATATGTGCACTCCATCGTCCACCTGCACACTACGTTAAACTTTATTTATACAACAGCAACCTTCAATTATGCTACTATTGATAAAAGATCACCCACTCTACGTTAGAACACAGTGATGACTTTCTGTCTAACTTTCTGTTGCCTATCTTCTACAATGTGTCATAATCTGTGAATCATCAGTACAATGTGTTTGGTAATAAATCACAAGCAGTTACATTCAGCAGGCAGTGTTTCAGCAATTTGTTTTGCAAGCACAAATTCATTTCTTCAATTTGCATGCACGACAAGTAGTCATACTTCAATTGATACAAGAACCAGTGGTTGCAACATCTTATTGGAATCAAAACAGCAGCAGTTCTCGTGCCAATGTAAGGATATAAGTATATATTTCCCTCGTCGTGCACAGAACCTACTCCCAAAACTGAACACGTGGAACAACATATACAGTACAGCCTAAGCACTATACATAATTCACAGCAGTAAAGCAAAACGAAAGCAGGGTGTAAAATCTCATCATGATGCGCACTAACGTGTGCACTTCACCGTGCCAGTATGTAAGTACAATCCAAAAAAATAAGCTACCCAAGGAACTTGGTGTCAGCCTACACACGAAGGCAACTAATTAGTACAATAAGGCTAGCATCCCTTTTGGGAAATATGAAACTGTGTAGACAGGCAATTGTACAGTTTTTTATTGCATTAGTTTGCCCTATGGCATCAAAACATGTCGCACATGATTTTGGAGTTGAGTTACCTACAAAAAAGCCCAAAATAGACCTGTGGTGTTGACTGTAGGTCCACTTACCAAGGTGCATAAAAGCATTCAGCAATGGCCACAAAATTACAAGGCTGCCTTCATATGTTGCTGTACATATTTGCTCACAGATATCTGGAAGATATCGTAAATGTTTGGAAGTGTGCTTGTGAATTTGTCGGCATAATCACATGACTGCAATGTACCAATACTTCTAATATGCATAACAAGTACAGCCATGCTTCAATGTTTTTATGCCATCTAGTGCCATCTGTAACTCAAAAGTTCATTTTTAATTCCTCACTTGATGGCTTACGCATAATTACCACATTGAAAATAATCCAAGCGCCATGGCTGCAACGTCAACTTGCAATTAGGCAATCACAGGCACTAAATAAAAAAATTCCTGTAAATAGTGACTGGTCGCTTTGCACATTGGATCCTAGGACTTGATATGCCATGAGGATGAATAAAAATTGACCACACATATATAGAGACTGCGAAACAGTCAGGAGTTCAGTTCATAGGTAAGGAAAACGTGAAAACGAAATCAGAACACATAGCAACAAAGGGGACGGAACGACGCACTACTAACACCTGAAGTTGAACATGTGCTTTGCTTTTTTAGTCATGTGTGTTTATATCTTTCTGTGGTTTAGATTACACTTCAGTTACTGGTAGCGCATTGTCCTGGCTGCCCCCTTCATTCCTCTATGGATGTGTGATTGTTTAATCTTGTAATTTTTTTGTACATTGCGTTTACATCTTTCTGTGGTTTCTGTGGTTAAACTTCAGTGGCTAGTAGCGCGTCATCCTGTCCCCTTCATTTCTCTGTGCTGTGATTTTTTGCACCCTCTTTAACTATGAATATACACCAACTCGCCCAACTGCCCCTGTTAAGACTTATGTTTGCTGAATAACACTGGGTCCACTCAGCGTCTTTTTAAACAATGCGAAATTTTCAAATGCACACGATATCAGAAAGGTTGCACGCAGTATTGCGCATAACACTCTGCATCAATACCAATGTTGGCCTAAATGTGGTAAGATGTACGAGCTGTTCGACATAGTGTAAAGTGAGGCACATCAGGGTGTTCCCACAATCATGGGTGTCGGCACGGGTTTGCACAAAGGGCACCTACTGCCATCAAGACACACCAGCACTTGACCCCACCCAAGCTACACCAATGCTCTCCTGCTCACCAGGCCGACACGCTACGCCGCCTTGCACCCCCAAGACAAAATCCTGCCGACACTCATGCCCACAATACACTTGTCTTGAACACAGACTGGTGGGCAAGCAACACTTGCTGCTTTGCCAGAAGTGTATTCCTGAAAATTACACAAAAAAGTAGTCCACTAAGATTTCTCTATACATAAAAATGAATGTCTTACATTCACACTTGACTATCCTTATTGCAGACATTTTGTCAAAACACGAAATGAATAAAAAATTGAGATGCTGCTAAGTATTTCCTTGTGAGTGTTTCACTTCGTGTGCACAGGGCGAAAAACAAACGGATGTAAAAAAAATGCGAAACACCACCAGAAGTGTACTCTTGCCATGTTTACCATTATGTGGGTAGTTTTTGATGTCAGTAAAGTTATCATTATGAGTACACTTTAAAAGAGTTGTGAATGTTAGCAAGGTCTTGATTAACCGCACCTACTTTGTTTAGGAGTGAATATTGGGCAACTTGGCACTGAACCATGGCAAAAATAAGCAGCGCACTTCTAATGAGGATAAACTAAGACCTGGGCACAATAACAGCGCTTTGACCTTGTCAAATTGTGTCAACAGTCATGATACTATGTATTGACTTTGAAAACTACGGCAACATAATGCAAAACGGCAATTAACGAGAGGGAATAAACAAGATGATTCAACAATCTGGTTCAACAGATTCAACAGCTGACTTATGTCAATGCGATTAAATTAGCCTTGCACATCTCCTAATGGCTAAGAATATGCACATGTAACCTTGGCAAATTCAACTGTTGATACGTGACCAATCAAGTTGCATTCCTTCCATGCCGTTGAATGGCCGTTCCTTCTTTTCTGTTTTCACTGTTTTCTAATTTTCATTGTTTTCACTAGCGTAAATGTTTACCCTTTTTAATTTTGTCACTCTGCAGATGGCGTAGGTGTTTGCCTTTGAATGTGCACGTTTCTTCTGCTTTGTCTTTCCTGTTTCTCTTTGTATGCGTATATGTCTTGCCTTTGAACGTGCACACGTTTCTGCTGCTCTGTCTCTCTTTTTGCTCTACTGGGCCTTGTGCACTTCTCAAGCTACCATGGTCGCTTTTCACTTGAGTCCCATTTTCTGTATTTTGCTGGAATAAACTTTTATCCATTCATTCAATACCATAAAACGCATGTGCTTCACAATACACACTGCACTTAGCAGATGTCTGTCACATGATATTGCCGTCATTGCATAGCTTTAACATGATTTATTCGTTCTAGCTAAATGAATCCATTCTAATGATGTTAATGTACCTTGATATGCTATTCCACTGTTCCTTGATGCATATGTATGAAGGTACAGTGCATATGTACCTCAATATGCTATTTCAGGAGACGGGCAGAGTGCGCAATGCAAAATTGTTGCCGAAAAGTCTTTTCACTTCCTGACAATCTGTGCATGGGTGGATTATCACAGTTGCATGGCGGGAGAAAGATGTCCAGGGTAGTTGACTGCATCCAAGTTAGATGCTGCAAAATGATAGCGCACGGTCTTGTCACATGTCAATGTGCGCAAATTGACACGATGATGAAGGATTAAAACAAACAAATGAAGTTGGAGAAAAGAATAAATCGAAAACAAAGTTGTCCTTTATGCACATTCCATCATGTGACAATGTGATAACCGTGGCCGTTTGCTCTAATGTATATTCCCTGAAAGCATCATGCATCATTCATGCTTTATCGCAGGCAAGAAAATTATATCGTGCGAACAACTTTATCAGGGCGCACTCCTGGGTCGATTGGCTGGTCGTATGAAGCATGAGTGATATTCACAGAAGTTCCGAAACATGCATCACACATCATTGCTGAGTTTAACGACTTAAATGGGAAGCATTTGTTAAACACTTCTACGACTTTGAACGGATCTATCTACCTATCTATCTAGCCGCCTACGACTCATAGCTCGTGTGGTTGTTTCGTTAATGGGATGTATGCCAAAATTCGTGTGGCATGACACGACTGCATGAAGAACATGAATGATGGGTCTTAACTTGAAAATCATGCTATGCATTTCATTAACCACATGATTTACACGTCACTCCCTTGGTTCTCTTGCGACTGTTTCGTTAACCTAATATTTACCAAAACAGGTATGGCGTCAAAAGAGTGTATTGCACATAAACGACAGTTTCTAACGTGCAAATCATGACACGCGTGTCATGTATGGCGTTATTTTGACAACAAGGTCTCGGGGGCGCTAGTGACCGTTTCGCCTGCTTCATATACACCAAAATTGGTATTGTGCAGTGTGACTGTACGTCTAACATAAATGACAGCTGGCAACATGAAAATAATGACATGCATGTCATGTACACACTTCACGCTCATGGTGCGCTCGCGGCAGGTTCGCTACCTTGACATGCACCTAAATTGATATAGCGTGACGTGATTGTGCGACGAACGTGAATGACACATAGTAACATGAAAATAATGACATGTATGTCATTTACGGCATGGAGCCCGGTGCCCTCGCGTCCGGTTCTCTAACTTGATATCATACCAAGATTGGTATAGCGTGACGTGACTGTATGACGTACACAAATGACAGCTGGTAACATGGAAACAATGAATGACATGCGTGTAATGTACGGCATGGGTTACATGACACGCGCATGGTGCGCTTGCGGGCATTTCGCAAGCTTGACATGCCGATTTTACTTTACTTTTTTTGTATTTCATTGCACTTTACAAACGGTGCAATGTCCGGAAGGTCATCTACAGGTGCATTAGCGACGATAAGGGCTCGCAAAGAGAGAGAACATCAGTATTACTTACCATTTTTGTTCTTGACTGTGCCGAGCACGCAGGGTGCCCATCATCTGCTTGGTAATGCACAGTGGCACGCTTGCTTGAGTCGACAGGCCGTCGCGATTATCGCACTCGCAGCGCAGCATGTTGCACTGTCCACAAACCACGCATATCACATCCAGCGGCGAGAAAACAGTGAGGCTGCAGGCACAAAACGCGCACACACGACGGACACAGCTGATCACTTGAGAAGTGGCGTCCACAAGGCCTAGACGGCCTAGCTACGACGATCGCGCCGCCGCGGGAACGACTCCCTCCTCGCATTTCTTTCTTTTTTTCTATGTTTCTTTTTTTTCGCGCGCGCATGCGGCGCGAAGCTTTGTCCCATTTCACTTCGGTAGCGCCTCGTCTGGCTTGCTTTTGACCTGGCGGGAGCGGGCCGCAGTAGGCTGCAGCCGCCAAGGCCAAGGGGCTTCCTCGCTTCCTCTCCAGCCGTTCGGAGGGTCGCGTATATCTCTTTCTCTAGGCTATCTGTGCAAGGGATTTTTAGTGCGCTGAAGCATGCCGCCTCTTTCTTTTACTTCTTTTCCCCGCACAGCTGCATACATGCCCGCCAGCACTGAAGGCATTATGGAAAGCTTCAGAAAAAAAAGAGAAAACATGCCAGAGGAAATGAGATGGGAGTTTTTTTGTGCTTGAACTCCATTCGACGAATGGCGTCAGGTAGTGAATTTACCTCCTTTCTTCCACATAATTTCTTAACGAAGTAAAATTGAAGACGCAGAACTTTATTACACCCACCTCATTACACCCTAAGGGAGTACTGTCCAGATGAAGGTAGTATTAAGGAAGATTGTAGCCCTTAAAACGCCCATTTCGGCTAATTTGCGTTTGAAGTGTATGCATCATATACATCGCGGGGTTGTGTGGCTGCCTGCCTTTCGGCGCGGTTCACGCAGTTTGCGTACGCTGCCTGGCGCGCCGACGGGGCTCACCGGGGCTCGCCGTCGCGTCGGCACTAGCTATGCACGAATGAAAGCACTTCTTTTCTGAGAAATCGCTTCAAAATTTGGTTTCAGAGTAAGCACGGATTTGCGCCAGCATATTCCGACACCCAAGCACATCCTACTGCAGTCAGGAGCACGCCGTGAGCGGTTTCTGACCGCATGTTTTACAGACATAACGCATGTTTTACAGACTAACGCATTTTACAGACATAACGCCGGGAGTACCATCCCGCAACACAGCACACGAGTGCTGTGTTGCGGGATGGTACTCCCGGCGCAGCGGCAGGCGAAGACCGGCGGTGACCAACGCGACCGGTGGGGACGCCGGCCAGCCCGAACACGCTGTTTGGCGCGATGCGCCGAAGGAGAAGAAACGTCCGCACTATACGAGTACTCTCCACACACTCTTTTATTTACACGTCGCCTGGGTAAAACAGCAATGCCAGAGCGGCGCCCCCTGTCATTCGTACAATGCAATACTGAACCGAAACCGAAACACAACATGAGCTTGTGCAGAGGGCACGGAGGAAGACAAGTTTCAGCGCAGTCGCATTTTCAGCGCAGCTTAAGAAACTAGGGTTGTAACATTGTAGGGCGAGTAGGGCCAGAAGGACCGTCACGACGAAAACCTGCCTCCTCAGTCGTATTCGCCTGGAACGTTGGTGTGGCTTCGCGTTCCCTCCTCCACTCCTGGCCTTTCCACAAAGCTACTGCCTAAGTACGAAGGCCCCTACCGCGTCCTACGTCAAGCATGCCCAGTTAACTATATGATTGAGCCTGTTCAATCATCTACGGACCGCCGTCGTCGCGGCCGCGAGACTGTTCACGTCGATCGACTGAAGCCGCATTATGACCCACCAGCTGTACCTGTTCCTTAGGTCGCCAGGATGGCTCCATTTCCGCGGGGGAGTGATTTGTAACATGGTACGGCGCAGACAAGAACGCCTGCGAAAGAAGAAGACGAAGACGGTGGCTGTTGGCGCTTGCGCTTGCTCGGCTTGGAGCGCTGATCGCTTCAGCTGTGGCAATCTTTTAATAAACGCGTTACTGTCTCAACGTTAAACGCATACCATCAAGGTCTTTAAAATTGCGTATCTATGTATTTTCTGTTAAAGGAACACACCGCCTAATGCTTACCTAGTGATGTTGCGCCTCAGATATGCGTAATGTTTGCTTTTTGATCAACAATGTACACAAGTATGAACCTAGTCAGCCGTTCACGATGGCTGGCCCTTGGGCAAGTGGTTCAACTTTGGCCGAGTGGTTGAATCGAGGGACGTGCCGACAAACAGAAAGACAGACACAAAGATGGACAGAAGGACAGACAGAAAGACAGACCAAAATTTCTGCGTTTAAGTTCCCTAAGAAAGACTATCGTCTTTAATACTCAGCAAACACATTCGAGTACGAGCCCCCGAACGACACCCAGCGCGCGCGGACGCCGTCTACGTCGAAATCAGAAATGTCATATGCTAGAATTAGCGTACATAACTCCCACAATCAGGTAAATTCACTTGATTCTGTTAAAAGGACTGAGTGTTGGGCGAGTTGGTACTCCATTACTACGAAAAACTGCGCAAAATAAACAGGGACAAGTGAGACACACGCACTGCGCTTGTGCGTGTGTCTCACTTGTCCCTGTTTATTTTGCGCAGTTTTTCGTAGTAATTGATTCTGTTATAGCGTCATCGCAGATGTTGGCGAACCACGAAAACAGCAAACAGAAACCAAGGAAAAAAGTGCACGGCGGCGATCGCAACAACGCGCGCCGTCGAAAGTCTCGCTTTTTCCAACTTAAGTGACCAACGCGTACGTGCTGGAAGCATCCTATTACATCTGCATCTCAAACTAGCGTCTTTAAGCCAAGAAAAACCATAATACATAGAGCGTCTAAGCGTTCTGTAGACGGGCTTTCTTTTTTCACGTTCCCACGCGCGGAAGCACGCTGCACACTCAAGGTTGATAGAAATGTTGTTATGAAGTAGACCAAAGCGTATCTGAAAACGACATGTTGCACCTTCAGCAGTGCAGGCACAATGTGCGATCAGCAAAAAATGACCCTTGGTAATTGTTTGCATCGCTCATTTTATGGGAGCTTGTACAGCAATGCGCATAACGGTGTAATTAGTTGGGCATCCGCAACAGCCCCGCGGACGCAGGCTGCTGTTGGAAATGGTTGGCAGATAACTTCCGCAGAGCTGTTGTAGACGCCCAGCTAAAGCTGTATATATGTGCCTGCAAAAGCAGTACACTCACCGTTAACGGGCGCACGTTGTCCGTGTTCACTGCTCCATGAATATTCCGCCCTCTCAGCGTGACTTCGAGCACGGAGCCTGGCGTCAACGCCACCGAAGATGCGCATTTTTGATCGAACACAAAACTGCACGACAGGCAACTGACGAAACGCGCGCAACCGACGCACCGCACAACGCATTCCAAGAGACCGAGCAGACTGAAAGAGAAGGCCGAGGCGCGGTGCCAGCCCGCTTGGCTCCGTCGGCGAGGGAGGCGAGCCACCGCGCCAGAACGGCGCCGATCGGCAAACGCGCGATACGTATGGCGCATACGACGGCGCCTTCATCGCGGAAGCCAATCGAAACGCGCTTTAGGAGAGTCCCATGACTCCAGCCCAAATGCTCTCTTTCTCTCATCTACCTTTCAAAAGGGATCAAATGGACACCCCAAGAGAGTCACGCGGCCGTGGCCCTCTTTTCACTCTTTTTTTCGTAGAGTGTACTCCGTTACTCACACTAATAGTACCCTCGTGAGTGCTCACTCACGTTCAAACTCACAACTACTCACACTCATGAGCACTCACTCACGTTCACACTAACCGTCATGAGTGCTCACTGACGTTCACACTGACGTCCACTCACACTCATGAGCACTCACTCACGTTCGTACCCATTCCTACTCACACTCATGAGCACTTACTCAAGTTCATACTCACATCTACTGACACTCATGAGTACTCACTCACGTTCACACTCACGCCTACTGACCCTCATGAGTGCTCACTCACATTCACACTCACGCCTACTCACCCTCATAAGGGCTCACTCACGTTCACACTCACGTCCATTCACACTCATGAGAACTCACGTTCATACTCACTACTCACACTCATGAGTGCTCACTCACGTTCACACTCACGTCCGCTCACACTCATGAGCGCTCACCCACGTTCATACTCACATTACTCACATTCATGAGTACTCACTCACGTTCACACTCACGCCTACTCACCCTCATGAGTGCTCACTCACGTTCACATTCACGTCCACTTACACTCATGAGCACTCACTCACGTTCATACTCACGACTACTCACACTCCTGAGTGCTCATTCACGTTCGCACTCACGTCCACTCACACTCATGAGTACTCACTCACGTTCACACTCACGAGTACTCACACTCATGAGTGCTCACTCACGTTCACACTCACGTCCACTCACACTCATGAGTACTCACTCATACTCACAATCATGTCCACTCACAGTCATGAGTATTCACTCATACACTCACAACGTTCAAATGAGTGTGAGTGAGTGCAGTCATGAGTGAGTGTGCCGAGCTATTTTCGTAGTCTACACCGCAGAACATCCATAGCCTGTACGGCTTCATTTCGGAGTGCATGTGGACCATTATTCATATTTAACATGACAGAATGAGACTTACCTCGAGGTATACATCCTACACAGTGTAATCGCGACTTGGGAAATGCATTTCGCTTTGAGTCGGGCGTCGTTGTCGTAGATCGTCTTATCTTCACCGTTAACGTGATTGACGAGCCTTTCTCTTTTTATCAAGTTAGCTTTTCGGATGTGCTTGTCCAGCTGTGAGATCTTTTTGAACCCGCACTGCAGGCGGTACATTGTGAGGCGCCGCGAGAGCTCTGCACGTACACAGAAGCGAGCGGCAAGGCGGTGGAGAGAAGGCAAAACGCTCGCTGCTTACATCCCAGTTTCTCTTTTTCTACCAGAGATGGCGCTGCCTGTCAAGAGCAGCAGCGCCGCAATGCGTTGCTTGGGAAGCCTATACATTGTACACGTCGTCCTCGCGAGGCGAATTCACTGCGCACACCAATGACGCACTGAGGCTGTCAGTGCGCACTGGAGGTAGCCGAAGTATCGGTTGAGTAAATATAGTTAACGCCGCTATACGTGCCTGTAGTATGTAGCACTGTACACTGCAATACAAAAGGGCGTATTTGAGGCATCTCTTTCCCACAAAACAATATCCAGCATCTGGCTCACTTATTCTTTTTTTTTCACTAAATCACTGCCCTCGCTATTTCCTCTTAACTGTTTAGCAACCTCACAAAAAGGGCGTGTTATGGGGCGTATTCCTATCCCGAAACAATAACCATCAATCTCGCGTATCTTTCCTTGCATTATCGCCAGGCGCGCCGTACGTACTTCCAGGTCACGAATATGGCGTGCGTGTTATTAAAAAGGAAAATTCGGTAGATACCACGCACTGTGGGAATCGATGTAATGCGAAGCAGCCAGCAAAGAGCTGCATACATCGCCTTGTTTATCTTTGAGCCAAATGAAATCATTCATGCCATGGCATCTAGTCCACCATATATCGCATGTTTGCCATGCACGCATGCATGCAAAATCTAGTATACACCATGCCAATGAAACGCATATTCTGGTATATACAATGCATGACCTGTTGTTCATCACGCACTCGTGTCGTGCCATACCAATTTTGGTATATATCCAGTTAACAAAACGGCTGGAAGCACACCATGACAGTGGCATGTAAATCATACCGTACATGACATTCATAACATTATTCGCATGTTAAGACCTCTTATTTATGTTCGTCATACAGTCACATCGCGCAATATCAATTTTGGTGTATATCAAACCATCGAAATGGCCGCGAGTGCACCACGAGTATAGCATGTAAATCATGCCATACATGACATGCATGTCATGATTTTCATGTTAACCCCTTTCAATTACGTTCGCCATACAGTCGCTTCGCACAATACCAATTTTGGTGTATATCAAGCTAGCGAAACGGCCGCGAATGCACCATGAGCGCGGCATGTAAATCATGACATACGTGACATCATGTCACGTTTTTCATGTTACCACCTGTTATTCATGTTCGTCATACAGTGGCGTCGCGCAATACCAATTTTGGTATATATCAATCTAGGAAAACGGCTGCGAATGTATCATGAGTGTGGCTTGCAAATCATATCGTACATGACCTGCATGTCATGTTTCCATGTTACCACCTCTCATTTACGTTCGCTACGCAGTCGCGTCGCGAAATACCAATTTCGGTGTATATCACGCAAGCGAAACAGCCACGAATGGGCCATGACCATGACATGTAAATCATGACATACATGTCATGCATGTCATGACTTTCATGTTTCCATGTCTCATTTACGTTCGTCATACAGTCGCTGCGCGCAATACCAATTTTGATGCATTCGCGGCCGCTTCGCCGCGAATGCATCATGAGCGTGGCATGTAAATCATGACACACATGACATGCATGTCATGGTTTTCATCTTACCAACTGTTATTCATGTTCTTCATACAGTCACTTCGCGCAATACCAATTTTGGTGTATATCAATCTACTGAAACGGCCGCTAGCGCACCATGAGCGTGGCATGTAAATCAAGTTGTACATGACTTGCATGTCATGATTTTCATCTTACCACCTCTCACTTACGTTCGTCATACGGTCGTGTTGCGCAATACCAATTTTGGTGTATATCATGCAAGCGAAACGGCCGCAAATGCACCATGAGCGTGGCATGTAAATCATGACATACATGTCATGTATATCACGCTACGACCTGTTATTCATGTTCTTCATGCAGTCACATAGCGCAATACCAGTTTCGATGTATATCAATCTAGCGAAACGACCGCGAGTGGGCCATGAGCGTGGCATGTAAATCATGTCATACATGACATGCATGTCATGATTTTCATTTACCACGTGTCAGTTATGTTCGTCATACAGAAATGTCTCGTCATGCCAGTTTTCGTATATATCCCTTCATTTAAACGGCCGCCGAGCGCCCAGAGACCATGTCTTGTAAATCATGCTGCACATGACATGCGCGTCATGATTTGCATGTTAGGACCAGTCATTATGTTCGTCATGAATTCTTGTCACGCCGTACCAATTTTGGTGCATATGAAATTAACGGACCGGCCGCAAGAGCCTAAGGTCGTGGAATGTAAATCATCCTGTTCATGACATGCGTGTCATGATTTTCATGATATGACCTGTCATTTATGTTCGCAATAAGGCCATGTTATGACACACCATTTTTGGTATACATCCGATTAACGAAACGGCCAGGAGAGCACAAAGTCGTAGGCGGCTAGATAGATAGATAGATAGATAGATAGATAGATAGATAGATAGATAGATAGATAGATAGATAGATAGATAGATAGATAGATAGATAGATAGATAGATAGATAGATAGATACGCTCAAAGTCGCAGAAGTTCCCTAAGAAATGCTTCGCATTTAAAAGCATCCTTGAGAAAAAAGGGGCTAGAGCCGAGTTTTCAAGAAAGGAAACGCAAACTAGCCAGAGGACGGTTATTGGTGAGGGGCAAGAAGACTCCACAAAGGGTGCGGTCAGTTTTTAGAGTGCAAGAAACACATGGGCAACGGGTGTTGGTGGTAATATGCTAGTTAAAGAGTGGCGACTATTATTTATTTAGAAAATGACTGTCAGTGCAAGCAGCAGCTCAGAGCTTCATTGAAAGAAGAATGCGCCAGAAGGCGTACAACATTTCCAGTCGATACATTTAAACAGCGTTGACGCACCAACCAAAGAGATTAGACGCACCAACCATAGTGCGCAAGTGCACCTTGTAGACGTACTGAACATACGAACTATACTCGCTGCTCAATGAACGAGCAAGCGAACGAATAAACTAGCCTGCCACTGTAAACGTTTCCTTCGAGAGAGCTCCACTCGAGGATAATGTACCACGATATGATTATGAGAGATGCCGTAGTGGAGGGCTCTGGAAATTTTGACCATCTGATGTTATTTAACGAACATTGACATCGCACGGCACACTGGCTTCAAGCTATTCGCCTCCATCGAAATGTGACCGCCGCGGTCGATCGCGACCTTCGGGTAAGTAGCCGAGCACCATAACCTCTGCTCCATCGCGGCGGAAAGCCACTCGCGGATATAAACTTCCACACGAGGAGGAAGGAAGGAGAAAGAGAGAAAGGAAAGGCAGGGATGTTAACCAGTCTAGAAGGACCAGTATGCTACCCTACACTGGGGGAAGGGATGGGGGAGATATAAAGATAGAGAGAGAGAGAGAGAAGGAGAGCACCAAATGTCACGTAAACCTTCGCGCTAAATAACACCTGCACGTGAGGTTCCTAAACGACGAACGCACCCTGCGACTCGGATGGGCACGCACGCTTTGCCTATCTATCTTCTATCGCAAGTCCACCGGCGGATCTGTCGACGTAAAAGAGCCAGAGAAAGCTATTTGCTCCAGGAAAAAAAATAACGAGCACAAACAAAAACAAACAGAGAGTACCACTACTAATGTGAGCTTTCACACTGCAGCTTTGTGTCTTTGTGTCTTAAAAGAACTGCGCCGAATCTCTGAAGTTTCGCAATAACATTTTCGATCGTCAGTCGGCGTGTTTCCGTAGTCGGCGTGCCATGCTAGACGCACAAACCAATTCCGCAAACTCAAACCAGTAGGCGCATCACGGCAAACAGAAAACGTAACCCACATATTCTTGAAAAAAGAAAACACTTAGTACAGACCCCGCAGAAGCAGCAATAAAACGTGTGAGGAATAGCGACGTACTGCACAATTAACTGAGACGTGTCTACGGCGCTATATCACGCAGCGATTTGCGCGAACCTCGACGAGTACTTATAGTTAGAGGATAGCAACTTACATCGCGTACTCGCGTCGAAAACATCAGCCGAATGTTTTATCTTCCAATTTGGTGTAACCAAGCCTTCCTTCGCAACTCGTTCCGCTTCCAGGACAGTATCATGAACAGCTTTTTGCCTTCACTCGATTTGTTTCGGCATCCGAAAGCGCAGCAGAAGCCCATGCCAATCAACCGTGACGCCGCTCTTGTGTGCAAGGTATTTCAGAGCACAACGCACGCGGAATGGAAAGTGCGTATCCATAAAACACATGCGCTGAGAACCAGCGAGCCCGCGCTTCGCGAGCAAAGATGGCAGTCGCCAGCGAGTGTAAACAAACGAATGCTACGAGCGGTCCCACGTGACGGCAGTCGGCCAATGCCGACGCGGCGTCAGCCTCGGAGAGGGCAGAGGAGGGAGAAAAGAGAGGAGGCGCGCTTTTATGCACGTATGTCGCTACTTTACGAAGTTTCACGGACTTTAGCTACAATATCCATGTGTACGGTGCGATGAAATGAAACAAGGCCGCACGGCGGGACGACGCCGTTTAAAAGTGCGCGCCGTGTGCCCTTTGCGCTACCTCGTGGGCGATAATCAAGGCGCTGAAGAACCTACGAGTGTGCGTAAGTGGCGTATATAATAGGTTGCCGTTGGTGTGATATACAGAGGAAGAATGCGCGGTGGCTGAGCGGCTAAACGCAGTGCGCCACGGAGCGAGAGGTCGCAGGTTCGAATCACCGGCCCACCTTGAACCGAACATTCTTAATTTCTTTGTCAGCATCTACCTCGAATTTTCGCTCACGGACGACGCTGATTTTTCGCTGATTTTAGGGGCGTAGCTCCTCTTAGTCTAACCTTGTCACGTCTCCGTTGTCCGGCGTCAACGGCAGTATCTCTGTCCGGCGTAAACGGCAGATGGCGCTGTCTCATAGAAGGGTACTGGTGGGTTCATGGAGGGTTCTGCTAGAGGATGGACGTGTTTTTCGTAGGCTCCGCAATGACAGCGTCAGATAAGTTTTTTTCTTTTTTTTGTATGATTCGAGCTTGTTCTTTTTTTTAGTTTTATGAGTACTTAGGCCACTAGATTGAAGCTTAATAGGGCTTATAACTTTGTACTGTTGTCTGTGTGACAACACATGCCATGCTAGACAGACAGGCCAGGTGCGGGACAGTCCAGCAGAAAAGTCGGAGCACGTGATAATCGCCGGGTACTCGAAACAGTTGCCTGGGTTGTCTTTTTAATTATTATTATTTCTTTGTTCGGACACCACGTGGCTGAAAGGTACATATGTGCTTTGCAGTGTAGCATACTTGCGGATTTTAGTGATATCATTTGGCTTTAAGTATATCTAATCCGCCGTGTGAACGATCTAGCCATGGTCAAAAAGACCGTAAAGTGTTCAGGGTGTGGAATGGCATGGAAAATAGAGGTTTGTACGGACGAGAAGACAGAGGGAGCTGACGCCAAGTGTAAGCAATGCGAGTTAGAGGTGAAAATGGAAATAATGATGGCTGCCCATAATGAGCTCATGGCAAGAATCGCCGAGCTGGAGAATGTTGCTGGCGACAGAGCGGGAAAAAACGATGGCTATGGGGAAAGGCTTAAGTCAGCCGAAGAGGGGTTAGCAAAGGTAGTCATGGCGAACAAGGAAGCAAGCGACAGCGGGAACAGAGGGGCATCGACCCCCACAGTGGTAGACCCGAAGGGGGAAACAGGTTTGGAAAAGACAGCTGCAAGGGTCACAGGACCCAGCTTCCGCGAAGTCGTTTTGGGAAGGGGAGGGGACAATACAACAGCAGTGGCACGCGCTAGTAACCGAGGCAGTGGCCAGGTGCGGGACAGTCCAGCAGAAAAGTCGGAGCACGTGATAATCGCCGGGTACTCGAATTTATTTAGATGCGCAGAAGCAGTCAAGAAAAGGGTGAGAGGCGACAAGCGGGTTTTAATAGGGAAGTTCCCGGGACATGGGCTGGGATCAGTGATGAGACAAGCTAGCGCGAAACTCGCAACTAAGGCTGATGGACGTAACCTCGTGATAATCGCGGGATGTCTAAACGACGTCTTGAATGAAGAATCAGCCGAACTAGCGACCACATTAGCAAAAGCGGTAGATGACATGCGCGCCATTACCCCTCAGGTGCAGATAGTGGTATGCACAATACCGGAGGTACCGGTGCGTGAAGGCAACCTTCAAAGAGCGGTTGTCGACGCACACAAAGAGATATGGCAGATGCGTCGAGAGAAAAGCATCGAGGTAGTGGATATAAACAGAGAGGTGCACAGGTGGGGTGGTTTTCGAAGGGACGGAATACACTTTGGTAGGAGGCTTGGTCATGAGGTGGGTTGGCGACTTGCGGGACGCGCAGTAGCTTTTTTGGGGGGCACGCGGGCCCTTCGGTGCCCAGGGTAGCTTGTAATGAGGAAAACAACCAGGGGGACTCTTTGACAGGCAGTATAGCGAAAAACCAGAGAAGAGGTAAAAGAAAGGAGAAGGCGCGTGTTGCAATTAGTTACATTAACATGCAGGGTGGCAGAAAAAAGGCAAAATGGTTAGAGATTGAGGGACAGTTAAACAAGGAAGAGATAGGTGTTTATGCGGTTACAGAAACACACCTTAGAGACTTGGAAGAGCCACCACATATTGACATATATATTTGGGAAAGATGTAACAGGATCACATCAGAAAGGAGAGGTGGGGGTGTTGGAATGCTAATTCATAGCAGAACAAAATGGGATAGAGTGAAACAGACGTGTTCAGAGCACCTCTGGGTTTCTGGCACAGTAGGTGGAAAGAAAACCGTGGCTAGGTGTAGGAATATATGACAAACTTAGAGAGATGAGAATAGACGAGGAAGGCATTAACAGCTTGGGTAGTGATCATAAACGCATAATATTACAAATGGAATATAAAACTGAAAATAAGAACATAAAATCAAAGTTTGGCAGCTTGTATCTAAATGACAAACCAATAACAAATATAGCCGCAAGAGTCGAGGAAAAAGTGGACGAACTACCAGGCAAAGACTGGAAGTATGGTGAGCTGCTACATGTAATCACGAAAGAAATGGAAAAAAGAGAAGAAAACTATTTGTTGGAAAGGAAAGAGAAAACCAAAAAGTTGGTGCAACAAAGAAATCCGGGAGGCGATCGAGAAGCGACGTGAGGCATCACGGGAGCACAGACAAGCAAAAAAGGAGAAGCGGCCACAGGACGAAGTCAACCAAATATGGGAAATATATTTAGAGCAAAAATCCATTGTGCAGAAATTAGTCGAGGCAAAAATTAAAGGTGAAAGTGAACGCTGGATGACAGAGATTCGCGAAAAGAAGAAGGCCGCGCCTAGGATATTTTGGAGCCACCTAAAAGCGCTAGGTAGGAAGTCTGTCACAATGCAACAACGTTTGGTAGATGAAGGAGGAAATCAATTGGAAGGGCATGAAGCGCTAGGTTACATCCGAAAGATAACAGCCGATTCGTTTAAAACGGTCACCCAGGGGATTCCCCCGGTGAGTAAAAGTACGCAAAGGAGTGCAACTGACGAAGATGTAGTACTAGATAATTTCAATTGGAAGAAGGCCGAAGGAAAAATTCCTAAGCGCACTACTCCGAGCTTAGATGGGGTTCCCGTCAGCCTCATTAACGAACTCGGACATAACACCAAAGAAGCACTGCTGAAAGCCGTAGAAAAGTGCTTACAGGAGAGGGAAGTACCAGACAGTGGGCGAAAAAGTAGAATGAACTTAATCTATAAAGGCAGGGGAGAAAAGGATAACATTCGCTCGTATAGACCGCTAACCACTACATCAGTGCTATACAGGTTGGCGATGCAGGCAGTAAAATTAAGAATGGAAGCGTGGGTAGAACAAAATGATATTTTGGGAGAACTTCAGAATGGATTTCGAATCGACAGGCGGTTAGACGATAATCTGTTTGTTCTTACCCAGTGTATAGAAATATCGAAAATAGAAAACAGGCCCTTATACGTAGCTCATCTAGATATCACCGGGGCGTATGACAACGTTAATCAGGAAATTTTGTGTGATATATTGAAAGAAGTGGGCATAGGGGACGACTGTAAATAGCTTTTGAGGGAAATATACCGAGAAAATAAAGTTTGTATAGAATGGGAAGGAATAAGTAGCAAGGACAGCGTTAAAATTAGCAAGGGGCTGAGACAGGAATGTCCTTTGTCCCCGCTGTTATTCATGCTGTACATGGTGAGGATGGAAAAAGCGCTAGAAGGTAGCAAAATTGGATTTAATTTATCGCACAAACAGGTCGGCACGATGGTTGAGCAGAAGCTTCCAGGTCTATTTTATGCTGATGATATTGTCTATTTTGCGGACAGTCAAGATGATATACAGCGACTGGCAGATATATGCGGAAGGGAATGTGAGGCTCTAGGACTAGGATTTAGTGCAACAAAATGTGGATTGATGGTATTCAATGATCACGAAGACCATGTGGTCTTCATACAGGGCCAAAAAATACCGAGGGTAAGCGAGTACAAGTAGCTCGGAGTATGGGTAAATGAGGGGGATAGATATATGGAGGTACAAGAGAAAGTATCGGTAGCAAAGGGAAAGAGGAATGCTGCAATTATGAAGCACAGAGCTTTATGGGGATACAATAGGTACGAGGTCTTCGAGGGCTGTGGAAGGGTGTGATGGTCCCTGGGCTTACATTTGGGAACTCAGTGGTGTGCATGAAGTCAGAGGTACAATCAGGAATGGATGTAAATCAAAGGACGGTGGGCCGCCTCGCGTTGGGCGCTCACGGGAAGACGACAAATGAGACTATAAAGGGAGATATGGGATGGACAGGCTTTGAAGTGAGGGAAGCTCAGAGCAAAATTAGATTCGAAGAGAGGTTGAGGAAAATGAAGAAGAGTAGATGGACAGAGAAGGTTTTCAGGTATTTGTATAGAAAAAGCGTTGACATGCAGTGGAGAAAAAGAACTAGGAGGCTCACCAGTAAATATACGGCTATCAGTGCGGGCGATATGGCAACAAGGAGCATTAAGCGGAAGGTCAGAGAGGCGGAGAGGAGTTATTGGATGACAGCGATGGAAAAGAAGCCGGCTCTGTGTAACTACCGAAAGGGAAAAAACGAAATAAGGAGGGAAAGGTTTTATGATAATTCAAGAGGAAGCGCTTTACTGTTTCAAGCAAGGTCGGGCTGCCTTAGAACGTGTAGTTATAAAGCGAGATTCAGTAACGAAGAAGAACAATGTACATGCTGCGGGGGAACTAAGGAAACGATGGAACATGTACTGATTGAATGTGGCGATATGTGGCGTGTGGGCACGAGTCTACAGGAAGCCTTGGGTTTTAGGGACAACAATGGAAAGCTGAACACGTCCGCGATAGAAATAAGTAAGAGACGGTTGGAGTATTGGTGGCAGAAAGGTAGAGATAAAGTACAAAAATAAATAATGGGGAAAAATAAGGTGATTCTGCCTTAAGGACAGTGAATTTATATTTTTTTGGTATAATAACACAGATTTAATCAATGTGGATAAGGTATTAGGCCAACATAAACAAGAAAGGTTCTTTTCTTTTTTTTTTATTCGAGCCTGGTGGCAGACATGTCACCGCCACGTTAGAAAGGGGACGCTCATAGCATCCATCCATCCATCCACATACAAACTGCAGTTCAGGGACGATATTCTAGATGGCGCTGTACACAATCCGTGTCGTCATCACCATTTCTCGTATCATTTGCTAGATGACGTTGGTCCAATAGAATTGTATGCAATATGGCGCTTGTGTGAATCAACACTAGATGGTGCTAGAAATGCCGCTGCTCTCCGATTGGCTGCTGCGCGGGCTGCGCGGGGATGCGCGAGGAGCGAGCGCCTCTCTCATTCTCCTGGATCGTCGCCGTACGTCTCGGATCGTTGGTGGATCATGAACGATGCGCAGCGGCGGGCGCTCGCTTGGCGGCAGCCAGGCGCATCCCGTGACGGTGCGCGCCAAGGACGCAGCTGCGAAACGGGCTCAACGAGAAGCCGATCCCGAGACCATGATTGCTTCAGGAGCTTCGCCCAAGCTCTTCATCATTCACCCGTGGATATGCTGTAATTTTTTTTCACTAAAACCGCCGCCAACGCCCACCGACGCCGGAATTTCTGTGAAACCAGCTCTTTAACGCCGTTGCGTTAAAGGAATGCATGCCCATCCTGTCATAGGCGTGCGCACAGGGGGCACGGGGGATGCGGCCGCCCCCTCTAATCACCTACGAAGGGGGGGGGCGCAAAATCTGCCCCGTACATTGACACTTCTAGTCACCTAAGAGGGGGGGGGCGCAGAATCTGCCCCATACATTGACTTTGGTAGGGTGGTGGTGCGCTGCGATGAACCTTGCCTACCCCCTGATGGGGAACCCTGTGCACGCCTATGCATCTTGTCATAGACTTATCTGTCCTGTCCACGTAAAAAGTAGCGCTGGAATAGTTTAAGTAGTGTGTACTAGAACTGGCAGCGCTCGGACCGGCCGTAGCACCAATGTAGAGAAAGTGAAGCCCGAACAGGGTCAATCCGCTTGTGACGCTGCGATCGGTAGTCTGCAATCTGTCGTCGTTTAAGTGTTTCGCGCGGCTCTGCTAAAGTGGTGCAGGGGTAGATTGCCCGCCTCCCACTCGCTTGTCACTCGGATTCGAATCGCAGCTGTAGATAGTGGGTTTTTTTACTTAGTGTCACCTTTTATAGCTGTATTTGTTTTCCTTTGTTTCTTAAAACTAGCTTCTGTTGCTATGTATTGCTATAAAATGTAACGTAAAAGGTGAAACTTCGTTTCGAATCATGTATTCGCAAAAATCTCGGAGGCCATACTTCACATTTTTGTTGAATCCCGGGTTGTAGCGCTGCAAACAACTACGCACACTGTCAAATTTCTTCTATTTAACTTCAAATTTTGCGTTACTGAAAGGCGAAGAGGCGAAAAGCTTCTCTGAAAAACATGCATCGTCTTCTTTCTTTGTAAGCACAGTAACGGTTTCATGATTTCGGTATAGCTGGCTCTGAGGTAGCCTACCTTCCAATATTTTCACGTTTAGATGATGAAAATGAAACATGCGATTTAAAACTCAACGCATGCCCCATGCAATGCAATGAAGCCGCGTGAAAGTCCGAGCCTGTATGCCTTTCCTTATTGGCGTTTTGGAAACTTCTATCACCATGGCACGTGGCATTCATTCTTCATCTAACGTTGAGCACACAGTACGACTGCTGGAATTGCTACACGAAGCAGCATAGGAATAGAAAAAAATTAGGGGTGTGCGAATAGCAAACTTTTCGAATACGAATCGAATACGAATATCCACCTTGGAATATCGAATCGAATATCGAATATCAAAGGAAAAATGCCTCCACAGTAACAATATTTTATTTAACATGTAGCTATTTGAAAAAAAAACACATTAACAGCCTGACTGGCAATACAACATACACTGCTATCTCCAGAACACTAATTGTCCAGGCTAGCACAATGTACATCACTACGCAAGCAAATATCACGGCACAATGAAAGTAATGCCTAGACGTTATCATGAAGAAATATGAGTTGTTCCACATGATCAGGCAGTAGGCGCTCCCTTCTAACAGAGACAACCCCCCCCCCCTGACACTGAAAAGGCACGCTCGCTTGGAACAGAAGTGGCTTGTATAGGGAAGTACATCACTTGGACATGACGTACCCCTTGCTTCCTGTACTTGGTAGAAGGCCCGCGGGACGTCGGTATTGGGCGTGGGGAGGAGTTCTTATTGTTAGAAAATTAAGAGTGGTGTTATTTTTGGCAGCCCATAAAGAAGAGAGAGAATGAGATTCCCGTGATAGGGAAATAGTGCGGAAGACCAATTAGCGATTGTCTCTCGTCGGGGAATACACCTCAACCGCACTGTTCGGGAAGGGAGATGGGAATAAAGAGCGTGACTCGGCTTCCCTGGAAAAGGAGTAGGAGAATGCAGGACACAGATGCCAGAAAGCCTGAAGCAACTTGACCAGCTGGAATCCGTACATCCGCGACATCCATCGACCTAGCGATAAAGGCTAAGCATTGAGCTAAAATCCCTGAAAAAAAAAACGCCAGGCCTGCGCTGAAACCGCAGTACAGTCACAGCGAAAGCTGGAAGAGCGGCGTTTCTAGTGCCCCTTAAGCTCTCTTGGGGCTACAATACAAGTGCACTAGAAAGGTACCCACTACGCCATAAATTACAATTTTTGTGAAGTTGGGAAGAACCTACTAAGCCATTATTCGTCATTCTGCGGAGAAGCGAGGCACCAGCTACGCGTCTATAAGGCATTATGTGCATTTTGTTGACGCGACGACTGATGACGATGAAGAATTATGGCTCAGTCCTTTGTAATGGCTTGGAATCTTTAAACGGCCCACCAGTTATGTAATTTGCATTGGGTGACGCCCGGTCGCTATTTCCCTCACCTGTCATGCTGTATAACATATGTTGACGTGGGAGAGAGACGGGGGGGGGGGGCGAAGACCTTTACTGAGACCCCAAGGAAATGGATCACGCGCTTATGGGCTGCCTTGGCAACCAATACAAGTGCACTTGCGAGGAACCCACTATGCTATAAATCATTGTAATTTTTTCTGAGACACCGAGGAAGTGGATCCTGCGCTTATGGGCTTCCTTGGCAACCAATACAAGTGCACTTGCGAGGTACCCACTACGCTATAAATCAGTGTAATTTTTGAGAAGTAGGGCAGCAGGCACTGTGCCATTTTTCGTCATTCTACGGAGAGCGTTGGTGCCTCCTAAACGCATGTGAGGCATTATGCACACTTTGTTGATGCTGTGCTTGATGACGGTGAAGAATTATGTCAGAGCCCTTTGTAATGGGTTGGAAGCATTCAACAACCTACTCGTTGCGCAATTCGCATTGTGTGACGCCTGGTTACAGAATTCGCATTGTGCGACGCTTGGTGCTTAATTTACTCTTCTACCACGGTATATTGCATATGCTAATGTGGTTCCTTCCCGACATCAAGCCTGTATAGGACCTTTTCGCATATCAGTTTCCAGCACCGGCATGGCTCAGAGGTTGAATACTGGGCTCCCACGCAGAGGGCCCAGGTTCGAACCTCGTACCATCCTGGAATTTTTTTTCTTATTTCGTTTTTTTTTTCTTATTTCGAGTGATACTGGTTACGGACACCGGCGGCGGCGGCAGCGGCGGCGGCGGCGGCGGACAACTACGGCGCCAAAAACGGCCGGTGAAATGATCTCATAACAGCTTTCGCTGTAATAACTAAAGTAGCGCCATTCGTGTCAGTGTACAGCCACCTCCTCACTCGTGCGCTTCGTAGATTGCAGTTGAAGTTAGTTGAGCTGCTAAGCTCGCAGAGCGTGGCTCTTGGCCGGAAAGAGAGGCTTGTCAAATTCTTCCGCTAGAGCGCCTGAGGGCGCTGTAGTTCTAAGTGGCGCAGTTGTAAAGGTCCACGATATAAACGGTATGAAAAAGAAATCACGCCACATCCACGAAGTGGATGATGATTCAGGAGCTGGCTCGGAGAAGATCGTGAAAACCCGTGAATCTTCCGTCAAAGTCCTCTACCATCATATGAAGACGTGACACACGTTGTTATATATACACATACACACAAGGTTAATATATATAACAACGTGACACACGTTGTTATATATACATGTATACACAATTTACAATTATATACACATTCATGAAGTATATATACAAGAAATATCTAAGAGCGTCTCATTCTCCATTGTTAATGAGCACTAACAGACAATAATGCCAAGGAAAGTATAGGGGATGTTTTTAGTAGTAAATGTAAGGTAAATGTGAAGAAAGAAAAGTGGATGAAAAGATAGCTTGCCGCGGGCAGGGACCGAACCTGCGACCTTCGAATAACGCGTCCGATGCTCTAGTGGACGAAAAGATAGCTTGCCGCGGGCAGGGACCGAACCTGCGACCTTCGAATAACGCGTCCGATGCTCTATTTCGTCCACTTTTCTTTCTTCACATTTACCTTACATTTACTACTAAAAACATCCCCTATACTTTCCTTGGCATTATTGTCTGTTAGTGCTCATTAATATTGTGTATAACAAAGAAAACGAGCCCTTAGAAATTAACACTTCTTTCCTTCATTCATTCTCCATTGTCGACACTTGCAGACGCAACACTCCTAATGTTCTTTCAATTTGAAAACTGTCCTCGAGACGCGCACGACAATGTGGCCCTGAAGATAGCTGTTCGACGCTCGCCTGACTGCCGACTGCGTTCCCCGCTCGCCCTGCGAGAATTAACGGCCAGGCTAGAGGGAAGACACGACGCGCGTAGCGTTCCTCTTCGCGTTACACGACAATTTGAATGGATGGATTCAGGTTACGGCGCGGAACTTCGTCCCAGCTTAACAGCCTGGTGAGTCAGCTCCTAATAGCGATAAATACGGCAATGTAATGTATACCGAAGCAAGTGGCATCTTTTCATGGTGTCCGACAGCATAAAATTGTAGGGTACAAATCTTTTCGTACGCAAAAGTGCTCGCTGCTGATGGCAGCCTCACTGCAAACTCGGCGGCGCTAAGAAATCGCTAGAGTGGTGCACTAGCTTTTTATAAGGTTGTCCGAGCGCCATCTTGTTCGTCCTCATCTGGGTTGTTTATTTGATCGGTGCGCGGTGCGTGGTCGACCGCGCTTGAGTCAGTTCGTACGGTGGTTCTGGATGCTTCAGGATGCCAACCTGCTGTGCCAGTGGTACCAACCAGCGGTACAACAGCAGAAAGAAGGGGTTTTCACTACAGCGGGTAACATCTGTAGCTTCCCGGAGGACACCCTAGAGGCGTTGCTGCAGCTGCTAGGAGAGGAGGCAGAGGCGAAGGGACGCAGTTGGCGCTACTTTATAATTTTTAGGGACTTTACATCGAGCAACAACTAAAGGGCTCCTTGCGGGTGCCAACAAAGGCAGAAGGGGAGAGGTTTCGCTTTGGCAGTAAAGTTCGCCTCCTGGCGGCATAGTAGAACAGTTCACTTTTGTTAGAAATGGCCGAAGTTAACGCACAAAAGGTACAACACTATTCTGACTTGATTGTAGAAAACACTAAATTATGATATTATGGCCGATCGCCAACTTCCCTTCTTGACGTCTCTTTCTTGTCCGCCCCTGTCACTCCATCTGAATCTTCCTGTGAACAATATGTGTACCGCATCCTCCTCTGTCGCCAGCTCACCCGAGTGAACACTGAGGCAAGACAACAGCACCGCAAGAGTCTCCATGACGCATGTCACAGTGCTGTGTTCTTCCACCCCGGCGACGAGGTGCTACTCCGGACACCAGTTCGCACTCCTGGCTTGTGCGACGAAGTTCAATTTCGGTTTCTGGGCCCATACACAATCTTGGAGCAAACCTCTCCCGTTAATTATCGCGTTGAACCTGTTATTGCTCCAACTGACCGGGATTGTGCATGTATCTCGTATGAAGTCTTTTACAAGGCGTTCTCCGCGCCTTTAAGTTGCGGCCAAGATGGCTGCTTGCACGCGAGGGAAATTGGTGTGGGCATTTATCAGACACTTCTTCATCATCTGTAGATTATCATCATCACATGGTGTCCTTCATCATCTTCGCTTGTGGGGACACATCTTGAGATTGTTCTGTGCCTCAGATGTGTTCGTTTCGCCAAGTCTCGAAGGCTTATTAAAGGCGCGTCAACTGCAACGTCACAATATATTTACAACAGTCGATATCTACAAGACGCTCCTCAGCACACATTCAATCGCTCGCTCGTCTCTGCACACACACTGCTGACGCTCAACTCGTTCTCTGTCCCGATGTAGCCCGTTGTCACACTCCTGCGCGCGCGCGAACACATGAAAGCCACAACACACGTAGAAATATGACAGGCATAGTGCCACACACGAACGCGCACCAGGGGAGATGGTCTGCAGGTTCGGTGCAGACTGGGCGGTACCGGGCTTATCAGGTGCATGCCGCCTAATTCGCCCTGCTTCATTCGCATAGCCGACCGCGCTTGTTAGCCAAGGCCGATCCCCTCGGCGACGCTCACGGTGACACATACAGCCTTAAAACGCGCCCGGCAACACTTTCTTGAACATGAAGAGAAAATGCTGTCGATTGGTAGCCGAGGCTCCTGCGAACATGTGAACGCAGCATGCGGCATTGAATTTACAAATAAATTTCGATGTCAGCTAGAAATCGCTCGCTATTCTCTCTAAAAATGATGCCATGTACCCAATATCAACTGCGTCATATACCCAACTACACTCAGGCACGACCATTGGCTGATTTGAGCATCGTGAGCCGCGTACAGCAACCCATGACGCCGCGGTGAGCCGCGACGTGCCGGCACCGCGCTCTACACCAGCGTGGTCAGGATCACAAATAAAGGACCCCTGACACCAAGACTAAAACCTCGAAATGTTTGGGTTGTTTGACTGTTCCGTATTCGTGGGCACTTCTGACCGTTTATTAGAGCCGAGCGTTGCCTTCAAGATATTTTGATTTGGTTTTAAAGTAAGCGTGAATGCTCATCTGAGTTGGCCGCAACTCGCGACATCGTCACTGGTATGACGTAGATCGAGGCCCCGTCTGACGTTCCACGAGTAAAGCCAGTATTGCCGGCGCCGCAGAAGATTTGCGGGGCGCACACAATACCGCGACTGGTGCCTGGCGACTGCTATTGTTCCTCGCCCCTCTCACTCTATTGTCAGAGTGCTGTGAAGGTAATTCAGGCTGCATAGGCCAGGAACGCTTTTTTTTTTTTTCAGGGCACACGCGCTTAACAGGCTTAACTCATACCGAAGCACCCACATATTTTCCATTGTTACGGCACGCGGGGCCCCGACGCGAAAAGTGCGCGTTAAACGTCACCAAAGCTTGAGTGCACGTAATCTTAGGCGCTCCCCCGCGGTGGAACGCTAGTTACTTATGATTTTAGGTGGGCATGCCGAATTGACACAAATATTCTTCACAATTAACGATGCTAGCGTTATGTACATGATGCGTTAGAGCATTTACGATTAAATTTCGGTATTACCGAACACAATGCAAAGCTGCAAATTACAGAAAAAAAAAAACAGCTGCACTGACGTGAAACCTGGGTAGGTGCGAAGCGCCGGTGTTTCCCATAGGGACAGGTCAATAGCAATGAGAGGACGGACAGCGTCCTCTCAATATTACAGACAGCGTCGGAGATCAAGGCACTCTAGTCGGAGACAGCGTCTAGCACCCATTGCAGACAGCGTACATATGCAGAAAGAGCTTTTCCTGGGCCACTCAGGCAGCGCACGTGGCGCCGCTTTATTTGAAACTTGCGTTACCTTGACGGAAGATGACAGGAGATGCCGAGAGCCCGAGCGCATGAAGTGCTTCGCACTTGAAAGCGCAGTCTAAGATAAGTCTTACAGCAAGGTCGACAGCTGGGCTAGTTGGTAAGGTTCCCTAATATTTAAGTCCTTTGTCCTTTGTCTTTTCTCCATAATATTTGTCTTTTGTCCCGTCTTTTGCGCTGCTCTTAAATACAGTGAAACCTCGGTGATACGATCACAGCTCATACGAATTTCGGGGTGATACGAATTTTTCGTTGGTCCCGGCCAAGGCCCATTGGCCTGCGATGTAATGAAGTACGGTTGTTGCGTACTGATTTTCACCCAGCGACGTTTGATACGGACGTACGCTACTGCCCAGGTACGAAAAGGGGCTGTCCGCGCTGCCGCGGAAGACGTGCCAAGCACGTGCGAGCGCGGGAACGCAAGCGTGGGCATGCGCGCCGCACCGCCAAATCGTCAGAATCACGGTGTAAGAAAAACACTTTTCTGAATGTTTACGAGAACCGAAAGAAGGCGAGGACGGTCTTGGCGAAGGAGTCAGGCCTCACAACGTCACCATGCGCGACCGTTGAGGTCGCACTTGTGCGGGCACGGCCGTAAATCTCCCAAAAAACATCCCCCACACCTCCGCGATAACAAAATCATAAAACAGGATCGTGGTTCTGTAATTTTGGGGCATTCATCCATCGCGTCAAAGCGCTTCTTTCGTTACTGGCGCTGCAATACTTTGGTGTCATGCAAAAAAAATACTAAAATTTCGAAGAGGCTACTGCTGTCGCGGGGTCACAACGCACCTGGTTTATTAAATAAATAGGCGCGTACGGACCGCATATTTACGAGCGCTGGTATGATTGCCGACATCTAAAAACTTGACTGACAGTCATTCAGGGCTCTTCCTGACGTTGCTGCGGCCCTGAAAAACATGCTAATTTTCCATGCTTTCTGATGATACGAATTTCGGATGATACGAATATTTTCGGTGGTTTCGTGAGATTCGTATCACCGAGGTTTCACTGTATAAGTCTTACACCTTACCTAAAAGTCACAAAGAAAGATCGCTGTCAGGGGTCCTTTAAAGTGAGCCGCACGTTTGAAGAAAGTGAGGTAACCAAGTGCTCAAGGTCATGACGTGCGCTGACGCTGAGGTCACTGGACAATTACTGGGACAAGGGTTGCAGTTCTTTCGGTGAAACGCTGACCAGACGGTTCCTACTGACCTTCAGTACTTAAAGAAAATTGAAGGTTAGGCCTGGAGCAGGGTCATAAACGAATGGCCGTAACAAGGTACACGGATGCACTTTCACAGCGGTACATATCGAGAAAATTTGATCTATGCTTTTCCTTCTTCACTTTTCAATTCGGAGAGCCATTGGAGACGTAGCCGCACTGACGCATTATTTCGAAGTGACTCGCTTTGTCGAGAATATAACGCTCCAGTCTATCATAGTCGAACCCTTCAAATGTTCCACCGTGTTCCTTCGGTATAAGATCGTAAGGAATGACGCCGCAGAGTTCAGACAAGCCGCCCTTCAGCAAGTGCACCTGAAAGAAAGAAAAAACGAAGAAATGTTTCGGTGGGTGGCACATTAGCTTTGACACCATGTATGGAAGCCACATATCAGTCTCGAATGTTCGCTTTTGCACTGGTACAAAGTGTTGCCTAGCATAGTCTAGCAATGTGTAGTAATTGATTCTTTAGTGTACTCCTGTCCATTCGACTGTAAAGTCTTGCCACTGTCCGCCAGCCACAAAGACAACGTCAAAGTTTCTTTTGCTAACTGAAGTGATAATACCCGTATGTTACATCTGAGATGTGGGCCCAACATGTAACGCATGAGTCTCTGAAATGTGCATATGTGCTCGCCCACTTTGAGCTGCTGTACGGAGTATCCTAGCAAATCTTCGGGCCACTGGGCAAGTGACTCTTCAGGCAAAACGTATCTTGTTTCGAATCTACATTGTCCATGCAGGCATAAAGTTTTTTTTCTGAGTCACACACCTCATTAGGAACTTTTATCTGAGCAGAGAGGAGCAGTAAAAATTGACTCATATCTGAGCACACTCTGCCAATGACATTTCTGTAAAAAGAAGGGATGGAAGTTCGCCTAGTGCCACAGGGTGGAAAACACCTGGTGTAATAAGGCACTTACCCGTGCTTCAAGTTTCTTCGATAGAAATGGCTTCACGAATAAGTTGAATAGCCCTTCAAATACAGCGGGAGTGTTCACTATGTAGAATGCCTTAGGGCGCATTGGGTAAGTGTCCTGAAAAAGGCAAGCCGTTGGACGAAAGCAATGAAACAATAACATTCACAATAAGAAAAAACAGACTACAATACCACGTGCGGCTGTGTCCCACTTACTTGTCTTGGTGATAAAAATAAAAGTTAAACCTCATGCAATGAGCCTAAACCATCGAATAAGTTTGAGATTGCCGTTTTCGCCACAAGCGTTGAGTGGGTTTTAGACATCCAGACACATGGGTGCGACCACATCCCCAGTTACCTCACCATCAAAGGCTTCGCTAGGCGTCACCCGCCGAAAACCGTCCGGAGCAAATCTATATAGAGTTAATATACTGACTCTAGAGGAAAAGCTGGGCCGCGAGACCGCTAACCACAAGAATGCTGACATCTTGGAACGTTGTCATTCTTGCCATCACCTATCAATCCCAAAAAAGCACTTGCACAACTAAAAACGTGAGGATATTGTTTTGTGTTTATTTTGAATACTTTTACGAAAGAATACGACGGCTATTTATGCAATTTACTATGCGCGGAAAGGAAGGTTTGCAGGCTGCTTTACTAGATGGCGCCACCATATCAACACCAACGCTCGAGAGTGCTTGCGGCCGATTGCGCAGGTTTCCGCATCGAGTTAAAGCCCCTAAAACTTCGTTTACGTCGTGTTTCTCGTAGCTGTCGTAGTGTCCCGTTGTGCGCGTTTTCTGTTGCCACGTACCACTCGACTTCATGTGACAGCCCTTTTTTCTTTCAAGCTGAAAACTTCAGTGCAAACCAGGACGGAGAGCAAAGAAGAGATGAGACAAGCACTGAAAGTTAGGTACCAACCAGGCGCAACCGAAGTTTTTTTTTTTTTAGTCTCTTTCACGGCGATAAAATTTCGTGTGCCGTGTATCTTTAGTTTTGATTGAAGCTTTTGGGTGACGTCTCACTCACATTCGCCGCTGCATGCGGCAATCGACATTATTCAGCTTTATGGCACTCTGCGCTGAATTGCGGCATCAATCAGCCGAAAAAGAACGTGCGTACAGGTGTCTCGTCATTGCATGTCGAAGCACGGCGCGACCACGGCCTACGCACTTTGCTTCGAGCTGGGAATCTGTCGAGTGACCCTTGTGCCAGCGAATGGAGAAACTTTATTCGTTATGCATTATTGGTAGGGCGTGCCTAGTAAAACCATGAACAAACAGGTCGGAATGTTAACTGTTATCAATCAGGCCAGCTGCACAGACAACGCTACACTAACACACGGCTTCACGCATCAAAATACAGCTGATGTTCTCTGAACCGCGCGTAGCTGTCTTAGGTTGGTAGATTAAAGCTGACTACTCCCGTCAAATATAGCGAGCATCTCAGGGTCTGGCAACGTTCGTTTTGTTCCATCATGGCGGAACCCATGCGGTTATAGATTTCCATGCATGGGCCCTACGGGGAGCTTTTCCTCTAGAGTCAGTATATTAACTCTATGGCCCGGAGGATCGATTAGTCCGCATTAACAACCAACATTGAATACGCTTGCGAAAAAGGCTTATCGTCGGGCATTGAGCAAGCCATTAAGGAAGCAGCGCAGAGTGCGGCGCACACGCTGACACGTTCTGCAAGGCCCTCGGAAACGGACGTCGTGTTAGAACGACTGCGTGCAATTCGTCTGCGTGTGGGGCGCAGATATCGAAGGGCAAAATCCATTCAAGATCTACGGATAGTTTGGTACATGCAAAACAAGGCCCAGCCTCGTATAGACAAACTGGATTTGCAACGGTGGGCGAAGTTTTGCGAGTCTACACCCTCGTGAACCACTTTGTCAAATATGGCGAACCGTGCGAGGCCTAAGCATTTTTCCCGAACAACGTTTTCCCGAACAAAGGGATATCGAGGTAGAGGAAGATTTTTGTAGGAAGATTGCAGGCCCATCAACTTCTAGAGGAGCCCCTGCTGCTGATAACACGCCACATTCAGTTGACCCGCACATGGACTCGCCTTTTTTCCATGGAAAAGCTGGATGCGGCTCTTGTTTCATGTAACCGACCGTCGTCGCCTGGACCAGATGGCGTATCATACCGCCTGTTATGCAATTTCGGTGATCGAACACGAAGCGCTTTGCTGGACGTGTTCAATGAGCCTCGGAGAGATGGAGTAGTCCCCAAAGAATGGAAAACAAAGCCGTTCGGTTCCACTTCTCAAAACTGAAAAAGCACCTCTAGAGCGGACATCATACCGACCAATAGCACTGGCTAGTGGAGTAGGGAAGCTGATGGAGCGAATGATCTTTACCAGACTCGAGTGTTTCCTAGAACGCTAAGGAGTATATCCTGACGCCATGGCCGGTTTTCGTCGTCTTCGTAGCTCCATTGTCAATGCGATTGACCTGTTGACTTAAGTACAACACCAGAAAATGAGCACACAGCTATCTGTCGCACTATTTTAACAGCGAAGCTATTTAACAAATCGTTGCTTGTGTGTCCATCGCACAATACTATCATCCTTACGGGTATGTGCTATTGCGCGACTACCTGAGAACTAAGAAAGAAAGAGAGAAAGAAAGAAACAGGGAGAGAGAAAGAAAGATGTAAGAAAGAGAAAAATTCTTGCCGTAAAGAATATCTTCACAAGGCGGGACTCGAAGCCGCATACCCTCGATCCGAAGGCGAGCGTCCAAACCACTCGGCTAACCAGGGATTTTTTTTTCTTTTATGGTATTTATTAAAGTGAGCATCAGAATGCACAATAAAGGTCACAAATAAAGTGAAGCAGAAGTACAGTTACAGAGCGACAATAAGCGCTCAAGTGCTACGAAGGAAATATTCCACGGCTAAAAAGTGCAATACAAATGCGAGAGTTCACACCTTGTCATACAGGAAAGGTGGTGAGGCCGAGCGCCTCACAAAGATGGGGTACCAGTCCGGTCTAATGTCTAGTTCGTCATAAATGTCCTTTATGTGAATAGCCATTCGAATGAAATGCATGCTTGAAGAAATGGTGGGTTCAGCGTTACGCTGTTCAATACGTGTATTCCATAAGCTGTGCATAACCATGAAGAAAAAAGATATCATGCGGCACTTCATCAGGCGATGTTGGCAAAAGGTAACGTATAGGGTTATAATAAATAACAAAACTTTTTTTTTCAGAGCTCGCAGAAAGACATCCCAAAACAGAATAGCATCTTTGCAGCTAAAAAAGCAATGTTCTATTGTATCCGGCACATCACATAGACGGCAGTTAACAAAAGAAACAAAGATACCAGGCACGCTAGCACAGCATAGCATAGCAATGTATATTATAGTGTAGCAAGGGATGGGAATGGGAAGGAGGAGAGATGTGATGGTGACGATGAGGGACAGGAGGAGGGTAGAACGCAGGGCGTAGCACTGAAAGAATGCGAAAGAGAGAAACAGAAAGAAAAAAATGCAGAAAGAAAAAAATGCAGAAAGAAAAAGAGAGACAGACAGAACATACACGAAAGAGATGAAGGAGTAGAGAGAGAAAAAAAGATAAAAAGAAAGAGAAAGCAAGCATCACGTTGTCTTGCGACCATCCCTGCTTCACTGTGCCAAGCTTTGCGCGAATTAGTGTAAACTGCCTAGAATATTTTGCATGTCAAAGGAACATATGACAGTGTTTCTCACGAGGCCATACCTGACGCCTTCGATCGGTTGGTTTGGGTGGGCGAGTGTACCGCTTGATCCGTTGCTGCCTACATATGAGATAATTGTTTGTGCAAACAGATTATGGGCCGGCTTCTGAGCATTTCAGACACCATGGTGTTCCTCATTGTGGTGTATTGAGCCCTGTACTATTCAGCCTTGTTCTGATCGGTCTCGTGGAACGCATACCAGGTTCTGTGCGGATATCTACCTATGCAGAGGATATTTGTGTTTAGACGTTAGGTGTAGCACGTCCTCGGGTACTAGCGAGGCTACACAAAGCAGTGAGTTCAGAATTGGCGTACCTTAGACAACAAGACCTCGAGATTTCTCCTCAGAAATCGGCGCTGGTCACGTTCACGCGAAAGGCAATGACGTTATATCCCATCGCCATCAATGCACACAATGTCTGCTACGCCAGGCAGCACATGTTCTTGGGGGCGACCATCGATTGAAATGTCTGCCGGAGTCCCCATCTGACCCTTCTGAAGAAGCGCCAAACGGCCATCGCATGACTTTTCAAATTCCTCGGAGGAAAAACGTGGGGCACGTCTGTTCACGCGATGTTGAAGTTATACAAAACGCTGTTCCTGGGGTACCTGCGGTACAGCTCGAAACATGAATCAAAAACGCCAAGGACCAGGCACTCAGAGCTTCTCTTGGATTGCAACACTTCATATCGACAGCGGAGACTAGAGCACTTGTCAAAGATCATCCGGCCACAATGCAGATTACTCTGCAGGTGCTTAGAGCGCATATAAGTCATCTTACTCGCGCCCCTGCCCACCACCTCGCTTCGCTTCCAGAAGATCGACCGAGTGCCTCCATCTGTAAGAGAATATCGACTCACCGAGAGTGCCTTCCAACAGCCTACATGCCTCCGGAAAAGGTCCTGACACCCCCTTGGTGTTTGGACCAACCAAAACTACGCTTGACAGTGCCAGGGAATCGCAACAAGGCGGCGCTCTCGTCGACAGATTTGAAGCAGCTGACTATACTCATGCTGCACGAAGAATACAAAGACCATGTTAAACTTTACACGGATGGCTTGGCAACTGTTGAAGGATCTGCGGCAGCTATGACCTTCCCATAAAAAGCCAAAAGCATCCAGCTTCGAACGTCATACAAGACAGCATCGACAGCCGTGGAGCTCGCGGCATTCCACAGCGCACTCCGCAGCATTGATCGAGAAGTACCTCTAAAATGGAGCATTTTCACTTATTATAAAGCAGTTCTTCAAGGTCTTCAAATGGGGGCCTCAAGACTAAATGGTCCTAGAAATAAGAGAACTGTAGCAAAAAAAATTCGGCAGATCCCACGTACCGTGGGAGTCCATGTTATGCGAAGCATGCGGCGGTAGGTGAGTGTGGCGTAACTTTTTTTACTGAGCGATACGTTACAAAATGACGCTAAAGATTTGTATAAAGTTTATACGCACACTTATATATGTTGAAGAGACGCATATGTGTTATTTAACCACATGTTTACGGTTGGGTAACGCTGCCAGTGGCAACGTGGGTATTACCAACACCAGAAACGGTAAGCTGATATGTAGTGCTTATACGTGTCCCGAGCACGCACGCACGTTTCACCAACCCGCGTACATGCGTGCAAGAAGTTCTTGACAGTTCTTGAACAAGGGCATCATCACCGTGATCAGTGAGCACCAGCAGCTGGTCATGACTTGCCATTGGATCCGGTCGTGATCGTGGTGACGAGGAGTCCATGTGTAGTGAAGTATGTGGTATAGTAGAGCTGTTGGAATTCGTGGATGCCTCGGTCATTTCGTTTGTCTGTCGGCAGAGCCTGAAGCCACCCTTCGCGTTGGTTAGGTATAGGCCGTCCAGGCTCATCAGTGGATGGTGTTTCTCGTATTCGTAGAATACGTGGGCGTATGTGGCCTACGTAGCCTAATCTACAAAGCGGCTGTCAATCAATCTGGCATCATCCTCGGTCAGCATGAGGCCATCGCCCAGCCTCGTAAGAAATGAAGAAGACACTGCGTCCTCTAGTGGACGAAGTGCACTTTACGGTGCGGTATGTGGATATCTTATGTCACTTTCGTTAATGTATTCCTCCGGGGTCGAGCAATGCTTCAATATAGCTTGCTGAATCATAGGGATACAAACGTAATGTTTATTACACTGCTATACAAGCGAAGCGAACACTGGAACTACAGACGTTAATCTGATATGACACCTGTATCGTAGGTGTACACATCGTAGGAGTATCATGTAGTCTTTATTGCTTTCTTGTAAAATTAGATAGCCAGCACCACAACCACAATTGACGTTCCACCGATATTACGCCTGCGTAGGCTGTTTTTCCAAACCAATTTATAGACCTGGCGTGGCTCAGTGGTAGAATACCTGATTGCCACGCAGAATGATTGGGTTCGATTCCTGCTGGGATCCTAATTTTCATTCTTTCCATTCGTTGAGTCAACGCTGCCGTTGTTGGTTTTCCTTAACGCTCTAGCATTTAAGTTACCAATGTCTCTTCTCGCCGTTCCTGGGTAGATATAAGCTGTCAATCACCTGTGGCGCATACCCGTACACCGCGGCCCGTGGTAAACGGGTATGTGCCACACGTGTCTAGTGGAAAGGGTTTGACGACGTACACGACAGGATTTTAAAGTTATTCATGTCGTCACCCGGCAGTCATATTCGTCAAATCCTTTTACCCTCCCATGCAAATTTTGGTCTACACCAAGTCAAGGAGGCGATCATGAGAGCACCCAGACGTAGGCGGCTAGATAGATAGATAGATAGATAGATAGATAGATAGATAGATAGATAGATAGATACGTAGATAGAAACGCTCAAAGTGCCAGAGGTTCGCTAAGAAATGCTTCGCATTTAATAATAGACGAAGGGCATGATGTAACTTTTCAGTGGTTACTAGGCCACTGCGGCCTCATCGGTAACGAGCATGCCAAAGATGTAGCTAATAATTTTCACGAACATGGCGTGATGCAATGGAGAAGCGACGCAGCAGCAAAGATTATTACACTCGCGCATAATGTCGCAAGGTCTATGTGGAACACGCCCGGTTTTCTCCACACTCGTCTTCAGCGCCTGGATCCGTGCCTACGGCTCACTATTCCATCTGGCCTGCCGCGATTCGAGACGACCGTTCTCTGCCACATGGGGCTTAGGGTGTCTTTTACAGATGTCTTTGCTTGCCGCATCGGAATGACAGACAGCGCTGCATGTGACCACTGCGGCAATGACGAAACCATTGAACATATTTGATATCAGTGCCCTCGGTACAGCTCTCAGAGACAGGTCCATGCTTAGCAATCGAACTTGGAATGCCGGAAAGATCGAGCTTCACGCCAGAACGCAACGAAGGCGGTTTTGAAGTTTCTGCGAGCGACCCACCTCGTTGAATGATTGTGACACTCCTGTGTATGTGTGTGTTTCTGCTTTCCCCTCTCCCCACCTCATTCCTCTCTTTACATTACTGTCTCCCCTTCCCCAGTGCAGAGTGACAAAGAAGATATTTATTTTCCGGTTAACCTCCCTGCCTTTCCACATCACATTTCTCTGTCTCTGTTTCACATCATGTTTTTCATGTAGTCACTAAACACCTGATCAGCGACATTTCTTTGCCTGATTACCTCCCCCCCTTAAATCAAACAAGAGCAGTCGTTGGGCGTAGGAGTAAAACTTTAGTACACAAAGCGATTTCACTTCAATTGTGTTAAAAGTTGAGCTGAGTTTATTCAATCACATGGCAGATACATAAGGGTACACATAGACGTGGCTTGGCGTGGAGGAAAAAAAGTGCTGCATTTCACAGCATGACTGGCCCCTTACCTGGAAAACTACAAAATGGCAATTTGCTACAGTCCATATGCAGACATTTTACTTAGTACTTATTAAATTCTCCTACGTTTCAGATGACGTCATCGCGGATTTGTTGTCAGATAAATCTTCTCTACGCGAGGATGTATTCGACAAAACAGGTGTGCACTGCTAGCATTCTCCGCCTTGCCTGGCACGCATTCAACGCAGCATTTACTACGCTATCATACGTACTTGAGCGAGGGCGACAATCAGTCGGAGGAATCTCGGTGTCATGTGGATAATATGGTGCACTCCTAATCCGGTGAAGTCAGTGACACCAATAATTCCTCGTATCTGTGTCTCGTCCTCAAGAAGAGCGCACTCCACTCCAATTAAGACCCACTTGAACAACTCATTGAAAGAGCAAATACTGCTGTTCCAAGCTCCTGCGAAGGTAATGACAGAATCACCACTTGTTTGTAGTCAATATTGTCATACGATTTTGAGGCGTCTGTGGAATGGGGCAGGCAAGATGCACAAAAAGTGTCAGGGATGAAGTTTCGAACCGCCTGTAGGGCCGAAATAGGGACCAATTGGTTATATGTTGTCTTGGGTGACCGCGTTCTAACTAACGGGAACCGGTCTGTCAAGCTTTGTCTTCCTCTTCCAGTCACTGCGCGTTACAGCGTGACAATCAGACATTAAGAGTACATTTGTTTGGACCTCTTTCGTATTTCTTTCGATAAAACATGTTAATTGAAAAAGAGTGGTGTGCGAGCGGTTACAACAACATTGAACTCTATAAGCTATTTTGCTGATGCCAGCACACTCGTCCTCTTACATGTAGTACTGTCTTGAATGCAAATAAGAGCCGTTCCAGCACTATGGCGTCATTTATATAAAGGACAATGCTCGCGAAGTTGAAGGGCACTGCAGTTGAAGCGCGCATAGAATTAAAAAGGACCCTCACCAAGTCTTACCAGCCCTACGGCCCTGCCTTGGGAGTCTCTGTCCTTCGATAACATGAGCAGCTTATGTTCCCTCACGACTGTCTGGTAATCCAGAGCCGATGGCAAGTGGTTATCGTAGTACTCAGGAAGCTTGGTGCGGATGCGAAAGAAAGCCTTCAGGGACTTCATGGCGTTGTCCATATTGTACTTTCGGGCTCGTAGGAACATAAGAAGAACGTAATCGGGTGGAGGGCGGAGATCAGTTTCTTCTGAAAGAAGTGAACAACAGCGTTTGAAAAACAGCAGGAGGACTGTACGCTGAAACGACGAACTTTTTCTAGAGGTCATGGCTGCATGAACAAACACGCACACGATATACGCGCGCACACATAACTCAAACACCGCGACCTGCAGATATTTCTCAGTAGCTTTGAAACTGGGGCCCTTGGTATTCCGTGACTAATGTTTGCTTAGATAAGTGTGAAGAGATAACTTTGATAAAAATATTTAAAGATCTGGCCATTTTCCATCTTTTTTCGTCATTTGTATTGTCTTGCCTGTTTCTAGTAAAATGCATTTTTTAACAATATAACGGCACCAAGAAAGCTATGGAAGGAGAACTTTTCGTTGGGCTAGTTGGTGCATATTAAGGGAAGTAATAAGGCGCCAACGATACGAACACAACAAGTGGTCGTCTTCGTGGCACGAGGCGCCCATCCATGTCACTTCTTGTGCTCGTCTCCTTGGCGCCTTATTCCCTTCGGTAAAGCTATGGGACTCGCCTTTCTCCTCCGCTCTAAATAAGTTATATCTATCTTCAAGACTAGCTCTGTTTGTGAAGGAGGAAGAAGGTTCTCTTGATTCTCTTTGTAGTTCGCGTTTTACGGCTCTTTCTTCGGTAGTTGCCGTCAACAGCATTGGTCACAGAATATACCTTGCAGTAGTTCCCGGAACTTGTCCACACTCTCCTTTCTTAGTTCGGGTGTTTCTCCGAGCTCTTCCCTCGCTGCGACTTCGAGTTCTTCTTCCATGACGTGGTTCTCAGGGCATACGAGTCTGAAGAGACCGACTATAGAAAAAAGAATGGAGGATACAAAGACTGAGGTCGGGAACGCCTATTTCGAAAATAAGGCTCTTTGACCTGGATACAAAAGCCCTCTTCACCCTTCAAATTTACTTCGCACCTACATCACGTAGGCGCCATACAGCTCTCTCATGAGCACACGAACACGCGGTTGTGTGAAGCGAGTTTAGGTCAGGACACACCGTATTCAGACATTCATACGGCCTTCTGGAAGGCTACCTTCGCCACTTCTGCGCGACATGCCTTTCCTAAGGATGGTAACGTGACGCAGAATGTACTTGTGGACTGTGTACTACATATTGAAATAACATCTGTCTATGTGCTTTTAGCCATTAGAGGAACGCTTCGGACAAGGGGAGAGGGGTTAGGGGGGAGGGGGACAGTGGGGGCCGTTAGTTTCTGAATTGCATGGAATAGAGTTGGGAAGTGGTGGAGTGAAGCTGGAAGCACTGGGCAATGAGATTAGGCGGTGTGCACAGACGCCAAATAGAGAAATTTGATATGCTTAAATGTGATCAGGAAAATTTGAAAAATTTCTGCAAGGTCCTTCCCAGCGTAATCCTACATTATGACGCAATAGAGTTCGGAATTAGGGCTGTTGATGTATGCGGCCGAGGGGGGGGGGGGGGCGGGGGCTCGAGGCTGGAGTAGATCGCCACAATTTATCCTGCCTCCCGTAACTGACGCCTCTGGCTACAAAATATTACCAATACCCCTTGTATAGAGACCGCAAAGCATTATAGAGAATTGAAAGCAATATGCTTACGCACGTACAGAGCAGTCCACTGTTAAAGGGAGCACTTGCGTGCAGGGCTTGTCCGGATTTCTCTCTCATGCAAAAGCATAATGGCTAAGATTTGAAGAACACAAGGAATCAGCCATTTCTGACTCCTTTTAACAGACTAATCCCGTGCACGAACTATGTTTTCACATCCACTCGCCGTGCCGGGGCCAACAGTATAAAAGTGCTCGTTTGTGTGCTCCCTTTAACAGGGGACTGGACTCTATGCTCACTTAGACCACACATATGAACAATAAATTTCAAAAAAGCTAAAGGCAAGATTTTTCAAGCGTAAATGATATAATAATGCTGACAGCTTTCTATAGCGTGTCTTTTGCGGAAAACGGAGGTTTCGGTTTCTAAAACATGAAGTGAGCAGCAGGCAAATGTTTGCGCCACCACAGAGAAAACTTTAAACCAGGAAGCTTTTTATGACGTCAAGCGATGAAACCAATGCCAATAAACTAATTTGAAGCCTGTACAAAAATGTGGTTTCACCGATTTTACTAGTTTTGCCTCAAGGAATGGTACTGCGCCCTTGTTCCATCAAAATGCAGGTAATATTCAACAGCTTCATCGTCCAAAGGGGCAGAATTATAATGTAGTCAATCGCTTGCAGAGCTACTCTAGAGCGTCGTGTTCGGCTTCTGCTAATTAAGATATATGGTCTTACGTAATAATTTACGGCATAATTAAGCTAGAGTTTGCTTAAGTTGTCTTTGTGATCTTTCAGGTATAGGACACGCGTTGGCTTACACCTGAAAGATCATAAAAACAACTTAAACAAGCTATAGCTTAGTTAAGCCGTTAATTATTGGTCAAGACCATGTATCTTAATTATCAGAAGCCAAACACAGCGCCCTAGAACAGATCTGCAGGCCATTCACTTCATTATAATTCTGCATCCTAGGACGGTGAAGCGGTTGAATATAACCTGCCCTTTGATGGTTCAAGGGTTTAGTAAAATTCCATAATATTAGCACTATTGCCATTTTGACGTTATATACAGCAGTATTAGAAAACCAAGTGGCAAGCAGTTGTATGAGTTGCATTATTTGCTACGAGAAGGCGCCCGCTGGGATCCTGCGCTGAT
This sequence comes from Rhipicephalus sanguineus, assembly GCF_013339695.2. Taxonomy (NCBI): domain Eukaryota; kingdom Metazoa; phylum Arthropoda; class Arachnida; order Ixodida; family Ixodidae; genus Rhipicephalus; species Rhipicephalus sanguineus. The sequence continues at coordinate 126,222,633 of NC_051177.1, read as the reverse complement.
GTGCTATGCAGTGAAGGCCACGCAAAGAAAAGCGTCGTGCGATCTTGCGGTTGTTCAGCTAGAAAACTTTTTTCTCACCTAAAACAAAAATTACTCTTTTCAAACCACCTGTACATCATACCCACAAAGCATACTACACAATGATGCAAAAGCGATATTTTTACTTGGACCGCTACATTGTGAAAATGAAGCCGCAATATGGGTCAAGACGCTATTTTTCCCAAATTTTTCACAATATTGTGGCAACGTTTGTTCTTCTTTCAATGCCGTAGTATTTTTATCGCTTACTATAGGAACCTACAAAGTCCTCAATGTGAATATATTACTCGCGGAAAAATCGGTGGTCTATCTACGAAACGCTAAACATGCAGCATATTGCGGCTTTTCATCAAGGCCAAAGACAATGACAGTTGAAAGAAAAATGAATAAACTATCATAGTCATGATAGCCTTGATATTAGAAAAAAATTGTTTCGTAGTAATGGCTCAAACCAGTAATTTTATATAAATTGTTATGTGCGACACAGTGTATATATATATATATATATATATATATATATATATATATATATATATATATATATATATATATATATATATATATATAAGTAGCTTATATAATATAATACCGATAATTAATACGATAGATGACTCGCATTCCGGTACGCTTTTCATCATTTAATCGAATAATCATTCATCACTTTCACAATTGCGATACTGGGAATCTACGTGTGTCATGGTTTCACCTTGTCATGATTCATCATTGACGCCTCGGTTATAACGGGCTCCCTAATATGCATGCTGCCTAGATGTGCAGCATTGTCGGCTTACCGTCCACCTCGCTCATTTGTATGCTACCCTCTTGAACTCGTACATAAGAAACTAGTTCAACCACGTATGTCACTCAAGGTTACTTTAGGCATAGGAAGGTTTCCGTACCAACGCCGCACTCTGTTTCTCCGGCTGTATGATCTCGTGAAGCATTTTACGTTCATCTTCGTGTATTTGCACTTTTCGGCAATCCCCTAATATAGACTGTTCACGATGACGCTTGTAACCTAGTTATCTCCACATCTCTTTATAAAAACAATGCCCTTTATGACGCGAAACCCCTTTATAAAAAACAATGATATCTTCAGTTATCAGTTATAGCGAACTAAATACGAACGTTGGTTAGTCACGCTTCATTTCGAGGACATTTATTCTTTTTAAAACGATATCTTAAAACGCGTACGCCGACGCGATATCGGCTGTAACAAAAAAAAACAGATATATGTTTCGCGCGAGGCTCAGAGCCCATGAGGTAGCGTAAAGAGCAATAGAAATATCTATAGGTAATAATTTTTAGGGACGCCGAAGTGGAGGGCTCCAAAAATTACGACCGCTTGGTGTTATTTAACGTCCACCTAAATCTAAATACACGGGCTTCCAGCATTTTCGCCTCCACCTGAAACACGGTTGCCGGGGCATGAATTCAATACCGCGACCTTCGTTCGGGTCAGCAGTGGAGCGTCATAACCACTAGACCACCGCGTTGTCTGCAAAACATTTTAAGAGAATTCTCAGCCGCATTTTGTTCAATATGCGGTTTTGGCAATGAAGACTAGGTAAAAATGTGGTTAAAAAAGTTGCGGAGATATTGTTCAGCTTTGTTCGTCGTAATTTCACTTTCTCATTTTCCGGTCTATTCAGTTTGCAGTGCCGCAAAAAGACAGGTAAGGATTACCTCGTTTATAGAGGGTCTGAAGCCAGGAATAAAGCGTTCTTGTATCTATAATTTTTGCGCGAGCCTGACTGACAGTTCTTTAGAGCCGACTTTTATCTCAGCTGCTACAGCGGATATGGGATATACCTAAAAAATTAATGGTCCCGATGCTGAGTTCCTAAAACGAGCAAGGTTCGACTGCGTTAGCAGAAGCTATCGTGTTCAATAAAACAGTGATATGCGTTCACGACGGGGACGTATACATTGACCACCACTGGGCTCCTCGTACGGCGCGAAGGCTATAGTTGGGTATCTTCGTTATTTTTCTATAGTTAAGGAGAGAGGAGATGACTCACGTTTCGAAGTCTTCTCGTCGTTCTTGTAATAACGGTGCTGCCAGCCACTAAATGTATAAGTTAGGCGGAGCGGCTACACAAGGGTGCATGGGGCGCATTTGTCGAGGCAGCACCTTTCGACTGACTACACCGTTTCTCTAACGGTAGACTTCACAAGGAAACCTGCTTATTTTTTTTGTCTTAACGGCCAAACAACAGGGCCGTCCACGTCAACATCCACATCGAAAAACGAGATCTCCCTGTTAGATATCAACACCGGATATCCAGCTGCAAACGTAAAGGAGATATTGAGTTTCGATAAGCTCGAGGTTGTACACTATAAGAAAAAAAAGGGTGTCCTTTGACTCTGTTTTGCTACACGAGTGACTCTCACATGTATAACTCTCTTTAGAGAGTCACGCTGACTCTCTTTAGGAGGGTCGTGGGACACATGACTGTTCAAAAGAGAGTTAGCGCGTCTGTTCCGAGAATCAACGTGCCTCTCTGAACAGTTGTACATGCGAGAGTTACATGTTTAGCAAAAAAAAAAAAAAAGAGTCGAAAGACGACTTTTTTTTTTCTTAGAGTGTACTTGCTTGTTCGTAGCTCAAAGTTCAGTAATTCGGACAGGTTTCGTCAATTTTCAAGGGCACAAGGTTTCAACCACACATCTCTAAGCCCCGTGTTTGAAGCACCTCACCTCGGGTTGGCGAAATGCGCCCAATAAAGGGTTGATGTGTTTCGCTGTCTTCATTATTTATGGCAGACTTTCGCGGCCAGCACTCGTCCTTTCTTGTCGTGTTCTCGCGCTTAGGTGATCTCGATCTATAGCGCAGGAAGAAACAAAGCTGCTGCGAGCGTTCTCGGGGACGAATAAAAAATGAGGGAAACGTTCTAGCTCCCCGCCCGCGCAAACTAATGGCGTCGCGATGTGGAAGTCCGAGAAAAGCAGTTCGCTAGACGGCCGCTCGTCATCCTTCGTCCCCGCGGCCGTGATACCGTCGAGTAACATCAGCGAAAGAAAATTAGACGCATCGAGCTGTAGACGTCTTAAAAAGAGTTGATAGAGAAATTACCCCGCTCATTTTTTTTTCTTTCTGCGACACTAAATCTTGGTGCGAATACACGCTGTATGACGAAGCAGTTTGCTGTTTCTTTATCGCTTAATATCGTATTTTTAAACAAAATTCGTGAAACCGCAGTATGGTTGGCCGCGTATCATATGTAATTAAATGGTGGACGTTGTGCAGCTTCGGATATTAGCCCTATATTTTAAAAAAAAGTGTGACCTTGTTTTCGTTTCTTTGTAGGCAGTCCATCCTTACCGCCTGCCACGCCGCAGCCTGCGACTATGGCAGTAAGCTGATGAGCTCGAAGTCGTCCGTTGTCTCGACGGTCGTATTTTAGTGGCAGAGTAAGAACACTCGATTATACATGTGCACGTTATAGGGCCATGTAACGAAAATAATTCTGCAGCCTGTGAGTAAGGGTGTGATTTATCAGGAAATGCTTGTGTTGCATTTAACCCTCCTACCGTCAAACTCTCTTCGAACTCTTAGTAACCGGTTGGGATATTCCTAATGGTTCGCCTATTATTCCTAAAAGTAGTGTCTATGAAATCACAAAACTACCTGTGAAAGCTGATTTTGCGTGGCTAGAAAATGGTTTGTGTTAAATACGCTGTCGGTCTAACTGTTAAGGCTGTAAATAGGTATTACCTAATAGCACTTCTTCACTTCTTCTTAGACAAGTTGGTGCAATTTAGTACACGTGACTTCTTAGCGCTAAATTAAGAGACGCATAGAGAAACACAGAGGCGCACAGAGTGGCGTGGAGCGCTTATGGCGGCCTATGACGCTCTGTGTGTCTGGGTGTTTTTCTTTCCGAGTGCGTTGTTTTAGCACCGAAAAGTCATGTTTGTAAATAAATAATTCACGTGGGAACCACTGAAACGTCGTGGAAACAATTGTTCTCACTCACGGCTTTCAGTCGTGCCGCTGGTTCACCGCTGCCGCGTCGACGACGTCTGGCGAGGGAGAAATCCGGAGCTGCGTCGTTCGCGATAAGTTTACCAGGGATGACGATGGCAGGGAGCACTGGTGTTGTCAAGTGGTCTCACAGAACACAGCTGCACTGACGAAGCTGCGCGCATGCTAAAAAAGCAACAACAAACATCCACGCTGTTTACCAAAAAGATATCATTGGCGCGCACGAGATAAGTAGCCCAGGTGCGTGAACTGTACAGATACGGTAAAGGTAGCAGAAACATGTTCGCGCTACTCCTGGCAACAGCGCTAGCTTCAGTGTAAGCCAGGTTTCTCTCTCTCTTTTTTTGTTATTTGTGACGCGACGCAGCGCAGGTAAGCGAGAGTGGTCGTTTGTTTCCTCCTCTACAACGCTTCCTCATGTACCTCTCCGTCGATGTCGCCCGAAGGGCGAGACAGACGGCACGATATTGCCTACGATCCGGCGTGCGACGTGGTATGTCCGGCATGCGGCGCACGACGATTCAGCACGCACGGGGCGAACGAGCAAGCAGCCGTAGGCTCCGCCCACATACGGCGCCTCGGCATGCACACTCGAAGGACTTCGTATCCTCGTAATGAAGCACAAAACAAACAACTTCGCACAGCCACGCTTCGTTCTATAAGAAAATAATCACTAGAACTACGCCTTCGCGAACGACAAGCACATCGCAACAGCTCGGCGTCACTCACGACTGCGGGAGGTAAGCCTAGCATGGCTGCTGCCGGCCGTCGCCTATGCCGTTCGCGATCACACGCGAGCTAGTCATAGAGCGCTTGTTTTTGCCATTACAATTAAGTTTTGTACTCGCATGTAATGCGTTAGCATATGTTACGAACTTTCTCGACGTCATCGATGTGAAGAGCAAACGTGGAAGCGAAGCGAGCCGGCGAGCCGAGACGCCGGTGTCGCTGTGTTTACATGCAAGATGGCGTTTCATCGCTGCTCGCGATTTCGCTAGTGGTTTGAAAACGGGCGCTGTCTTGCAGAAATAGCACACTTCAACCATCACTTTATTCAATCAGGAATTATTTCTCATCACAAACAAAATGTACTCGATGTTTATCACGCCCCTGCGAGCGGCGATGTTGCCAAATGATCTGAAGCTCGACTCCACGGACTCGCCCTGGCCACGGAGCGGCGACAGGGAGAGGCCGCCAAAAGCGGCGTGATGACACACGTCTCCCGACCTGTGATTGGCGGCGGCCGCATAGAGTAATATAAAAAAGGTTAAGAGAGGACACTATACAAATGCCGATCTCAGAGGCCATTATTTTGCTATAGGTAAAATTACACGGCCCCCGAGACCACTATATATATATATATATATATATATATATATATATATATATATATGTATATATATATATATATATATATATATATATATATATATATATATATATATATATATATATATATATATATATATATATATATATCACTCCGACGAAGGCCGGTCCCGCGGCCGAAACGTCAGTCCTTCACTGAACAATTTTTCCTACGTGCTTGATTTTTTTCAACTACCTATATATATATATATATATATATATATATATATATATATATATATATATATATATAATATATATATATATATATATATATATATATATATATATATATATAGGTAGTTGAAAAAAATCAAGCACGTAGGAAAAATTGTTCAGTAAAGGACTGACGTTTCGGCACACAGGACTGAGGACTACAATAATCTTTCGAAGCCCAACCTTTCTTATTAGGTATACAAGTAGCTCTCGCGCACAATGCAAAACAAATCATTCTGCCCCCTCCCTTTTTTTTTAAGGATTAGTTTCACATTTTTCACAAAGCAACATGCAATTTCAATGCATCTCGCACAAACATCACACTATGAGGTTTTCTAAGCCTCACACCTTTATATCACATAAAACCCACATCCTTTGGTTTAAGACTTGAACTTGTGAAGATGCAAGCCAGGAACTGGGGACTGAAACAGACCTTTGAACAAGTTGTGGTTAACAAGTCTGCAAGCCAGAAACCGGGCACTGAAACCGAACTTTATCCAAGTTGCGATTAACAAATGTGACATGCCTACACAAGCGTATTCGGCTCTACATCTTCAGGAACCTATCACGGCAATGCAGTGAACAAAGGTGGAAATTTACGGATGACAGTTCGTCAGACAAGATAGAGCAGATGTCATGGCAATGGAACTTTCAACGCTTTCAACGATGGAACTACATTTTTTAGAACGAACTCGATTAAGCTGCCACTGACTTGTGCAACATCGTACAAGTTATCATAAACTCGCACTCTTTCTTCGTTCTCTTTACAGTGAAGCTGTTTGAGCTATCATAAGTTGTGCTCAGTCATGCAAAACTCTTCGGAAGGATAAGCACCACAGGAATCTGGCAAGCCCTACTACCAAACACAACTGGTGTGAGTGTCAAACAAAAACGACCATGTGAAAATGAGATAGAACGCAGACAGGAATTAAAGGAAAAGGCATGAAAAGTGACACAGAGTGAAAAACAAATAAAGAGAGAGAGGGACAGAGAAAATGAAGAAATAGACAGCAAGAGTGAGTACAGAGAGATACAGAAAGGGAAAAACTAGATAGAGAAAAAAAGAGATGGGGACAGAAAAAGATGCAAGAAACAGAGAAAGAAAGGAGAAACAAGGAAGGCCGCCCAGCTCCGTGACACCTCCAGTGCGAAGTTTCCAGAGTGAAAAAGGGATCTTCAGAGTGAAAAGGGAACGATTTTTCAGAGTGAGAAGGGGCCACTCGATTTAAGCGAATGGAGAATATGTATGACCATCCAAACACTAACTAGCTGAACGGCAAAATAGTGCGAAATATGCGGCCATACTTTGATAGTTAGCTAATGACAACCACAACTTGAAAATTACATCTTGGAAAGGTGCAAAGGGCTACCTGTCATCTCGCGGAATCCTGAACCACTTAGCACCACGCTCTCTCCCTGTCCTGCCGTTGTTGTTGCACCACGCAGCGCAGCAGTAGCTGCCGTAGTACTTGACTCCGGACGGCATGACCTGGAAAAAGAGAAAAAAGTTTACCGTATTTTCTCTGGCATTCGCACAAATTGTGTCCGACGCACTTCTCAGCGCCCTTTCGCGAAAAACAGTCCCAAGCAGTTGCCGCAGTGAAAACAAAGCAACCTTCGGTGCATGAACTACTGAGACAGCATTTAACGAGAATATTACGTCGTAACCACGGCCAACGAACACTGTTCTCATTTCTCAAGTTCTCTCTAATTCGGCTCTGAACATAGGCGTCAAGCAAACTGCGAATACCACAAATAACTACTCTAAGCATAACTGCACTCTTTCACACATTTGCACACCCATGCAGTGAATTAGAACTGCGTGTAACGGCATTGTATGCAAAAAAAAAAACTTACGACGCAAGCGGCGACTCATTTTTGGCGCCAAGAAACGATTTCTTCGCTAACGTGCTGCGCAGCATTTCAAGTTTGTCTGTCTTAATGCAAAGCGCAATTCACGAGCATCATACGCGAAGCTTGAATCACAAAGAAGCTTTCGGCGCTAAAACACAAAGTGCCTCAAATGTCAACTTAAAGCTGTAGAGACAAATACATTGCAAAGTAATGAAGGCGTTCTTACCAAGCAGCCGCCAAGCAGAGTGACTTCCCGGCAGACGATCCCAGCGAATTCCACGGAGCAGGTAGAGCCAATTTTATATGCGTCACCGCGTCGTCTTGCCATGGTGTTGCCGGCAAATCTGACCATATATGGTCATGACAGCTACCAATCGATGATTTCGAACTGTCCAATCGCAGACGATAAAGACGGATTTAGAGCCGCACTGCGAGCCAGCGGAAGCCACTGCCACAGCCACATAGGAGACGGCAGCACGTCACAGGAAGTGACGTGCTGCCGTCTAACGGCTGGCGGGAAGCTGCGTAGCTCGGCCGCTTATAAGCTCGTGTGTCCACTCTTGTCATTTCTGGTTACTCTATGGCGGCCGTCCGACGGTCCGACGCGGCGACGAAAATATCTGCCCGGTTTGATGCACTCCGGGCATGCGATGCGGCGGTTCGATGCTATGAAATGTCACCACTCCGGCTGCCGTACCGCCGCGTCGGGCGTCGCATCGCATGGAAAATCGTACCGTCTGTCTCGGCCTTTATGGTTTCCATAACATTCGCTTTGCGCGATGTCCTTCTCCTCATTGGAACTTGCTTATCGCGGAAGAGGCCTTCGCTAGCGCAATAAATATAACGCAATAAAAGCGTTGGAAGGCAGGAGCGCTAGCCAAAACAACGGGCAAGGAGCCCACATGTGCGCGATTTTCTGGTCCTTGGTCGGCGATAAAAATAAGAGGACTGAGCGTCTCTTTATCAATATATTCCCACATTCTCGTTTCTAGGGTGTTTAACGTGCACTGCACACGTATGAAAGAAGAGAGAGAGTGGGAAAAAGAGGGTTTTTTTTTTCGATATTGTTCTGTTCCTTATTTGTTTCGGGGTCGAAATGTTTTTCGTTTCGGTTTAAGTTTCGTTCCACCGCAAAAAGTTCGGTTGCGTTTCTGTTCCGGATAGAAAAAAAATGTTCCGTAACGGTTCGTAACGGTTTTTTGTATGCAAAAATCTGAAGTGAAGGTAATCATAAAAAAACATTGGATTTGTGATGTAGTTATTTACCCTCCTCCTAAGAAAGTGGGACAAGGGTAAAACACGTTCTTGAGAGCAGCGGAAGTAACTGTACCACGAATTGCTACCAACTAGCACAAACCAGTATTAATTTGAAAGTCATAGTATTGATTTCCTCAAAAGAAAAATACGAATTTTTTTAGTGGTCTCAATGCTTTGTGTCAAGGGAGTGAGCATGATCTCAGAAGCAGCACGTCATTGAGTGTACTCTCTGATGTTCGAGACCGCTGTTCTGATAAGAAGATCGCCAGGCCTGTGCAGAACACGCAGCACTGTCACAGCGAAAGCTGGAAGAGCGAAATTTGTAGAGCCCATTGTAGAGTCTCTTGGAGCCACTAATGCAAGTACGCATGCAAGGTACCCACTACGCCATAAATCATCGCAATTTTTCTGAAGTAGCGAAGTTCCCATTATGCCTTTTTTCGGCATTCTTCGGAGAATCGTGGTACCCGCTACACATCTGTAAAACATTAGGCGCACTTTGTGCTGTGGCTGACGATGATGAAGTATTATAGCTGGGCACTTTGCGGTGGGTGGGAAGCAGTGTTGCGGAATGGGCGCCTTCCTTCTATTCCAATTACATTCTGGGAAATTAGAATTTGCCGCAGTTCCATTCCTTTCAATTCCTCGCAATGAAAAAACTCAGCCCATTAGGACACTGGGAATGGCCGGGCAGCTCAATTCCATTCCTGCAATTCTTCAACGTAAGAAAGGCATATTGATAGTTTTATCGATGTAAGAATGAACGCCCCAAAAGCTGATGTCATCAGATGCATTAAGAACTGCAAAAGTACGCAAGACCCGTTACCAAGGTCGAGGAATATTAGCTTGTTGACATATCTCGTGCAGTACAACCGCCCTACTAATTCCCATAGGTGCACTTCTCCCGCTACCTATAGTATTTGCATGGTGAGCGTGTTTTAACGAATCGTGGTGTTTTAATATTGTTTAAGCCTAACTACGTGAATGTTAAAATGACGACATAGCGTATTTTTTCTGCCAAAAGTAGTATTCAAGACGACTAAGCAGTCTTGCCACGCGTATGGAGCGGTCAGGAATATGAAGAAAACCAAGATTTGGTTAATGGGGAAGAAAACCCTGTAGATCTGCTAGTATTAGTTGGAACAGTGCACCGCTCGGGCACTTTGTGCCTTTGCAACGAATACGGAACGCTGGGCCGCACTGCTCGTCAGTACTCACGCTTTTCAAGCGCGCCTCGCAAGCATGGATGGGGTGAGGAGAACTTTCTGTGTTCGCCTGTGCGCAGGTGTGCAATGTCTTCCTTGTCGCAAAGGTTATTTACGTGTGTCAGGTACTAAACTGCTCGTGAGATAAAGATCAGGCTGTGCATAGAGTATCCGCCGCTTTCGTGTGGGGGTACCAATGGCAACCAACGCGCAGGGATAATTTGTTTTCTGTCTTCTGTATCTGCTGGGATAACGAATTTGTTTGTATACTAACGTATGCCTGGGTTTGTAGTAGGCGCGTTTCTTATAAATGTACCGTGCTTGTAATTAGCAAAGCCATTTTAAAAATACTGCTTTATTATTAATTTTGAGGCTCCGACTTACTAATGTTTAAAGTTTGAAAAACAGGACGTAGACGAAAACGTGCTCTATTTTCGGAAAAAGACGTAATTCTATTTCCATTCTATTCCGCGCAAGAGGCGCTTAATTATATTCTCATTCCATTCCACCAAGCGCTGTCCCCATTCCATCATGGGGTCATTGCATTTCTGGTGGAGCAACTCTGCAACATTGGTGGGAAGCATTAAAGCACACACTCTTTGCGCTATTAGCATTGTCTGATGACTAGATGTTATTTTCCTGTTCTGCCACGCTATATTACATATGTTAACGTGATTCCTTGCCCGACATGACGCTTGCATAAATTGTTTTTGTGAAGGGGTTACAAGCACCAGCGTGGCACTCTGGTGGAATACCCGACTGCAACGCAGAGGGTGCGGGTTAAAATTCCATCCGATCCTAGAAATTTGCTTCTCATTTATTTTTTCTTATATCACACGATAGCGGTTACGGACAACGGCGGCGGCGGACAACAATGGCGCCAAAGTCATCTGTTGTGATCTCATAACAGCTTTCGCTGTAACATATTTCAGCGCCGACAATGCCCTCTCCACATTGGTATGCATGACAGGCGCGCAAAAGTCCACTTGCGTTAATATAAACATCTGTGGTTGCCCCTGTTTTCGTTTTTCGCACAATTGCAACATATATTTGCTTTGGAATTCCTGCCCGAGGTACGCGCTAATACTGTATCCTGAGATATGCATAGTTGCTCACGTTGCATGAGCTCAGTAGTTGCAGATTGCTAAGTTTTCTTGTGAACCGAAAAACGAGTGAAAAAATTTCGGTAGATGATAGATAAAGTTTCGGTTACGTTTTCGTTTCAGTCAGAAATATCGTTCTTTTTTTTTTCGTTTTTCGTTTTCGGTTTTCGTTCCGTTCAGACACAGTGTGTGCCACAGAAATTGCGTAAATCCCACTACTCACCACTGATTCACTAAAAATGAAGAAGAAAACTATCGTCATCAAACGGCTATCTGCCACTGTGCGGCCTATCAGAAAACTATCATGATCATAAAGGAATATAATAATAATAATTGTTAGGGCTTAACGTCCCAAAACCACGATTTGATTATGAGAGACGCCGTAGTGGAGGGCTCCGGAAATTTTGACCAACTGTTGTTCTTTAACGTGCACCTAAATCTAAATATACGGGCCTCAAGCGTTTGCGCCTCCGTCGAAAGTGCGGCCGCAGCGGCCGGGATTCAATCCCGCGACCTGCGGTTCAGCAGGCGAGCACCATAACCTAGACCACTGTGGCGGGTCTATAAACGGGTATGTGCCACAGAAATTGGTAGGTGGTACTCCCGGAATAACCACCTAGGCGCAGCCCCGGTCGCACATAGCCAATAGCTAGTCCAACGAAGCCAGACCAAGTTTAACCTCTATGAGAACGGAAATCTGGGCGAGTTTGTAACAATTCATCATAGAGCATGTAGCGCAAAAATTACGGGAACACAAGAAAGCAATATAAACACGGTAGCGCTCATCTCGTGCTTATGTTGCTTTCTTGTGTCCCCGTAATTTCTTCGCTACCTGCTCTATGATGAATTTAACCTCTATATTGCCAAAATCAACCTAGCTACTCCCAAAGTCAACCTCGATATAGCCAAGCTCAACTTAGCCACACCAAGCTTAACCTCAATATGGCCAAGTTCTACCGAGTTCAACCTAGTTACAACCAAGTTCTGCCTAGCTACAACTAGAATAAGCAGCCCTTGGATGTATGAGAGGGGCGAAGGCTTGGTTTCAGCGCGAGGTTCTGTCTCTGGAGTTTTCAGATCCTTGTCGCGTCTGTTACTCTCTGTAGTTTAACTCGTGCTTTTATGCGCTGAGAATCAACGTAGAAACAACCAAGTATCACCTAGCTAAAGCTATAGCAACGACCTATAATCAACCTAGAAACAACCTGCATCATCTAGCTAAAGCCTAGAAACAACCTAGAAGCAACCAGATTGGTCTTGAGATTTCGTGCAGCTTCGCTGTTTCAAGCCTTGCCCGGTTTAGTGAAAGCTTCGCCATTTATTTTTTTGCCCTGTCCACGCAAAAATTAACGCTGGAATAGTTTAGGTAAGGATGTATCACCAACTTACTCTGCAACGTGTTTTGTTAAGTGAACTGCAATCTTTCAAGCAACCTCGATCGGCGAGATGAAATGATGTCGCCACTTGATCGGGGATATCGCAGCGCTGGCTCTTGCAGATCTCCAACTCGAAACAAGCTATTCTTATCATGTGAAGAATTCAAATAATCCCCTGCGAAAGCAATTCGGAGAAAGTCACAGTTCCACTGCGAGGGCGAAGCAATGAATGCGATAGCAGCAAATTGTGAAGTGACGCTGACAGCTAACTCCTTTGGATACGATCTTGCGTAACTCTACAAAACGCTGGTGTAAGAGAAAACGGCCGCTCCAGAGATGCTCTTTTCGCACAGTCGCGTTGATAGTGCAGCACGTAGAAGAGTATAAGAGCCGCCCACTGATGGCTACCGAGAAAGAGGCGCGCCTGAGATAGCGACCGCGCCCCTAAATCAAAGTTCAAAGTTGTTGCTCGAACGACACCCCACCCACACGCGTCTATTCATGCTCATTCAAGACGGGCGGGGCGTTTCCTCTCTGCTCCAAAGGCAGGCCTCCCGAGCGGGGTGATGTTATTGCATGCGCCCTCCAAGCAACGAAGATGGGCCGGTGCGTTTGATCTCTGCTTCAGCAGCGTTCGTAGCCCCGCTCGCGCGCTTTTACCCGCGGTAGAACATACGATGCGCGGGGAGATGTTAACAAGTTGGACTTGATACGGGACATGACGCCTACGGCAAAAGCCCGTTGATAATTGTTGCCGCAATAAAATAGCTACAGGCGAATTTAGCGCAGCTGAGTTCTTCAAGCGAAGCTTGTGTTGACTCACATGTGCCGTTGGCGTTGTTGGTGCGACCGCAGAAAAGCCCGGCGTCCGCGAGTGCGAACAAATGCGGCCCTCGAAGGTGCGCCTGTCACGTGCGTATCTGTGCGCGCCGTTTTCCATTTACTGATATGCTACCTCGATCGTGGTCTTGTCGGCGGTCAGCCGTTTGTGATATGGCAATCTGATCTTTTATCGAAGTGACTTTTCATTTCACGTTGCCACATTTCATTGTCGCCTTGATAGGAACGCGTGGCCGTCGTTGTCGCCTGTAGCAACTGAAGTGTTTGCGCTGCTAAGCACGTGGATGAAGGTTCCATTCCCGGCATGGAAGAAGGAAAAAGTTAGGAGAGTATTACGCAAAGTTATGGCAAGAAAAAAAGAAAAGTAGCACGTCAGACACGCACACGCCAAGCTTCCGTCGGCCCCGTTTTCCCGAAAGGAAAAAGCTCGTGTATTTTTTTCTTCTTCTTCTTTGTTTGTGTTAAGACCAAAGCCTGCAATGTTACAACAGACGCGACAGCTTCGCTTAACACTTGTGACGACAGTGCATTGTACCGGCGTTGTCCCGCGTCTCTCGCTCTCTCTCTCTCTCTTTTTCTTACGCGTGACCCACGGCGCTGTGGAGGAGCACATCACAGGCGCGGCATCAAATCGTGGTCACCAAATCACAGGTTCAACTAAAGTAGTTTTTGATTGCGTGAATGAAATTTACTTTTTTGTACTGTCATATTATTCCATTTTTCTGACGGCACTTTCCGTGTAAAAATGAATCCTTCGGCAACTGTACTTACATAAAAGATCAAATTTCAACTTAATGAAGTTCCGATAAAACAAAGCAAGTGCCGATATTGTGAACTCCGTTATATGGAGGTTTAACTGCGTTCTTTTAACCTAGAAATTAGCAGAAAGATCATCGCGTACTATTGGTCTAGACAGCGGTTTTCACACACAAACGCAACCGGAGAAGTATGGGCAGTGAAAAATTCACGCATATACACGAAGCGAATGATGATGAGTGGGCGAAGCTCCGGGGATCATTCGGGTCACCGCGAATCCCCCGTACATTGCCCACTATAGCATGCAAATGCGTGACAATCACGTGTGTACAGTGTATACGATGTTGTTTTATAGATGTCATAAGGCGTATATAGTATTGAGGTGCGGACTTCGTTTCCCCTTCATTAGGACCGCCTTGTGATCGGTGACAATAAACTAAGATCAATCATAATTGTGACCGAGCAATATAAAACACCTAGAAGCACAAACCCTTTATACTAGTTAGCGATTTCAAGGTGAACATTTTGATTATATGAACTAGCTTTGTCGTCGACGATCATTTGCCGCTGTCATGGTGGTGAGAAAACCGTTGCTATATAGTCGAAATATATGTGTGTATGTGAATAAAAAAAGGTTTACACTAGACGAACAACAATCGTAATGGTGACCAAACAATATATTACACCTACAAGCACAAACCCTTTATACTAGTCGTCGATTACAACGTAAACATTATGAATCTTAGGACCTAGCTTCGCCCACTCGTCGTGATTCACCATGTGGAGGTGTGTTCCATACCACACATTCTCTTTCTCCCAAAAATTAAAAACGTCAAAACACCACAAAAATACCCACATTAAGCGCCCATCAATCAGGCATATGGCAGCACAATGTACGCTGGAGTGAAAATACGTAAGAGGACGCTGCGGTGCAAGTGCGTACGTAAGGGCGTTCCAGACCACATATTCTCTTTCTGTCATGCATGAAAATCAACGCAGGCGCACATGCGGCTCAGTGGGAACGCCGACGACAAGCTACTACTCCGGAGGCGAGGGCGCGGAAGCGGCGGCAAAACGGCAAAAACTACAATCGGGAGATTCGCGGTTACCGAACGATCGCCAGTGCTTCGCCCACTCATCATCATTCACTTCGTGGATATGCGTGGATTTTTTGTAACTCATTGCAGCAGCATCGTTCTTCTCCCTCCCGCTACAGTGGTGACACTGAACCATGGAACAACATTCCAGAAGCTTCCACCGGACACTCGCACCGAGACAACTAACCTCTGACCCGCCTGTCACCATGATGCTACGATTACATGAAACCAAGGTGCGCTGCATCCTGTTAACACCGCAATTTCCCGAATTCTGGCCATGAAGTACAGCAATCTGGCTCATCCAGATGGAGGCTGGTTTCTACATTCGTAACATCGTCTCGCAGCAGGACAAGTACGCCATCATGGTAGCCATGCTTACTCCTACTCTGCGATGCGTTGTACCTCCTCCGAGGCCATGGACATATGACCGACCTCGAAGTTTCGTGCTATACTCGTGGACAACTTTTCTTGGCAATGACGCGAAGGCTACAGAGCCACAATGCACGTATGTGGATTACATCCGCTAATGGATGTAGTCCCACAATTGCGTCCGTATTTTCTGCGTGAGATATATAAAATACTCTTTCATTTTCTACATGTAGTTTTTTGAGACGAAACGCAGCGCACACAAGCAAGATATTTGTATTACGTTTACTTTATACGTTGTCACTTTCCGCTTTTGTGTGAGTGAAAAAGGCACGGTCGCGCCTTTTACCCGTACCTTAGACGCTAAGCAGTGTTTGCGTCGAAATGCAACGCTAGCCATCACATTCCACGGTGTTACGAGACGTGCGCCAAACCGGACTACTTCGCGTAGCAGTACACGTGCAGACGCTCCGCCCCCGTAGCTTTCCCTTCATTAGACAGTTATAGTTTAGCGGGCTTAACGGAATAGCGGGCTTACCGGAATAGCGGGACCGAAATGCGCATGCGCAGTACCGTACGTGACCCGTAGCGTTTACCGTACGCACGCTATTTTTCAGACTTAGCGTTACCGTGTTTGCGTGGTTTACGGAGTGTACGTAAAACATGGCGGCGGTTTCGGACGCCCGCTTCGAACTGAATTTGGCGTAGTTGTTGAAAGATACACTTCGTTCGTAGCAAATGACTGTGCTAAATAACTTCGCTTGCCTTCAGGTTGCTTCGGCGACCGAGTAATACGAGTAACATAGCGGAGTTTTTGAGATCGCTTCCCATTTCGAACGTTCCTAGGCCTATCTAGAAGATCGGTGTAAACAAGTCTGCAACATGAAACTTTTCGCTTCTGGTGCTTAGTTCATATTTATTTACTTTTATTTTCACTAAAAAAGGAGTAATATTGCTGCGTGCGGGTATACAGGCGAGCATTCTCGGTTTTGTTCTTTTCCCTTTTCTTAATGCATTCACCCTTCGCTAGGTGGCGCCACCGTCCCGGCTTGCGCACGTAAACACTATCCCGCTAAACTAAAACACTCTTTCCGCAACCAACGTTTGCGGCACGGTAACGCTATTCCCTTAACCCCCGCTATCACGCTAACGCTAAACTATAACTGTCTATTGCCAAGAAAAGTTGTCCGTGAGTACAGCCGTATCGCAACCGGCAGTGCTACGTCACTTACTCTCTGCCGCGCTAACCGCTGGTTTCGAACCTCAGGCCATCCCAACTACGATGCCCAAACAAGCCAAGTTGTTGGATTCCAGGGATTCCTCCTCTAGCGTTCGTGGAGAACGGACATGTTGTTGGGAGCTCTTGTGTTGGCGGGAGACGCCGCGGCGTCTCGTGCAACGCTCCCAGTTTGTTCGCCTAAACCATGCGTATTTTTTGACTGTGAGAGTTTTCGCCTGTTCAGTGGCACCTTTCTACTCAGCGTGACCACGCCGACACCAATCTCGTCGCAGTGAGTTGATCGTTCGTCACTCCGCGGGAGTCTGAAGCTCTGAGGCGACCCACACACGACTGCTTCTACCGCAGCCATAGCTGCCTCGGCGTGGTTTCCACGTCATTAACTACGGACCCAAGCAGCCATGAATGTAAAGGGCTCTCGCCCAATGCACCGCTCTGTTTCGATGGAGCATTTATCCACCGTGAAGCCGTTTTCCATTGAAAAAGAGTCGCGATCGGAGACGGAGAACGCCGCCGGACGTTGCGCGACAGCAACGCTGACACCCGAGATTCTCACCACGGGGTTGACATCTAATCTCACTATCACCAGTTCTCCCTCCGAACAACCAACCGACATTTTGACCGGGGAAAGAATGGATGAAGATGCCGCCTCGAACTTTCACGATGACCAAACCGATGACGAAGAGGCAGGTGGCTGTAGGAAGACAGTTATGAACAAGCGACGCGCCCGCAAAATGAAGGCCCAGAAGGAGACGGAATCATCCGAGAACATTCCGGGCGTCTCTCAGTGCAACATAGGCAAGCACTGTGGGAATCAACACCTGCCTCGACTTCCTTTACACGACGAAAAGATCATCCTGCGCCCACATGGCGGACTTTGCCTGGATAAGTGGACGCGCCCTGAACTTGCCGGCGCTCTCTGGAGTGCTGCTTGCTTGACCACCAAGGACCGCCAGGACATTATATTCCGACTGCGACCTCAGCGAAACCTAGCGATCATCAGCACGCGCCAGTCACATGTGTCCGACGCGGTATACAAGGTGCGGGAGCTGAGACTTGGTGAGCAAGTTTATCCCATCACAACATGCTTTGCAGCCCCAGAAAACTCATGCAAGGGTGTTGTTCCTGGCATAGTGCCCGGTACGTCGTCTTCCACGCTCGTAGATGAACTTGTGGCTCCTGAAACCCAGATATTTCAAGCATGCATGATGGGTCAGACCAACATTGCGTTGGTCACTTTCGAAGGGTTAAAGGTACCTCGCTACGTGCGCCTTTACGGTTCAGAACTGCGTTGCTACCCCCATCGTCCCTGCCAACTGGTTTGTAAGTTATGCCACAAGCTCGGCCATCGGGATGGCCATCGCCGTACACCACACGTGGTCACATGCCCGACGTGCGGCACTGATAACCTTACCCCATTGCATTCGCGCACTCCACACTGCAAATCGTAGTGATGGAGCCCACACCACAACAGATGCAAACTGCCCTCGGCGGGAAAGGCAGGCTGTCAACAAGGTATGGGTGGAAAAGCCCTCGAGAAACAGCTGCGCCAACTCCAGCACTTCGTTGACCCTACCGCTTCAAACAAGCCAGTTGAGACCTGACAATCCCGCCCCCGCCCCCCCCCCGACGAAGAAGAAAGAACCATTACGATGGAAGAGCAGTTCGAGATCGCGTGGCAAGTCCCAGACCCGCTCCATGTCCCAGACCCGCTCCAAGTCCCAGACCCGCTCCAAGCCCCAGACCCACTCCAAGTCCCGGACCCACTTCTGCGAGGAATCAAAACACCTACCAGAGAAGCGTCCTCCTTCCCTATCTTCGCAACAACCCTACAAGAAGGCTTTGCAGAGCGAAGCTTATGGCAAGGAGGTCCACGCCCCCTCTGAGAAGCAACGGGCCCTGGAGCAGAACACAACGAAGGCGGCGGCCCCTCGGGAGGTAGGTTACGTAGAGGGTCACCCACAGCTTACTCCATTCCCCAATCACTCCCTAACTCCTTCCCTCATACCACTACATCCGCGACCCCTGATCCTCTAGCGGAAATAGCACGTCTACGTCGTGACATGGAGGCGCATTGCGAACGCCTGCAAAAGCAGATGGACGCGCTGGTGGCAGACATGGGCGCAAGTATGCAGGCTGCACTGGACAGGATAGAACGACCAATGGAAACCCTTCAAATAGAGATTACGGAGCAAGTCCACTTGTGTATCGAACGTACGATGGCACTGAACGCCACCATGCAAAGTACCGAGATTAACAACTACAGCGCAAATATGCCACTCTACCAAACCTCTCGTCCATCAACCTCGAACGCAGGTACACGGCGCCCCCAGCCCTACACACGCCCTTCCGTTTCCCCTTTCGATGAACATGGCGCCGTGTGACGCACTGCCACTAGTGGTATGGCAGTGGAATTGCAAGGGATTCCGCCAGAAGCGGAGTTCCCTGCAACAGTATGTAGCCACATCCACAAACCCTCACGATGTTATCCTCCTACAGGAACCAAAGTGCACGCCTTCTTTATCCGGCTACAACACGCTCTTGGGCTCCTCTCCTCTTGTGGGAGCCCTAGTTTCGAAACATGTCACCTCTGGCGTGCCTGCCACTAGTAGTGAGATCCCTCACCAAATTATCGAAATAATCACGCAGGGCTCACACAGCAGAAGCCTGTTTATATTCAATGTGTACAGTTGCCCCCGTTCGCGTACGCACTGTTTTCATCGCCTCATAACGGAATTTGGGAATTGCGGACGGGTTTATGTGGTATGCGGCGATTTTAACGCTCCGCATCCAGTTTGGGCTTACGTCCAACCGCAGGCCAAGGAGACACGCTTATGGAACGGCATTTGTAGCATGAGGTACACCCTACTGACTGACCCAGAGCGCCCCACTCGAACAGGCAACAGTAGATCGCGTGACACCTGCCCTGACCTCACATTCGTGCGCAATACCGGCCCAGTCGTAGCGCATGGTCCTTTAGAGGGGCACCTTGGTAGCGACCACTATATTGTGGCAACCATCCTACCACTGCACGGTGTGGGCAGGCCCGAGCTGAAGCTGCGCATTACGGACTGGCTAAAATTCAGGGAACGTCGCCGGGAACCACCTGAGGGGCAAGCGTATGAGCTATGGCTTCACTCTGTCACTGAAGATCTAGAGGCCACCACGCGCACACTGAGTACCACAAACGAGTCACCGGACATCGACCCACATTTACTACATCTTTGGGACGCGCGGAGAGGACTCACACAGCAATGAAAACGCCAACGTCTCATTCGTAAACTTCGGAAAAGAATAGACCAAATTACGCGGGAAGCTCAAGATTATGCAGAGACCCTCACCAGAAATATCAGAGACCCTCACCAGCTATAACACCCACCCCACCGGTCCCTGGAGAATTTTCATCAAATATTATGGCACCGCCTTCAGACCCGCACCCTTCCCTCCCCCTATTTCCTTTCCCGCATTTACCCGGGAGCGTACGGCCCGTCCTGTGCTCAATGCACTCACCCCCACGCTATCATTACCCACATTCTCATGGAATGCCCGGCGGACCCTCCCCCGCGGGGCCCGGAGCCCCTTACCACATGGGAGGAATGGGAGACCCTGCTGCACTCAACGGACCCGGCCAAGAAGAAGATCTCCACTGACCGGGCCGCCCACGTCATGGAACTGCATGAACTTGTAGCGTCATCATCATCGCCATTCATCATCATCGTCATTTTTCAACCACCGCGCCGCGCCTCTCGCGCAGCTCATGCCTAGCGCTCGAGGCGCGAGCAGTTTTGGAACGAGCTCACGCTCCTGGCGGTTTGGACGCTGCAGCCGCCGCCGCTCCGTTTCGGCAATCGCCTTACAAATAAAGTGGCGAGACCACGACACGGCCACGTCGGCCGCCGTCACGTCTACCTCTCTCGCTACAAACTCATGAACGAATAGCGCTATGGGGTCGTGCGGGAACCCTGGGACGCACGTGCCCAAATAACTTGGCCAAATAAAGCTTTACCTCATCACTTGCAGATAGTGTTTCGTTTGTTTTCCGCCTGTCCTACGTAATACTTCTATACCCACTATTGCCTCCTCAGCTGCTAGCTGTTTCTTCTCTTTTTCAATATGAACGAACTCGCCCGGTTTTACACTAGTTTACATCTCAATATACCATCTATGCGGACTGTAACACAAGCTGCGTCCGTCAATTTACGCGCACGGTGTGCAGTAGTTGTTTAAATTACTATCGGATAATGCAAGCAGCATATAACGATAATGCCCCAGTGGGTCGCAGTTTACTGGGGATCAATAGGTAGGCCGCGGCCTACCGAGACTAAGTGACAGCAATAACTGTCTGGTGCAATGAAACACCCCAAATACAAAAAAAACCACGAAACAGTTGCAAGTGATCTATGCAAATTTAAGTCGAAAGCTTGTTATGTGCAATGTATGACGAAAGAACCAAAATATCTACATTCACAAGCATTATGAAGGTACATGCCACGGCTGTAGCGCATCCCTTTATTGCTGAAAATATAGAAACACTCCCCATTAGAGAAAAGTTTCTTTTCTTCTCTATTTCCAGATTCCGTTGGAGGCTCCCTGCTTCGGCCCAGCCAAGGTTGCGAACACACTACAACGATACGCCGACCTTGGCCCCTACAATGTAGTGAAGTACAGCTGACAGCAGCTGTGCAATTTTTGAAGGGCTTGAAAGTTCCGTGTGATGGACCTAAATTATTGCAGGATGAGCATGCCGATGTCGCAGCCGAGGTGGCTGCCAGCTTGACCGAATCTCAGTGAAAGCGCTTGTGTAATTTTCTCGATAAAACCTGTCCAGATATGTTTCACCTGCCCATGTTTTAATTAACCTATTCGCACCTAAAGCAAAATCCAGGGGACGCTGCAAAGTTAGGCAACGCTGACAAGGATGGCGGCGGCGGCAAGGAGGTTCATGTGCGGATTGTTGTTGCTGGAACTACCGGGTTGCCTAGATTGCGATGTGAAAACGTGGTGTTTTGTCAAAGGTGAGAGTGTACTTCGTGCCGAGTACCTCATTTTGGTTGCCTACAATAAAACACAATAAAACGACACCGACAATAAAATAGATGTTGTTGCACTGTTCGTGTAAACGTCTGGCGTGATTCGAACGCACAAGAAATGCCAGTGCGGCTGCAAAGTGTTTTTGTTGAGCCTGCGACCTCCGATGGCCAATTTTCCTGTAGTGCTGGATTTTTAGTGAAGTGCAAACGCGTATCAGCCGTTCTCACCTACTGCCAGGTAAGTGCTGC
This sequence comes from Rhipicephalus sanguineus, assembly GCF_013339695.2. NCBI lineage: Eukaryota > Metazoa > Arthropoda > Arachnida > Ixodida > Ixodidae > Rhipicephalus > Rhipicephalus sanguineus. Next base: position 126,200,652 of record NC_051177.1, on the reverse strand, counting down.
TGCGCTGTCACGGGCCGTGTCACTCGGCAAGGCAGACAAACTGTGCGGCAGTGTTTTGAAGGTAGGTGGGCTAACGCACTCGTTAGTTGCCGGTGGGTATCGTTTATCAAATGATGATTGCCTAGAGCATTACGGCGACACGTCCGCATTTTGCAGCGACTTTGTTACTTCGTCGCGTCCTTGAATAAATTTGTTCTAATCCAAAGAATGAGGCGGGGATGGTACAGCGGGCGAAATAACGTTGCATGTACAAGAAGAGGCGGAGAGAAACAATGACTACTAACTGCTGAATAAATGATCTAAATGATAGCAGGAAACTTGTTCACCATTTTTTCAGTGAGCTGAGCCTTATTGATTTGTCTGTTTGTGCGGGTGTGTGTCAGCTGATCTGCATACGTGAGCGGAGTTGTGGTGCCCGCAAATTCTGCTTACCTGCTGCTGCAGCACTATATCGTTATAGGTAGGTGTAAATTGGTAGTTTCCTAGCTCCCTAAACCCTACGATAAGACATCAGGCAGGCTGTACCAACTTTACTAAATTAGGTTGGGCTATACCACTTACGCGTGCCCACAAATCAAGGAAATCTAGCCCGCAACATCTAAAGAGCAAGGCTCAAAGCTACTAGACGTCATAATATGGCAAGCATCTCAGGCTTGCCTTGACGCCATGCAGCAAGCACTCTGACATAAACAACAGTACGAAGATTTCCATTTTGCCAGCCGCTGTGGCACAGTACGGTGCTTGGAAGCTGATGCCAAAGACGCTGTGTCGATCCCAGTTGCGGCGGTTGCTTTTGATGAGGTTGAAATGCTAGGTGCATGCGTACTGTGCAATTTCAGAACCCCAGCTGGTCCAGAATATCCGGAGCCCTCCACTACGGCGTCTCTCGCAGCCTGTATTGCTTCGTGACGTTCCCAAGGATCGATTCCGATTCATTCCAGCTGTGTTATCGTTGGGATTCGTTGATGCCATTCGAAGAGTGCGACAAATGTTTCCCACGGCAACGTAATACTTGTTGCTGAAGTGCCGAGAGCAAACAACCATCGTCGGAGTAACTTTGCTGATGCGGTGGTTGGCTATTCACGCCGTCCTTCACGGTTCACTCACGGAACGAACACTCCTGAAAAGATGTTATCCCGCCTATCCGCCTCGCTGATGTGCATATCGAAACGCAAAAATACTGCTTCGCAACGCATTTTTGTTCTTTGCTGACGACGAATCCATATGCCAGAACTGCTACCGCACGTACGAAACTGAATGTCGTCCGCTACATGGACCTTGTGGGAATCGAGCGCGCCCTCCCCTTTGGCGCCTCGTTCTCCAGCTAGCGCGCATGTTGGCCCCGCGTGGCTCGAGCACCGGGCACCGCCGTTAATCGGCAGCGCCAGGCCTCTTTGTCTGCTGCGAGCCATGCGTCGGCTTCCCGGCACGCGTCTGGGCATGCCTCGACATGCTCACATGCTCACGCCACCAAGCTAGCTTTCGTCACTGCGCAACGCCTGTCCTCATTAGCCGCCAGTGACAACCCCCTTCCCCCTTGAGCTCGCTTCTGCTTCTGTCTCGCGCGGGCTTGCCCGCGTGAGATGCTCTCAGGCTAGCATGAGAGGTTGACGCGCTGCTCTAGCAGGCGGCTTCTCGTTCGTGTGCTCGACTGCTGCCCTTTGTGGGATAGTCGTAGCGCCGCTGGCAAGCGTACTCGATCGGTCTTGCGGAGTTCCCTTTACGGCCTGCAAGCCCGTGACTGTCGTACTGTGCTGCATCTTGGCTTAATAAACCCGTGTTATTTGTTGACCTCCTGCCTCGAGTGCCTTTTCTGCGCCGTGCCGGAGAATCGACGAACCCGGCCGTAGCGTCTTTGTTCGCTGCGGCAGTGGAGAACGTTGCGTCCCTTGCCGGTCGCCTCGTACGGTAAACGTCTCGCAAACCTATCTCCACATAACTGGCGCCCAACGTGGGGCTGGCATGGCAGCGGAGCAGTCCTTCTCGAGGCGCTCGTTCCTGCTCGATCCCGCGGCGACGGACTTGATCTCGTTCGATGCGGACGACGCCGGCAGCCCGAGGTAAGCTCGCCTTAGCGGCCCTCGGCTTTAGGCCACCGGGAGAGATCCCGTCTTTGGGGCCTCCTTTGGTGATAACCGCTCGAATGTGGACTACAGTCCTAGCCTCGCCAGTTTCGGGTTTTCTCAGCTGTTCGAGACACACGCGGAGTACGTGCTTTCGGGCCCCTCCAATGCGTCGTCTCCGCTCGCTGGCCTTCCTTTGTTAGCAGCGCAGCTGAGTGACCAAACCGCCGCACCGGAGCGTGCCTACTTTGGCCACATGGTGGTGGCATTCACACGCTCGCTGCCCCATCGTGGTCACGAGCGTGAAGGGTTGACATTGTCGTCCGCGAGCCAGCTCGCTTAGGCGACACCGTCGCCGCGCTTTCCGACGATCATTTTCCTCATGCGCGCTTGGGCGACGTTTTCGTCAAATGTGAGTAACCGCGCTCCGTCGTCGATTCGTTTGCCCGTCGCGTGAGGCATCTTGCATCCGTTGGTGCGGAAACCCTTCTCTTCTCCGTGCCGTTTATTGGCCCCTTTGGGTCTGGCGTGCATGGCGGAGAACAGGCGCGCGACCCTCGAACGGCGGCGCCTGCCTCGGAGCCGCTGCACACAACTGCGGCACAGCTCCAGGCACAACAATGCCTTCCATCTCGTGAGCAGCACCGCTGTTTCGTGCGGCGCTTCGCGGTCGGTTGTGCGCCGGGAGAATCGCGCGCGCCGACAGCGCGTTGTGCATCTCCCTGGTCTTTCGGTGCCCGTGATTCTCGGTCGCGTCTTTCTCGCACGCACGGGTATCGTGAATGACTTCCCAAGCGGTGGCTACAGGGTCGTCCCTTTCGGCGCCCTGCAACCATTTGCAACCTTCGTAGTGGCTACCGCTGCCTTTAGGTACGGCACGCCACACGAGATTTCGCTCGCCGGAAGCTTGTCTGCTTTGTCAATGGAGTGCCATTGGTGGAGGAAACAGACCCCATGGCGCTCGTCTGGCTTAAGCGCTTGCGTGAGCCTTCGAGCCGCCTCGCGCGCTGGGCGTTGACTATGCAGCGATACCACTTTGTTGTGCGCTACCGGAAAGGGAGTTTAAACGTCGTGGCTCACGCCTTGTCGCGTGCCCCCGTTTCGGTGTGACACTTGTGTCCGCCTCTCCCGAGAGCAATCGAACCGAGTAGACTCAAGAGAATTTGGGCAGTGACCATTGCATCGTCCGAATCCAACTCACGGAGTGCGCCAAAAGCCGCCCCATTGGGCAAGCAAAGGTCACTGACTGGGATGCTTTCCGTAAAGAAAGCACGTTGGCTCTCGATCATCTTTCAGATCTTGGTGATTGGACTGCTCAGTTAAGAAAACTGAGGGACAAATGCACCAAGAACATAGCCAGAACATTAAAGAACCCAGAAGTTGACGGCCATCTACTCCACCTCTGGGAAGCACGTCGCAGCCTCATCAAGAGGTGGAAAACACAGAAGCACAATCGCAAATTAAAGCTTAGAATTGCCGCCCTAACAACTCAGGCGGAACTATATGCGATGCAGCTAACCCACCTTAATTGGGCTCAATTCAGCGACAGCGTTCAAAAGTCCCTGGGGACGGCCCACACTTGGAATATCTTAGTCTCTTATCAACCCCACAAAAACAAAAAAATGAAACAATTAAAGCAATAACACGACTAATCCACACCTAACCAGGTACTGAAGATCAACTCTTGGAGCAGGTCCGACGCAAGTGCTTTGGCACCACTAATCCTCCTCCTTATCAGGGCACGTATCAAGGGGAGCCAAACCAATACCTGGACCGCCCAATAACATTTGACGAGGTCTATGCCGCAATCCGCAGCAGCACTCGTAATACAGCCTCCGGTGCCGATGATGTCCACTACAGCCTCATACGGAATCTCAGCGATGCAGCTGTGCATGATCTCACGACCTTCCTCAACGCACACTTGGAGCAGGGTACAGTCCCGCCCGAATGGAAACACGCCAAGATAATTTTGATTCCAAAACCAGGCAAGGCGCTTCAGATCGAGAACCTTCGACCCATCTCTCTGACCTCCTGCCTTGGCAAACTTTATGAGAGAGTGATTACCACCCGTCTCCAGAACTACCTAGAAGACCACTCACTCCTTCCTAATACCATGTTTGGCTTCCGGGCTCGCTTATCAACTCAAGATGTGCTCCTTCAAATTAAAGAGGAAGTCCTCGAGAGAGTGCCCCAGCACGGAGCCCACCTCCTCCTGGCCCTGGACATTAAAGGCGCTTTTGACAATGTCAGTCATCGAGCTATACTAGACTCACTCGCTGCCCTCAATTGCGGGCACCGAACGTATGAATGCGTCAAGACGTTCCTTAAAAATCGCACTGCGACGATAGGGCTGGGCACACTTCGATCTGCCACACTCTCTGTTCCTAACAAGGGAACCCCGCAGGGGTCTGTAATATCCCCGCTGCTTTTCAATGTAGCAATGATAGGTCTCGCGCGGAAACTACAACAAATTGAGGGAGTTCACCATGCGCTTTATGCGGATGATATTACGCTATGGGCCACACAGGGTTCCCTCGGAGAAAAAGAGACTCATCTGCAACAAGCGGCTACCTGCGTTGAGGATTACGTGCGTAATTGTGGCCTCGCCTGCTCCACAGAGAAGTCGGAGCTTCTCCGCATCTGGCATTCGAAGAAAAATAAACCCAACCCCCAAGATCCCAGCCATCGGCTACGCCTTATGCTGGCCGGGCAAGAAATACCGGAAAAAACTATTGTACGCATCCTGGACATGTGGGTACAGTCGAACCGTCAGAGCAGCCACACTCTCAGCACCCTTCGCACCACCACTCTACAGGTCTCTCGTATGATTGCGCGAGTGACCACTCGTCGCCACGGTATGCGAGAGGAGGATACACTAAAACTCGTCCGCAGCCTCGTCGTCCGCAGAGTGACCTACAGCCTTCCTTATCAGCGTCTCACTAAAGCGGAGGTAGACCAGATAGATGCTATGTTACGACGGGCTTACAAGGCAGCCCTTAAGCTCCCTCTAGGAACCTCTAACAACAAACTTTTAAGTCTCGGCGTTCACAACACATTTGAAGAGTTACGGGAAGCGCAACTGGCCACCCAACTCTCCCGGCTCGCGCAGACTTCTACCGGCAGGGACCTACTGCGGCGCCTTGGGCATATGGGCCTGATTCGAGATATCGCTAAACAACAGCCTATCCATCAAACCTCCAAGCAACCTACAAGGTTGCCCCCATACCCCGTAATATGGATCCGCAACTTCATCATGGCAGGCGGGAGGCCCGAGTCGAGGCTCTACGGAAACAACACTCAAATGAGACGAGCGCAAGATATGTAGATGCAGCGCTCTACACTGGTAATCGCAATAAGGCTGTAGCCACGGTGGTCGACCATCGTCTTCGCGAAATCACCAGTGCCTCAATCCGCTGCTCTTCCATTACGGAGGCTGAAGAAACGGCCATCGCTTTGGCCATTGCCACCGGCAACCACCAAAGGCGGTCACTAGATATCCTCACGGACTCTCAAGCGGCCTGTAGAAATTTCTTGAATGGGCGAGTCGGTCAAGCGGCGATTAGCATTCTCCGCGGTGCACCAGATCCCAACGGCACTCTTGACACACGAAACCCCATCATCCGGCACAGGATAATATGGACGCCTGGTCACATGGGGCTGGAGGGGAACCAGGAGGCAGACAGGGTGGCTCGAGGGTACACAACAGACCGAGCACCTCATGACCCGGCCTCCGAGGAGCCTATCCCGGTCCCGTGTGAGTATGCGGCCATCCTAAATCACTACAGGGGACTCAGACGTATCTACTCCCTCCCCCATAAGAAGCTCACAAAGCAGGAAGCTACGAGCTGGCGCTTAATCCAGACCGGAACGTATCCGAACTTACATTTTCTCAACAAAATGCACCCAACAGAATACCCTGCGCACTGCCCATGGTGCCCTGAGAAACCCACATTAATACACATTACATGGACTTGCCGGGCCATCCCCGGCCTGCCCCCCATTGACCAAGCTAGTGTGGAGCGGTGGGAGGAGTTGCTGGCCAGCGATAACCTTGATGATCAGATCAGTTTGATCGACAGGGCACGCAGGGCGGCAACTGCCTGTGGCGTCCTGGACTGAGGGCAGCCAGCACTGCTAGATGGTACTTGCAGACCAAGCATCACAAACCCCTTTCTGTTAATAAATGTTTTTCCTCCTCCTCCGAGGCCTCTGGCTCCAATGGGTCGAAAGGAGCGAACCCCGACGGCGAATTGATTTTTGAGTCGATCGCCTCGGGTGAGCACGTCACTTCGGCCGGTATCCTGTTAAGCAGAGAAGAGATACCAAAGGCACTGCAGTGCGATCCGTTTTGGGCTCCAAGAGCCGTGCTCCCAAGGAGCGGGCGCGTATTGACAGTCTGGCATTGCTGTCGGCGCCGTGTGCCGTTTACGCAGTCTGGTATTGCTGCGGGCACGTTGGATTCGCATCTGTTTGTCGTTGGCGGATTTCTCCTGCGCTACACATCCCACCGGAAGAAGCTCCCAAGGAGTAGTTCAAGGTGGGGGTACCGCGCAGTCTCGGGAAAGCCACCCTCGGCTATTTCCACGACTCGCGGTTGGCCGGACATGCGAGTGGCCGTAAGACTTTCTAAAAGTAGTGCCGCTCTGCTACCTGGCCAGGCATTAAACGTGACGCTCTTCACTCCTCGTGTGACAATGCGTGCAGTCTCGTGCGGGCAAGCCCCCCGGGCTCATGCAGCCGCCCTCAAACCCTTTCGTTGCCCGCAGCAGCGACTTGGGAGGGGGGAAGGCGGTCACACAACCGCAGGAAAACCGTAAGGCTGGCCCCAAGTCACGCCACCGGTAGAACCTGTGGAAATGCACTTAAGCAACCTTTCTCCCACTAACAGGCAGCTGGACTTTCTTCCATACCATGACAGTGAATGGAGAATAAGCGCTAAGGTGCGGCGGCACACGTATGGAAGTAGTAGAAGGCCCTCTTGGCCGAAAAAACCCTCTGACGTGTTGTCCAAGCCATAACCTGGCAAGCGCCCCCTTTGTTGGGCAGCACTGCAAGGCAGGCACCCTTTTTGGCAAGCTGGCTATGCCGGGGGCATTTCTGTCCATTCCTGCGTCGCCCTGTCGTCTCCCTGCGCCTGGCTCTACCGTGCCACCAGCCTGTTCCTGACCAGCTGGCCTGCTGTCCCCTGGTCCCTCCTGCTGTGGTCTCGTTCCTGCCTTCTGCCCTGCAGCCACCTCCATCCTGCTTTGCCCACCTGGCAGCTTCGGCAGCCGCCCTCGGCGACTGGTTCGCCCACTCAAGCTTTGGCCCAGGCCCGAGCGTGGTCGCTCCGGCCTCCGTTCCTGCCTGCCTGCTGTTCCGGCCTGCTGTTCCTGTGTGGCCCCCGTCCCAGCGACTTCCGGCAGTGGGCTGCCGCACGCAACTCGCAGCCACGCCTCGTTCCCGGCTGCCAACCTCTCCAGACCGGTGAACTTCAAGCGGGCTGGCTGCCCGCCTTTGTGCAGTTTTGCCCCCGTTCCTCCTGGGTTGTAGACCTTCTCTCGGCAGTGGGCTCTCCCTGGTGGTGGAACTTTTGGTGCTCTTGGTGGAACGTTTGGTGCGTACATGGCCGACTTATGGACTTGTACCTTCGGGAAGACGACACCCCCCTGTTGGACTTTGCCCCGTTGGCCAGCCCCCTTGCGGCTGAGCTGACCTTGCCACTTGGCCTCGGACAGCCTCTTTCACAGGCTGGCCTCGGTCTTTAGAAGGGGGGAATGTGGGAAACGAGCGCGCCCTCCCCTTTTGCGCCTCGTTCTCCAGCTAGCGCGTGTGTTGGCCCCGCGCGACTCGAGCGCCGGGGACCGCCGTTAATCGGCGGCGCCAGGCCACTTTGTCTGATGCGAGCCATGCGTCGGCTTTCCGGCGCGCGGGCACGCGTCCGGGCATGCCTCGACATGCCCGGACGCGTGCCGGGCATGTCGCCTGTCCTCATTGGCCGCCAGTGACAACCCCCTTCCCCCTTGAGCTCGCTTCTGCTTCTGTCTCGCGCGGGCTTGCCCGCGTGAGATGCTCTCAGGCTAGCATGAGAGGTTGACGCGCTGCTCTAGCAGGCGGCTTCTCGTTCGTGTGCTCGACTGCTGCCCTTTGTGTGATAGTCGTAGCGCCGCTGGCAAGCGTACTCGATCGGTCTTGCGGAGTTCCCTTTACGGCCTGCAAGCCCGTGACTGTCGTACTGTGCTGCATCTTGGGTTAATAAACCCGTGTTGTTTGTTGACCTCCTGCCTCGAGTGACTTTTCTGCGTCGTGCCGGAGAATCGACGAACCCGGCCGTAGCGTCTTTGTTCGCTGCGGCACTGGAGAACGTCGCGTCCCTTGCCGGCTGCCTCGTAGGGTAAGCGTCTCGCAAACCTATCTCCACAACCCGGATGCCTGTTTCGCGCTCTCTCCGCTGGGTGGCGTATTGGCTCAAATTATTTGCGAATAGATGTTTCAGTTAAACCTGTACACTTCTATGCGTAGCATTACTCAAAGATGCATAGACCTCAGAATGCCTTTCTCCTGATCCCAACGCTACAACCTGGTAAAACATCTTTATCCAAAGATTCTTTCATTTCTGTCACCCTGACTAACTGCCTGTCTAAACTTATGGAAAAGATGAAATACGCTAGGCCTCAGTAGTGGACAGAATGCATCAATGTACTCCATGAAAATATGGCAGGTTTCCGCAGGCATCGGTGCAAGATGGTTGCGCTTACAGGTGGTGTCACTAATCTGGATCCTGACAGAAGCTGTGGAAGAATTGGCATTGCTGTATTTCTAGATATAAAGTGTGCATTTGACAAAAGACGTCATATTGATGTACCACGTCGTTTAATTCGGTTACGCATAGTTGGCCGAAAGCTAAGATGGATCGCAGAATTCTTAAGAAAGCGGAAAATGTTCTCTGTGACTGCCGACGGCGACAGCAAAGAGCATGACGTTCGTCAACGTGCTCGGCAAGGCAGTGTATTCAGCCCATTTCTCTTTATTTGACTTATGCTTATTTGTCTCGCATCGTGTTTGCCCATTTGAATTATTCGCTAGATGGAGACGACCTTTGTATATTGGCATCAGACTCGGAGAACCCAAGCAGTGCAGCAGAAGCTCTAAGCTGGCCTAACAATGAATTTTTAACAGCAGATGCACGATTCTCACCCGCGAAAAAACTGCTCTATTTCCTTTCACGAGAAAATGACTCAAGAAGTCCAAGCTCTTGAGGGAAACTCAACGTTTACAACTTGTGCGACAGAACAAAGTTTGGCGATTATTTTAGACAGGTAGCTGTGTTGGACTCCGTATATACAAGCCATAAACGAGAAAGTCAACTCCCTATTAAATATTCTTAGTCAATTTCCCGGAGTGAAATGGCTTAAAGGGACACTAAAGACAAATGTTAAAGCGTCGTTGATTGCTCACATAGCGTTCTAGGAACCTCGTCACGCTCTTTTCGTGCCAACGAAATGCTTATTTCGAAAGAATATCACATTTTCGTGCTCCGCACCACGTTAGCGCACTTCAAATCGCCCGCCTGGAAAGGCCTCCTGACGTAGCGTTTGTCTTGCCCAACGTTGCGCCTTTACTGCCCGGCAGCCGACGCTGCGGTTTCTGCTCTGGAGGGCACACTACAAGCCTTGCCTAAGTTCCCATTGATCTCGCAATCCCCTGCACGAAAGTGCAGCGAACACACACACAGATTTCTTGGTTGTTTAGCACACTGTCGCATGCAGAGGCACGGCACTCGGCCATTTTGTCGCAGGGGTTTGTTTATTGGCGGCACCCAATGGAAAGTAACGTAGGTTTCTTTGCTGCAGCTGCTGTTGCTGAAGCGGCGCACACTTTTCAGGCACTTGGCAACATAACAGTAACGCGGTATTTTGCCGAACTTTCCTCTAGAGCTTCTTTCATGAGCGTGCAAAACCCACGCGATAAAGAAACTACCACTGAGACGCGGCCGCGTGGACAGAGAGCGGCCCGGAAAAAAACGGAACTTCTGAACCACCCGAGCCATTCTCCTTGGTAACGCTAAGTTCTTTTTGTAGCGTTAGCTACACTTGCCTAGTCGAACCAGTTTCGCGTGGCTCCTCAAGAGCCGTGCTGCGAATGCGCGAGGATCAGTGATGTCACACAGCTGGCACACCGGAGCTGGCATCTCACGCGCTCTCCACCACCGGCGCGCGACTCGCCGCTGCTGGTCTGCGCGTTCGGGAGGAGTGGCGTCCTAGCCGCGGCAGACACACTGGCGCCGGCGCGCGCGACTCGCCGCTGCTGGTCTGCGCATTCGAGAGGAGTGACGTCGTAGCCATGGCAGACAAACGGGCGCCGTCGCGCGCGCAGCTATTCGCCTTCGCTGTGCTGTCGCCGTCTGACACTGCGCTGGAGCCGCTTGATAGCGCCTCTGACTGGCGTTTTCAGGTGGGTAACGCCATGGAGAAGGAGAGCGCAAATGCTGCTCAATGGCGCAGAAGAGCCGAGAAGCTTATCTCATCGGATCCCGAAGTAGTTGCCTAGCAATTAGCGGTTCAGCGTACGAAGAATGAACAGAAGAAGGCTAATAATCATAGACAATCTCGACAGCTACGAATAATCAGCTGAACATATGCTAACGCTACGTCTATCCTGGCATAGCCGAGCTAAGCCACTGCAATTTTTAAAGAATAAAACAGGAGCGCAAAAGGCAAAGTTTTGTCACGTCTTGTAATGACGGAATGTTATTTTCTTAATTATAAGTAGTTGGAGTACTACTGATTAATTGTACTCACAACTCTTGACGTCATCGGGCTCATTCGAAATTGTCCCAATGGTGGCGCATATCGTGTCTTACATTTACCTTAATTTGCCTATTAGTAGAACACTGCTGTTGAAATACTGGCGTTTTAGGCGTTCTCGAACATTCACGTTTCACTCTGACAAAAATTGTTATTTGCTTTAGTGTCCCTTTAACCACCCTGAAAGAAGGGGAGTTGTGAGAGGGGCTTGTTTTTGTAATATACACAACTAATGAAACCGACAGACAATTAGGCCAACGAAAGCATCAGGGACATTATTAGCGCGACAGCGTTAAAGAGCTCGTTTCCCAGAAATTCCAGCGTCGGCTTCCTTAATTGTGAGCGAAAAATCAGCGTCGTCCGTGAGTAAAATGTTAAGAAAGAACCAAATGAAATAAATAATAGAAATCTTCAGTTCGAGTAAGAATCAAACGCAGGGCTCCTGGTGGCAACCACTTGTTCTACCACATAGCCAAGCCATTGCGTGAAACAACTGAAACACCAAGAATGTCATGTAATGGGAGGAGTCTCTTCAGCGCATGTAACATTGCGTGGCGGAAGCGTAGAATTGCGCCAGGCGTCAAAACATGGGAATTGCAGAGCGAGTTGGTGCTTTAAAGGCCCATCCACTACAAAGTGCTCAGACATATTTAATCACCAGCAGCAGCAAAAGCATCAACAAACTGAGCAGCTGCGCAGGTTCATGTGTGGACTTACGGACGCCTAGTGAACGCTTTTATGATTCGCAAAAGGACAAAAAAATTCACAGCATATTCACGGGTGAATGATGAAGAGCTTGGGCGAAGCTCCTGAAGCAATCATGGTTACACCGTGAAATCTTTAGTGGTTTCGCGCAGCAGTAATCAAAGCGATAGCCAGGTACCTCATCAAAGACGTGACAAACACTGTATATATTTATACAAGAAATTTTATTAATCATAAGTGGTAGCTAGACGTGGCTTCCGTTCCGCCTTCACTATAACGGCTTTATGGTCGATGAAGTGATGGATCGGTGATGGATCGTAGTGGGATGTTTGCAAAGACGAAGTAGTGTTTGCAAAGGATCGGTGATGGGTCGTAGTGGGATGTTTGCAAAGACGAAGGAGTGGGCGGTTTGCAAAGGTGGTTACGCCGGACAACGGAGACGCGACAAGGTTAGACTAAGAGGAGCTTCGCCCCTAAAATTATGGCGTAGTGGGCACTTCGATATTGTGCTGGCAGTAGGCATTTTAAGGTAGTTTGAAACGGCCCCTGTTATGCGCACAGACGTTCGTTTCCTTGCGGCATGGTTGAAGCATCTACGGAGAACCCAAACCAGGCTAGCAGTTAAGAAGGCTATGCGCACGGGGCTCGTTTCTGCTATCGCGTTCTGCTCTTGAAGGCGAAGCTCAAGCGTCTTCCAAGTTATTTGTAGGTTCTTGTATGTACTAGCATGTATGAGATGGCCGAAATTGAACTGATTGATTGAAAAACGTTTATTGAAAAAGAAGAGGGGTTTGAGAAGCAGGTGGGTGGGGCCCCTAGTCCAGGGCTCCACTAGCCTCAGCAGCCCGCCGCGCCTGGTCGAGGAGAGCCACTTGGGCCTCCTTTTCCTCGCTGCGAGCAGGGTCTCCCACTGCTCCGTCCTGAATTTTTGCGCCGGAATCTGAGGCGAGTTAATTTTGGAGGGCCTTAATTCACATTCCCACGTAATGTGAGAAAGAGTTGGCTGTCCTCCACACCACGGGCAAGCACCCGCGTATGCGGTTGGGTGAATGGCAGTGTTTTAAACGCAGATGCGGATATGTATTTGTCTGCAGACCTAGACACCTAGACGAGAGTAGGGCGGGGAGTATCGCCGTCGTTGTCGACGCTGGTGTTCTAGGATATCCCGAGGAGTGTGGGGAGCCTGGAGAAGCAGACGGGTATCGGGACGAGGGACAGTCGCTCGGTGAGTAATAGCTCGAGCTGCACTGTCCGCTCTATCGTTACCCGTTTCTGCTATATGTCCGGGGCACCATATGATGCAATGTTCCTGGCCTAGTGTTGCACCTAAGAGGCGGGCGACGCACGCAGGTACACGGCCGTTAGTGAAATAACGACGCGCTATTTGCGAGTCCGTGAGGATATAAGATTGCTGCCCCATAACGTCTTTGGTTTTGATGGCGAGAGCTACCGCCAGGGCTTCCGCCGTGTTCGCTGAGCTCGTCTTGGCTGAAGCGCAGGTGAATAAACCCGGGCTTCGTACCGAGCCAACAGCTGCCAACGAAAAGCCATGCGTGCCGCAGCTGGCTGCGTCTGTGTAAATCGTGGCTGGGTCCGTTTCGAACTGTTTGTTGAGTTGCCTGGCTCTGGCGTTGCGACGCGCTCGGTGGTACAAAGGGATTCATGTTTTTCGGTATAGGTGCAATATAGAGTTGCGCACGGATACAAGCGGAAAGGGGCACCAGATCCGCTTGACTGTATTGGGGCCGTACAGGATATCCTAAGCCACGTAAAATTTCCCTACCCGAGGGCGTGAGGCTAAGTCTTTCTCGCTGCGAAATAAGGGCTGCGGCCCTAAGCTCCTCGAAGCTATTGTAGATCCCCAAGGCAAGAAGCCGATCTGTGGCCGATCCGTTTGGTAGACCGAGGGCAGCCTTGTAGGCGGTACGAATGGCGGTATCCGCTTCTTCAATCTCAGCCTTACTGAGTTCTTGGTAGGGGAGACTGTACGTTAACCTACTAATGACAAAGGCATGGATTATGTGGAGCGTGTCCGCCTCTCCGAAACCTTTGTGATGGTGCGTGACTCTGTGGACCATGCGAGCGATTTGTTTAACAGTCGTACGAAGAGTTTTAAGGGTGTTGTCAGCGTGCCTATTTTCCTGTACCCAAAGACCAAGTATACCTGTTCGCGGCACCTCTCGTATCGGATGGTCACCTACATTCAGTGAAAATGGTTGTTTACCTCGGTAACCCCTACCATGTAACCGAATGAATACTGATTTTTCCGGGGAGCAGCTCATACCGCAGCTCTCCGCGAAGAGGTGCACTGTATGCGCTACTTCTTGGAGAGTAGTTTCCTTGTGGCCGAGAGAGCCTCGGGTCGCCCAAAGGGTTATATCATCGGCGTATAAGGCGTAGCCCAAGTCTGGTATAGACTCGAGCTGTCGGGCAAGGCGGGCCATCCCAATATTAAAGAGTAAAGGAGATAATATGGCCCCTTGAGGCGTTCCCCTATTGGGCATGTGAAAAGCCGATGATCTAATGTCTCCTAAGCCTATTGTTGCAGTTCGATCGGTGAGGAAAGAACGGATATAGCGATATATCCGTCCCTACAGTTGGAGGAGCTGAGCTCCTGCAAGATGAGGTCGTGGCCCATGGTATCAAACGCGCTTTTTAGGTCAAGAGCAACCAAGATGTGTTCCGTGCCCGAGGGAATGTCGCGTAGTACTTCGTCCCGAAGCCGGAGGAAAACGTCCTGTGTTGAAAGGCCGTGGCGGAAACCATACATGTGGGTAGCGAAAAAACCGAGATCCTCGAGATAGTGTGATAGGCGGGTGCGAATGACTTTCTCGAAGAGCTTGCCGAGACAAGATATAAGAGAAATCGGACGCAGCGTCTGTAAGGTAGGTGTTTTGCCATGCTTGGGGATTAGTACGATTGAGGCTTCTTCCCATTCTGGCGGAAGAACCCCAGTTTCCCAAATGTGCTCATTAAAATATCGGACTAATTCATCCAAGCAATCATCACTCAGGTTTCGTAACATGGCGTTAGTAACGCGATCGGGTCCCGGTGCTGTGCTGGATTTAGCAGATTGTGCCGCAGCAAAAAGTTCAGCCCTTGTGATAGGCTCGTCCAGCGCTGCATTTGGCGCGCCCTCATATCCAAGCGTGCATGGCGGACCATCGGCGTCACCTACGTATTTCGTATGAAGGATTTTCAAGAGCTGTTCTTCCGTGCCTGTGAAATCCCCCACCAGTCTCCGGATCGTCCGGGATACCGTAGATTTCGTGCTGCCAGGGTCAAGCAAGCTTCGCAAAATAGCTCATATCTTCGCCGTGCTTAACGCATCCCTCATCGAGTCACAGAACTGCACCCAGCTTTCCGTCTCGAGTTTGCGAGCATATTCGTTGGCGCGCTCCGAAACTTAGGCTATTTTGAAACGCAGCCTACGATTGAGGCTCTGGCGCTTCCATCGCTTAATTAGGCTGCGTCTACTTTCCCACATATGAAGGAGATGCCGGTCCACAACCGGTGCTTCCGATGTAAGGGCATGCGCATGGGTCGAAACGGACCCATGCGCATCACGAAAGTAACTGGCCCATGCTTTAGCATCCTTAAAGGTGTTTGGTGGTAGGGGGATTTGTCTGTATTTAGACCAGTCCGTTATCGTCACCTGGCCAGTAGTACGACGGACCTTTGGCGAAGCTATGGACACACTAATGATGTAGTGGTCACTGCCTAAGGTTTCGTCGAGATTAGTCCAGGTGCCGTCAGGTGAGTTTAACGTAAATGTTAAGTGGGGAGAAGTGTCGACACTGACACTGCTTCCCAACCGCGTAGGGACTGCGGGGAGTGTGATGAGATGGAGCCCGTGATTCTCTACAGCTTTTTCTAAAAGTCTCCCTTTTGGAGCGTCGCGCGTGTATCCCCAGCTTGTATGAGGGGCGTTAAAATCACCCAGGAAAACGAGGCGATCCTGCTTGCGCAAAAGGGAGACTGCCCCACCAATCAGAGCTTCGAAATTTGTGCCCTTTTCTTTGGGCTGGCTGTATACATTTACAATAAAGGTGCTGGGCTTGCTGCGCTTGCGCGCGTAAATCTCAATAACGTGGTGCGAAGTTTGACATCCTGATATATAGTATACATTCGATGAGATATCCTTAGCCACCAGCGTCGCTATTTTTGGGAAGTCCGTACTCGAAAAGCTATAATAACCCCGTAGCGTGACTTGCTTGGCGCCGGTCTCCTGCATACAAATAATGTCTGGTTTAACTGGTGTTGTCTGTATGAACTGCAGTAGAGCTGCCGCACGTTTATGAAAGGTGCGGCAATTGCAATGCCAGATCTCTAGGTGGTTTACGTGTGTGCGTATATTACGCGGTGGATTCGCCATGATGGATAGTGGCGATGTCCGCGGCGTCCGCCTGTTTCGGTCGCCGGCTTGCCGGCGAACTCGGGCTATCATTCGTGCGCTTCCTTGAGATACTTTACAGATTCGTCGACATAAGCTTTAAGATTCTGAAATTCGGAATACATGTGCTGCTGAAAAGCCTGCATGCTTTCGAGTTGCTGCATAATTTGTGGGAGGATACATTCAGTGACCCTGAAGACATTTCATTTTGGCGCGAAACGTGGCCAACCGGGTGGCGAAGTTGTTTCTGTGGGGTTTGTCTCTGGTGAGTTTTGAGGGACGCCAACTCTTTCTTAATCTCAGCCAGACTTTCGCGAAGGAATTTGTTTCTCGGCTACAATTCGTTGATACTCTGGATTGTTAGTGATAGCAGCAGTGGGAGACGCGGCGTCCGCTCGCCTTACCTCCTCTGGACGAGGCGACCTGCGGTAGCCTGGAGCCCTGGCCTTGTGGCCTTTGGAGGAGTGAGATGCGGGGTCTTGATGCGGTTTAGAAGGACTTCCCGTGTGGGACCTCGACCGGGACCTTGACCGGGACTTTGACTGGGACCTTGACCGGGACCTTGACCGTGACTGTGACTGTGACCGTCCTTGGAGCGCCTGGTCCTTGGAGCGGGGACTATCGGAGGCAGGTGGCAGGCCGAGCCAGTCCACATCCAGGTCTTCGGCTTCCGAGCTGAACCAGAGGAGCTGCTTCTTCGTCATTGTCGAACCGGGCCCTCGTGGCAAGTGCGAGGTTGACGTGTTGCTGGTTTTAGAGCGTTTGCGGCGCAGAGGTTTCAGCCTCTTCTTGCAAGTGCGATCTCCCGTGAGGTGGTCTTCGCCACAGGTTGCACACTTGGGCGAGCATTCGTGACTGGGAACAGGATCTCGCATGCCACAGATTCGACACACCGGAGTGTCAGGCTGAGGGCATACGTCAGACCTATGACCAACGTGGTAACAGACTTTGCACACTTGCGTGGTATTCTTGTAAGCGTAGCAAGGGAGCTCGCCGCCATGATAATAGACGAAGCGTGGTACATATGTCCACCATAAAAGGTGAGTACTGCCGTTTTAGTGTCGCCGAGCATTCGTGCCTGGAGGACTTCCACGCCTTGGGTACGCACCCGGAGATTTGCCTTAATCTCTTCGGATGGGGTGTGTGGATGAAGTCTGTGTATTACGCCTCGGGTGGCGCCCTCGCCGGTCGCCACATAGGCGTTGACTGCATGCGACCGTCCATTGACCATCAAACTAGCGATGCGACTGACTTTCTCTGCAACCTCTTGGTGCGGCGTAGAGATCGTAAAAATGTTTGAGCCAGGCTTGATGCGAAGCAAAAACTGCTCACCAGTAATCAAGCCTCCACATGCAGTGATCACCGCGTCGGCGAGCGTCGGGCTTGTGAGACTTTTTATGGGAAGGCCCTGGTGCGGCCTCACTATGACCTTGAAATAGTCTCTGGGAAGAGGTGGCAGTCTGCGATATTTCGGCTTCCTGCGCGGACACTCCTTGGTCCGTTCGTCAGAGGGTAGTGGCTGGCTGGGGACGCCGTGATGGTCCGGCGTCTGTTACTTGCGCTCTCGAGCCCGTGCCTTTCGCTGAGTAGCGTCAGCGCTAACTGCCAATCTCCATCCAGCTCCCGCTGCCTGGGAGCGCCGGCGTCCGAGGTATTCGAGTCTCCCGATGGGGCAACATCATGCGCGTCTGCCTCTCGGAAGTCCATTCCATCGGTGTCGTGAGATTCTTCAGTAAGGCGAGGAAAACGCGAGCGGCCCGCGTCCAGAGCCACCGGAGCAGAGGTGGCCATCGGCTGCTCGTGCCCCGTCAGGACGCTGGAGGCATCGCTGCTGCCGACTCGTTAGGCTTCACACTTGGCCTGGTACGTCCAGGGTCGCAAGAAAGGAAGAAGGCAGGTTCTCACCTGCAAAACTGGTATCCAAATGCGTCGAAAATGTTCGTGGTTCAAGTCACAAAAAAAAGGTCCGCCGCACACGGAACAAACAAACTGACCAAAAAACCGAAAATTGCGGAGCTCCATGCGAGCGCGTCTGCACTCTTCGGCGCCCCTAGCGGCGTTTTTCAAATTGAACTGGGAGCAGGTTTTGTAGCAGCAAAATGCGAAATTTAGAACAGAAGACCCTTGATTTGGAGCAGTTAGCGGCATTAAATATATCGTCCTAAAAGCTTGAAAAACAAATTTGTAGCTACTTTGGCGGATATATTTAAGTACATATTTTAATTGGCTTAGAATATATATCACTGGAGCAGCCTTTGGTGACAGATTTTTCAAGATAATCGCCAGGTGGGAACTACACTACTTTTTCACAGACGACGCGGCCTATCTAGCCAGTGTAACAAACATATGAAATAACTGAAAAAAGGTTCTAGAAACTAGGTAAACCTCGAATATTTGAAAAAAAAAACAACGAAAAAGCATCAAACTAAAGAAAAATTTTAAAAATTTTGGTTGAACAAGAATTGTTGTTACATAGCAATATGCCTTTGGCATATCCTTCGATCAGTAATATGATTTAGCAGACCAAGGTCGGCGGCCTCCTTCTCATTGACGGATCTGTGACATACAGAGAGCTCTCTGTTCACGCATCTACAGAAATTACACGCGATACATCCGACGATATACCCCATCGTGTGTCTGTGGTGCGGCGGTAGGACGACTCTCTAACACATCTCCTGGGGGTGCGATCGCAAACAAGGCGACGTAGCCAATTTTTTTCGGCAAACCTCTAATATCTTGTACGCAACAGTGGGACGCACAACTGTCCAGGTCGGAACGGGAGTGCAGCTCGCGCTCCTGGATCAAATCTGGTGGGTAGCTAAGGCCAGTGTTGCCCCCGACGTAGGGCCCCAGCGATATAGGCTCCAAGATTCCCCTTTCATCTTTCCCTTGAATAATGTTCCACTCTCTCTCTCTCCTGTAGGTCAGTGTTACTCTTTGTCAGGGGAACATCACAATAAGCTCCTTCAGCAGTCTGCTCGGCCGCACGGTTGGCACAGTGTCAACGGGGTGTCTACCAAGTTGGTATGTCTAAATTCGCTTAGTTTTGCAGGTTTCCCCTGAGTGCCCTTGCTAAATTCCCTGAGTGAAACCGAACTTTGTTTTATGTCAAGACAAGCTGACATCATGTAGCCCGATGTTGTCACTCTCTCGCATGCATGTTAATAAATAAGAATGACGTAATTCCATTTCGGAGTACTTCCGTAGTCCCATTGTACTATTCATTCCATGAATGGCACAGAGTATACAGTAAATCTTGATATAACAAACTTGGCAAAGTTGGAAGTTTACTTCGTGATATCGAAACATAGTCAAACTGAAATGCTCGACCAATGCGACAGTCTGAAAATGTTCTTTTTGATACGCAAAAAGCCGGCAGATCCCACGCATTGTGGGAATCGATGTAATGCGAAGCAGCCAGCAAAGATCTGCATACATCGTCTTGTATGTCATTGAGGAAAGTACGTGTCATGGTTTTCATGTTAACTCCTATTATTTATGTTCGTCACGCGGTAACGTCGCGCAATACCAACTTCGGGGTCGATCAAGCTAGAGAAACGGCCGCCAGCGCCCCATGAGCGTGGCACGTAAGTCATGCTGTACATGACATACGTGTCATAACCTTCATGTTAACTCGTGTTATTTATGTTCCTCGCACGGTCACGTCGCAAGATACCAATTTTGTTGTATATCAAGCTAGCGTAACGGCCGCCAGCACCCCATGAGCGTGGCACGTAAGTCATGCTGTACATGACATGCGTGTCATGATTTTCATGTTAACTCGTGTTATTTATGTTCTTTACACAGTCACGTCACAAGATACCAATTTTGGTGTATATCAAGCTAGCGAAACGGCCGCCAGCGCCCCATGAGCGTGGCACGTAAGTCATGCTGTACATGACATGCGTGTCATGATTGTCATGTTAACTCGTGTTTTTATGTTCGTCACACAGTCACGTCGCGCAATACCAATTTCGTGGTAGATCAAGCTAGCGAAACTGCCGCCAGCGCTCCATGAGCGTGGCACGTATGTCATGCTGTACATGACATGCGTGTCATGATTTTCATGTTAACTCGTGTTATTTATGTTCATTACACAGTCACGTCTCAAGATACCAATTTTGGTGTATATAAATCTAGCGAAACGGCCGCCAGCGCACCATGAGCGTGGCACCTAAGTCATGCTGTACATGACATGCGTGTCGTGATTTTCATGTTAACTCGTGTTATTTATGTTCGTGACACAGTCACGTCGCGCAATACCAATTTTGGGCTAGATCAAGCTAGCGAAACCGCCGCCAGCGCCCCATGAGCGTGGCACGTAAGTCATGCTGTAAATGACATGCGTGTCATGATTTTCATGTTAACTCGTGTTATTTATGTTCTTTACACAGTCACGTCACAAGATACCAATTTTGGTGTATATCAAGCTAGCGAAACGGCCGCCAGCGCCCCATGAGCGTGGCACGTAAGTCATGCTGTACATGACATGCGTGTCATGATTGTCATGTTAACTCGTGTTTTTATGTTCGTCACACAGTCACGTCGCGCAATACCAATTTCGTGGTAGATCAAGCTAGCGAAACTGCCGCCAGCGCTCCATGAGCGTGGCACGTATGTCATGCTGTACATGACATGCGTGTCATGATTTTCATGTTAACTCGTGTTATTTATGTTCATTACACAGTCACGTCTCAAGATACCAATTTTGGTGTATATAAATCTAGCGAAACGGCCGCCAGCGCACCATGAGCGTGGCACCTAAGTCATGCTGTACATGACATGCGTGTCGTGATTTTCATGTTAACTCGTGTTATTTATGTTCGTGACACAGTCACGTCGCAAGATACCAATTTTGGTGTATATCAAGCTAGCGAAACGGCCGCCAGCGCACCATGAGCGTAGCATGTAAATCATGCTGTACATGACATGCGTGTCATGATTTTCATGTTATGACTTGTCATTTATGTTCGTCATACAGTCATGTTACGCCATACCAATTTTGGTGCACATTCGATGAACCAAGCGACCAGGAGAGCACAAAGTCGTAGGCGGCTAGATAGAGAGATACGCTCAAAGTCGCAGAAGTTCGCTAAGAAATGCTTCGCATTTAAAAAACCACTCTTGTTGAACCCGATATCCAGCGGCCAGGATTTGATACCGCGCCCGTGAAGTCCTCTTCTCCGTGCCGGTGCGTCATGCGTAAAGACGAAAGAATTGCAGAATCTGCGCACTGTGTAATTAAGCCTGTTCTCGGTTGTGGCTCGCAATCAGGCCTCAGATGTTTATCCAGCTGAGCTATTTGCTCTCCACGCAGTATCGCGTAAGTGCAACATCAAACAACGTCGCACTCTAGAAAAAGAATGTCACAGAATGTCACAGGGCCAAGGAATGAATGCGATAGCAACAAACTGGAATGTTATACGAAGAAAGGCTAGCAGCTCTCCTCCAGGAAACGTGGCCGCTGCAGAAAGCGAAGTGACCTATCGGGACGTAGACGTTTTTTTTCAGGGGTGGGGGGTTCAACCATGTTTTATGTAGATTTGTGGGTGTGTTTGTATGTGGGTGCCTATATACCGCTGGCAGAATTGAAAATTTTCGGGGGGAGGTTTGAACATTTGTAAAAATCTGCAATGGTAAGCACCGCAAGTTTTCTAGGATGACACAAAGCTGAGGGCACGTTATTTTGTACATAAGCACTCCTGGCTTGCCGTTCTCTGTTTTACGTCGTGTAAGAAAGATTTCACCAGCTACCATTATGGTTGCCCACTGCCACATTAGCAATACCAGTGGCATCATGCGCATTCCCGAAGCGAGTGCCTCTGATTCGGGCAAGCTTCCGATACGGCATGCCACTACCTCCGTGGCGCCAACGAACGTACGAAAACATATAGGTTCCTGTTTCCACGGAAGAAAAAAATAGAAATTTCGAAGCCAGGAGTGGCAACAACATTGACCCTCTACGTGGCCTGACGACTTACCAAAAGCAATCTCGGATTTTGTAGCTCATTTTGTTTCGTAGTTGACTCTCTTTTGTAGTTCATAGGGATGTTTTAAAACATGACCACTCCTAGTGCGACATGAAGGGAAAAACACAGGTATTTTATGCAAGGCAAAAACAGCTCGCGGTTCCCGAGGACAGAGAAAAGGAACATGAGACAGTGAACTAATAACTGAAATTTTATTGTTCGGGCACCTCTGTAAATATACATCAAGCATGAAGACAGCAATTTCTATGCCGAGATCTAGAATATCCAGTCCCCTATAAAACACGTAAATTTTATCTGAGGGTTATGTAATGGCTACTGAATCAGCTGCCTTTCAAGTTCGTGATTTTCTGAGCCTCATTGATTTTTCAAAGATAATGGCCAGCTACTCGTAGTGGGTAGGTGCCCTAACATCGATATAACTGTTTCGTCTATACAGTCGTTGGCGGCCTCCTCCAATTTATTAAAGACACACAGTAAGGAACATGAGTTATTCAGTCGTTTCAACAAGCACTGCCAACGCCATTCGATAAAAGTTTTTTACATTATTTTCAATTGAGCGGCCGTGGACCTTGCTAGCATTCGCCGCGTGTGGTACGCTCGCGCCGAAGAACCAGTTCACTTGAGCGTGCTATAGTGAACTAGAATACTTGCGCGAACAGAGGGGCTTAACAGCGCAGTGACTAAGCAGATGCCTCTTCTCGCCGCAGGGGGCGCGGCTGCGCCATTACCTATAAGGTGCCTTGATGCGCGCACGCATCGACGCACACCAATTTCCTATAGTATGAGGGCGCGCCCCGCGTTAGGAGGAGGAAAAGAAAAACGGAAGGGCAGGGAGGTTAGCCACTTCTCAGACCGTCTGGCTACCGTGTGCTGGACAAGGGGAATAAAGAACGTTAGGAAAGAGATATTGCAAAAAAAAAAGAGAAAAAAAAACAGAAGAATAATACCATAAACGACCATAAAGTCTGTCTACCGTAATTTGTCTACCGAATACCATAAAATCCACCTCTAAAACAAGTTGTGCGCAAGAAACCGAACAACGCGCTGAAAGCCTTCCGTGCCGAGGACAGCCGAGGACAGCCTCGGCCAGTGAGTGTCCTGAGACCCTTTCCTCCGACAATGGGCGATTGTCAAGCCTATCTGGCATTTTTGAAACTTCTATGTGCGCTGAAGTGAGGACACTCAAAGAAAAGATGAGCGATTGTGTCCTCGTAGCTAGTGTTCACATGTTGGGCTAATGGCGTTAGGGTGGCTACAATTATAGCCACCCTACCCGCGTTCCGCGCCTTTCAGCGGCGCCGTCGTAGGGCGGTGAGACGCCGTGAGCCGGCGTCTGAGGTATGGTGCGCACGCCGTTGTAGACGCCGTTCTAGTAAGCTAGAATGTTTTTTTTTTTTTTTCGAAAGGCTTCCCTTAGGCGTGTCAAAAAATCACAGCATATCCACGGAGTGAATGATGATGAGTGGGCGAAGCTGCGGAGGTTCATCGGTAAACCGTGAATCTTCCGTGAATTCTGCCCAATACATCATCACCGACGTGAGATGGGGCGCGTTTGTGCTAAAGGTTCGATGAAAGTTATGACGACTTGCAGCTCACTTTAATTTTACATGTACGCTGTGAATTTTCATTGTTTAGAAAACCATTGCTTTAGAAAACTTCTGGCGTCTTTCGTTAAGCAGCTGGCGTCTTTTCGTTTTGCTTTAGAAACATCTGGCGTTGTTTCGTTTTGCTTTTAGAAAACATCTGGCGTCTTTCGTTGGTTTAGTTCATCAATCAACGGCGTTTCGAACAAAATTTTTATTGTTTAATCACGAACAGGAGAAATCTCACCAGGCACTACCTTGGAGATAAACAATGGCTGCTAATGGGAATGAGAGACAGAAGAAGTCGGCTTTTAGCTAACACTTACACTTCTACTAACGTTTCCTACTGGAACATGCCAATGGCTGCTAATGGGGAATGAGAGACAGAATTATTCGACTTTTAGTTAACGCGCACGCTGCGAATTTTTTATTGTTCAACAACGCACAGGAAAAATCTCCCACCGGCACCACCTTGGAAGTCAAGATCTGGTACTAGCGTTACGACTGGTTACGCACTACTACGACTACGAGGGACGAACGGGTGCCGCCTTAAGGAGCTTCGCCCCTAAAATCTCCCACTGGCACCACCTTAGAGGTCAAGATCTGGTACTAGCGTTACGACTGGTTACGCACTACTACTACTACTACGATTACGAGGGACGAACGGGTGCCGCCTTAAGGAGCTTCGCCCCTAAAAATTAACACCATCTTCCCAAAGGGAACCCTGATGGCATGCGAAGCAGCAGCGTTACGCAGGGGTGGCGTCACGGATTGAACGGCGCTAACACGGGTGCTGCGGTGAGCGCTGGAAGATTCGCTTGAAGCGATGGCTGGCATAGGTCTTGTCGTGTTTTCAGAGTGGACACGGGCACTGGACTGGAGCTGGCGCGCGTTTCGCCTTGACAACCACGGCCTTGTGATCGGTGAAGTGCACGCTGAGAGGTTCCTGCAGACATTCGACGTCGAAGTTCGCAAAGACCAGATCGATACACGTTCCGCTTATCGTGGTGGGTAGTTTCCGTTCCGCCGACACGCTCTTCAGCGAGTGCACGTCACGAACGTAATCGACGAGCCATTCTCCTCCTCCTCCACTGACGTCAACGTTGAAGTCTCCCGCGACTATAAGAGGCGCGCGTCGACACGCCTCGCCGCACTCAGTCAGCGTCTCCTCCAGACATGGCTGATCCTGTTGCTTCGGCAGGTTGGGAGTGAGGTACAGCGTCAGGTTTATTGCGCGTGAACTAACGAGTCGGCGGTGTAGCGGCGAACGGACGAGGCGGGAGCTGCGGGCGCCGCGGCGAGCGCGCGGCAGGCGAGGGAGAGAGTGGCGTCAGCGTGTACTGCGAGGGGAGCGTGACGTCAACGCGGAGCTGCGGCGATGGGAGCGCGTTGCGGCGCGTTCGTAAGGACGCACGGAGGAATAGCGTTACACAGGCTGGTCAAAGAGCTGCTTCGCATCTAAAAGTACAGACGCAATTTGCTTCGTGTAAGTGACCGGGGGTAAGGTCTGCGGATCCAGCGGTCCTGGTCGGGTGGTCGGCACGGCCTGACGCCCGTTGCACGGGGGTGGCGAAGACGGCTTAGTTGTTTGTGCACGCCGCAGATGTCCTCATCCTAAAGCGGAGAAATGCACACGAGCACTTCCATCAGCAGCAACGGTGCCACTGAGAAAAGTTGCAGTGGAGCCATGTGGCTTTTTTCTGTGCTAATGGGCACACCCGAACCCTCCCGTTTGGTGTTGTTCACTGATTGGTGTGCACTCTAGCACGTCTACATCGTTGTAGCGATTCTCAGTGAAATGAACGCAGAAAATACTCCTTTCGACGAAAGGCACTGGTCATCGACCATTGCGCGCTGGTCCTCACAGTTGCTCTGCTACAATTATACCATCGAACACACGAAGGGCAGCGAAAACGTCATGGACGACGCTCTCTCCAGGCTACCAGTAGAGAGTTGAATCCGCGATGCAACCGAAGAATTTATACGTCTCTTCTCTTCAGTAGTTAAAATGCAAAAACTTCTAGAAGCAAGTGCCAACGATCAGGTTATGTGTGAAGTTAAGCACGTCATGACTACTTCAATCCTACTTTTTTTTTCAAAGACTGCGTTTAGGCATGTCAGTAATAGACATGCAAATATCTTTCGTGTATTAAGCTTAATAATGATCGGTGGTGAGGTCTACGGATCCAGCGGTCGAGGTAGGGTGGTCGGCCAGGCCCGAGGCCCGTTGGACGGAGGTGACGAAGACGGCTTATTTGTCTAAGACGCCGCAGATGTCCTCACCTTTAAGCGGAGAAACGCACACGGGGACCTCCCGAATAAAGTCCCTCAATACATTCAAAAGTATCGAAAAGCTTTCATGAAGCCGACGGCGCCCGCGATAGGCTGATCTGTGACACGTGACCTTGCCCCGCCATGAACGTTCCCGCGCCCCGGGAGGAGAGCGCTCGCTTCGCCTGTTCCGCTATGCACGTTGTGCGGTGATTTCCTTCTGGAAAGTCCGATATGCCTTGTTGCTGCGCGTTTGGGTGCCGAAACCGGACGGAAGACGGCAAGAAGTTATTTTGCATCCCGCGGGGCAAACAGAACCTAACCAGAAGAAAAGTGTGGTTGCACAGAATTGGACGGAAAGACTTCGAACCGTCGGCCACTGCACGACTATGCGAGGTAAGTAACGCGACATAAAGGCGCAAGAAAAAGCATACGCGTGCATGTGCCGAGCTGCAATAGCATTTTATTCGTGCGCGCTGGTTTTGATGGCCCACATTTGTCGAGATTATTCATTCTAGTGCTTTATGAACCCGTTGACGTAGGTCATGCAGTACGAACCTAGCATGCAAGTAAATAAAGCGAGGGAAGCGCACTAACTCGCCGACAGATATCCGCATTGTGTTGCACGCGATCAAAATTTGTCCGCCGCCGTGGTATGACAGTTACTGCGGTTACGGTGCTCGGCTGCTGACCGGAAAGACGCGGTTCGATCCCGGCCTCGGCGGTCGCATTTTCGATGGAGGCGAAAATGCTAGAGGCTCGTGTACGGCGCGTATTCAGTGCACGTAATAGAATCCCAGGTAGTCGCGAAATTACAGGAGCAGTCCACTACGGCGTGCCTCTTACTCATATCGTGGTTTTGGCACGTAAAACCCCAGCAATTATTATTATTGTTATAGCGATAAAAGTTAATAAATTTCGGCAGTGAGTTCTACTGTTAGACTTTTCTATCTCTGCGCGCGTTGTTAACTTCGTTTTACAACATGTTGAGAAAGTCGTTTCCAAATGCAATGTAATACGAGCGCGAATAAACGAGATGTAAACATGCCAAATGTAGGCGATGAAACATTTTTTCCGCTCTCTTTTTCAATGTTTATTTGAAATAAAGGCACAGTTTTAGCATTTTGGGGCCTTATTTCGGTCTTCATTACAGTCAGGCATCAGTAGCTTTTATTTCCTAGCATGTGCAGATATTTTTCCACCAGCTGAATGCCGTGCTTTAACCTGGGCGTCGTCTGCTACAGAAACTTTCTAGGTGGCGCGCGCGGCAGATGTCGCTACCTTAAAAATTATGGGGGGACCTTACTCCCGAAGTTGTTGGGGCGCCATCTGGCTTTTTTCTGCGCTATCGGGCACGCCAGAACCCTCCCGTTCAGTGTTGTTCACTAATTGTAATGCACTATAGGCCTCGACAGCTGGTATGGTGGCGCTGTGGCGCTAGGACAGTCAGCGCCGCGAGTAGCGGCCGCGCGCGTGATCCCGTCGCGGCATGCTGCGAACGCCGCTGTGTGGGAGCAGAGCAATGGTATTGCGGAACGAGCAGCGCGCGTGATTGTGTCGATTCCGTGGAATTGAATACGTAGAAAGTTATTTAAAGTAAAAGCAGTCTTCTTCACGGCAGTGATCTTTACGCCGCTAACCATGTTTGCGGCGTCAGGGAGCAAACTGTGTCAGCAAAGGGGCCCTTCGAAGTCAGTTGCAAGTGTGTGAAGAGCGTCGACTAGGACGTCCACCTTCAGGTTATCAAAGTTTTATCAAGGTCTTCTAATATTTACATTAAATTAAAGGCATTGTGACGAAGATGCGCCTCCATCCGGCAACATCGCCAACGCTCGGCACGCTCGGCTCGTGCTTTTTCTTCCCTCATCCATTACGCGAAGAGCTACCTTTGACTTTTCTATCCATTCTCGCTATTCAGCAGGGCTTCTCGCTATTAATCAGTCTGCGTGTGTTAGTTGGTGTTCGGGCTAAGCAAGAGAAAAAACGTTCGTTCCTCTCACTTTTTTTTTTACGCTGGCTCGTTCCCTTTGGACTTTTCGATGATTTCTGCACATTTTCCCAGCTGTCTATAGACCCAATTGCACATTGTGGGAGCAAGGTGCAGATGCAAGGGTGGACGCTGAAGATGGTGTAAGTAAGCTCGTCGCCGCCTTGTATATGTTTGTCAACAAGTGCGAGCACACATCCTGCACAGACCTGTCATGCGCGTGGCTCTGGCCATCGCCGCGTCCCCTTCTAGATACGAGGATGTTTAACGCTTCGTCGCAGGGTCACGCTGTCACCTTTCCCATAGCACGCAGGAAAACGTGTCGGAACACACAGGCAGAATGCAGGGCTTTCGAGCTTCCCTCATCATTGCGCAAGAAGTGGGCACTGCATATGCGGTTTCGGTGCTTAACGAGCTGCCTAAGACCTCCATTGGGTCTAAATGGAGGCAGACTTTATGACCACAACGAGCAAATATGCGCAGTAATAGCAAGGAAAGCATTAAAAATTAAGAGCGTCTGTTTATCTCGCACGACGCACCGCCCTTATCCGACGCTGTCATCGCTCGTTCTCGTGAGCCTTCCATATAAATCCATATAATTTTATTTCTGGCAGCTTAACGACAGTGTTTCTGTAGCTGTTGCGACAGCGATACACGCCACAATACATAGTTGCACACCTGTTTGACCGCGAATTAGCTTCGTCCTTTCGAGTTGCTATGGTTCCGCCCGTAGGCACCCGCTCTCAGCCGCGACTGACTAGAAACGCGCCGCGCCGCGGGCGGCGCCACTTGTTCAGTCAAAACTGCAGCGTACTAGGCCTATAGCACGTCTACATCGTTGTAGCCATTCTCAGTGAAACGAATGCAGAATGTGCGTTCGTTGCGATAATTTCACACTTACCCTGTGTCCAGACCCGGCTCCGCAGTAGTCGCAAGCTGTCGGAAACACGGAAGCCAAGGCGCCCGGCCGAGATTTTGAGCTGCAGTAAGTATCACCGACGGCAAAATGGGCAGCCGTTAGCGTTCCATGAACGTTCCCATGGAATAGGACGACCCCTCTCCTCCGACAAAGAGACACAGGACAGACGAGGCCTATGATGAGGCGGTATGTTAGCGCCGGTATTACTTCCTTATGGCAGCACACCGGCGGCCTAGACGCCCACTGGCTGTTAACCATGCACGTTTTTGTAGGCGAGGGCGAGGTATATTACCAGAAGAAAATTCGACGCCCTAGGGCGACCAACTATCGCTGCAAGAATCGTGTGGAGTGCATTATTTCTAGGGGAACGAGCAACGTGTGACACTCCTGTTTCTCTTCCAAGCACTTCAGGTTTTCCAAATGTTCAGAAAACGTATTGTAAAAAATAAAACGTACTAAATCAATGATTCCGGTTCCATTTACGTTATATTGGATACCTTTGATATCGAAGCCTAAGTATACCTTAAATAATGGCGAATTAAGCCAGAATAATTAATAAAAATTATTTAATGATTTCACTGAAAGAGCAGATGCTTTTCTTGTGAGCAGCTTAGGGAGCCTACATGAACGGACGCTTTAGGGTGATGTCGGCCTTTGACAGACTACATGCCGCCAACCAAGGAGGAAAGCAAAAAAAAAGGAGGGAGCACGCCTAGCGTTCACAAGCCAACCTCCTCTGAAGCCGCTTGCTCCTCGCGTTCGTCTCTCATTTCTCATGATGCTCCTGTTTGATTACCTTTTTTGGTGGCCTCCTGAACAAAAAGATTGACGAGTGCGCGCGCCTAGCGTCCACAAGCCAACCTCCTCGGACGCCGCTCCCCCCTCTTCTCTATACGCTGGTCTCAATTCCCAGCATGCTCCTGTTTCATTTTTTATAGGTGGGCTCATGGAGTGGGTGGGCTTCAAAATGTTCACGTGACGCTTCCTCCTCATGCCGCCAACGCACCGCCGCTCGCCAAAACACAATGTTGCCAGAGTGTGACACAGCGCTGTCGCGTCAACTTGGTCCCCGCACTGCGTCTTCGCCCATTGCCGTTATTCCTCGACAATGCGGCGCCGATGTAGTAGTAGCGCGATAAACGCTGCCAGCGAAGCCTGAGGAGCCGAAATGCCTGGACGTTGCGTACCGCTGAGCAGTAACCACTGCAGAAAGGGCGTGCGAATGTCCCGCTTCCCAACGAGCCAGAACCGGCGAAAACATTGGTTTGCTGAAGTGAAGCAAGACTGCTGGCAGCCCACCACTGCATCTTATGTTTGTTCTGTGAGTACTGCGTATTTTCTTCAACCTTTTCCGTTGTATGACATGTTATATGCGTTTGACTGTGCACGCAAATCCATAAATGACCGAAGGTGTCGTAGCTGCGTTCATGCATTCCGAGTAGGAAGCGCACATACAGGACGCGTCCGTGCGTCGGTACATAGACGCGCTCGCTACACATAACGATGCTGTCATGACGACAAGAGGTGGGCGCTGTCCAGATTGTTACTTGACGCGTTGGGCAATTTTCATAGTGCGTCTGTTCAATCTCGTATAAGCGTATCACATTACATCCGCGAGACTGCTGGCAGCCCACCACTGCGTCTCTTGTTGTTTGATCTGTGAGTACTGCGTATTTTGTTCACATTTTTTTTGTTCCAGGGGCACGTTATATGCGTTTGACGGTATTTGCGAATCCTTAGAGAACCGAAGGTGGTGTTGCTACGTTCACGCATTCCGAGCAGGAAGCGTACATACAGGACGCGTCCGTGCGTCCATTCAGAGACGCGCTCGCTGCCCCCTACTGATGCTGTCATGACGACAAGAGGTGGAGGCTGACCACGTTGTTACGTGACGCATTGTGCAATTTCCATAGTGCGTGCATTCAATCTCGTCGTGTGATCGTATTGCGTTACTTTAAACCTTGGCTTGCTCAAGTGAAGCGAGACTGCTTGTAGCCCACCACTGCGTCTCATGTTTGATCTGTGAGTACTGCGTATGTTGTTCACCGTTTTTCGTTACTGGACCCATTAATGCGTTTGACGGTATTTGCGAATCGATGGATAACCGAAGGTGTTGTTGCTGCGTTCACGCATTGCGAGTAGGAAGCGTACATGCGGGACGCGTCCGTGCAGAGACGCGCTCGCTAGTCGTGAGCTGCAGCCTCCTCTGCGTGAACTCAGTGGCGTAGCCAGATGGTACCACACCGGTCCCGTGCGCTGAGTGAGAATGCGCTATGTAACGATAACGTCGACGATCTCAGTGTTGTCATTGTGATGCTGACTGGCGGCGACGCCCATGGCAGCGGCCTCACTTCGATTGTCTGTGTTGGTTCGCATCAAATCCTGCGCCGTCGCCGCATCGCTTCAAATGCTTTGTCGTGTGCTCGTCAGCGTGTGATAATTCGAGCGACGATCTCAATAGCATTACGTGCCAGCATGTCGTGAAACAGTTGTGCGTGACTGACACCAGTGGCGTTTCAAGTGCTGCAACAAGGAATGTATTTGTCGCAGAGAGCTCCAACAGCTGTTTACAAAAGCTTTCAGGTAGGACTGCACAAGCAATTTACGTCTCTCCACGCATCTCTGCAATGCAGTGAACGTTGGCCTTACACCCAGAGAATGTGTTGTTTTTGAGAATTTGATAGCGGCATGGGCCAGACGCGCCAGCACGGACGCCTGGCTGGGGACGAGGCGCAGGGCGTCGACAGCGTGTGTGTGTGGGTGGGTGGTGAAAGGTGAGCCCGGAGTAATAGAAGAATCGGCAGACACGAATGGAATTCTGAGCCGTGCGGACGTATGTCCCCTTTAAGACGACCAAACGCTTACATTGGTGTTAACCACCGAACTGCTTATTTTTCTGTACAGAATAGTAGCGCCTGTCCTGTCCACGACGTTTCTTCCTGTTCTGTGTTCTTAGCAGCCAGCATGGCCCAAGGGTGCGTCTCCAGGTGCTTCCTTGACGCGACTCGAACTGGCGTCGATTTCAGAATCACTGCTTTGCAAAGGATCGAAGTGAAAATTATTCGCGACGTAGCGAATCGCAGCGATTTCCAATACCGCGTTCCGTGTTTTGTCGTGCTCACGGTGCAAGATGTACACTCTTTATGGGAGAACACCTGTGAGACGCAA
The DNA here is from genome assembly GCF_013339695.2 of Rhipicephalus sanguineus. Lineage (NCBI taxonomy): Eukaryota > Metazoa > Arthropoda > Arachnida > Ixodida > Ixodidae > Rhipicephalus > Rhipicephalus sanguineus. The sequence goes on along the minus strand of NC_051177.1, from coordinate 126,168,787 downwards.
TCGTCGAGATAATGTAACAACGCTGCGCGTTCGTCGGTTCGATATGGCACCGGATACCACGGTGTAAGCGAAACACTTCACGACGGATACCTGTCGGTGGCAGGACGCAACTTCAAGACAAAAGGCGCTGCTGTTTCAACCAGCGCTTCGCGGAAAATGTGAATTTCCAAGACAGCGAACGCGGCTATTGCACGCTAGCAGCTGGAAACGCATGCCGCGTTTCTCGCGAAGGAAAAACGCGACGTGCGCGCCGCAGTTGCCTCCGACAACGTCGGTTGTTATAGCATTGGGGCAGAATGAATTTTCTTTAACTGCGTCGTCCCGCCGATAAACACCTGCTGGCACTACCGGACCAATGGCCGCACGTGGCCGAACGAAATTAACGACATTAGAGTTCTCAGAGCACAATTTAATTTCACTGTCGATGTCTGGTGTCACTTCAATGCGCTGCAGCGGCGGCGTGGAGAAATACATAATTTGGTCCACGCGGCTGCTTTTCCGCAGTGCACGGTTGCTAGCGGCGTTTGGAAGACGGATGTACAACACAACTCTGCTACCTAAAGGTAGCATATACAGTAACCCTAGAGGCCTAGAGGTATTACCGAAAGCGCCGAACACAATCTGCACGCGCCGCGGGGCGGAGTGTCACCGCCTAAGTTATTATTGCACCATGCTCTGTGCCCTTATATCACGTCAAGAAGCCATTTAGAAAACATAAATTTTCTCCTGGCTATATTTTGCGGCGCATTCGTATGTTCCTATTTTTTCTCGCGTGTTTGGAGCTCCACCTACATAATAGGTCGAGCAGAAACCACTCCGAACATCATAATTTACTCACCTTTATGACAAGCTGATTTATCAAAAACTGCTGAATACGGTGATAGAATCAGTTTTCCATCATGCGTGCGCATTTTTCTTATGAGCTACACTTCTCATTGCCAGAATAAGCTCGCCCGCGAAATCTGCGCGCTTGCTATTGCAGAAACAAAGATTATCGTGACGTCCAGCAGACTTACATGCATGTATGAGCTGCGTCATAGACAAAATGATCAATTTTACATTCTGGTAGTACATACTGCAGCGCGAAACTACCTAATTTTGTCTACCCACGAGACAGTTTTATGCGGCTGTCCACCTGACGTCCGACTAAAAATATACTGTTAACGCTTTCTTATTAGGAAGTGTTGCTAATAAGATTTATTTGCAAGAGAACTAAGTAAGCATATTTACGGATTCGTGGCGCATGTAATGTTAAGGTCAACTGCCGGTGAGCGAAATTATGGCCTGTTTCCTTGACCGCAAGCTACTGACTAGAACGAGGAGCGAAATGTAAAATTTCCTTTGGATTATAGGATGCTGCTACCTGACGATACTTAGACGACGCGATATTTTGCGAATGAGCGCCTCATATACTCCTTCTTTTCCAGAGTTGCACAGACATCCATTCACACGCTTGAAGAGGTATTCACTTTGTACGCAAGATGTTTCCACACCACATATCCCAAAAAGATTACGCTACTGAGTCACGAAACCACGTTGCTCACAGAGACAGCTGGCTCTATTGAATACACAGTAAATATAGATGCTTGTTGAGCTCCTTATACTCGCACTTATAGAAGACTAGAAAAAACATACAAATCTAGCAAAATTTGCAAGGCGCGGTGCTCGAATGCTGACGCGAACGACGTGGGTCCGATCTCGGCCGCGGCGGTCGAATTTTGATGGAGTGGAAACGCTTGAGGCCTGTGTAGGTGCACGACCCTCCTTGATTTAAGTGCACGTGAAGGAACAGAAGCGGTAAAAATTTCCGGAGCCCTCCACTGCGAAGTGCCTCATATTATATTGTTTTGGGCGCGTGAAACTACAAGTATTATTTGTCGTTGTAGTACTGCAAAACGCCGAGCTAACAGAGCTCGAAATCACAGCGCAGAAGAAATGGAACTATTATAGCCAGATCACACACATACATAGCAGAAGACAGTCGTCATGCTTTCGCCAACAGGCCCACTGTTCGAGGCGTAATCATCGTTATAAAGAAGCAATACAGGCAAAGCCGGATAGCTGGTACGTTATTGTCATCGATGTGGATTCGCCTCTGGGACATGGAAAAAAATTGGGCTTCTGTAATGTCAGCGCACCGGTGACACTAAACACAATATAGCAACTTCGAGGTCAGAGTGGTCAGTTAAAAGAATCAAGCGTGCGCTCTTCGCGCCCTACCTTATCTATTGGGGGAGGGGGGGGGGGGGAAGGGGGGGGGGGCATTCCCGCTGTTCGGCGTACCCTAGCAGCCCAAATTACTACCTGTACTTTGTTCTAGAAAATATAGTGCACTGCTGGGACAAACCATACGTCAACACGGTTCCAATTGTGACTGCAAAAACGACGAAATTATTTTCGCCACCTCCTTTATTGAGCGCAGTTACTTCGACATCTGCCGATATCCCCCCTCCTCCCCCCTTCACGTCCTCGCAAATTGGGAACCTACGTGTCACGAGTGGTTCATTCGACGTTGTCAGCGCTACGTCGTCGACGGGGAATGAAAAGCTTGTAGGTTGTTCAACGTCCAGTACGCAAGCAGACAAAGTAAGTGGGTCGGAGTCGGGGGGGGGGGGGGGGACGAGATATTTATATACTGCGCAGCAATGCACATGCACAAAATATTGTCGCGTGCTGGCGCTAAAGTCCCTGAAAAAGAAATATAGGGTAGCGCCAACCGCACCCCTTCGCCTCTACCTCCACTCGCAGCAGCCACAGCAGCGCCTCTAGTGTGTCGACCAAGAAACTATGGATGCTAACGCACGGGGGCGCACTGGATGCGCCAGACTCTCACGCATCTCGGGCACGGCTGCGCCGTGTGTTTTTCATCGAACGGCCGTGCATCGGGTCGTGCCTTGATTTTATGTGAGGCCCAGGCAGACAGATGTGGTCGAGTGTCATTTTGTGCTCTGTGTGTCACGGAGAAAAAAAAATTCGGGGTGGGGGCACGGGCCCGGTGTGCCACCCCCTGGCTACGCCACTGCTTCAGAGATCGGTTGGTTCTGCTCAAATTGCCTTCCTGGGCTCGAAATGCATCAGGGTGAAATCAGGCAGTATCGCAAAAAGGGTTTAAATATCTATAGCAACGTTCAAGGTGCTTGAACGTTGCTAGCAACGTTCAAGGAGCAACGTTCACCTATGCACGCGAAATGTGAAGATATTTCGGATGTTAGCTTCTTGCTGCAACTACTGTATTTATGTTCATGTTCACCTCTTGAAATAAATCTCTTTCGCGTTTTGTTTGGCACGGAGAAAAATGTCCTATAACATTCTATAAAGAAATAAAAAATTACCTGTAACTCATTGTTGAGTCCTGAACTGCTACATATATAACTTGCATATACACCTTAACTCCCATTTGGAGAGGCGCTGCTCCCACGACTCTTTGTAGAGAGCATTGTCACGTGGTTATGACGGTGAAGAAAGCAGGAGAGAGCCAGAAAAGATGAAAAGAATGGGCGAACTTGTGACCAGTAAAAGAAGCAAAACTCAAAGTGTATCGAAAGCTACAAACACAGACGTAAGGTAATCCGATCAGCGGTAAGGCAGGCCGCAATTTGCATACATGTGGCATCGAAGATTCCAGCGTTATCGGTGGTGGCCGCGTGAGTTCCAGCATAAGCTCTGTTGTTCGCGTTGTGCGCGCAATCTTACGGGAAGATACTAAACTCATCGGAAACGTTCCGAGCCATTCCGGAGCAACCTGCGCAAGGCAGTGGTTACACGTGTAACGGGGTGGTTACATCAAAATGGAAAATGAAGCGCATGTGATAGTATAATAATCTCTAAAGAGAGTTAACACGTATCTTTAACACGTATCTTTAACTCGTATCTTTAATGCGGCAGGTCGGGACTCGCCAGGAAGTTTTAAAAGATTTTTTGAGCGTATTATTGTGCAATCTTCGCACACTTTACTAAATAAAAATCAGTAGAAAGTTTCCGCCTGTGTTTGTCCGGAGTTATTCTTGCCGTCCTACTTTCGCGCAAAAGTGCACAGTCCTACCTGGGGAACGTAGGCTTAGTTTTTTGTTTGTTTGTCATAAACCTGCTTCCCCTTCGCAATCTGTGCCTGTGGCCTTGTTCGCCTATGCAGAAGCGAAACTCGTGCGGAACTTGCTGGAGAAGCTGCCCGGTCCATCGGACCTCGACGACACGACGCTAAAGGCGCTCGAGTTCGACATGCACGATGAGTCCAACTTCTATATGGACTTCATCGTCGCCGTTTCGAACCTGCGGGCCGCGAAATACAACATCGAGCCGGCCGACTGGCACCAGAGCAAGCTGCTCGCGGAAGAGTACTACATACCTGCCGTGGCCACCACGACGTCGCTGGTGGCAGGCCTCGCCTGTCTGGAGCTGTATAAGGTGAGGAGAAGCGCTATGCGGGCTTTCGCTGTATTGGCAAAAAACGCTCTTATACTCTGTAGAAATGCTTCAAATAGAAAATTCCAGCCAATCATGTCGTACATGACATCTCTCATTTAGGTTCACCATGCAGTCGCGTCGCGCAATAACAATTTTGGTGTATATAAAGCTAGCTACACGGTCGCGAGGGCACCATGATCCTGGCATGTAAATCAAGACGTACAAGACATGCATGTTACGATTTTCACGTTACCGCCTCTCATTTACGTTCGTCATACAGTCGCGTCGCACAATACCAATTTTGGTGTATATCAAGTGAGCGAAACGGCAGCGATCAGACATGAGTGTGGCATGTAAATCGTGCCGTAAATTACATGCATATCATGATTTTCATGTTATCGCCTTCGTTTATGTTTGTCATACTGTCACGTCACTCAATACCAGTTTTGGTGTATATCAAGCGAGCAAAACGGCCGCGAGTGCACCATGAGCGTAGCATGTAAATCATACATGACTTGCATGTCATGATTGTCACCTTACCACTTCTGATTTATGTTCATACAGTCTCGTCACGCGATATCGATTTTGTTGTATATCAAGCGAGCGAAACGGCCACTAGTGCACGATGAGCGTAGCATGGAATTCATGTCGTAGATGACTTGAGTGTCATGATTTTCAAGTTTCCACCTCTCGTTTACGTTCATCGTACAGTCGCGTCACGCAATACCAATTTTGTTGTATATCAAGCGAGCAAATGGCCGTGAGTGCACCATGAGCGTAGCATGTAAATCAGGTCGTACATGACTTGCATGTCATAATTTTCATGTTTCCACCTCTCATTTACGTTCATCATACAGTCCCGTAGCGCAGTACTAATATTGGCGCATATCAAGCGACCGAAATGGCCGCGACGACACCATGAGCGTTGCATGTAAATCATGTCGTACATGACATGCATATCATGTATTTCATGTTACCATGTGTCAGTTATGTTTATGATACAGAAATGTCTCGTCATACAAGTTTTGGTATGCATCTATTCATTTAAACGGCCGCGAGCCCCCCGAGACTATGTAATGTAAATCGTGCTGTACATGACATGCGTGTCAGGATTTACACTTTAGGACCTGTCCCTTATGTTCGTGATACGCTCTTGTCATGCCATACCAATTTTGGTACATATCAAATTAAACGGCGCGAATCGCGCGCCCAAGAAGCGCGAAAGACGAAAAACAAGCATCAAAAGACGCCGGCGCGCCGCATCCTCCTCACCCACTCGAGCCAGACGCCGTAAACACGATCGAACGCCTGGCAAGGCCTGGATCTCTCTAGAAGGAGAGGGTGACGCATCCGCGAGCGATGCCGTCGCGATTCGAACATACGAGAAAACTCTCGCCCTTTCCCCAGGCTTAGCTGTACTGCACGCAGAAGAAACATCCCGACGCTTCTAGAAACCGGGGAAGAAGGGATAAAAGCGTGCAAACGACGAGGCCAGTCAGTCAGTGCAGGCAGTGCAGTCAGTGAAGGGAGTAGTGAAGTCAGTGAGAGCGAAGTCGAGACCGGAGTGAGCGAGTCCGTCGGCCCGGTGATGGTGACGTTACGCTAAGTGTGGCTCCGTTAGCCAAAGGAGTCGTGTTTATGATGGTGTGCGGTCGGCCGATCGTCAATTTGGAAGAATTGGATGACGACGCCGTGTGAGCCGTGACAAGTCTCGACGACGGTTGAGCTACGACGATCAACGCTGGAGCTGGCGTGAGTGTTTCCTTGAAGAGAAGCATTCGATTACCGTCCAAGTATTGTGGACTGGATCGCCATTATCTATTCAGGACTTTAACTGTCGTTGAATAGTTGTAATGCATGCGATTGCATTTGTAGCGTGTGATCTGTTGTTTAGCTCCCGTTGTGTAAACACCATCTGAGTTATACCGTGAAGCTGTAACTGGTACCAGCCGAGTGTGCATGTGTTTGTATTATTTGTATTGCCTTAACTGAGAATATATTTCGTTTTCGTTCGTGTTATCGACTCTCGGCTCTGACTCGGTCTTTGGACCACAACCGGCGTTCGCTGGCGCGCCAAAGGACCAACTCTAAATTGTCCGCGCTTTCGTGGTGCGTTTTCGGAGGGCCTTGACGCCAGCCCTTAGAATCCGCCCGGCGATTGCCAACCCGATTAACGGGATTAGGGACAGAAACGAACGCGAGCCCCAAGACCGTGGTATGTAAATCATGGTATTCATGACATGCATGTCATGATTTTCATGTTATGACCTGTCATTTATGTTTGTAATACGGTCATGTTATGTCATACCAATTTTGGTATGCATCACATTAACGAAACTGCCAGGAGAGCACAAAGTCCTAGGCGGCTAGATTGATAGACGGACGGACGGACAGGACGGACGGACGGACAGACAGACGGGCGGGCGCGCGAGCGGGCGGCGGGCGGACTCAGATTCGCAGACGTTCGCTAAGAAATGTATCGCATTTAAAAAAAAACGGGGAATTCGGTACCGTATGGGTGTAAAGGCGAGAAATTCCTGCCAACCTCACTACCAATTCTCATTTGGGCAGCAGGCAGGCGTAAACAATGCAGCTATGTTATGTTTAATAATGTGAAGAACAATGTGGCATTCAGATATTCTCTCCTATTTTAGATTGGCTGCTTTCTTTTTTCCTTCCAGAATTTGTACCTATTTATATGGCATAATTTTAGCTGTGATTCTGTCTGCAAATTAACATCAAGTGAGAGGAATACATTCGTTCTATGTTCCTCCCTTATAAAATCGGTCGTACCACCTCACATAACTTAGATTGCTTTGAGTTCGTAGTCAACAGAGCCTACTACTGAATGAAATGACGGATGCGATAGTAAAAGCATCGCTTAATGGCGCAGTTATTAAAAACTTCTAAGGCATCCAAATTCGATATATGTGCAGGGATTAGGATGCAAATGACGTGAGGTGAGCTTTGTGCCTCGCTACTTAGGAGCACACTAGAATTACAACACTTGAAACATCATTGAAATAGTAGAAGGGTCAGAAACAAACAATACGCCTCGCAAACACTAGGCTAGGTCGTTGAATTCCATATCTAATTTTTTTTTGCACATAGCTGGTCTGGCATCTTTTCGTAATTGTTTATTTTTTTGGACATCAAGAGACAAGATGACATTTTCATATTTCTTGCTGCAGGCGTGATGAACCACAGTCTGCTAACATTACACTGTCCGCACACTCGAGCACGGGAATCACAGCGGGAGAAAGTGATCGCGCTGCTTCACGCACGCTCAAGTTCACGACGCGCGTTTACCTAATTTTTTCCCTCGTGCCACCTCTGTCTGTATAGCTTCCAGCTGGCTCGTCGGGACTAAAGAAGAAAGAATTCGCTTAAAGCGTGCGCCAAATCCGTTTAACTCCACTCGTTCTTGGCGGATTTGTGAAATGTTTGCGCCAATTGATTCGTGAGGTGATTAAACTCTTGATACTGAGCTCGTTCGATGATTACTTGGAAAAAATTGCGCAGGACGCCTTTAAAGATGTTTCATTTCTGTAAAATGACTGTATGCACAGTTTTCCACCTGCTTAGATCAGATTTAAATCTTCCAAGTTCACTTTCTTTTCAGCCTCGATGCTTCGGCACAGCTTGTAGTCGGTTGGCGATATTCACAGAAGTTTTGACAAAGTTCAGAGATCTTGCTTACTCTTCTTCAAAACTTTATTATCTATCCTGTACATGGCGCGAATGCGCCGGCCTGGCTACTCCCACGACGGGACCGGGAAGTCGAGCTTCCCTGCCCTATGTATCGTGGGCGTGCTGGACAGCCACCACTTGCTTGCGATAGGCTGATTTGATGAGCCTTTCAAAGCGGTCCTCCGTGGGAGCGGGCCCCAGGATTAGCTCTAACTTGCGCACGCTTCTTTTGCAAGCAGTGCAAGTAATTTCTATTTCTTTTGCTTCGTACCACTCCCTCATTTCAACCCTAGTTACTTTTATTTTAAAGGTTTCCTTTAAAACTACCCGGTTCTTTTCTCATCATTTAGAGCGGGGGCTCGCCGCAAGTAACAGGATCTATTTCTACTTGTTGCGCATCTCTCTCGATGACGTCGCTTTTCTACGTTTCTCTGCCATCCTCCTCGCCTCCGCTCCTCGCGCGCTGGGGGCGTTTCCGCGGCTAAAGTTTCCAGATTTAGAGGGCAGCTTTTTAAATAAGCATTGCAAGAAGCACCCTCGCAGGCATGATATAATTGGTCGCTGATTCCGAAAACGCAAGAAATTCGATAATTTAAAACCGTTTCTGTGTGCGTGTAAAGGTGAGGCGCGGTATAGTATCAAGTACCACAGTTTCGCCCTTCCGGTAAAACTGTGGCTGTTTATCTGGCGCGTTTATTCACGATTACCATTATCACTAGGCCTGTCTAGCATGAAATCTTCTCCTTGTACGGTAATGCCCCAGCGGGACGCACTGGGGATCACTATACTGGGGATCAATAGGTTGGCCGCGCCCTTGGTGTTTAACAGCGCGGCGTTGCCAGGAAGATTAGTCGTATGTGGGGCCAGACGTCGTGGTGCCTTTGATCGCCTAAGCTAGCATCGTATTTTGCGCGGTACACGGCGTTGGGACGATGCTGAGCCTCCGTCTGGGATAACTTCATAGTTAACCTCGCTCACAAGCCTTAGTACTTTGTACAGTCCGAAGTACTTGCTCAGGAGTTTCTCGCTGAGACCTCGTCGTCTAATGGGAGTCCAAACCCAAACTAGGTCACCTTTTCGTAGGTAACTTGTCGATGGTGGACGTTGTACCTTCGTGCATCTGCACACTGCTGCGTTCTTATGTGCACGCGTGCCCGTTGACGCGCTTCCTCTGCGCGCTGAATGTAATCTTCGACGTCAGGAGCTAGCTGCCCGTGCTGGCAGGTGTCGTCATAGGGAATCATAGCGTCTAGCATGGATTGAACATCTCGACCATAAACGAGGGCGGAATGGTGTGAATCGAGTCGTTTCCGTCGTTGCGGTGTTGTACGCAAACGTTACGTACGGTAGGATTTCGTCCCACGTTTTATGCTGCACGTCCACGTACATAGAGATCATGTCCGCCAGCGTTTTGTTTAGCCTTTCTGTCAAACCGTTAGACTGAGGATGGTATGCAGTGGTCTTCCGGTGGGTCGTGTAACTCAACTTGAAGATGTCGTCCAAGAGCTTTGCCGTAAACGCTGTCCCTTGGTCAGTGATGATGAATGACGGGGCGCCGTGACGAAGCACAATGTGATGTATGAAAAACTGGGCGACTTCGGATGCTGTCCCGCGCGGTAGTGCCTTCGTCTCAGCGTAACGCGTCAAGTAATCAGTGGCGACAATGATCCACTTGTTTCCGGAGTAACACAAAGGAAACGGCCCAAGGAGTTCCATTCCAACCTGATCAAACGGCGTACGCGGTGGATCGAGGGGTTGTACGAGCCTGCAGGCTTAAGGGTGGTGACTTGCGACGCTGACATTCGCGGCATCCTTTCATGTAGCGCTTGGCGCAAGCAGCCAGTTTAGGCCAGTAATATAGTTGTCGCACCCGATCAAGAGTCCTCGAGTAGCCCAGATGGCCAGATGTCGGCTCGTCGTGGCAAGCTAACAGGATGTCATCGCGAAGCTCTTTAGGTACGACTAGAAGATGAGATCTGCTGCCGACACCGGTGTTTCTTTTGTATAATATGCCCTCGATCGTAAGCAAATGACGGCAACGTTCGCAAAATAAGACGATGGATTGACGTGGTGCCGCCGTCTAAATGATCAATGATGAGCCTTAACTTAGCGCCCGTCGTTGTTTAGCGATTAGATCCGCCCCGCTGAGAGTCCCCAGGAAGGCGCTGTCGTCTTCTGCGGCTGCACTTCCAGATTCGAGAGGGGCTCGTGATAGCGTGTCGGCATCTTCATGCTTTCTACCCGACTTGTATACGATGGTGACATCGAATTCCTGAAGTCGCAGACTCCATCTTGCTAATCGGCCAGAAGGGTCTCGGAGGTTAGCCAACCAGCATAAAGAGTGATGATCAGTCACAACTTTAAATGGGCGCCCGTAGAGATAAGGCCTAAACTTCGTAATAGCCCATATTACCGCGAGGCACTCCTTCTCTGACGTTGATTAGATGATCTCGGCGCGTGACAAAGTGCGGCTCGCCCAGTCGATAACTCTTTCGGTCCCATCTTGAGTTTGCACCAAGATAGCTCCGAGACCAATGTTGCTGGCGTCAGTGCGTACCTCTGTATCAGCGTCCTCATCGAAATGGCCAAGTACGGGAGGAGAAGACAATCGATGTTGCAGTTCCGCAAAGGCAGTCGATTGTTCTTCAGCCCATAGAAATGGTGTGTCGTCACGTGTAAGTCTGATTAGTGGCTCCGCAATCTTAGAGAAATTTTCGATAAAGCGGCGATAATACGCACACAGACCCAGAAATCGTCGAAGACTTTTCTTGTCCGTCGGGGCTATAAAAGCTGCCACGGCAGCAGTCTTCTCGGGATCGGGCCGAACACCGGTAGCGCTCACAACGTGACCGAGGAACTTTAGCTCTTCGTAGCCGAAATGGCATTTCTCAGGCTTGACGGTGAGTTCAGCCGATCGAATGGCTTCGAGAACACTCCGAAGGCGACGAAGTTGCTCGTCAAACGTTTCCGAAAAGACAACGACATCATCCAGGTAGACGAGGCAGCTTTTCCATTTGAGGTCAGCGAGAACGGTATCCATCATTCGCTGGAATGTGGCCGGAGCGGAACAGAGGCCAAAAGGGAGCACTCGAAATTCGTAAAGGCCGTCCGGAGTTACAAAAGCAGTTTTGTAGCGGTCCCGCTCATCGACCTCTATTTGCCAATAGCCAGTTTTCATGCCGTGGCCAATATATATATATATATATATATATATATATATATATATATATATATATATATATATATATATATATATATATGTATGCTTTGCGCTTAGAAGATAATATAATCAGCGCGCACTTTATTTCCAATAAACATGCTAACATAAATGACCTCACCACTACTATGTGCTTTACGTGAAGAGTTTTTATACTGCCCTGACTTTCTGATTACCAACGCTGCTCCTTATTTCACGTAGGCGTGCAGCGGCAAGTTCACTCCGATCCACCAGTGGTTCTACTTCGACGCTTTCGAGCGCTTGTCAGGAAGCGTCGATGATCATAGGTGTTCCGCAAATGAATTAGTGAGTTGCATTCTGGGTAAGATAAGCTGTATACAAAGGAACAGACCAACAACGCACCTTGAACGAGACCAAGTCTATGCGTTTGTTTCACACTTTTCTCCGGCAATGTTGTTTGTCATTAATAGCACTCGAAAACATGAATTGCATATAAGACTTGTTGTTGGCGAGTTGGTGAGTAACTTAACATCGTGGTTTAGCGCTAAAGAAGACAGACAACGCCTGTCCTGTCTCTCACATGTGTCTGTCTTTCTTTAGCGCGAAACCCGATGTTATGAATTGCATGTTTTAGTAATTGAATGAAAAAAAGCTAGTGTACAGGCGGGAGCCTGATGATAGAAACTGTCGGCGGAAGGGAATTGTGTAAAGAGAAATAAGGTGCCCCGAACAGGACTTTATATTCCTTTCAGCACCTTAGTTCTCCGCACAACTATGCTCACTTACACAAATTGGCACACTGATTACTCTCCAGTTGCCTCTCTTGCAGGCAGCAGTTCGGCAGCAGTCGCTTATAACGAAACCACGTGACGTCAGTCGCATTTTAAGACAAACACGGCAAGGATGACAAGGCACCTTTTTGAGAAAAGATTGGTCCCCTATCAAATGATCACTCGGTCTGAGGCACCCTCATCCTGTTTATAAAAATTGTATTTCTCTAAAAAAGTAGCTTATTCAAACAAGTCGATCTGTAGATGAAGCGTGGTTACGGTCTGGTGCAGGCAAATAGTGCAGTGTTTGCGTTAATTATGCAGTGTTTATTAGCAGATGAATGTATAGCAGATGAATTAGTGCAGGTTTATGCAGATGAATTAGTAAACTGTCGCTCTTTCAAACTGTCTGAAAGTGTTGTGTGGAATGCTTATTATAATATATTTACCAGATAATTTGAAAAAAAGAGAACGTTCTGTGGTAGCAATTCCATATTTGCAGAACATGAAGGCACAAATTGTTAAACAGCAATATTGTCTGCATTACACTTTGATTCCGTGATCGAGTTGTAGAGCGCTTCCTTCTACACGTATGATTAACAGAAAGGACGTCGCATATATATATATATATATATATATATATATATATATATATATATATATTTTCTATCTGCAGGATTTAACCAGATACGCCTCACAGGCATCCATCATTGGTTCGGCAGCAATGAACGCCATACTGTCACAAGCGTTTATACTGGTGAGAGGCATGCAATTTCTCTGTGATTCCTCCACTTATGCACAGCAAAATTTCCGTGCATAGACGCGAGGCACGTAATACAATCTTGATTGCAGATGAAGGAAATACGTAACAGAAAACCACCAATTACCTGACTCCTACGCCGACAAAAAAAAAGAAGAAAAGGAAGAGAAAGAAAGCTTCACCGCAATTGTTGAATTTGCCAGTGTGTTGCCATTAGTAACTGTTATCAAAGGCAGTGGGGTATGACATAGTCTCCCCCTCCTCCCCTTGTTTTGAGAGTGGGCTCGCGAGCGCCCCAGCTGTCCCTCTCCGCCGGTAAATACGCCTCTACGTAATCGCCGACGTTGTCCCGTACAGCCCGGTGTGGTGCATCTATGCTACGGCAAGTGTGGTCCAGTACCGGGAGCGCGACTGTGCACGACTCAGCAGGCAGAGTGGTGCGATACTTTGGAGGCAATGCGTTGCCTCCCAAGAGCCCGATCGATACGACTGAATGTCCCGAGGTTGTATTAGCTTAAACGCTTTCACCTGTCCATTCATTTTGATTATAAATAAATGCAGCGTAACCTCTTGTGTATCGAATTAGTAAGTTGGTTCAATCTGATTGTCCTCATTAGCTGTCACCGAGCCCAAAGTACGAGCACAATGGAGGAGCGGCAGAGCCGGAAGCGACTTTAAACGATCAAGTTGAGGAGTTACTCGACAAAGGCAAAATTTTGGGGATGTTTTGTCGTTATACACCCTTTTCATAAATCTCAGACTAGCTTTCCCGCGGTGCAGTTTGCACAGCTAATTTAGTCGTCGTCGCTTATGCAAACAGCGTGTAGTACAAATACTGGTGTGCAAGCGGTATGATGTGAAAAATGCAGACTCGGCTGTCATGACATAAATATGCATGATAGACAAGCCCTATTGTAGCTAAAGCGTTTGTCTTTGTTTGTATCATATCATGTGGCCATGATTTGGGTTGATGTGCAGACCATAGAAGCGCACCTGCGAACTATTGAAAAAGTACATATTGAGTGCAGATTACTAGTCTTCACAAATATTTCTCACGCTTGAAGTGTTCGTGGGTGTAATTTCAAGCCAGTAATACGATCACCGCAAGTGCACAGCCAATACCTAACAGCTTCGTGAGTTCGTGAAAGAAATGGTTCGTCAATTCTACCCCCTACTGTTTTGTTGCTGTCATGCCTATGGAGTCTACAGCGTAACAGGAAAGCTTACCAATTATCATCTTCACAACTTCAAAAATGAGAGAGAGAGAGAGAGAGACAAAACGCCATGGCTATCGGATAAGAGCGTTGTTTGTTGCTAACAATAGAAGAGAGCTCTCGTTGAAATGACAAAACCTGACCGAGCTTTCCATGCACCGCAATATTGCGCATCTCACCTTTGATTTGTCCATTATACATGGCACAGGTCGGATCGGGGCCAATCGGATGTGAGCTGCTCAAAAACTCTGCCATGATGGGTGTGGCGGCACGGGGCGGGTGCGTCGTCATCACCGACACCGACGCTCTGGATCGGTCGAGGATCAATGGCCGGTTCCTTTTCCGGGCCAAGGACGTCGGCGTGAGTTGCCTATCGCCGTTAAATTGAAAATTTTCCTTGGAATTAAGACCCCCCAAACTACCTATCCCCCTTCCACTTGGCTGACGCCAATGCTAGCAGAAGATCAAGGGCCGGCTGACGGGCTGCCTGGCCAAGGGAAGCGCGTGCGCCGAGCAAGAGAGCGCCCCAGGCCACTCCTTATCTTTTTCCATTAGCTGCATGGGGGCAGCCAGCGCCCCTATAGAGCAAGCGAAGTTCTCCGCCTACAGAATGTAGCCTTCCTAGCCCAGGAAGCAGTTGCTCCTAGCCACACGCTGAGCCCGGAATACACCAGCTCTCGCTGGTCTTCCAGACTCGGACACTGCAGCGAGACCTCCCATAGCTATTCGCCAGAGGTCGTGAGAGCGCTAATGGCAAGGTGTTTTTTGCTTCATAGCCTCACCAATTCATTGGTCGGAAAGCGTGTGGGGTACATCACACGATGTCATAAAACAAAAAAACTGCTGTCTTGCAGACTAAACCACGATATGATTACGAGGCACACCGTAGCGGGGGACTCCAGATTAGTGTTCGCCCCCTGGAGTTCTTTAACCTGCACCTAAACCTAAGTAGACGCTTGTTCTTGCATTTCGTTTCCATCTAAATCCGGCTGCCGTGGCTGGGAATCGAACCTGTGACCTCGAGCTTAGCAGCGCCCCATGCACCTTACCTTCTAAGCTGCTACGACGGTCATGGTGCAAATGTAGAGAAATTGCGTGGGTTATATGTTGTCTGTATAAGCGTAGAAAA
The DNA here is from genome assembly GCF_013339695.2 of Rhipicephalus sanguineus. Classification (NCBI taxonomy): domain Eukaryota; kingdom Metazoa; phylum Arthropoda; class Arachnida; order Ixodida; family Ixodidae; genus Rhipicephalus; species Rhipicephalus sanguineus. The sequence goes on along the minus strand of NC_051177.1, from coordinate 126,153,642 downwards.
CCGGGCGAGTTGGATTGCGCTCGTGGTTAACAGAGCGAAAGGACACGGACAAACTCTTTGTCCGCGTCCTTTTGCCCTGTAAACATTTAGCGTTGTGTGTAGATAGGACAAGGTACTCGAAGCGCAAGTGCGTAGATTCGTTGATTACAAGTCAGTCGCCGTTATCTTCAGGTTTATGTAGATCGCTTCGGGCACTTATTAAATAGGGAAACAGGCAACTACTTCGACCTATCAATTTATTGCACATTTTAAGGGCATAAAAAATTCGGCAGACCCCACGCCTTGTGGGGATCGGTTTCATGCGAAGCAGTCAGCGAGTAGTACTGCACTGTTTTTTTTTTTTTTTTTTTGCTTTGAGCAAGACCTTACGAGGTGGATAGACGTGCTCTTGTAAGTGTGGTAGTTGTGTGCACATCGTGGGCTTACCAGGCCAGCGCCTCCTCTATTTTTCTGTGCCTGGGCGAAGGAGCGGAGCGCAATGGGAACCGACCGTCGGCGTTAGTGCGGCTTTTAGCCGCCGGGCGCCGCCACCGTAGTAGACTAGCCGTCGCGTCGTCGCTCGCGGAAATGAATGCCGTGGCCGCATTCGAAGCAGCTATATGGTTCACTTTTCGGCTGTATTCGCGTTGTTTAAAGTATAATGAAAACTTGCAAACTGGAATCATGAAGCTCTTGTTCTGGGCAACCAGCCCATTTCGAAGGCATGTGTCTTTCGCGGCTATTTGATCGAGACGCTCGCGCGTCGTCTGCTAGCCCGATTCCAGAGAGCGCATGCCAGTGATGCGCGGAAAATTGTTTTGTCACCGTTACGTTCACTTGACTGAGAGTTGGTTATTGACTGTCTGAAAGTAGATTTTCGAAAGCAGCATTTGCCGATAGCTGATACTGAAAGCTTGGGCGCTTAAAGTTCCCCGGTGCGTGCTACCGTCTACTGGTGTAGCACACTATACGCAAGCCATGAGTTCATGCTCTAAATAGCATGAAATGTCACTAAGCGGCCTTTAGTGACAATGTGCATAATGATTGTCGGTTGTTTCGCCGGTAGCGTATGTCGTGTCCATGGGCTCCGATTCCTCAGCTTCGGGACCCAATGTCAGCGCTGCATGCACATGGCGGCGATCGCGAGGCAGCGTTGCTACTGGTACTACATGCATTCGTTCACTGTTCGGACGCAACACGGTCACGTTTAGGGATACTTGCCATGCTTGGTTCAGTTGTTACCTTGGGCTGGAAACGTGAAGGGTAGTCTGTAATGAGTGACGCTGCTGCATCCTTCCTAAGCCGCCGCTTCTTATATTCTATGAAATCTTCGCGTCGTAAACGACGGCTGCATATTCTAGTGTAGTTTGAAGACGTATTAGGAGACCAATTATCCCGCCTAATTACTGCAAGCCACCTCTACCGAACACCAGCGGCAGCTGGAATTTCATGGAACGACAGCCGAACAATGTATTAAGGCGAACGCCTTAGATGCCCCATCAAACGTGAAAATTGACCGTCGGCGGCGTCAGCACGAGTGATGCAAAAAATAATTACGTGATGACGTCATCATATGACGTCACAGATCATAAAATTTTGTGACATCGTCGTGACGCCACATAACGTGCCATCGTCATATTACATCTTCGCTTGGTCAAAATGGGCCGATCACGGAAGCAGTGCATGCCTCCGCTGACGTGCAGAAAGCTTGCACGGCCTCCGATCCTTGAGGCTGTAAGAAAACCACGTTAGGCGCAGAAATATCTCGGAGGGAGGCAGGGAATATTCATACATTGACTAGAAGAAAAGAAGATGGCTTTCGCCTTTCAGTCGTCTTAGATGAATGCATAAGGGACCCTGTGAGATTTTTTTTTCTTTATCAATAAAGGGAACTAAAAAAGGCAATCGTGATTTCTTTCGGTTCCATTTGCAGAGTGGAACACACAGTATGACATACTAAGGCATTGGTGCGGTTGCAATAGCCTGAATAGAAA